>NC_090936.1:409517789-410151298 GCF_040938575.1 Ambystoma mexicanum
CCCCGAAGGGCATGTCCAGTAACCTCGCCTGTACACCCTGAGCCAACCACGCCGGCAAAGGCAAACTCTGTTGCCCATCTGGCGGAAGCTGGTGATGTCCGTGGCCACCGTGATGGCATGGTCCAAAGCCACCGCACATTCTTGTAAGATTTCAAGGGATTCCGCCCTCTTGTCTGGGATGAAAAGAAAGGAGGGGGCAATTTAAAACCACAGCTCCCCATCATAGCGGGCCACGATAGCGAGAGCTTTGGCCGCCTTAATGATCGTTGCCGCCGACGCAATGACCCGACCGACGTCCCATGGAATCCAGCTTCTTCCCTTCGCTGTCTGGCAGAGAGGTGGAAGTCGATGCAGTCGCCCATGCAGATTTCTTCCTGGCTGCCGCAGAGACCAGAGTCCTGGGACGGCTGCGACCTGAGGCACATGGGGGCAGAGTCTGGAACCCAGTATTTCATCTTGTACCGGTCTCTTTGCTGGGGGTCGAGGATGGGTTCTTCAAGAGGGACAGCCCTTCATCCCAGATGTCGTCCAACAGCAGGACCGAGAGCACAGTCTTCCTCTTGGCCCCTCGTCGCTGATAAAGTAATCCTCCCTCCTGTCCTTCAGGGCGCAGCTGAAAAAGCTGCGAGGCACTAGCTATCATGGCGTGAACGAGCCAATTTCGTCGGGTGAATAAGCCCGGGGTGGAGGCGACAGATTGGTTCAGTCGTCGCCGCAGTCTCAGTCTCGTCCCTCGGCAGAGGGGATGAGGTGAAGGATGGCAGGGTGGGGGTGGATGGACTCGCCTCCGCTTGGGTGGAGGGCTCCCCGACGGTCCAGGCGCCGCTGGATCACCCGCAGGCGCCAAGGGCATCCTTGTCCTCATTACTTTGCACCGGGTGTGCAGGGCTAGCAAGATGTCGTCCGACCTGTTCGTCAGTGGTGACAGCGTTTGCGACGGGAGTGTCGGCAGCGGCGTGGTGTCCTCCGGCTCCTCGACGGCTTGCTGCTCGTTGGTTCCCTCGTTGCATTCCACGTCCGCCTCGTTGAGGTCCTTCCTATAGGAGCTGACCTAGACAAACCTCTTGTCCAGGACAGCCTTGAGGCCCGAAAGTTCCTCTTCGGAGGAGATGTCTGAGCCTAGTAGGACTATCGTGCCCCCCCCCCTTCTTTTCGGCCAGAGGTTTCACAGGGGTCTTGTCGATGGGCTGGAAAGACTATTCCCTCCGGACAGGCAGGGAAACTCTTGGCTTGGGGGTCCTCTCCACTGGGGCCGCATCTGCAGTCTTCGCCAGGGACGCTACCACTCCCTCAATCAAAGCCTTAGCCTGGTGAATCTGGGCCTTCACGATCTTAGGTGCGTCTGAGGCCTTCACTGGGGGGAGGGGGGTCAACGCCTCGCTCCCCTTGGCCTTCTCCGTTGGAGCAGACCGGGAATTCTCCCGAAGCTTACCCAGGTTGTCCGACTTCCTCTTCGTCGAGCCGGAGCGTTGGCTCGTGGTTGACTGCGTCAGCGAAGCTGCGGCCAGCCTGGCAGCCGTGGAGCCCATACCAACAGTACTCCCGTGCCCACAGACCTGCAGTGCTTTGCCTTATGTTGGGCCCTCGTCATAGGAGCACCCTCAAAGTTCTTAAAAAAACGCTCAGACTTTCTCTTGGTGAAGTACGTTGCCGGGGCTCACCTGCCGCCAGGCTCGTCTCCAGCCAGTCAGTGAGCCGCTTAGGACGGTCCTTCATGGTGCGGGAGGACATGTCCTTGCAGAACGTACAGGCCACGTGCGATTTGTCCAAATGAAGGCAGTAAAGGCACCGGGAGTGCCCATCCTCCTTGAAGACGTTCTGTAGTCCACATCCTGGGCAGATCCTAAACAGGTGTCAAGTCTTTGTCTTCGGCCATGTCCACACGAGGTAGGCCTCAAAGATCTTCTGGAATCCTCTGAGAAGTGGAATTCGACCAACAAACAAAACATTTTAGAAGAAAATCACCCTTGAGGGGCGTAGAAACTTCCGAAAATGGGTCCCTGTTATTTGGGTGAAGAATCGGTGGAGCTTGAGGCTCAATTGACCGAAATAGAGAAATTCTCTGAATAAACACGCAATATGCAGTAGAAACTCGAGAGCTATAGCACGAGGACTCCCAAGACCTGAACGTGTGGTAAAAATCTGAAGATGGCTGCCTGGCTTAGATAGAGGACAGTATGACCCAAAGACCAGTGATTGTTTTCTCTGAACTGTCTTTCTCCTAATAACCAAACTGATTTTTCTTTACCGAGGATTCCCGGCCTGACGGGAAATATTCATTAGCATGTGAATCCATGCCAGACTCCATGATGGAGAAAGTATGTTCCTTTTAATATGTTTAGTCTCCCCCCACCCAAGCCCCAAGAGAGTAAGCTTCCCCCAACACCCCATGTAGTCAGCTAAACTAGACCAGTATAGCTCGCCTCATACAGGTCAGACAGATTTGGTTTCGTAATATTCACCCCTTGATAAGAAATCCCTTTCATACATTTTTATTTGCACCTCAGAAAGCATCACAAGAATTGCTGTGGATTCCTCCCCAAGATCAAAGCTCTTAATGTATTGAAGGAAATTTTGAAGCCCGAGAGTTTCCTGTATACCCCTAGCACACCAATCTCTGAACAGATATTGGTCGGGCATTGTAAAAATATCGTCTGCAAACAGGGCCAGTTTGGACTCCCCTTCCCCCACTTTCAAACTCTGAATATCCTTATCCCCTCTGACGGCTATCGCCAACGGTTCTACTGATCAATCAAATAGTGCGGAGAGAGGGTAGGCCTGCCGTGCCCCGCCCCCTGTTAGGGAGAATTCTCTGTAAAGGCTAATTTCCCAAACCTAGTGAGTCCCCCAGCAGCTTTGCTGGATTTTTGGGGTATTTTTTTCTCCTGCTAAGAGCGAGACTCTTTTTCTCCCACTCTTAAACATGATTTGAGGTGGTCCTTGGACTTTGTATATGTTCTACGGGCTATGGGGTCCTTTACCCCATAGGGCTTCATGTGTTTTTGATATGTGGGTTACACAGCACCCTCTGTGCAGTAACCCAGGGGTGTTGTAGCGATGCCCAAACAGACTCCATACCCTGGGACTTACTGTCTCCCAGGGCATGTAAAGTCACCATTGGCTTTACTAGTCTTAAATTGTGAACAGAACCAGTACAAACCATCATATTGTGGACGTACTGGTCAGGGCAATTTGATTGCCCCGGGGTCCGTTCGAGGGGGCACTGTCCAGTCCCCCCCCGACCGAGTTTTGGCTGGTGGCAGTTGATACTACTTTATATTCGACCGTGAATATATTCCTATGGGATTTTCCCATTGTTCGAGGCTACCACTTTTTAAAATAGCCTCGAACATACGGCCGGTTTATCAAATTAATATAAATTCACCGGTTGGTATTTTTACCGAAACTTGGTTCCAAAATGGCGTTTGTGTTTGCTTCTGTGACTCCAACCAAAGTCGAGCCCTTTGTTCCACTTTTTGGCGGGCTTCTCCACAGAAGCCTCCAAAAGTGGTGCCACTCTGTCTGGGTACAACAGAGGGTGTGGGAGGGGGTTTAGGCACCCTGGACTGAGTTGCCTCGGCAACTCAAGTTGCACTCTTGTGGGATTGGCCCAAGTGGAGAGCCGCCCGGCTCACCACTTAGCATGTTTGAGTGACAGCTAGGCTGAATGAATGGGGGTTTTCTGCGTAAAAGCAGGGCTTTGGGGACTGGAACTTCAGAAGTCGCCACAGGACCTAAAGGATCCGAGGAGGGAGAAGCCGAGCCAACCTGCAACGACGACACCACCGGTGGAGCCCTGCTGAACCGTCTCACCACTTTTCCCGACGACAGAGTAGATCTCCAGTCCGGAGAGTCTTCTTCCTTTGACTGGTGGGGATAACCAGTTTGCCCATCTTTTCGCCTTCCTGGACCATCTCGTGGCCGCCTTGCAACCGAAATACCATGGTTTACCACTACCACGAAGAAAAGGGCAGTACCTTGTAACCGGGAAACTCTGCGGCTGGTTTCTTCCCTGGCAGTGCAACAACCATCTTTCCTCCACGTCGAGACCTCTTCCTCTGGACGAAACACCGACTTGCACCCGCTGCCAGGAACAACTGCCCCCGCTGGAGCGTTCTTCCCATTTCAGGTACCTTGTCCTGCCTGGCTTCCCTTGCGACAGATCGTTCGGGGTGACAGTAAATCCTCGACTTTCTAACCTGGGTTAGCCTGGGGCCTGTTAAATAACTTTTCCCGACTTGATCTCAATCTTTTATGAACTATCTACAAAGACTTTTTGGGCATAACACCACTGTGATCCTGGACACATTTCGCTTGCTCTCTCCAAGAGTGGGCCTGGCATTTGAACTTCCTTGCTCTCCAGTAGACTTTGCCTAACCTGCCTCACTGTGGTTCTTTGAAAAGTATGGGAATTTGTGCGCTTTCATAACTTTGTCTTTTCCCTCCCTTTTTCCATAACTTATTGGAGTGCCATCTTATGTTAAGCGCTCACCTCTGTCTGAAAATAAGTGGTTTCTCATTAAGACTCGTCTAATAAGTGATCAGGGATTATATATATATATATATATATATATAAATAATAGTGACTGTTGAAAGTACTTACCTCTGTGTGCTAGTGTTATTTACAAGTGTGTCTTTAAATAAATAATTATATACTTTTACACCAAAGCTCTGGTCAGCGTTTGTTTGTGCGACTATCTCCGTACCCATTGTGTATACTCTATATACTGCCTAACTCATCTTGAGGGAAGTCTGACTGCTCAGCCACAGCTACAAGGTAAATCTGGGTGGTACAGACTGCTACCAATTGGGTTTACTGCCAACCACCTATAGTCCTAAATCTTTTGCAGTGGTCCCTAAGGGAACTGCACAGGTTTCTGCTTAACACCCCCCAGTAGAAATATGTTGGAGGACACTGTTCAGTGACCACTGCCCTGAGCGCTCCATACAGCTTCTATACCCTGCACCCACCTCTATCCAAATCCCATTTTCCTCTGCGTGGCAAACCAACTTCCAGCACACCCTATCGAACGCCTTTTCCTGCATCTATGGACACTAGAAGCCAGTCCTCTTCCCTTTCGTTGCAAGTTGCCATAAAGTCTAGGGTTTTCCTAATGTTCGCCCCTGTCTATTACGAACAAATCTTACTTAGTTATAAATCAATTTAAGGTGAAAAGCACCTACTGTTTGTACAAGCACCGTTGTGAAAATGTGCACATCACAATTTAACAGAGCCACCTCTTTGTCAAGTCCTTTAAGCAACACAATTACTCTAGCCTCTAGGAATGTCTCTGGGGCTCCCTACCTGTTTAAAATTGAATTAAACAGCTTCATCACAAAGGGCGCCAAAGCCTTCCTGTTTCTCTTATAGCAAGCACTGAAGAAACCATCTCTCCCAGGAGCCTTCCTGGGTTTCACTTTATCAATTGCTCTCCTAACAGTAAACAGTTTCCAATGCATCCCTGACCTCTCCAATAAGTGACTGCAGTGCATTTGCAATCCAGAAAAGTCAATCCCTCCCTCTTAGTCTGCCCCATATGGCTATTGGTAGAACCTACGGAATCCATGAGCCACTTCTCAAGGGGTAGATGGGGTAGTCCGGATACCTCCTTCTCATCTTTAATCTTTCTGACCGATCAGTCTTTAACTGCACGTCCTTGCAAGCATTGCGTCTGCCTTGTCCCACTTCCCATAAAATGGTTTACAAAATTTGAGTTTTGCCAAGATCTTATCCACCTAGAGACTTAAAGGCCTTTTTGCTAGCATTTTTATCTCCCAGTCTCCTTCCACACCTTACCTGTCTTATACGAGCCACCATTTCCGTAACGTCCACCTTGAACCTACTCTAAAAGGGTCATCTCCCTTTTTTCGCCGCCCCTTCAGCCATTAGCCACCTAAAGGTGGATTTCATGCATCCCAGACTACCTTCAGTCTTACTTCATTATAGTTGGTTTGGAAATATTGAAGGATATTCTCTCTCATCTCCTCAAAGACCCTGTCCTTAATATTACAGATCCAGTTTGTCTCTTCTATGTCTGCCTGCCATTGTGACTATCACAATATTTTTTTATTCTTTTTTTTTTAATGTTTGGTTTGATTTTTCAAACTTTACATTCAAGTCTATTCCGATTTATTCTTTAAAAGAACAATTTCGTTTCTTCTGAAGATTAGGACTCATTTTATGATTTCGCCCCAAAATTTCATTATTGTGATTATTAACCACTGGTCATTTCCTCTTAGAAGATTCGCCCATCTTTCTTCTGTCGTCATCACTTTACTTGAGATCCGGAAGAAACTTCTCCATAGATCTTTTTTCTTTCAACCTCGGACACACCATAATTAAATGAAATCGTGTTTCTGGGCTTTGTGCTTCTTTACAAAATCTACACTCCACTGCGACAGTGCCAGTTTTGTCAAATGCTGCTAGGTAGTCTGGTTGGTAGTATATTTAAGTGAAATCTTAGAAATTGATCTCGGATTGTTTTATCAGGAAATTGGTTTAGGTATCACAGTAGTTCGTTCAGAGCCCTTGTTTCAGTGTCACAATTTAGATACCTTTTTTAAGATTTTTGTTTCTCTATTGTTTTTATCCAGTCATTGCTTTTCAATTTTCTTTTCGCCTGTTGGGGCCTCAGTCAACATTTCTTCTGATATTTCTTCTTGCAATTTTCTTTTAATTGATGTCGTCCATTTTTTGAGAGCTGTCGTTTGGACTGCTTTTTCTTTCTTTAATATTTCAAGTGATGGAATTGGATACTCCGATAAGATTTTTCTGTATAAGTCCATCTGTTTCCATGTAACTATGGATTCCATTGATTGCAGACCCAATTCGAATCTGATCCTTGCCACAGGAAATGATTTTGGAAAGGCCAACGTTTTCCGCCAGTATAGCCCTTATAGAATGGACCAGTTAATAAACTTCTCCTTGATTATAGATTCACTGGCATAAGTTATGATAGGAACTAACTTTTGCCTATATAATAACGTTATTGGCTTTGCTGAGAATGTGCCATACTTCAGATGAAAGAATCTTCCTTGTCTCGCTAAAGATAAAGCCTTTTCTTTGATGTTTTCAAACCATTCTTTTTCATTGTTTGAAGGATCAGGGCACCCAAATATTTCATTGACTTTGTCATTACAATTTCATTTCCATCCAGCATGATTTTAAAGGGATGTTGTTTTTTCCGTTTCAGACTGATCAGTTTCATGGCCTTGGTTTTGCACGTATTGATTTGCAGATCGTTTACGTTCATATAATCTTGTGTTTTGTTCAGAGATTCTTGCAAGCCAGATGTCGTTTTATCCAAGATGATAATATCGTCAGCATAAATAAGTGCTTGGATAGGTTCGTTATTGATTTTCGGAGGATTTGCTCTCGTGTTTTGAATACGCTCTTCAAAGTCATTAGTATAAAGGTTATAAAGACATCCAGCTAGGGGACAGCCTTGTTTCAAACCGTTCCTAGTAGAAATGGATTCTGTGACCATACCAGCGTTTGTTAATCGGACTTGAATAGATGTATTTGAATATAGTTGAATGATTGGGTTTAAGATGTAAGCAGGACAACCCCAAGCTGTTAGTTTCTCCCAGAGCTTCTGTTTACTGAATCGAATGCCATTTTCAGGTCTATAAACAAGGCATAAACTTGCTGATTTCTGATGCTTGCTTCAACCTTTATCATATTCAGTAACAGTAAGTTTACGTTTGTCCCAATCTTCGTCACAAAGCCAGTTTGTCTTTTCGCGTGTCTTCCATTTTTTGCTGCCCATATGTTTAGTTGTTTTTGTAGGTAGCTTGCAAATAGCTTTCCTAGTGGATCAAGGAGGGCTATCGGTCTGTAGTTTGGCAGCTTTCGGTCTCCGGATTTAAAGATTGGGATTATTATTGCAGTTGTCCAGGTTTTGGGGATTGCTTTACTTTTCACTATGAGTTGCAATAATTGAGAAGAATTTTGCCCAGTCTTCTGGTGATGCTTTGGGAACTGCATTTGAGAGCCCATCCGGGCCTGGTGCCCGTGAAGAGTTCAAAGCTTTAATTTTATTTATTATGTCGTCGAGCTCCCATTCAAATTTCCAAATAGATTCATCGTTTCCTCCATCAATTAACAGCTTGCTTGTTTTGTTGTTATATACTTCATGGTAATGTCTTACCCAGTTTTGTGAGTCAACTTCTTGTATTAATGTTTGCTGAGTTGATTTATCATTCATCATAGATATCTTGTGTTTTTATTTTTTAAAGCGTTCAATATTGCTTCTGCATCATGTTTCATCATAGCCTTGTTTTGTTTTATAAAGTTTGAGTATCTTTGTTTTTCTTTCTTTAACTCTTTTTTGAGGTCCGGTTCATTTTTTGATTTCAAGTGACGCAGTCTCTTTTGATCAAGCTTTTCTTGTTTGATAGTTTGATTGTAATAATGTCCATGAGAGTTTTTCGCCGCATGCGTTGTTTTTGTTTGTGGGTCTTTGTATTTTTCTAATAGCCATCCATAGTTCAGTTTTTCCTGATCTTTCAATGTGGCTGCTTGAAAAGTTGTACGAATTTCACTGGCTTGCTGGTCTCGTATTCTTAATTTATTCAGATTGTTGCTTACTTCCAAGTCAGGTAAGAATATATACACTCAGCAATATTTGTGGGCATACCAAGAAATGGAGATTTGATGATGATCGCTTTCTTCGTTTGAATAGTTGCTGGTTTCAATTACTAATTGTTGTAGAGTGTCAGAGGCAAAGATATAGTCAATTATCGACGTAGAGGTTTTTCCTGTCCAAGTTGCACACGGTATCCCCTCTCCATTTAACGGTTGTTTTGTTAAGGAAATGTTACGAATTCTCAGCTCCTTAATCCATTTCCTTGCACGAGGTGACATTTCTTGCATTGAAAATTTGATTCCCTCTTTGTTAAATAAATGCATATTAAAGTCACCGGCTATGATGAATTCGTTTCCAATATTAGCTCGGGAGATGGAGTCAATTTCTTCACATACGGAATCAATTAGCTTGTTGTCATTGATTGCAATTGGATTCCAATAGATGTTGAAGATTGAGATACTTTTATTTTCGATCTTGCGTGTCATTTTATTGTCATTACGTTCTGGATTGTATGGAACAAGTTACTTACCTGTAACTGTTGTTCTCCAGCATGGGTCTGGCATGGATTCACATGCTCATGAATATTCCCCGTCAGGCTGGGAATCCTCGGTAAAGAAAAAACCAGTATCAGTTTTGTTTCTGATCTGTCTTTCGTAGTAGTAACCAATCACTGATCTCTGCGTCATACTGACCACAGCCAATGACTGCCCTCTACCTAAGCCCCGCCTCTGGCAGCCATCTTCAGATTTGGTAGCACGTGAAGTGGCAGTATGACCAAGTGAAGAGCCGCAGAGGGGTAGGCGGGAGGGTTCGCATGTGAATCCATGCCAGACCCATGCTGGAGAACAACAGTTACAGGTAAGTAACTTGTTCCTTCTCCAGCATGGGGTCTGGCATGGATTCACATGCTCATGAATAAAGAATACATAGCAGTACACACATGCACAACCACGGGAGGTGGCAAAGGCTCAACATTAAGCATCACATCAAACTCAACACTAAGCAAATCTTACCTCCTCACCAGGCTCACCTTAGGCGAACAGGTTGTGCAGCACTGCTTGGCCGACCCTGGAATCCCGATCGACGCAGTAGAATTTCGTTAAGGTGTGTGTCGACCTCCACGTAGCAGCCCTGCAGATGTCCAGCAAGGGCACACCAGATAGGAACGCCGTGGTAGCTGCGATCGCTCTGGTGGAATGGACTCTTGGACGGCCAGGCAGCGGTCGGTTTGCCAACCGATGACAGTACATGATACAGCCAGAGAGCCATCTGGAAATGGAAGCCTTTGAGAGAGCCTTCCCCTGATTGACAGGTCCAAAGTTCACAAAGAGTTGTGACGTCTTCCGAAAACCCTTCGTGCGGTCCACGTAGAACTTCAGCGCTCTAGCCACATCCAGCGAGTGCAAAGTCCTTTCAGCCGGCGACGAAGGCGACGGGAAGAAAACAGGCAACACCAAGGGTTTGTTGAGGTGGAAGTCCGACGGCACCTTGGGCATGAAGGAGGGCTGCGTCCTGAGCATTACCCTCGTGTCGTGAAAAGTCAAGTACGGGGCCTTGCAGGAAAGGGCCTGGAACTCTCCCACCCGTCATGCGGAGGTGATGGCCACAAAAGCTGTTTTCCACGACAAGAACTTCAACGGAGCCGAGTGCAGAGGCTCGAACGGCGGTCCGATGAGCTTGGTCAGCACCACGTTGAGCTCCCACGCCGGGGCCGGAGCCTTCACCGGCGGGAACGATCTGAACAGTCCCTTCATGAACTCTTTCACCAGAAGAGACCACAAAGACGTCCGCCCCGTGGTTCTGGTGTATCGGGAGATCGCAGCAAGATGAATCTTGATGGACGCGTGCGCCAGTTCAGCTTTGGCCAGCGTCAGTAGGTACGGCAGTACTTGGGGAGCCGTAATCCGCAGAGGGTTAATCTTCTGTGCGTGGCACCAGACAGAGAACCTCTTCCATTTGTGTCCGTAGCATTTAAGAGTTGAGGACGCCCTGGCCTTTGCAAGAACCTCTCTGCAGTCGGCCGGTATGTCGTATCCTCCAAACTCTAACGCTGCAGGAGCCAGGCCTGCAAGTTCAGCGACTTCGGGTCGTGATGGAGGATGGCGCCTCCTTCCCTGGAGAGAAGATCCACGTCCACTGGCAGCTTGATTGACGGGGACGCTGACAAGTCCAGAAGGTCCGGGAACCATATCTGCCTCGGCCACGTAGGTGCGACGAGGATCATCCTGCACCGTGACCTCTTGAGCTGGTTGATGAGCCGGATCAGCAATGGCAATGGAGGGAACGCGTATAGAAACAGGCCCTCCCAGGGGAACGAGAAAGCATCGCCCATGCTCCTCGGCTGGGGAAACCTGCTGGCGAACCTCCGGCACTTGGAGTTCGTCGCCGTAGCGAACAGATCGATCTGGGGTGTGCCCCACCATCGGAAGAGGCGGTCCACTAGATCCTGTCGTAGTTCCCACTCGTGGCACGAGCGCAGCTCCCTGCTGAGTGAGTCGGCGATGGTGTTCTTTATCCCTGCCAGATGAAACGGCACCAGAAACATCCCTTGGGCGACGGCCCAATGCCACAGATCCTGCGCCTCGCTGGACAGGGCTGGGGACCTGGTTCCGCCCGGTTTCCTGATGTAGAACATGGTGGTGGTGTTGTCGGTGAAGATCCTCACCACCTTGCCCTTGAGGGACGGAAGGAAGGACCTGAGGGCCCAAAACACTGCACGGAGCTCCAGGACATTGATATGGAGGGACTTCTCCGTCGGGAGCCAAAGGCCTCTCGCGTGCAGATTTTCGGTGTGCGCTCCGCACCCTTCCAGGGAGGCATCCGTGGTCACTGTCTCCTGGTGGCCGGGGGTCTGGAAGTCCATGCCCGCCGTCCGATGTGCGCGGGTGCCCCACCACCGGATCGCTCGTCGGAAACTCTCGTTGAGTGTGATCCTCTCCTCGAAGCTGCCCGTCGTCTGGATCCAGCGCACGTCCAGGAACTCCTGCAACGGGCGCATCCGGAGCCTGCACAGGGGGATGAGTTAGATGCAAGAAGACATCATTCCGAGGAGGGACTTGCTGGACCTCACTCTGGCCGCATCCGCAACCAACATCCGCTGCACCTTGCCCAAAATGGCCCTCGTCCTTTCCTCCGACGGAGAGGCCAGAAGCGACTGTGTCGAGCTTCGCTCCCAGAAACAGTGCGTCTTGCGCGGGCACCAGGTGGGACTTGGCGTAGTTTATGGAGAATCCCAGGTCTGTGAGAAGTTGGACGGTCCTTGCCGTGTGCACCACGGCGAGCTCCCTCGTCTTGGCTCGGATGAGCCAGTCGTCCAGGTAGGGGTAGACGTGGATCCCCTCTCGGCGCAGCTGCGCCGCCACCGGTGCGAGGCACTTGGTGAACACCCTGGGTGTCGACCTTAGTCCGAAGGGAAGGGCTCTGAACTGATAGTGACGCCCTTGGACCACGAACCTGAGAAACTTTCGGTGTCCCTTTAGGATGGGACTATGGAAGTAGGCATCCTCCAAATCCATCGACAGGAAATCGCCCTCCTCCAGCTGGCCCAGGACGTGTTGGAGGGTGACCATCCGAACTTCTGTGCCTTGATGAATTTGTTCAGTCGTCGTAGGTCCAGGATGGGGCGCCATCCTCCCGTCTTTTTTCCCGTCGCGGCCGTGTCAGTCCCCGTGTCATCCCCACGAGTAGTGGACGGGGAGGAGGGCTGAACAGGGTGCGATGGCTGAAAAGGAGGTGGAGGATGAATCCTCCTTCTCTTAGGGGGAGGGCTCCCAGAAGGGCCTGGCTCCGGGTCCCCCGTCGGGAGCGGTTCCTCCGCTGGTGGTAACGGCAGTCTCGTCCCTATCTCCGGAGCCCCGAAGCCTCTTTGGGACGAGCTCGATGGCGCCCTTCCTGAGCATTGCTTTTACCTCCAAGAGAAGTTGAGGGACGTGATGTTTTTTCCTGGCCATAGGGGGGACGCGCGGGCACCTTTTTTGAAACTCGAGCGCGTGACCCTGGGCTAGGGCGTCCAGCACCCAACGGTCGGTGGAGATGGACTCCCACACGCTGACGAAGCTCGCCAGCTGGCCTCCCACCGGGGTGCTTCGGTGGGGGCCCGACCCCACGGCCGGTTCAGTCCTGCTTCGACGAGGCTTTGCCGCCTTGACCTCCTTTGCGACGACGGTGAGGTCCGCCGGACTTGCCTCGTCCCCTGTAAGCTTCCTGCAACGACGAACGGGCCGCTTGACGGTAGGTGGAAAATCCGCCGCCGGAACCTTTGGAGGCACCCTGTTTGCCTCCGCCGCTCCGAAAGGGCGGCCGCTGTTGCTGGAGAACCCCAAGAGCCCGGGCCGTCTCCGTGTCTGCCTTGATGGCTTGAAGGGAATCGTCCACTGTTTTCCCAAACAGGTTGTTTCCGTCGAACGGCATGTCCAAGACTCTGGTCTGCACGTCTTGACGGAAGTCAGTAGCCTTGAGCCATCCACGCCGCCTAAGGCACACGCCTTTGCCCAACTGGCGAAATCCAGTGTCAGCGATGTCCGTCGCAATCATAATGGCGTGGTCCGACGCCACCTCTCCTTCCTGCACGATCTCTAGGGCATCCGCCCTCTTGTCGTCCGGTAGGAAGTCCAGCAGGGGGGCCAGTTTGTACCACAGCTCCCTGTCGTAGCGGGCTACGATAGCCAAGGCGGTGGCCGCCTTAATCGTCGCTGCAGACGAGATGACCCTGTGTCCCATTGTATCCAATTTCTTTCCCTCGCCGTCTGGCGGGGAAGTCGACGTAGAGGCCGCACCCCCCCCCCCCGTTTTCTTCCTGGCCGCCGCGGAGATGACGGAGTCCGGGGTCGGCTGTGCCCGGAGGCACAAGGGGGCTGCGTCCGGGACCCGGTACGTCTTCTCGTACCGATCCCTTCTAGCCGGCGTCGTGGATGGGTTCTTGAGGAGGGCGAGGCCCTCATCCCAAATATCGTCCAGTAGAGGCACGGAGAGGACCGTCTTCCTCTTGGCCTCGCGCCGTTGATAAAGGAAACCTTCCTTCTCCTCGGGGCAGAGCTGGAAGAGCTCGGATGCCCTGGCGATCATGGAGTGAAACTATCCAATCTCGTCGGGCGGGGAAGCCCGGGTGGGAGGCGACGACGGCAGATCCTCGTCGTAAACCTCGTCGTCCGTATCCGAGCATAAGGACTGTATAGCCAACAAAATGGCCGCCGAGTTGTCTTGCGGCGCTGGTTGAGGGGAGTCCGACAGGCGGTCAGGGGCCCCGTCGGCACCCTCAACGTTATCGTCGTCTCCTACGTCGGGATCCCTCCGGACGGGCTGGTCTTCTTCCACGCCAACGCCGTGGCTTAAGACTTCGATCAGCTCTTCCTCAGAGGTTGAGGCCGAATCCACGACGACCTCCTGCCCCCTCCCCCCTTTTTCTTCTCCGTCAGAGGTTTCACGGGGGTCCTGTCGATGGGCATAAAAGAGGGCTCCCTCCGCGGTGGCAGGGAGACTCTGAGCCCCAAGGTCGCCACCACTGGTGTAGCCTCCACAGGCTGAGCCAGGGCCGCCGCGACCGTCTCGATAGAGGCCTAGGCCGGATGGATTAAGGCTTTCACCACCTTAGGTGCGCTCACCGCCTTCTCCTTGGGGGGAGGGACACTGCCTCGCTCTCCCTCCGATGGGGCCTTCGAGCTCGACAGGGGCCTCTCCAGGAGCTTCGCCGGGTACTCGGCCTTCCTCTTACCCGAAACAGAGCGTTGGCTCGTGGTTGATGGTGCCGGGGAAGATGTTCCCTGCCTGGCGCCCGTAGAGCCCGACCGTTCGGCGCTCCCGGTGCCAGCGGACTCACGGTGCTTGGTCTTGTGTTGGACCCCCGTCGCCGGGGCGTCCTCAAAGGTCTTAGAAGACCGCTCGGATTTCTTCTTCTCGCCTGACGGGCTCTTCCCTTCCAGCCAGTTGGCGAGACGTTGACGGCGGTCCTTCATGGTCCGCTCCGACATATTGCCGCAAAACGCACAGTCCTTCTCCACGTGAGTCTTGTCCTCATGTAGGCAGTAAAGACAAAAGGAGTGTTTGTCCTCAAAGACATTCTGAAGCTGGCATCCAGGGCAGACACTGAACAGCTTTCCGGGCGTCGAGCTTCCCTTCTCCTGGGCCATGTCCGAGATGGGCCTGAGAAACTTCTGGAGTCCTCCAAAAGCGTGGCTCGACGAAATCTTCACCCTTGAGGGGCATAGACGAATCCGACACGGGTCCCAGTTGATCGGATGAAGAAACGGTGGAGCTTGAGGCTCTTTTTGACCGAAATATCGAAGTTTTTGAGAAAAAACGTGAAAAAATAGCACTAACGCTCGAGAGCAATAGCACGAGGATCCCAACACTTGAACGTGCGGTAAAAATCTGAAGATGGCTGCCAGAGGCGGGGCTTAGGTAGAGTGCAGTCATTGGCTGTGGTCAGTATGACGCAGAGATCAGTGATTGGTTACTACTACGAAAGACAGATCAGAAACGAAACTGATACTGGTTTTTTCTTTACCAAGGATTCCCAGCCTGACGGGGAATATTCATGAGCATGTGAATCCATGCCAGACCCCATGCTGGAGAAGCTGGCATGCTAATGGTTATGTATTGAAACCAGCAATTTATGTTCATTGTTGCGGTTATTTTCCACATTGTATTGATTTTCATTAGGATTATTATTCCTGATGCCGCTCTACCCGTTTGATTGAATTGCAGGGTTCATCCAGGTTGTATATCCCTCGCAGACGATCTCATCAGTAAGCCAGGTCTCTTGTAAGCAGATTATTTCTGAGTTCGCTAAAACTGTGGAGTAATTTTCTAGGAGATGTTTATAGCCCCTTGTGTTCCACGAAGTTAGAGATATTTTATGTGTGTCACAGTTTCTCCTTTGGTTGTTATAGGTATGTCTTCCTTGGTTGAGCGATCTTGTTTGTCCTTTCAGCTAAATTTACTTGACTTGGGGTACTTCGATCATTAGTTTGTATGTTAGTTTGATGTACCTCATTCTTTTTGTTTAACCTTTGGTCTAATATTGTGATATTCATAGATTTCTTTTTTGCCATCAGTCTGGTTACATAAACTTCTTCTGCTTTAAAGCCAAGTTTCTTGAGATGACGGTTGGCCGCTAGGACACGATCCATGGTTTCCTCTAGGTAAAAGTCAATGTGAGCTTCCTCCATATGATTCTTATTGGGGAAAGTGATTACTTCGATGTTATCCGATTCTATATCTCTAAGTTGTGGGATTGCTTTCATCAGTCGCAAATTGTTGTATCTATTAAGTGTCACCGGTTCTTCTGAACTTGGCGCGAGTTGGAACAGGGCCACTCTGTAGGGGTATGTTCTAATTTGGAAATTAGGTTTCAAAATTGGCGACTCTTGGGTAGTAGTCTGCTTCTGTTCTTTTTCTGAAGTCTTTTGCCTTTCAGGAGATGTCCACAATTCCGCACTCGAGACAGCCGAGTAATTGAAGGCTGGATTATCTCCTTGTATGGTTGAATCATGCGAAATAGTTGCCGGCGTCCTGATTGGATACAATCAACTGCTCGTTTGGATCATTTGTACTGCAAAAGGTATCTTCTACGGAGTCTTCAATTGTAATCTGCTCTGTTGCCGATGCTATACTTGAATTCAGGGACTTTTCTTCGCCTCTTGTTACTCCAGTTTTGCTTGTTTGCTTATCATTCTGGTGATGGATTTCCAATATCAGATCGTCTAAAAGTTCCCTTTGTGCTGAATTGTGTATTTGGACACTTGTAATGGCACTGTCCTTTGTTGGCATAAGCAAGTTTGTAGTTTGTCTCTTTATGTTTCGTCACCTTGTTCTTGTTATTTTGTGATGTTTTGTCATGTAGCGTTTTTTGCGCTTTTTGCATATTTCTAAGGAACGCTGTAGATCCTGTTTGTGATTTTTTTTGTAGCTTTTTTATGCGTTGGCTTATTCAGACTATCCTGTCCTGCTTGTGCTCGTTTTGAGAGATCAAATATGTCAAATGGTGTACATATGGAAGGTTCATTAGTTTCAGATGTTTCAATCCTCAATGGTTGCATCTCATACTGCGTTGTCTTGTCAATCTTGTGTTTTGACCAATCTGCTTCTTCGGTTTGTGTGTCTTGGGTTATTGCCTAGATCCGTGGTGAGATTTGGGATTGTTTTCTTGCCTTTCGTCTATTAATTTTGTTATAGTTGACACTTTCTAGTAAATTCTGTTTTTCGATATGCTCTACTCTTGCCATATCTGCTAAACGCGATTGCCAAGATCTTGATGTTTCGGCCTCATATTTCAGTTGCTCCTGGATGCTGGTTGTAAATGCTTCGAACTAAGTTTGTTTTGTCATAATCATCGCTAGTAGCGTTGCCTGGTCTTTTGTGGCGTCAACCATTGATTCTTGTATTTTCAAAAAAGGAATCATCGCGTTTGATAATACTGCAGTTAGGGTATTTTGTAGGTCTAACATTGTTGTTGGTATTCTTGATGGTGAATTATTCACGTCCCTATTGTGTTCTGATTGTGTGCTTATTGCTGAAGACTCTTCTGTCCCCGATGTTTGTTTTTTTGGATATCCGTTATTTTCATTCACATTTTTTTTGTTGATTTACTGTCTTTGTAGTTGTTCGGTGTAGAGGTATTTATTTGGTTGGTGTGGGTCGTGGCACATTTCACGTCAAACACCTCTTGTCTTTTGTCTTGACTATCCAATAAGGCGTCTATCTCTGATGTCCATTGAGAGTCGTGCTATCCTTATGGGAATGGGATGTATGTTATTGTCGCACAGAGAGTGGGCTGACCGATACATTGTCTGCCATTGTTGTTTTGCGATCCGTGCTCTTTCCTGTAGGGATGGTGTGCAGCATGAGTCGTCTGGGCTTTTTTTTGGTAGATGTTTAGCGTCAGAATCACATTGTTTTGATATCTCTTCTACAAGATCTATATTATCATCTGTTGACTTTTGTTGGATTAAATTTTCCCCTGGCAGTGTGTTTGTCTGGTCTATGAAGGATCTGGATTGGATCTCTGTGGCAGCATTCGTGTTAACTACAGGAAGGTCATTTTTTAGTGGAAGATCACTAGTGCTGTATTTGCTCTCATTTTTCACTGGAGTATTTTCTTTGTTTATAGATGGTCTCGGTTTCTCTTCTATGTGAATGTCAGTGAACTGGGGATGATCATTGTCTTTAGGCCTGCCTTTATCCTTTATTGCAAGTGTTTCTTCCAATTTTTCTTGCAGTCTAGTGTGTGGTTTTGTGTTATCCATCTTTATCGTTAGTATTTTATAGTTGTTCTGACAGAATCTTTTTGTTCGTATTTCAAGTGACAATGGTTTCTCACCTCCCCCATTAGCCGCCTCCAGCCGCAAACAGCAGTCAAACAGTGCGCCCTTTCCTCCGCGCGGGCTTCACGCCGCAAGGGTCGCGCTGTTGTGGTTTTATAACGGAGCTCAGGGGGTGTGTCCAGGAGAAATCACGTGACACAGGTCACGTGGCAGTATACGAGCCTCTGTAGAAACGCCCGCTCGCTTCAACTGCTGTCAGCTGTGTTGGCGACTGACAGTCTTACGCGAATTGGAGCGGGGAAAGTCTTTCTTGATGCAGAGTTCCCAGCAGGTAGGGAGGAAAACAAAACGTAATTCTCAGCAGTCAAACAGCGCGCCCTTTCCTCCGCGCGGGCTTCACATACCTTATTATTTGAGTCTTGTTTCTAAAATTCTTGGGTCTTTGCCAAAATCAATGGGTTAAATCCCTTCTGCTCTGCCATCCGATCAATCGCACACGTTGGCTAGTTGTCAGAGACATTCTCTTGCCAGGGGGTCATCTCCCTCAACATGTCAAGTAGAAAATATTCCTCCACTACCTGCCTCAATGTACTTTTAGGCTTTCCCTCAGAGCTACTGTTAACCTTCCCTATTGATCATCCATCTACAGCTGGATCCACGATCAGATTAAGAAGTCACCACTGCAAACCAAAACCCCTTCTTTCCATTGCATTGAAACACTTGTTCCACGGTGACCAAAAAAACCCCATACTGAGCCGCGTTTGTGGCATACAATGCACAGTGTCAAGTGTTTTCCCAACATGCATGTTGCTGTCACCCAGTACTCTGCCAGGGCACTCCAGATTCTTTTTTTGAGAGTCCCAAAGCCTAAACCTGCTGATCCAGCGTTCTTTCCTTGATGTCAAACTCCTCTGCCTTCATATCTCGTTTCTTGAGCAAATACCTCTAGCCGTTCATGATGAAACACCAACATTGCACGCTTCCATGGGGTGTTCAGACCTTTAACAATTAGCGCGACGATGAGCATTCCTTCACCCACTATCCCAACTTCCTACTCCACCTAGTATACGGAGATCAGGATTAGGACAAAGCATCTGCAATACATCTCGTGCAGCACAGCACCAGGCAATAAATGGTTCTAACAAAAGACCCAAAAGACTCTTCCCTATACCACCCCCTCCAACTGAACCCATCCCCCCTCTGTTCGAGACACCCTGACCTGCTCTCTAGGACACTGCAGCATTCCACATCCACCTCCAGCCCACCCCTCACCAGATCACTTCTACTCCTAGCAGATACATTATATGTTCCTTTCATCACACTGAAACGCTTTCTCTAGACCCTTCCCCTTTCAACACACATTAATAGTACTCAAAGCCACATTACCCCATATCCATCCTCACTATCCAGCGTTCAGATCTTTGACAGGAGATTAAGCCTTCTAAACTTCCTATTTCCACTGCCTTTTCCCTTGTCCTCTGCTCCTGCGGGCACCCATTCTTGCTCACTGGGGTAAGGTGGGCCAAAGCACCTTCCGCCTCCTCACACGATGTGAAATTACTCTCTCCCCATCTAAAATATCAAGGAGAACAGGAACCACATCTACATTTCACCTCGTGCTCCTGTAACCATGTCACAAAGACCCTACATTCTCCGTTCCCCCCCCCACCCAAGGTAAAAGATGGTTGGTGGGTCCAGATAAATGCTTCCTCAACCTGGCTCTGCACATAATTTGCATGTCATTCCTGTAGTAATGGAACTTCAACATTGATCTGGGTCCTCTGGGTGGGCCTCCTGCCCTATGAATCCTATCCTAGCAGACATCCTGCTCCTTCCCATCAAAGAGTATATACAATCCCTTTGACTCTGTTCCAAGCTTAGAGGACTCCCTTCCCCCCACCCCCTCACAGACTTGCAGTATGCAAAGGTTTGCTCTACTTTCCATTCTCCAAGTTATCAATCTTAAGTGACGGCCCATATTCCTTCTCTTCCAATTCTTTAGTAGATATCTCCATAACGTTTGCGGACAACTCATTTTCCAGGGCTTCCATTTTTTCTTTTATGGTACCAACCCTACCTTTTAACCTCAAGTGCTGAACACAAGTTTGCTCATCCTATTTGCATAGATAATCCCTCAACTGCTGGACTATTATGCATATGTTTAGTTTAATTCCTTCAGCGACAGTGATGTCAGTGCACAGACTTAATTTTGACGAGTATTTTGGATGTATTAAGTTGGCCTTTGTCGCAGTTGCCTCCGCTGTGGCGTGGGGTCAAAACTGAGCCACCCTCCAACTCCATTCCTCACCATGAATCTTTGTAGGTACTCCAGTAACTTGGTTTGTGAGGTCCACTATGTATAGCCTCACTGCTCCCTTACTCCCCATGCAGCCAAATGCAGGGGTTACAGTGTGCTCCTTTCAGCTGCATCAACCTGCTAAACTATTTTAGAGATGGAGACAACCGAAGATCCAATAGGGCTCCCGTACAGGAGCACTTTTTCCTGAGCCACCAGCCATCCAGAAGACATTACATGACAGGCTAATTTGTCAGACAAAAAGTCTGGGAACACAGCCAGGAGATGCTGTTCATGATCTAAAACAGTAAAAGGGATAATGGTAAATAGAACAGTCCCAACCCCTCCCCTTCCTTTATTCGCCCTAAGGTGAATAGTTCCCGGGCACAGCAACAAGGCAAAACCCAATGTCCTTTGAAGAGCCAGTGTAGACGCAGGATTGCAAGGAGGAACTAATCCGGGCAGAACGAGGGCGCAGTCGCCATAAGTGTCCAGACCAAGCAAGCATTTGAAGGCAAGTTCCCAATATAACTCCAGTCCAAACTGACAAAAAAGAATTGCAATTCTGTCCATTAGCATAAAAAAAAACACTTCAAAAATGAGAAATCAATCATGAAAAAACCCAGTGCAAAAAAACCATCCAGGGAAATCCGATAGAGGGTTGTTCAAGGGCAGTCCAGGAAGCAAGCAAAAATGTCCCCCACATGGTAAGCGCAATGCAGCACAAGAAAAAAAATTCTTGTAACATAGGAAGGCAAATTATTTGCTGAATAAAACAGTAACTGGCAGGACAAGGGAAGCAAGAAAACCAAGCAAGATAATGTCAGACACAGATACTCCAACAAGTGCTCACGACACCAGAGGCAATGGTTGAGAAGCGTCAGGGAGGGTCACTGCCCTGCTTATGAACCGTTGGGAGTTGTTGCATGTCACCCCTGCAGGGGGACATGGTATATTCTAAGGTGCGTGTTGTGGTCACATGGGTCCCCCATGTGACCACGTTAATAAAATAGACGAGCTGCTTCCGGCTTGTCAGTCCAAACCAATGAGACTCCGTGGTGTGTGTGTGTGTTTTGTTAGCGCCATGCTGGCGCCTCACCACGTGTGCTGGGCCCAAGGACGGTGCCCCTGCCGGGCAACACTGCCCCTGTGTGTTCCCCTGGCCCTGTGAGTTGGGCCAGGGTGGTGACCCCGGCCTGGGTGCCCCCCAGAGCCGGGGCCGCGGTAAGCCGGTTGCCACCCGGCCATGTGCGGAGCTCCGGTGTCCCTGGAGCAGGTGGGATGAACCCCCACCCCCAATCTAGAGGCGTGATCGCCGCACCTGTGGGTGCACCGTCGGGTGCCACCCGACCCAAGTATGGGGATGCCCGGGGATCCGGAGCAGCCCCCAACAGGAGTTGATTATATTCCAGTGAGCGTGGGACTGACTTACTGACGTCTCACGGCTCCAGTGTCCCGACTGCTGTGCACCATGGGAAGGAACAAGTTACTTACCTGTAACTGTTGTTCTCCAGCATGGGTCTGGCATGGATTCACATGCTCATGAATATTCCCCGTCGTCAGGCTAGGAATCCTCGGTAAAGAAAAAACCAGTATCAGTTTCGTTTCTGATCTGTCTTTCGTAGTAATAACCAATCAATGATCTCTGAGTCATACTGACCACAGCCAATGACTGCCCTCTACCTAAGCCTCGCCTCTGGCAGCCATCTTCAGATTTGGAAGCACGTGAAGTGGCAGTATGACCAAGTGAAGAGCCGCAGAGGGGTAGGCGGGAGGGTTCGCATGTGAATCCATGCCAGACCCATGCTGGAGAACAACAGTTACAGGTAAGTAACTTGTTCCTTCTCCAGCATGGGGTCTGGCATGGATTCACATGCTCATGAATAAAGAATACATAGCAGTACACACATGCACAACCACGGGAGGTGGCAAAGGCTCAACATTAAGCATTACATCAAACTCAACATTAAGCATCTTACCTCCTCACCAGGCTCACCTCAGGCGAACAGGTTGCGCAGCACTGCTTGGCCGACCCTGGACTCCTCCCTGGAATCCCGGTCAACGCAGTAGAATTTCGTGAAGGTGTGCGTCGACCTCCACGTAGCAGCCCTGCATATGTCCAGCAGGGGCACACCAGATAGGAACGCCGTGGTAGCTGCGATCGCTCTGGTGGAATGGGCTCTCGGACAGCCAGGCAGCGGACGGTTTGCCAACCGGTGACAGTACATGATACAGCCGGAGAGCCATCTTGAAATGGAAGCCTTCGAGAGAGCCTTCCCCTGATTGACAGGTCCAAAGTTCACAAAGAGTTGTGACGTCTTCCGAAAACACTTTGTGCGGTCCACGTAGAACTTCAGCGCTCTAGCCACATCCAGCGAGTGCAAAGTCCTCTCAGCCGGCGACAAAGGCGACGGGAAGAACACAGGCAACACCAAGGGTTCGTTGAGATGGAAGTCCGACGGTACCTTGGGCATGAAGGAGGGGTGTGTCCTGAGCACTACCCTCGTGTCGTGAAAAGTCAAGTACGGGGCCTTGCAGGAAAGGGCCTGGATCTCTCCCACTCGTCGTGCGGAGGTGATGGCCACAAGAAACGCTGTTTTCCACGACAGAAATTTCAACGGAGCCGAGTGCAGAGGCTCGAACGGAGGTCCCATGAGCTTGGTCAGCACCACGTTGAGCTCCCACGCCGGGGCCGGAGCCTTCACCGGCGGGAACGATCTGAACAGTCCCTTCATGAACTCTTTCACCAGACGATGAGACCACAAGGACGTCCGCCCCGTGGTTCTGGTGTATCGGGAGATCGCAGCAAGATGAATCTTGATGGACGCGTGTGCCAGTCCAGCTTTGGCCAGCGTCAGCAGGCACGGCAGTACTTGGGGGGCCGTAATCCGTAGAGGGTTAATCTTCTGTGCGTGGCCCCAGACAGAGAACCTCTTCCATTTGTGTCCGTAGCATTTAAGAGTCTCGGACGCCCTGGCCTTTGCAAGAACCTCTCTGCAGTCGGCCGGTATGTCGTATCCTCCAAACTCTAGCGCTGCAGGAGCCAGGCCTGCAAGTTCAGCGATTTCGGGTCGTGGTGGAGGATGGCGCCTCCTTCTCTGGAGAGTAGATCCGCGTCCACCGGCAGCTTGATTGGCGGGGACGCTGACAAGTCCAGAAGGTCCGGGAACCATATCTGCCTCGGCCACGCAGGTGCGACGAGGATCATCCTGCACCGTGACCTCTTGAGCTGGTTGATGAGCCGGATCAGCAGTGGCAAAGGAGGGAACGCGTAGAGGAACAGGCCCTCCCAGGGGAACGAGAAAGCATCGCCCATGCTCCTCGCCTGGGGAAACCTGCTGGCGAACCTCCGGCACTTGCAGTTCGTCGCCGTCGCGAACAGGTCGATCTGGGGTGTGCCCCACCGTCGGAAGAGGCGATTCACTAGATCCTGCCGTAGCTCCCACTCGTGGCACGAGCGCAGCTCCCTGCCGAGTGAGTCGGCGATGGTGTTTTTTATCCCTGCCAGATGAAACGGCACCAGAAATATCCTTTGGGCGATGGCCCAATGCCACAGGTCCTGCGCCTCCTTGGACAGTGCTGGGGACCTGGTTCCGCCCTGTTTCCTGATGTAAAACATGGTGGTGGTGTTGTCGGTGAAGATCCTCACCACCTTGCCCTTGAGGGACGGAAGGAAGGACCTGAGGGCCCAAAACACTGCACGGAGCTCCAGGACGTTGATATGTAGGGATTTCTCCGTCGGGAGCCAAAGGCCTCTTGCGTGCAGATTTTCGGTGTGCGCTCCCCACCCTTCCAGGGAGGCATCCGTGGTCACTGTCTCCTGGTGGGCTGGGGTCTGGAAGTCCAAGCCCGCCATCAGATGCGCGCGGGTGCCCCACCACCGGATCGCTCGTCGGAAACTCGTCAAGTGGGATCCTTTCCTCGAAGCTGCCCGTCGTTTGGATCCAGCGCGCGTCCAGGAACTCCTGCAACGGGCGCATCCGGAGCCTGCACATGGGAATGAGGTAGATGCAGGAAGACATTCCGAGGAGGGACTTGATGGACCTCACCTTGGCCGCGTCGGCCACCAACATCCACTGCACCTTGCCCAGGATGGTCCTGGTCCTCTCCTCCGACGGGGAGGCCAGAAGGGACACTGTTGAGCCTCGCTCCCAGAAACAGAGCGTCTTGCGCGGGTACCAGGTGGGATTTGGCGTAGTTCACGGAGAATCCCAGGTCCGTGAGAAGTTGGACGGACCTTGCCGTGTGAACCACGGCGAGCTCCCTCGTCTTGGCTCGGATGAGCCAGTCGTCCAGGTAGGGGTAGACGTGGACCCCCTCGCGGCGCAGCTGCGCCGCCACCGGTGCGAGGCACTTGGTGAATACCCTGGGTGCCGACCGTAGTCCAAAGGGGAGGGCTTTGAACTGGTAATGACGCCCTTGGACCACAAACCTGAGGAATTTTCGGTGCCCCTTTAGGATGGGAATATGGAAGTAGGCATCCTCCAAATCCAACGACGACAGGAAGTCTCCTTCCTCCAGCTGACCCAGGACGTGCTGGAGGGTGACCATCCGGAACTTCTGCGCCTTGATGAACTTGTTCAGACGTCGCAGGTCCAGGATGGGGCGCCATCCCCCCGTCTTCTTCTTCACGAGGAAGTATCGCGAGTAAACTCCGGAGCCCCGAAGCCTCTTTGGGACGAGTTCAATGGCGCCCTTCCTGAGCATCGCTTTTACCTCCAGGAGAAGTTGAGGGACGTGAAGTTCTTTCCTGGCCACGGGGGGGATGCGCGGGCACCTTCTCTGGAACTCGAGCGCGTGGCCCCGGGCCAAGGCGTCCAGCACCCAACGGTCGGTGGAGATGGACTCCCACACGCTGACGAAGCTAGCCAGCCGGCCTCCCACCGGGGTGCTTCGGTGGGGGCCCGACCCGACGGCCGGTTCAATCCTGCTTCGACGAGGCTTTGCCGCCTTGACCTCCTTGGCGACGACGGCGGGGTCCGCCAGACTTGCCTCGTCCTCTGTAGGCCTCCTGAGACGACGAGCGGGCCGCTTGACGGTAGAGGTGGAGAAACCGCCGCCGGAACCTTTGGAGGCGCCCTTGCCTCCGCTGCTCCGAAAGGGCGTCCGTCGTTGTTGCAGAACTCCCAGGGCCCGGGCCGTCTCAGTGTCCGCTTTAATGGCCTGAAGGGAATCGTCCACTGTTTTCCCAAACAGGTTGTTCCCATCGAAGGGCATGTCCAGGACTCTGGTCTGAACGTCTTGACGGAAGTCCGTAGCCTTGAGCCATCCACGCTGCCTAAGGCAAACGCCGTTGCCCAACTGGCGGAACCCGGTGTCGGCGATGTCCGTCGCAACGGTAATGGCGTGGTCCGAAGCCACCTCACCTTCCTGCAGGATCTCCAGGGCCTCTGTCCTCTTGTCGTCCGGCAGGAAGTCCAGCAGGGGAGCCAGTTTGTACCAGAGCTCCCTGTCGTAGCGGGCCAAGATAGCCAAGGCGTTGGCCGCTTTAATCGTCGTCGCTGCCGACGAGATGACTCTGCGTCCCATAGCGTCCAATTTCTTTCCCTCACCGTCCGGTGGGGAAGTCGATGTGGAGGCCGCACCCCCCCCCCCCGCTTTCTTCCTGGCCGCCGCGGAGACGGAGTCCGGGGTAGGCTGCGCCCGGAGGCACAGGGGGGGCCGTGTCCGGGACCCGGTACTTCTTCTCGTACCGGTCTCTTCTAGCTGGCGTCGTGGAAGGGTTCTTGAGGAGGGTGAGGCCCTCATCCCAAATGTCGTCCAATAGAGGCACTGAGAGGACCGTCTTCCTCTTGGCCTCACGCCGCTGATAAAGGAAACCTTCCTTCTTCTCCTCAGGGCAGAGTTGGAAAAGCTCGGATGCCCTGGTGATCATGGAGTGGAACGATCCAATCTCTTCGGGCGGAGAAGCCCTGGTGGGAGGCGACGACGATACATCCTCGTCGTATACCTAGTCGTCCGTACCCGTCGCTGCCGTGTCAGTCCCCGTATCATCCCCTCGGGTGGACGGGGAGGAGGGCTGGACGGGGCGCGACGGCTGAAAAGGAGGTGGAGGGTGGATCCTTCTTTTCTTAGTAGGGGGAACACCAGAAGGTCCCGGTTCTGGGTCCCCCGACGGGAGAGGATCCTCCGTCGGCAACGGTAGTCTCGTCCTTATCTCTGAGCATAAGGACTGTATAGCCAACAAAATGGCCGCCGAGTTGTCTTGCGGTGCTGGCAGAGGGGAATCCGACGGGCAATCAGGGGCCCCGTCGGTACCCTCAACGATGTAGTCGTCACCTGCGTCGGGATCCATCCCGACGGGCCGGTCTTCTTCCACGCCGAGGCCGTGGCTTAAGACCTCGACCAGTTCCTCCTCCGAGGTTGAAGCCGAATCGACGACGCCCTGCCCCCCCCTTTCTCTTCCCCTTGGGGGATTTCACGGGGGTCCTATCGATGGGCACAAAAGAGGACTCCCTCCGAGGTGGCAGGGAGACTGAGCCCCGAGGTCGCCACCACTGGTGTAGCCTGCACAGGCTGAGCCAGGGCCGCCGCGACAGTTTCGATAGAGGGCTTGGCCGGATGGATTAAGGCCTTCACCACCTTAGGTGCGCTCACTGCCTTATCCTTGAGGGGGGGGGACACCGTGTCGCTCCCCCTCCGCCTTCGAGCTCGACCGGGGCCTCTCCAGGAGCTTCGCCGGGTGCTCGGCCTTCCACTTACCCGACCCAGAGCGTTGGCTCGTGGTTGATGGTGCCGGGGAGGGTGCGCCCTGCCTGGCGCCCGTAGAGCCAGACCGTTCGGCGCTCCCGGTGCCAGCGGACTCGCGGTGCTTGGCCTTATGTTGGACCCCCGTCGCCGGGGCGTCCGAAGACCGCTCGGATTTCTTCTTCTCGCCGGACGGGCTCTTCCCTTCTAGCCAGTTGGCGAGACGTTGATGGCGGTCCTTCATGGTCCGCTCCGACATGTTGCCGCAAAACGCACAGTCCTTCTCCACGTGCGTCTTGTCCTCATGTAGGCAGTAGAGACAAAAAGAGTGTTCGTCCTCCTTGAAGACGTTCTGCAGCTGGCATCCAGGGCAGACCCTGAACAGCTTTCCGGGCGTCGAGCTTCCCTTCTCCTGGGCCATGACCGGGCCTGAGAAACTTCTGGAGTCCTCCAAAAGCGTAGCTCGACGAAATCTTCACCCTTGAGGGGCGCAGACGAATCCGACACGGGTCCCCGTTGATCGGATAGAGAGTCGGTGGAGCTGCTGGAGGCTCTTTTGACCGAAAAAACGAAGTTTTTGAGAAAAAACGTGAAAAAATAGCACTAACGCTCGAGAGCAATAGCACGAGGATCCCAACACATGAACGTGCGGTAAAAATCTGAAGATGGCTGCCAGAGGCGGGGCTTAGGTAGAGGGCAGTCATTGGCTGTGGTCAGTATGACTCAGAGATCAGTGATTGGTTATTACTACGAAAGACAGATCAGAAACGAAACTGATACTGGTTTTTTCTTTACCGAGGATTCCCAGCCTGACGACGGGGAATATTCATGAGCATGTGAATCCATGCCAGACCCCATGCTGGAGAAGTGTAGTTCCGATGCACTCCCTGGCGCAACAGCCGCCATGGCAAATTCCAGTACGCCATGCAAGGAGTGCTGATCAGATTTTGAAAACGGGGCGAGTCCTGACAAGCAGCATCTACCCTGTACAGTTTCAGAGCATCCCTTCTATCACAGAGTGCTCATTATGCTCTGCGTCACTGATCACCGTCAACGAATCCTCGTCTCTGGATGCACAGAGTCGTACTACTCTCCATGCCTGCTCCCGTGCTTTTCACGAGGCTCCCTGGTCTCTGCTCCAGCAGCCATGTCCTGCAACAATCCAGCTTGCCAGCGATATTCCGCCAGCTGGCTGCTGCCGAAATTCACTAAGCGGCTCCTCCTCGGGTGTAAAGTCTCAAGTGGCCCCAGCACTTCTCTACCTTAAGGGTGATGGGGGTACCTTTGCACTGCAATTACAATCGAACATACATGGCTTTTCACTGGGATTATGGGGCTCTGTACGAGTGCGACGTTCTTGCCTGCTGGTCTCCAAATAAGAATGTTTTTAATGCCTTCCGGATCATTAAATTAGTTTTGATATGGCGCAAAAGAGGTAGGGCATTCCACATTTTTGCCACCTGCACTGTGAAAGAACGCCCCTTAGCCACTCTTTGGTATTTTGGGACAACTATTCGTCTATCCTATTTAGATCTAAGAAAGCGTTCAGCTGTTTAAAGTTTATTTACAAGAGGGCTCAGTATCTGGTGCTAAAGGCTTTTAAAGACTAAATACATAGTTTTAAATTTGACACCTTTGCACACTGGCACAAATGCAAATATCAAAAGGCTGGAGAAATTCACATTTTTTTTATTTTCAAAAAAAGTCTGGTTGCAGCACTTGACCCTTGGGAAATGCTATATCAGGGATTTGGGAAGGACCAGATGAATACCATTACTGAAGTCAAGATGGGAGGAGTAAAGTGCGTTAGCCTAGCACCAGAATTTAATTTTCCCAAATCTGAAAAAAACAGGCTGAAGTTACATAAAATTACTTTCCAGTGATTGTTTGTCCAAGATTATACCCATACCTTTTACCTCAGACATGGGTTCAGGACAAGCAGTGAAGGGCTTGGTCAGTATAAAGACCAGATATCAGATTTTTCATAGATTAAAACGCCAGGCTTATCCAGAATTATCTTTATATAGTTTAAACCCATCCATTTTTTATTGAACAGACAATCTTGGATCTTAATAGGTTGTCATCTTGATCAGATCAAACAGAAGCCGAGTACCCTCTGTGTAGTTGAAAAAGTAATACCCAATTGTATAATCTCCATTAATGTCTAAAGGTATATAGATTAAAGAATATTGGGAGACGTGGAGTCCCAAAGAGGTCTACCCTATTTCATCAGCAAAGAGAATAAAATGGCCACGCTGGGTCCGTTGTGTATGGTCGGTTTGAAAGGAATGGATCCATTTTAGGACAGTGTGCTAATAGCCATAGCTGTGGAGTCTACTGTAAAGAATCTGATCAGCTGTATCGAAGGTCGCTACAGGTCAAGTGAAATCAGCGCACACAAGTCTAGTCTGTCAATTGTATCCCTCAGAGTCATAATAGATTAGTTGCATGCTACCATGTGGTCTCAACTTGTCCAGTAGTCCCTTATTTTCTAAAAAACATTTGAACCCGTCCGTATTTCTTAAATACTTTTAGATTCAAACGATAGTTGTGAAATTGGTCTGAAATGACCCATATCAGCTGGAGCCAGAAGGGTTTTTTTATGAAGGGGTTTTGACACAGAATTTCCAATTCACAGGAAAGATTTCTAAAGAGAACGATGCATTAAATAGGTTTAGGGTGTTATTTGAGATTGATGGAATCAGATTATAAACACATTTTAGGTGGAAGCGGATCCAGGGGGCAGCCTGAGATTTTGGCAGAGGAAAGGAATGGTCAATTCAAGGTTATCTGGAATCAATGAATTCAAGAAGTCGTGTGAAATGATAGTACTATTAGAGGGATTGTCTTGTACGTCGCATTAGCAGAGATCAGATCATTCATATTTCTCAGTTTTGTTTCCGAAATGTATTGGGTGTCAACCACAAAGTTTATCTGTGCTTTCTGCTCCAGTACAATGCTTTTTGGCCTCCAAATACCTTCTTGGGTACATTTGGTGCAGTCGATTTTGTTTCCATAGCATAAGATCTTGCTCTGATAAACTACCCCCAAAGCAGTTATAAAAAAATTTAAAAAAGCTTGTTCATGTATCGTCTCTTCACCAAGTGGGTCGCCAGCGCTATTCTATATTCCCAATTTTGCGTCTTCACAGGTTCAAATCATGTGAACCATTTTTACTAGGATTTCCCTTTACCCGTGATTTAGAGTTAACCAGAAGTGCCATTTTAGCAAGGATCATTTTGGTATGGCCGTGAAGTTCGTTCAACAGTTTCAGGATTGTTTGTGTGGAAGATGTTCTGAGAGAAGGGAAACCTCTTTAGTTTCTTCCCTAGTGACTGGTTTCCATGGGCGTTTTGAAGTTGGTACAAGGGAAAAAGGCCTGGTTTTCTTGGTGCTTACACCTGGAATTACAAATGGTATACCTAAGTGATCTGTCCAAACAAAAAGGATAGCAGGAGATACTAGTATGAGTAGGGTAATGAACGAGTGTTAAAGGGTGAAATATGCCGCACTTGGGCTATTGGCAGCTTGGTTAGATGAATCAACAGCTAGATGCAATGACAGATTGGGGGGGGGGTGGGGAGTTGAGAGATTAACATACTGTAGGGACAGAAAAATGTTAAGGGCCAGAGGGACATTTGAAAAGTTAATGTACCTTTTCCACCAGGTGTTGTAGGGGTAACATTGAGCAGGACAATCAGGATAATGAGACAGCCAAAAATATTACAGACTTCTTTACCGCAGAGTGCCATGAGCCGTCTAGCTCCCAGTTGCTGTACAACCCCAATACGTTGAACCCTTCCAACTGGCACAGCCCAGAGTAATCTTGGTGCCCAAAGGGCCCCCGGTGGCCCAATGTACCTCTTACATGCTGGTGAAGAGGGGAGGCAGCTCATAGGGAGATGTTGGTGTCCTCCAAGAACTCCTTAGACAAATACTGACAGGAAATGAGGAGGAGAGAAGTCAACCACTCCACCTCATTACTATGAATATTCCAGGAGCACCAAGTGATTTGCATAGCCTGGTTAAGGAATTTCCAAACATTAGGGAGGAGCGGGAACTGTTCGTAGAAGAACTGCCGACATTAATACAAGGGTAGAATACGACTTGGCCAGATCTTAACCAGTTCATGTGTGTAGTGATGCTGCCTAAAGTGAGACAGCGATGTACAGAAAGCGCCACTTGGCAAGATCAAGGACAGGTGATGCCTATTCTCAGACTAGGGCAAGTATAGTTACTGTTATCTCCAAGATTTTCCCTCGAAAGACTGATTGGGCAAAGATAGGAAATTGCAAGCAAATGAAGGGAGAATCCCCTGCAGATTAACAACTCAAAATGGTGTTCGCCCAATATCCAGGCATCATTAAGCCAAAGGAGACTGGGCAGGAGGCCACAGCCAACTCCTTTGTAGCGGTCCATTATTGAAGGAGGTGCGAGCACAACTAAAGAATGTGTGCTTCGGTCACAGACCAAACCCTTAACAGGGCTAGTAGCGATTGCGAACCACTTTCGCATGCCCGGAACTAAAGACGACAGAATAAACTAATGTCCCTCCAAATGCAGAACGTACAAAGGCAGAATTTGTCAAATGCTTTGAGGGGTTTTGGGGGGGGGGGTAAAAAATTGAAATATGTTAAGAGGCCGCCCACCCTGGGACAGATGGGACATGTCATTGGCTACCAAGTCAGCAGGACCAGCAAGGACAGGTGGGTCAACAGGATCAGTAAAGGGCATGAGGCGGGGACCAAGAAGAGAACAAACCAACCCGTTAATGAGCACTTACTGTAAACCGACTCGACATTGGAACAATGAATGCCCACATAAAGATCCAATTTCCAGCGAAATCCGAAGCAGACCACCACCCAAGGTTCCCCCTGCAGATAACTCCACTGCCTTCCCCGACAACTCAACCGGAAATCTCTTCACAAATCCAAATGCCCCAGCTGATGCTCCAGGGCTGCCTCATTCCCTAGATTGGCCATGATCTGTTCCGGCTACATCAGCAGAATGATGTCACAATAGATCTCTTTATACCGATAGGCCAGCACGAACCATATGTAAAATTGTAAACATCTGCATCCTGCCTAGTGGACACAGGTGTAGTAAATCAGCTCTGCGTATGGAGGACAGTTTCCCAGATGTGCCAGAGCCCAACATTGAAGGCAGAAGGGATATCCAATATCCCAGGCATATACTCTTAAACCACTCACGATTATGGTAGGATGTATTACTAGAACACATGCTTTCCTTGCGAGACCTTCAGCTCCAGTTAATTTGTGTAAGTTTAGGTGCACTATGTTGCATGCCTGACAGGGTATTCTTAAACGTTCTTAATGCAGAGGCTATTCTTGCAACCCTCTAAGTAGACCCAGAGAATTGGTCCCCAAATAAGGGAGAGTGACCAGATTTGAAAGCATTAACTACATACCTGCTCTTTTGTGATCAACTCAAAGAGGTAGGATACATACACACTGATGAACCTGTTATGATCAAAGTTGGCCCATTTTCAAAATGCCCACACATTTCACAGTACCCCCCCATTTAAAGCCAGAGGCAGAGAATATAATGACTTCAGGAATTGGGTCACTCCCGAAACAATTCATGCAACACCCAGATACTGCATGCCAAGAAGCCAGGAAACACCATCTACCCTTTTATCCAAGACCTAAGAGCCGTTAACACAGTGGAAGTTCCTTCATTTACAGTCGTGCCAAACCCAGCTACAATTTATTGTTTTAAATCATTTTTATCTGCATTTTTTAACAGAAAATTGCACAAGTTGCAGCTCCACTTGAACCCCCACTACTCAGAAGGTCTTGTGAAGAATCAAATTCAAATTATTAAAAGAATCAAATGGTAAGAAAACATGAAACCCCCAAACATTAGGGTGCATTGAGCCGGGCAAAATCAAAAGGCGTTTAACATCTTCCAGCAGGCACCACAGCAGTTCATTAAGCCACTTGGCCCCATTTCACTGCTAAGGGCATTCAAGCAGTCCCATTGTTCTCCATCAAGCAGGGCATGTAGTGTCCGTTCCGTATGAGTATATGCCAAAATCCCTCAACTATGGAAGGCAGACTGGGTCTCATTCTCTGCATGGTAAAACTTCTCAGAAGCAACCAGTGACCACAGGCGTGCCCACCAATCCTAAACATTTGGCAGCTTTGACAACCTCCAGAAGGAAGCTATAGAGGCCCTGGTCGCAAGGCGCATAGTAAGTACTAAACAAATCCATGCAGCGTCTGCTCCCCCCAGAGCACCCAGAAAGCAGACTACTCCAGAGGCAGCCAATAGTTAATTGAAGTGAGTACATCAGACCGAGTTTAGGCCAACGCCACCATATAAGCATATAGGCACTCAAACTCCCACAGTCCACTGAAAATCCCCCCACCTCCCCCATGTGCTGCACCCTATCCAGCGCGGTCTATCCTCTTGCCAGGAACTTTAACCCAGACTCAGAATATTGAACACTCTCGGTTGCCCTCCCAAGACCATCCAGGCCCCCTTCCAATCCTCAGGGGAAAGCTCACACCCAAGGTCTTCATGCCATGCACCTGCTTAGGACGGGAGAGAACCCCCAATGTCCCCCACCCAGGCAATAGTATATAGGTTGGATACTAGGGCACAGTAAGACCTCTGGTGGCCACCTGCCGGTTGCATTGCCTTAACAGCCAATATCAAAACCTGTGCCACTCCTTCACCCAAAAGGTGTCTGCAGGATTTGAAAGATCGGATCTGGACATGGTCGAACAGGTGCGTGCGCTTGAAATTCACAGCCCACTGTCCTAAAAGTTGAAGGCTATACCATCATAGGCCAGTTGGAAGCTAGGGTTGTAGTGAACAGGAGTGAGCGTACAAGTTGACTGCTACAACTGTAGCAGTCACGCTTAGACGCTCAATGGCCCATCCCCCTAGGGATTCATCTGAGGTATCAAAGCGGTTTGCCTGCCACATCCTGCTCTAGGCGGTGTCACACTTTTGTAGAGGATGGGTTGATCCAGTCCCGAATAACATTTAGTTGGGCTGCCCAGAAGTACCTATGTATGTGTGGGACTGACACCCCACCACAAAATCCCCATGTTTATAGAGTAGCTTTAGAGACAGGCTTTCCCTCCCTTTTAGATGTACCTCATGCTCTCCTGCTGAGTGGCCAGGGAGTGAGCCGGGACAGTGACCAGGAGTGGCTGGAAGTTGTACAGCAGCCTTGGCAGGAAATTTACCTCGATAGCTGTGACCCTCCCAAACCACAAAATAGCCTTCATCTTCCAGGATCGCAGATCAGCCTTGATGGCCTCAAAAAGGGCAGGGTAGTTGGCTTGGAACAGGCCATCATATCGGGTTATGACCGACCCCTAAATATTTGAGCTTCTCAGTTGCCCAGACAAAAGGAGCCTCGTGTTTGAGTGCTCAACACCTCTGCCCCACAAGAAATATTCAGAGCCACGCTTTAACTGAGGTTTACCTTAAACCTAGATACCGGGCGGAAAGCGCGTAGGATCTCCAACAGCATAGGGGCCAAGGTGTCAGCCCTTACCAGGGTGAGGATCTCATCTGCAAAAAGTGCAATTTTATGCACCACGCCCTGTAGAGAACGTAAATGCACTCCTCTGTTCTAACCCGCGCTGCAAGCTATTCCACTGCTAACGCGAGGAGCAGGGGCATCCCTGCCTAGTACCCCGGAAGAGAAACCCTGTGAGATCCCACTTTTAGCCAACACCCGCACCATCGGGCAGGAGTACAGAGAGAAAGCCCCCCCCTAATAAAGACATCACCCAAATTTCACCTTCGTAAGAAGTTGCAGAGAAAAGGCCACTGCACGTGGCCAAATGCCTTTACCACATTTAAGCCCCAGCAATAAGGCTGGGGTACCAGTGCAGTGTACCTCTTCTAGTCTCAGAGCCAAGATCTTAGCATATATCCTATCAGTATTCAATACCGCTATAGGCCTGTATGATGAGTAGGATATGATATTTTGTTCAGCTTTGCAATGAGGGAAATACAAGCCTGGCCCATAGCTTCCATGCCAGAATCTTACCTGCTCTGTTCCCTTCTTCAAAATGTTTCTACTTAACCTGCAAAAATTGCTAAATTCTGCTTCAAGCATGTTCACCTGTCTGTGCGCAGTATGCAGGGGCCAGAAAGCCTTATATGAGTTTCTGTTCACCTACCTATTTTTCACTTCCTGACTGAATGAGGCGGTTTGCTCCTGCCTGCGCCAATTTACCACTGCTGCCTTGGAAATAACACCCCAAACCCCTATGTAAGCCTTGAATGCATACCATTGAGTCACCGCTGGGTCAGTTTGAAAAAAACTCGATCACCCCATTAACTTCCTCCCTCACTATAGGATCATTTAGGAGACTGAGTTTCAACACCTATGACCTGTCTCACTAGGGGGTATAGTGAGACTCATGGAGATAAGGCATGATCTGAAAAATAGATAGTACCAATATCAATATTGCTCACTTTGCTTATAGGTAGGGGAGGGGTTGATCTCCAATCTAATCTTGAGAATATGCAGTGTGGATGTGAGAAGGTATAATCCCTCGCCATTGGGTGTATGTGGCGCCAATCATAAGAGTACGTGCAAATCTGCCAGCAGTTTAATGAGGGCGGCCTAAGGACAAACCAACCCCCAATAGTCCTGTTCAGACTCATCCCAATTGGTGGGGGTTGATGGGCAATTCCCCCCCGGATAATATGGCCCTTGGAGAACACCAGTAGCTCCCCCAACACCACGCAGAGGAAATCATTCTGCCTAGTGTTAGACTTGTATATGGCATAAAGTAACTTTAAATCCTCCCCGGAGGCCTGTTGCAAAGAAATCTCCCTTCCACATCATATTTCACCACTTTAGCCTGGAACAGGACCCTCTTCCCAATGAGGATCCCCACTCCCCGCTTTGAGGCGGTGAAGAAAAGCTGCCAAGGATAATCCCTGGTGTGAAGCCTGCCGAACATCTAGTCTGCACCGGTGCGTTTCTTGTAGGAACGGGACATCTACTTGTGATCGCGAGTTCGGGCCCCCAACATTGTGGGTCATACATCACAGCTCCATCCCACCATAGAGGCTACCAGGATTCCTGTACACTGCCCCTTATTCCTCCCAGAAAGGAAATGCGCTTGGATAAGTGCCCATATTGAACACCCCGCCACCCCAAGTTGGTATTACCAAGATGAGTCAATGCATTCCCCAATTTAACAAAACAAGAATAGACAGCTGCTCACCTCAACCAATCCCCAGAGTGTAGAGGCAGATATGTCCCGCCAGGAACACTGAAAGAACAGGCTTGCCTCCCCTAAACCGGGCAAGACACCCCCCTGTCATGCAGCCCATCACACATACCTTTGGTCCCCCGGCGCCGCACTGCAGCGCTTGCCGTTTCACCAGCTGGGACCCCTCATCTCACCCACCGGGCTCCCAGGCACACCAATGTGTGCAGCTCATTCACCAGCCCGCAGAGATGCTACGGGGTGTTCCTCATCCAGGGTCAGCAGAGCTCTTGCAGCACACAGCCATATTGGCCGCCAGTGAGCCAAAGTCCTGGTGTCATGGCCCCAGAACACAAACCACACCATCTGGTGATGGGGCAATGGGTCACTTAACTCACTTACAAGGCTGAAACACATGTATGTTGGTACTCTTGTCCAGAGAGGAATTGCATAGCATTTCGGTGCTGGACTGCCCATGTAGGCGGGACAAAGACCGATATGCAAATGGATATTTCCCATCTGTGAAAGGTACAGTGAGCAAAAAGCATGTGCTGCAAACTCATCTCAGAACAGGTTATCATGCCATGTTCATTCTGGAGAGGAGCACCTGCTACCCTTTTTTTTTTTAAACATTTCTTAGAAGGGTATTATTTGCACAATTCTGGGTAGAGAATTATAAGATTTAATATCATTCGTGAAAGGATTTTAAATTTTATATATAAATAATTGTACTGTTTTCCCCACCAAGGCATTTTCTCACTATTTCTTCCATAGCGTTCGCCGACTGCTTGGAAATATTTAAGAATGCTACATAGCTTTGCCTTTTTGTTATTTGGGCTTGTATTGTCAGAAGATTGGTGGTCAGACAATTTAAAGAAACAGGTTTTTTTTTTTAAACCGGATTGGTTTAGATCTTAAAATCAGCTAACATTTGTCAGTTTAAAAAAAAAAATACTTACAATAAAAGTAGTAAAGATTGTATACATAGCGTCTAGCAGTGAGATCCATGGGTAATTACGCTGATCCAATCCATTACCTTTTTGTGGATGAGGACAAAGCATCTCTCCAGGAAGAAGGGAATTTCTCATTAACATTTAAAAATAAGTTGGGAAATCTTAGCCCATAGTTCTGGATCAGATTTCAATGCTACATTTGACAAACCATCAGGTCCAGGTGCGTTAGATTTTACATTTATCAATAGCTCTTTGAATATAGTCCAAATCAATATCAAAAATATTCCTGCTGGATTTGATCCGTTTCTTCTGCTGTTGCTACCAATATCTCGGCAGAGGGACTTGAATATAGCTGTGCAAAAATTCTATCCAAGCCCTTTCCGTGATCAGGTTTGACTGGAGAGATCTCTGTAGTATCAGATTTTATTAGGGCCCAGAAATGGGTGCTATTTTTTGGTTCAGGGCACAATAGTGTCTTTTTGCCATTTTAGATGCCCGTTTGCCTTTATCCAATTTAAATGTTCATTTTAATTTTCTTAGCACATTAACTCATTATTCCCATTTTCTCCGATTACCCTTGCTTGGCACCTATATGTTTTTTCCCTCCAACGAGGGTCTAGGTCACATTTCGGTCTATAATTGACCTTTGTTTGATTATTTAGCCATGTGAGAGGCAAGAACCTCTCCAAAATAGTTTGAACATAGGGAACAAATCCTCTCTAAGTTAAAGCATTTAACAAATTCTTCCAAACATCTTCCCATTTTTTCATTAACATAGATTCGCAATTTGAGGCCTCCAAATAACCGCATGATTTCTCGCTTACTTCCAAACTTACAATTTGATCAGTGAGACACTCTTGAATTTCTAGTAGTAAGATAAGAAGCAATGGTCTACAATCGCTATTCAGACTCCAAAATGACCAAATTCCTGCACAGGAGGGCAATCTGCTTGGAGGCAAATATATAATCCAGTGTTAAGACTGAAGAACTACTAACCAGAGTAAAGGTAGGAGGGATATTCCCTCTTCATTACCAGTATGTTTAAGTCCCAAAATGTCAAACGTCTTATCAATATTGCCCTCTCATGTACCACGAGTTTCTATAGAACGATCACGAAAATGTTCTTTATCGAAGCAATCACTATTAAGGTCTCCCTTCAAAATACAACTACAGTTCACATACATACATTTGCCCATGATATCTAATAAAGTAGATACACTTTGCACATCTTAATTGTTGGGGGTTGCAATATACATTCAGTATTGAACACTAGTTCAAGATTTCGCCAACAAGTCCTAACATTTAATTTAACACCGTATGTCTTTCAAGTCCGTCTGCATTAATGTCATAAAATAATTACAATCATTCCGAAGGGCACAGATTAGTCCTCCCACAGATTAGTCCTCCTAAAGGGTCTACCATTGGCCCCTTTCCTGACTAGTTCATGAAGTATATCCCTCAAGTACGGGGTCATCCATGATCTAGGTTTCTTGCAGCAAAATAAAGTCAGCCCAAAGATTAGTGGTGAAACAAAGTGTGAAAAGCCTCTCGTATTCTAGAATGCCAGTTTGACATTTCTCAATTAGTTATTCCCAGGCATTGTGCCCTTATGGGTATGGAGAGCGCTCATGATACGAGTCCAATCATAGGATAACCTTCTTGCCATATCTGGTATACCCAATACTACCCAAGAAGAGTTGCTACCCCCAGTCTACATTGATCACTAGTGGGTCATACAGATCTGTTATTTTGCCACCTTCATGTTCTAACATCTCATTTTGGGCAATTGATATGCTATATTCCAGTTGTTCAAGGGCTACGGCTTCACTCAAATTTTTTATCAATTCAGATGTAAAACCCAAGCATACCATATCCACTCGTCTGGTGGAAAAACTCTACACATGTTAAATCTGTCAATCTAATCAAATCCAACTTTGGGATTTCGTTTGAGGGCTAAAATGGAACCTATTTAGGGCAAAGTCACCATTTAGTTTAAATTTTGGTTCCAAATATAAAATGTAATTTCGCTCTAAAGGGGTCATCATTCTTTAGGTTTTCAATTGGGCTGTGTGTACAAGTGTCCCCACTACTTGGCAACCTAAATTGTTTCTTCTCCCCTCCAAGATTGCCCTTATCCTCTGAACTTGCATGTTTCTGCCCTCCAAAGGTTGACTTCTCCATTTTTTTGTTTAGTTAGGTCTGTCCTGAAATCTTTTTTCGTCTTTCTTCAAGACAGAAATATCCGGTAGGCATTTACATCCTCTAGCTGAAGAAAGTTCCTTAGAATTAACTTGCGTGCCACAGTAGCCAAGTTGGTCACCGGCACTCTGGTTGTTAGACTAGTATAAACATCTCCTCTATTCCCGTCAGGTGTGCTCCACCCAGGTACTCTTCACATCACACAATTGTCCCTTTCTACATTACCATTGTCATTTTCCTTGGTTTGGTTTCCCTCATACTGTGAGCTTTCATTCTTAGCCAAATAAACTATATCAGGTACATCAGAGTGATCAGTCGGAATAAGAATACTCATTCATGGAGACTTGTAGTACTAAAGGTTTTTTTAAAAAAAGTTATTGCTCCCTTTCCAATCACTGGTGTACGTTTTATACTCTTTGCTTTTGTTTTTTGAGTAGGCTCACAACTTGCATCACCTAATACCTTGACAAGTATCTACACATTCATTCTCTTCTAGCCTTTCCTGTGTTAACGCCTTTATTTTATTCAAGTTACAAAGAATTTGCGTGAACCTATAGGCCCTTTCTTAGCCACATTTCTTAGATTTCTTTTGGCAGTTTTTTCCCCTTCTACCCTTTACCATAAGTATACTTTTAATTACAATCTCGGGAACACAGCAGTTTGCCAAAGGTTTTACATTTTTAGTCTCCATGTTATGTTCTCTCTCAAGTGGACACTGGTTTCTAGACACCAATTCCTCTTCCGAGACCAGAGTTGCCAAAGTATTTGCAGCTTGGATTTTAGTGGTACTAACTTCCAAATGCCCCTCCGCTGGTACTACAAAATAGGCCGGTCTAGCAGAGGCCATGACAAAAACCTCAAAGAAATTTGAGGTAAGGTCTTCCAGAGTCGACCTTACTTCACGTAGTTCATATTGTAGGGTATCGTGGCCTTTGTCCATTGTGTCCAGAATACGCATCAACATAGGGAAGGAAAATATATCAACACCTAGTCATTGTTTGTTGCATTTATCGGTATATTCTCATGATTTAATTCAGACCCTAACACAGCATTGCCCCCTTGACCCATAGTTTGTGTAGAACTATTTGGGTTAGGGTTTGTTGCTTTAGGGCCCTGGAACACTATTACTGAAGTCTTCAAGTGGCGATTCACCCAAAAAGTGTGCCAGAGTCCGATGCAAGCATACACTTACTCTTCTATCTCAATTGTATGAGTGTACCATCTCGGGGAGAGGCACATTTGCTTGGTCAATTCTTGGGATACTGTTGGTGCCAATAGGGACACATCAGATATAAGATCTTTATGTGGGCAGTTCTCCAAATCTTCTCAGTCTAGGTGATTCAAGGAACAAGAGTCATCCACAACGTTGTGTTGGTGTTCAATTCTCTGCCGGGGTATAGCGATTAGGTAGTTAAGCTTTAACTTGTGTCTGTGTTTGGTGCAAAGCAACAGGAATTGTTCACGGCCTTACTCATCTCTTGAGCCATACCGTTAGTGGCCATTGAGTTCAAGCCCAGATCTTTATTCAGGGTATCTAGTTGCAGACTGTCAATCATTGGTTGCATCCCTCCTACCACCACCTGGGCAAAGGAGCATGATGGAGTTTGTATAAACCACGTTTTAACAGTCATAAGCAACAGGACATCTCTGGTGCAGAGCTCGCCAATACCAACATTGGGAGCGGCACATTTTTGGGACTCAAGCTCATGAGCAAGACAGAAATACAACCAATATATTGAGTGATGTCCTCAGGCCGCAATGGGACATTACCTGTGAAGGGCTGCAATATTACTGTAATACTGAACAGAGTATCCACGAAGATGTGAAGTAAAGCAGGTAGACAAAAATCCCAGGAAATGATTCAAGAATATCAAAAGACATGTGGCCCTGCAGAGTCTTGTGGCAATAAAGGGGATTTACACGCGACACCTGCTGCAAGATGAATAGGCGCGTTTGGCCACCTGATAAAACATGTAGTGGCATGTTATCATGGGCCGTTAACATCTTTCGATGAAAAATAAAGCAAAGAATTGAACATTTCCTGTGAGGGAGGCCTCCGTAACTAGGTGATCTACGGCCATGGTTGCCAAAGGGGTTAATCACATTCTCCTTGTAGGCACACCATAGGAGATCCAGTGCAGCCTTGCTCAAGACCTGAAGGTCCATCATCCTCTCGAAGAACTGAGGATGAGATCCCTTCAGTGGGCCGTCAGATCCCAATGGTCAGACATGGCTTCCTGCATTTTCCTGGTGCCAGAGTCCTGAGGCAGAGGAAACTCAGAAAATGAAGCCGTCAATTGTTGGGCTTTTTGGAATGTCATGAACATCTGCAGAATATGTTGAGCCCTCACATCGGCTGGCGAAGCTTTCCCTGAGGAAGCATCCAGGACTGCTCCAATAAATTGAAGCTTTGGGGAAGGTGGTATGTTGGATTTCTTGAAATTGAGAGAGAAACACAGATTGCGGGAGTGGCAGATGATGCAGAGATATTCCAGAAGTTCTTTGGGAGCATGAGCCCTGATCAGCCAATCATCCAGCTAGGGGTAAATGTGAATTGCTCCCCTCCTTAGACTTGCCACTACTGCCGCCATCAATTTGGTGAAGATGTAGGTGAGCCCGAATGGCAGAACCTGAAATTGAAAATCAGAACTGCCAATGGCGAACCTCAAGTACCTGCTTTGCTTGGGATGTATGGGCACATGGAAGTAAGCATCCTGAAGATCGAGTGACACCACCCAATCCTGGAGCTGAATTGCCTGGAGGATTAGCAAAAGTGACCATCTTCAACTTTCCCTTCCTCACGAACTTGATCGAGCGTCTCAAGTCCAAGATGGGTCGCCGTCAGTCATCCTTTTTGGGAATTGGGAAGTATGGAGAGTACCATCCTTGGTTCCCCTGGGCTGCAGGTACCAATTCTATTGCACCTTTCTCTAACAGTGTGATCATCTCTTGCAAGAGGAGCGGATCCGGATACTTTGAGTGGCTACCTGGCTGAGAATTCAGAGGCCTTTTCAAGAATGGGTGGCAGTAACCATCGGCTATTGTTTGCAGGGCCCAAGCATCTGAAGCAATGCTTAGACACTCTTTCAAATGCTGTGCAAGTCTGCCTCCTACCACAGTCCTGTGGACCAAGGGCTCAGAGGTTTTGGTGTTGCAACTTCTGCAGAAGGCAAAGAGGCAGAGGTTGTTTGATCAGCTCTATCCCCCATGTCCTTGTAAACCACAGGGTAGTCTCCTAAGTCACCTTTGAGAAAATTGTCCCCTTGCTCTTCCAACCCAAGAACAGAATTGAAAGGACTGACCCCTCAAACTCTGAGGCACCAACTGGGTCTGCTATGGTTGGCGAATAGCAGCACCCAATGATTTTGCAGCTGCTTTGGAAGTTTGCAACTTTTCCAAACTCGGTGGCCTTGGAATCAAACAGTTGAGAATCAAAGGGAATAACAAATGCCTTGCCTGAACACCTGGGGCAAAGCCTGATCTGCATAGCCACGCAAACCTTCTGGTTACAGCGCTTGCCGCCATTGCACAACACACAATCTGAGGTATCTAAACCAGATTGCATAGATTGGAGTCATGCACAATGTTGAGAAAGCCTTCCCTTTCCTCACCCTCAGGAATGTATTCTGTGGCTATTGACAACTTCCCACAAGTGTCTCAAAATGTTGCTACGGCTCAAGTAGCATTAGCAGCCTTCAACGCCATGCTACCTGCCGAGAACACCCTTTTCCCCCAGGGCGTCAAACCGGCCATCTCTATCTAGAGGAATGGAGATAGGCAGCAGCCTTTTAGGTTGATGCGACGCCCCTAGAACAAGCAACCTTTCTGGAGTTGGATGTCTTGAAAGGCATTTTGGATATAAAGCAGGCGGCCTGTACTTCCTAGCCAAGTCCTTATTAAATGCTGCAGTATCAGGTGTTTTCCAGCTCTCCAGGACCCTATTTTCCAATGCTATATGGAAAGGTAGAATTGGATCCTTGGGAGGACCCTTATCAAGAATGTCCATATCATCCTTCAGATATTCAGCTACAGGCCTTCTCCATCCTAAACAGTCAGCTTGGCCATGACTGACCTTTATGAGGCATCAGCATGTCCAGCAACATGTGGCATGGCAAACTCCACTTTTGGAGATGTATCCAGGCCACCGGCATCCTTCAAGATGCCCACTGGGTCTCTTAACATGGACTCCCCAGATCAGCTCTTCGAGAGCATTTGGAGTGCCATATTCCAATCCAAACAGGGGTCTTCTCCAAAAATGGAGGAGCTCACCCACTTGAAACATTCCTGTCCTAAGGGCTTAAAAACCTTTAACAAATCAGTCGAGGATGTCTGTTTCGAAATTGATGGCTTTGGCGCTGAAGAACCAGATGTCGATACCTTCGACGGAGCAAAAAAGTATGATGGCTTCGACTAGACCCAAGGAGTCAAATCACTACACCTTTCAAGGGAGGCTCTAGGATTTACTGCCTGGGCTCTTAGGCATGCAAGCAGATGATTGACAACACTCCATCGGCCTCACCAGGCGTGATGGGGTCGGAAGCCTTTCAGTTCACTGGAGGGGATAGATGACACTGCCTTTGTGAACACCTAACATTGAGGTGAAATTACTTGATTTTGGCCTTAGAAAATGGGTACATTTTCTGAGTAAGTCTGCTTCTATCGGGTGAGTAGTCAGAAGACAAATCTGGATCGATGGCATTGCACTTAAACTTCTGCGAGTAGGACTACACTGAATGTCAGAAACGAGACAGAGTGCACTTAGAATGTTTGCTGCGCTTTCTAGCTCTGAGAAGTGAAACCTCCCTAGAGCTCTCGTCGTCCAATGACATCTTCGATGAGCAGTGGAAGAGGACTTGGACAAGGGCCTATCTAACGAGTTTCCCCTTCCTCTCGTTTAAGGGCTTCATGATCATAAACTGTTACGCGCCAACAGTAGACCTTATGACCTACTCCTAAATACCAGATGCATATTCAGTGTGGATCCGTGATGGGCATTAACCCACAATCCGAACTCCTTAAACCCGGTCTTTGGGCAGATCTAAAAAATCTCAATAACAGATCAACCGCCTAGACAAACGAAACGATTTGAAGCGTGTTGTGCAGAAATACAGGACTGAAGCAACAGGCACGGTGCATGCTACTTATACCAGCGTCGACTTCACGGCCAAGAGCATGATGCAAGTTGCTGATGGACCATGAGTTGATGCACACACCCTCTGCCTTTGTAAGGTTTTCGAAGCTGCAAGCCGGATATTGGATTATCAACAATGAGGAATACGTGGGAGGACACAATCCATTAGAAATGCATATGTCTAAAAATGTGAGGGTAAGTGGTTTTCACTACAGTAAAGAGGATGGACCTGTGGACGTCAAGAATGCAACTTCACAGCTAAGAGGCCAGTGAAACGCATCTGGGGCACCACCAGAGAATTGTACCGAGCACATGGGCTGGGTGCAACTGGGAGTAGGTTACACACCTAGAGTATGAGAAGTGCGACCACATACCAAACTACATCAAGCACAACTCACTTATGGCTAGGAATAGGCTCAACTTGGAAATTATGGCCCCTTAAGCAACCCCAGCTGCAATGCCTTATTAACACTCTGTTCTTTTGATCTCAAAGACAACAAGCAGAGACTAACAAACAGCTGTCAGGCCCCCTAGGAATAAGGGCTCATCTTGAGGCAAGGGTGGTAGGAGGCAACATGGACTGCACCAGGTAGGAGACTGCTTGGAGTTTAAAAGATATGGAAGGTATTAAGGTACTGAATATCAGCGTGAGTGTTTGTTTCTTTTGGTTGAGAAGGTGTAGCATACATTTTCCTTAACTAAGTTTGTGCAGGAGACTGGTCTCAGTCCAAGTCAAGATGGTAAAGCAGAATCCAAGCAGCGATTGGTCAGGAGACAAAGAATGTGGAATCAAAGCAAAAATGCTTAACTACCCGTCATCCATAGCCTTATGACCAACAAGTAAGGAGAACCTTAGAGAAACTGACTTCGAGGGACATGATCCTGATCGGTGGGAAAATTCCAGGTATACAAAAGAAAAGACATTAGAAATGTATATAGATTCCTTTTAATTTTAGAGTGTGTTCAAATGTCACTTCAATCTTGATCAGTAGCAGGAGAGTGCAAGCCAGTAATGTGTGTTAGAATTCTAGGTAAATGTGTCAGCAGCAGAGGAAAGTACAAACACTTGTCACGTGTATAAAGAGGGAGATCCATAACTGAATTTAGAGATTTGCGAGTTCCTAGCGCAGTGAAGCGAGGTTAAGAATCGATTGAGAATTTGAATTCGGAACAAAGAGTGCTTTACAATTTGAGCAGGAAGCGCAGCTCAGAATCTGTTGCGTGTTTCAAAGAGCAAGGATTTAAAGAAAAGAACCCTGTTGAATGGAGGGCATGTGTACTACAAAGAACAAGTCAAGCGGAGTGCGACAAAGAGTTAACCATTTTCTTTTTTCACTTAACAGGTGACGTTTGTTTCTCATCATTGAGACATGAGTGTTAGGCAGAAACCTGTGCAGTTCCCTTAGGGACCACTGCAAAAGATTTAAGACTACAGGTGTTGGCAGTAAACCCACTTGGTAGCAGTCTGTACCACCCAGATTTACCTGGTAGCCATGGCTGAGCAGTCAGACTTCCCTCAAGAAGAGTTAGGCAGTATGCAAAGTATACACAATAGGCACTCGGATACAATGATACAAGCAAACACTGACCAGAGCTTTGGTATCAAAGCATATAATTATTTATTTAACACACAGTTTGACACACTCCAGCACTCTTATTGTAAAATATTCTAAACACAGTTACCATTGTAATATACACAACCCTTTTTCTTTATCAGACAAGTCACAGTAAAACACCACTTATTTTCATACAGATTTGAGCGCTTAACTAGATTGCACTCCAATAAGTTTGTGAGAAAGGGAGGGAAAAAGACAGAATATGGAAAGGTACACCACTCTAAGATTCAGGAAAACTATCAGCAAGGCAGAAGAGCAAAGGTCACTGGTGAGCCACTCTTAGAGAGCAGAGCACTAATGCGCCCAAGATCACACAGTTACACTATGCTTAGAAAGTCTTGCAGAGGGTTCAAAAAGAGTTGAGCGGCTTAGGAAAGTTTAGCCAGGGTGTCCCAGGCTAACCCAGGTTCGAAAGCCGGGGGCTAAATCTACCCCGTACAGTCGGTAGCAAGGGAAGCCAGGTGGGACAAGGTACCTTAAGTGGGAAGGATCCTCCAGCAGTGGCAGTTGTTCCTGGTAGTGGGTGCAAGTTGAGTCGTCTTCCAGGGGAAGAGAAGATCTCGACTTGGAGGAAAGATGAAGGTCGTTGCACTACCAGGGCAGAAACCAGCCGCAGAGTTTTCATGTTAAAGATGGTACCTTTGTTTCGCGGTCGTGGTAAAACGTGGTATCCCGGTTGCCGGGGTGCTTGGCACGGGCAAGGCGGCCACGAGGTATGTCGGGAAAGCGAAAAGACGGCGAAACTGGTTATCCCCACCAGTCAAAGGAAGAAGACTCTCCGGCGGGAGATCTACTCTGTCGTTGGGAAAAGTGGTGAGGCAGTCCAGCAGGGCTCCACCAGTAGAGGTGTCGTGGCAGGTCGGCTCAGCTTCTCCCTCGTCGGATTCTTAGGTCCTGTGGCGACCTCTGCTGTCACTCAAACATGCTAAGTGGTGAGCCGGCCGGCTCACCACTTGGGCCAATCAGGACGGAGTGCGACTTGAGTTGCCTAGGCAACTCAGTCCAGGGTGCCTAAATCCCCCTCCACCCCTCCTAAGTACCCCAGACAGAGTGGCACCACTTTGGAGGGCTTCTGTGGAGAAGTCCGCCAAAATGTGGAACAAAGGGCTCGACTTGGGTTGGAGTCACAGAAGAGAACACAAACGCCATTTTAGAATCAAGTTTTGGCAAAAAATACCAACCGGAGAATTCATAATTAAATAAACCTGCGGTATCTCCGAGGCTACCGTAAATAATTAAAGATAGTAGCCTAAAACAATGGGAAATCCCATAGAAAAATATTTGCGGTTGAATATAAAAAGTAGTATCCACTGCCACCAGCCAAAACTCGATCAGGGGGGACGGAGACGTGCCCCCTCGACTAACAGACCCTGGGGCAATTGAATTGCCCCAGCCAGTACGTCCACAATATGATGGTTTGTACTGGTGCTGTTCAGAATTTAAGACTAGTAAAGTCAATGGTGACTTTACATGCCCTGGGAGACAGTAGTCAGTCCCAGGGTATGGAGTCTATACTGGGGGGTCACTATGACACTCCTGTGTCACTGCACTGAGGGTGCTGTGTAACATCACAAAAACACATGAAGCCCTATGGAGTAAAAGACCCCATAGCCCATTAAACACATCTAGATTCAAAGAAACACACTCAAATCATGCCCAAGAGTGAGGGTAAGAGTCTCACTCTTGGCAGGAGAAACAAATAAACCCCAGAAATCCAGCAAAGCTGCTGGGGGACTCACTAGGTTAGGCAATTCAGCCTAACAGAGAATTCTCCCTAACAATGAGAACTAGAGAAAAGCAACCTCTAGATACAACTAAGCACAGCACAAAATTAAGAAACATTTGTAGAATCTTTCAGTAAAGAATTCAAACTTTAGTTTTGTAAATATGTAAGATTATTTTAGTTTATTAGAATCCTCTGGAGAGGGTTAAAGGGTAAGGAACTGAAGCTTGCCTCCTCTTCCAAAGGAAGTAAAAACATAAAAATATCACTTATCAGCACACTGGCAGAGGCAACCAGATAACGCATGGCTTCAGGGGAGGTAGCTTGAGTTAACTGGATTGAATAGGAGTAACCAAAACGGTCAGCTTTGCAGAACCCCAGTTCAGAAAACCGGGTGCAAGATCAAGGAAGTCTAGAGCTGGTGCTTGTTTTGTTATCCACTTACCTTTATGATGGATCGTGTGCATAGCGGATCATAAGCCAGTTGCAGATATAACCATCAGAAAAGGATGTGGGGTTCTCAACTCCCACAGGAAACTAGGAACTGGGGCCAAACAGTGGTTCAAATTATAAAATCTATGGTGGAAGAATATCTAGAACTATGAAAAGTTAATTGACAGGAACATTTGGTCTTTCCAGTTCATAAAACATAAGCCCCATTCATGTAGAATGTTCTAGAATCTGAGGCCAGCAGTATCTATTTGGGGATCTTGGTGTGAATTAAAGCTATTCCGTACAATACCGTGTTTCATGTCAAAAATGGAACCTGAATGACCATTCCCCATTTTAAGACTGAAATCTCCTGGGACCAAAATGAGATACTCTAGGACTGCTACAATGATTAAATATGGGCCGTTCAAGTGCATTTGAGTTACTGGCATCAGTGTCAGGATTAGCAGCATAAAAGTTGATCAGTGTAAACATTGGATTTAGAGGAGACACTAGTCATTCATAAACTGGGAGAATCACATGCTATGACGTCAATTGTACACAGTGATATTGAAATCCAAGTTCACACCTTCAGAGTTTCTGCCTCTTTCCTTGGCTGTTGATGGCAACAACCCCGTCCATGGCTACAAGTCGTCGAAACCATGCTTAAGAAATGCTGTGTGTTGTGCGCCCGAATAATCTTTAATATCCTGATCTAATTTCTGGTCCATACATGAAATGTTCCCAAAAAAAAGAACTCTACATACATTTCTGCAGATATCATCCATATTTCTGCCCTTTGGGGAAGCAATTAAATTATCCTGGCAACACAAATGCAGCCAGTTCAGGACAATCCATGTCCTTTTGTAAATTGACTCTGGCTGATTTGGATTGGCTATCAATTTTTCCTTCGCAGAGTTTGGATCATCCTGCAACTCCAGCATATTGCTTTAAAAAAAAAAAACGTCTTTATTGGCAAGCAGTAGCGGCAGGTACATAACAGTGCATGAACAGTTGCAATCATACATTTGGGTTTTCCGGTACATTTAAGGGGTATTCGATGGGGGTGGGCTGATGGCCCATTATGCTTTCCACAGTTCAGGGTCTAGTTTCATCTTGTACACCTGGCAGGGGGAGGGTGGTTCTAGGTGTTCTTCGTTGTTTAGGTAACTACAGAAGTCTGTCCACACATTTTCGGGCGGGAACTCATAGGGAGGAAACGGATATATTCCTCCTTGCACATCTGTGTACAAATGAGAGCCTTCAACCTCATCTCAAATGAATGGGGGAGCGATGCTTCCAGCATTGTAGTATACATTTTTTGGCCACCATGGCACTGACATTCCAAAATGTAGACATTTTCTTCACCTCAACCCACAACCCGAACAGAATAGCTAACGGATCGAAACCCACTGGGGTCCCGACTATCTCTGAAAGGGCTTCAGTCACTGCTTTCCAGAATGCACAGAGCACATTACAGGACAAAAACATGTGTGTGGTCCGCTTCTTCGAATCTGCATCTCGGGCATGTGTGGGTCCGATTATGTGCAAATTTCCCCACCCTGTAAGGTGTGTAATAATTCATTGAGAAGCTTATATTTCATCCATCGAAATCTGGAGTTAAGGGAGACTTTGCATTTGTGCAAGCACATTTTGCTCCACATGTCATCTGATTGCCAGTCACAGCTCCTCACTCCACTCGTCTCGTGGTTTTGAAGGTGCATCCTCAGATTTTTCCAGCAGCATCTTGTACAGAGAGGACTTAATATCCCTACTGTCGGCTGAGTTTGTTATGTAGTGTATCTCGGGTGAGTCAGGGGGCTCGTCTGGGTAAGTGGGCCACATGATGCTAACTGCCGCTCTCAGTCTGAGGTATTGTAACAGCTCTAACGCCAAAACCAGAGTGTCCCGGGCGCCATGTCCGCGTGGTAATGAATTTACCTTCGGGATATAAGTCTGTTAGTGCCCAATACCCCAGGTCTAGCCAGTGTCGCATAATTTTATTGTGGGTGGGGGTGAGGCCCAGGAAGTGCCAGATGGGTAGCCACTTGTAGTATGGTTGGTGCTCAGGCTGGGAGTGCAGTAGTCTATTCCATGCCATAATCTGCTGGGGCATCTGTGTGGTATGTACAGTAGAGGATTAAGGACATATTTACCTCCTTGCTTGCTAGTTCAAGTTTTACATGGGGGGATGGCGCCGGGTGTTCGTACCAATGTGTAGCATGTTCGGCCTGTGCAGCAATCCAATAACGTGTTAGATCAGGGGCTGTGAAGCCCCCTCTCTCGTAGGGGAGGGTCATATGTTGCCACTTCTTGCGTACAGCACCAGAATGCCAAAGGAATTGGGCGCACGCAGAGTGTAGTTTCCGGAAGTATTGCTCCCCAGGCCAGATCGTGACGTTTGCAGAGATATAAACGAGCTTTGGGACCGCTATCATTTTAATTAGTGACAGTTTACCCACTAGGGAAAGTGGGAGGTTGCGCCACCTTGCCATTTTGGATTCTACGAGTTGTGCTGTAGCAGTGTATTTGTCAGCCAGTAAGGAGGATCTAGATAATGATACCTGAACCCCCAGATATTTGATGCCACCTGGGGTCCAACGGAGAGGGAATTTGCAGGTCGGCTGTTGGGTCGCCGCAGTGAGTGGGAATATGAGTAGTTGATGGTGAAGCCAGATAATGTGCCTATTTTTGTTATGTCTCGGATAATCGGGTCTCGATGTGTAGACAGGTCCCTGGGGTAGAGGAGTACATCATACGCGTATAGTGATATTTCCGGTGTGTTCTGCAGTTGTATGCCCTTGCGAGTGTGTCGATCTCTGACATTATCAGCCATGGGCTCAATGACTAGTGCAAATAGAATAGGGGAAAATGGACAGCCCTGGCGAGTGCCCCTGTGGAGCGTGAAGAGTGAAGACGTTCGGAAGTTGACCAGGACTTTAGCTACAGGGTCTGTGTATAGTAGTTTAATGTAGGATATCATGCTTGTTCCAATTCCCATTTTCTCCAATACTGCCCACATATTGCCAGGACACCATGTCAAATTCCTTCTGGGCATCTAGTGTAACCACGACCACATTGGCTTTTGGATCAACCCTGGACATTACATTAAAGAGCCGGCGGATAGAGGGCTGTTGAGCAACTGGGGACGAAGCCACTTTGGTCTGGGTGGACCAGGTGTGACATTATTGGGAGGCATCTACTTACTATTACTTTAGCGAATATTTTGGTATCTGTATTTATAAGTGATAGGGGCCTGTAGGATCCACATTCATCACAGGGTTAACCCAGCTTGGGATTCTTCCCAATGAGAGCTTCCTGTAGGGATTGGGGGAGGGTGATCAGACTGAGTGACTCAGCCCAAACTCCATGTCATTTTGGTGTCAAAATGGCCACATGTTCCTGGTAGAATTCTGAAGTGAGTCCATCCGGTCCAGGGGCCTTGCCCTTCGGTAAGGTGTGAGATGGCCTCGACTATCTCATCAAGAGATATCGGGGCATCCAGTTTCTCTGGTTGTTTGGGAGATTTAGGTCATGGGTATATGGTCAAGTAGATCACCCTGGTCTGTCCCCTTCTCTGTACTTTCGCACTGACAGAGGCCGCGTGTAGTACTGTATCTGTCCAAGGGTGTGGGATGCGAAGATTTCCAGCTCCGATCTTATCTGTGCTAGTTTGGCTGGGGTAGATGAGGTGGCGTATACGCACTTGAGCTCCTTGAGTTTAGTTTCAGAGCACTGTAAATCATGCTTTGTGACCTTCAGTACCCCCACTTCCCTCGAGATACACATGCCTCCAATAAAGACCTTGAATGCCTCCCAATGGGTCCCATCGGATGTGTTGTGTTTATTTCAAAGAAGGTATTTATGTCGGCTACAATCTCTGCCTTGAACACTATGTCCCGCAGTGCCTCTGATTTGAAGCGCCAGGCGGAGCGGGTAGGTAGGCCAGGCCCAAGCTTGATCTGCATCGTTACTAGGGAGTGGTCCGAGTGTGTGCGCGCTAGTATCTGGATATCTATGATCTTGCCCATCAACCCGCTCGACGTGAGGAACAGATCTATCCTGGATGAACTGTTGTGTACTGATGAATAGGTGCATTTTCTCTTGTGCGGGTAGAGTACTCTCCATGCATCACGTATGCCCAATGGGTCTGCGTGTAAGCGGCGGGCAGCATGTGACAGCTCTGCGGGTTGCACCTGTTCTGTCAAGGTCATTATCTAGTATCAGGTTCATGTCCCCCGCCCCCCCCCATATAATAGGGACTCCAATATACCTCATGAGCAGGGTGGTCACCTTGTCAAAGAACTCAGGGGCATCAATATTCGGGGCATGTGTGTTCACAAGCAAGCATTCCATATTGGCTAACAAACAATGAAGGATTACATATCTGTCCCTCCCTTCCCCCCACAAAAGTCTATGTAACTCGTGTGCAATGAGAATTCCACCGATTTGTGGAGAGTTGGGACTTCTCTGGACTGAGTGGAGTATTTTGTATAAAATACTATTAGGTCCCCAGGTTGGTGCTAGGCAAGACGCAAGGTGCCCCAAGGCAGGCGTTTCTTGCAGGAGTAGTATTTTGATTCGTGTCTATGGGCGTATGCAGTGATTCTGCAGGCTTTTGTAAAATTACTTAACCCTCGGACGTTCCAAGTCATCAGTTGAACGGTCATGACGTGGCATTATGAAACATCCCAGCAGTGGGATCTGTCACCATTCAGCACCGTGCATGTCACTGTGGCACGACCATGCCACATCCGAACCTCAGCCACCACTTGACCATTTTTCTTATAACATTCCCCAACTTTGCCACTGCCCAACCAGCAGCATAGTGATTCCCACCCAAACAGCCGGCTCCAGCGTGCCATTCCCAACTTAGCAACGCCAGTCTGCAAGCCCAACCGGGGAACAACTTCAAAAATTCCACCCGAGTAGGCATTGCAGCCGCAAAAGGGGTCGCCGCTGCCGTGTGTCCAATTTAGCTAATATCTCAGTGCAACAGTCACCATTATTCTCTTAACGGCAATAGATGTTCATGGTTGCAAGAGAAGGCATATAATGCATAATGAGAAATCATAACAGTTGAGGCATAAGTGTCGGGCCTGCGGGTGAACCGGGTAGGCAGAGGCCCCACTTTGATGCATGTAATGGTGATAGTCAGGATCAGGGGTGTCTCTTGCCTCGGGTGAGGATGGCCCTAGGATAGAATTTTCAGTGCTCAGTTCGTGCACAACGGTGCGAATCAAGGGGAAGAGAAAGCCATGTGACAGTAAACTAAGTCTCACCCGGGAGGCTCCACTTCAGGTGGCAAGTGTCATCAGCCTCAGACATTGCACATTAAGTCGTCCGCTCTTTCCGTAAGTGGATCTGTGCTTCTATGAATTTCACTGCTTCATCTAGGACCGTAAAGTAGAGTTTGTTGCGGTGGGTAAATTTCAGGCGGGCTGGAAAGAGCATTGTGTATTTGATTTTCCTTTCTTTGAGCATTTTCTTCACTCCACTGAATTGTCGGCGCTCCATCTGGACCCCTGTGGAGAAGGTCGAAAAGATTCTGATGATTTGCGAGTCTAGCCTTAGCTCCCCTTTTTTGTGTGCCAGTCGTAGCATGTGATCCCCATCTCTGTAGCTTAGGATCTTCGCAATTATTGGTCTGGGGGAAGTTGCCCGGTTTGGGGCGGGGAGCTAGTGCGTGGTGTGCGTGCTCAACTGCGAAGAACAGGGAGAGTTGCGGGTTATCAAGTAGATCCTTGAGGAGATTTGACTGCAAGTTCCATCCGCCCCTTGAGTGCAGATTCAGGAACGCCCACGATGCGGATGTCCCTGCGTGATCTAGATTCTTAGTCATCGCACTTGGCCTTGTTCCATGACCGTGTTTTGTAGGGCGTGGACCCCATCCTCGGCCCCAATTCTGGTTTCCGCCTCAGTTATCCTAGCCCCGTGCTGGTCTAGCTTGGTTCTTAGTGAGGCCACATTCGCAGGTCATCAAGCTTCTCATGGAAGGATGCAACGTTCTTAGTCATGGACTCCATCACCGTTAAGTCAAGTTGAGAGGGTGGGGGTGGGTGGGGGGCAGATGGTAGGTCCATATCTTCCTGTGGAAGAGCCCCCTTGCTCAGGCCTGGGCATCACCTTGGCAAACTTGTCCATGGCTCCAACCTTGTTGGCCCCACGAGATCTGTTGGACATCGTGGGGGTGGATGGTTATGTAGGCTGGAACGGTCAATTGTCGCGTGTGCACCTAGGGGTACACGCCCTCAGCACTAGTGCGGTGGACCAGGTGACGAGATGGTGTGGTATCAGTTGTATGGGTGATTGTAGCGCTCATGAGGCAATGTTGTACCAGAGAGACCAATTGAATGAGGATCTCCTGTGTTCAGCCGCCAGGAGGACCCTGCTGCTTCCCTTGGGTTTCGCCGCTGGGATCGGGACAGCCAAGGCGGACAGAGTACGGTAGTGCAGCAGGACCAAGAGCGGGATATGAGGTCTGCGCAACTCGCAGCGCTCCAGTTGAAGCTCGGTATGGGGTCATGGGGTAATTGTGCGCTTGCTGGGCTGCAGTCTTGCAGTTGAGGCGCAGTGATTAGGTATGCTGGCGCACCATGGGTATTTAGGCAGTCCGGCAAAGAAGCAGGTGTGTGGTCAATAAGATGTAGGTTTAATCCAGGTATCCGCTGTGTGCCAGTGGATTGTGCTCCTGTTGTGATGTAGAGCGGAGGCGGATTGAGGCACAGCACAGTGCCAAGCCGAGTCTTCTGATGGCAGGGGTTCCAGTTGTGTGGGCCAAGACAGACCCTGTCTTATTAGCACTCGGACCTCAGCAAGTAGCACGTGTTTATGGCAGTGGTATAGGCCAGTTGGGCAGCGCCGGCAACTCTAGTGCCCCCGGCAGCCGGGGCCCAAAGTTAAGCCCCCGGATGCTAGCTGTGCTGGTCAAGGATGGAGGAGCAGGGGGGACCATGTTTCACCCGCGGCCCAGGAGTGGAGGGCAGCTGCCTTGTGCACTCCAGGGGTTGGGGGGGGCACACCCACCTCATGCTGTATCTGCGCCTAGGGAGGTGCCGGCCGGCCACGACCTGCACAGTGCCCAGCAGCGGCGCCGCCCCTCCTGCTGTATTAGTGCGCTTACTTGGGCTAATCTGTTCGGTTGCGGCTGTCGGGGCTCCAGGCTGAGTTCAGGACAGCCGCAGGGGGCAGGCCGCCCGCTGTGGGCCACCAGTCCCGCAGGGGGCAGGCCGCCCGCTGTGGGCCACCAGTCCCCTCCCACCCCGCGGGCCACCACAGCAGGCTCCTCCCGCCGGATGATGTGTGGAGCCCAGCTCCCGGGATCACTGGATGGCTTCGGCCCAGCACTCTGCAGGCGAGAGCTGCCGCAGCAGTCTCACCGTGGGTGCTCGCTTCAAGACCGGCTGCGAGGCTCAGTGACGGGTCCAGGGCTGTGAAGTTCAGCAGGCAGGGTTCCCGCCAGCACCGCAGCCCACAGGTGAAGGTGGCTGAATCTCAGTCACCGGGCTCCGGTTAATTCAGAAAATCGGGACGACTGTGCCCTACCATCCTGGGAACACATACATGGAATCACAGGGCTCAGCAAGCAGGGAAACTCGCTGTTGCTGGATTGCAGTCAGTAGCACATGGAGCGTCCTAGTTGGGCAGCCATTTTGCAGGCTGCTCAACAGCACCCACCATTGGGAATCTCAAGTTGGAACCCTACAATGTTAATCAATCTCCCCTTCCATTCTTAGGGAGTTGGCCCCTAATGGCATCAGTTTTGTATGTAAATTCAGTTGGCGGTTTACTTAAGCCTGGCTTTACAGTCGATTTTGCTTAATTGCCAGATTTGGATTTTAGAGGTTCTGTGCATACCATAGTTTGCCACATGAACTAAACATGAAATGGAAGTCTCTACTCATCTAAAAAGACAACTTATTACCCACACATTGTTTGCTAAAAATGTCCCATCAGCTTATCGTCCCCTATTAAAATGGAAGCTGGTCGAATTAAGCAGAATGTATTGTTACATGTTCGTCTGAGCGGCTTTCCTAAGAAGGGCTGCTCTCTTTTAAAGCAATAGTTAGTCCAAGTAAATTAATGGGGATACGAACTAATGGCTCAGCTTTAAAATATAGGAGGGAGTCAAAAGTCTCTCTACAATCCCATGTGTGGGTCTTGTGAGGAACCAGAGTGCTCTCCCCTCCCACCCAATCTACTCCCCTTGGATATTCCTCAGGTGGCCAGAGAAAGGCAATCGTTCATGGATCCTGACCCTGGGGGTGGATATGCATGGGAGGATCACCTGGGTGGGGGGACCTTGGGTAGGTGGAGGAGGATGCCTACAGGCGAGACATTGCATCCCCTTTCGCTTATGAAAATGAACCCTCCACTGCCTGTGTAGGGCATTGTCAGCCTTGATCCAGTCCATACACACCAACTGTCCCACAATCATATGCCTTTATGACTGGAGGAAGAGACAACTAGAAGTAATGCATTCTACTAGTCACTTTCACCACTTTGGTACTGAGGCAAAGAAAAGGAGTATGGAGGAAAACCATTGCTAAGGTCAGGCATGTCCCATTAATAGGTGCAACTGTGGTCAGGAAAGAGACTTGCACCTGCAACTAATTGGCAGGTCACAGGTGCATAAAAGAAAAGAATGCCAGAGGGGCCGATTTAGAGGACTCTGTATTGCAGAGCGGTGAGAGGCACTGCGACCCGAATGGGCCGTGAAAAGGTTGGAGCCCCAGCAGTCCCCTATGCCGCATGTTCCCAGCTGGAGCTGGGGAAAACGAGTCTGAATTGCTGTGGCCTGTTGCAGCGAGGCAGTAAACCCACTTGGTAGCAGTCTGTACCACACATTCACTTGGTAGCTGTGGCTGAGCAGTCAGCCTTCCCTCAAAAAGAGTTAGGCAGTATACAGAGTATTCACAATAGGTCAAGAGAACACAGTAGAACAAGTAAACACTGACCAGGGCTTGGTGTAAAAGAGATATCATTATTTAAAAGCACATCTAGAAAAACACAGGCACTAATAGTAAGCAATTCCAAAACACGGTCACTAAAAGATAAACACTCCCTTAAAAGAATATTAGACAAGTCTTAAGTAAAGCCCCACTTATTTTCAGACAGTGGTGAGCGCTTAACGTAGATGGCACTCTAATAATTCGTTTTAAAAAGGGAGAGAAAAGCAGATAATAAATTGAAACAGATCCCAACACTTTTTCACGAACACAACAAGAGAGGAAGGCAAACACCGTGAATTCAGAGTCAGTAGGCCGGATCCGCTTTAAGGGGATCAAAACGAAATGTGTCCAAGGTCACACGGTTGCAGTGCACAAAAGTCTTGTAACGGTTCAAAAAGGAGTTGGACCAAAGAAAGGGACCAGTTAGAGGGTCAAGGCGGCCAGCCCAGTCCAGAAGGGAGGCCTGGCGGACCCGGTACCTTAAAGTGGTGAGAACACTCCAACGGGGCAGTTGTTCCTGGCAGCAGGTGCAAGTCGGTGCTTTGTCCAGTGGAAGGAAGGATCTCGTCGGGGAGGAAGACAGGATTCCGTTGCACTGCCAGGGAAGAAACCAGCCGCAGAGTTTCTCGGGTACAAAGAGCGGTCCATTGTTTCGCGGTTCAGTGGTAAGTGGCTATCCGGCCGCCGGGGTGCTTGGCACGGGCAGTTCGACCACAAACCGATCTGGGGTGCGAAGAAAGAAGGTAAACTGGTTGTGCTCACCAGTCAGGGGAAGAAGCCTCTCCAGCCAGGAGATCTGTCGTCGGGAAGTGGCGAGTCGGTTCCGCAGGGCTCCACCGGTGGTGTCACCCTGGCAGGTCGGCTCAGATTCTCCCTCGTCAGATTCTCAGGTCCTGTGGCGACTTCTGAAGTTCCAGTCCCCAAAGCCCTGCTTTTATACAGCACACCCCCATTCACTCAGCCTAGCTGTCAAACATGCTAAGTGGTGAGCCGGCCGGCTCACCACTTGGGCCAATCGCACAAGAGTGCGACTTGAGTTACCACGGTAACTCAGTCCAGGGTGCCTAAACCCCTCCCGCACCCCCTGTGGTACCCAGACAGAGTGGCACCACTTTTGGAGGCTTCTGTGGAGAAGCCCGCCAAAAAGTGGAACAAAGGTCTCGACTTGGGTTGGAGTCACAGAAGAGAACAAACGCCATTTTAGAATAGTGTCCTGGCAAAAAATACCAACCGGCAAATTAATATTAAATAAATAAACCGGCGGTATGTTCGAGGCTATGAGAATTAATTAATTAAAGTTGGTAGCCTCGAAAAATGGGAAAATCCCATAGGGAAATATTTGCGGTCGAATATAAAAAGTAGTATCCACTGCCACCAGTCAAAACTCGATCAGGGGGGACGGAGACGTGCCCCCTCGACTAACAGACCCTGGGGCAATCGAATTGCCCCGACCAGTACGTCCACAATATGATGGTTTGTACTGGTTTCTGTTAATTTGGGACTAGTAAAGCCAATGGTGACTTTACATGCCCTGGGAGACAGTAGTCAGTCCCAGGGTATGGAGTCTATGGTGGGGTGTCACTATGACACCCCTGTGTTACTGCACGGAGGGTGCTGTGTAACACATTGTAAAAACACATGAGACCCTATGGAGTAAAGGACCCCATAGCCCATAAAACACATTAACAGTCAAAGGAACACCATAAATCATGTCCAAGAGTGGGAAAAAGAGTCACTCTTGGCAGGAGAAAAAAAACAAACTCCAGAAATCCAGCAAAGCTGCTGGGGGACTCACTAGGTTAGGAAATTCAGCCTAAAGAGAGAATTCTCCCTAACAGGTGGCCAGCGCTGCTTGCTGACACTACTGACGCATAGCCAGGAGGCAAGTGGAAGCTGGAGAAAAGAAGGAAGACGCTATGGGAGCGGCTGAGCACCGGCGAGTGTGGAAAAGGGAACACTTGCACCAGAGCGGTGCAGGGGTGGGAACTGGATATTTGCCATTACTGATTTAACCAAAACTTCTAAGAATAGGGTTTGTAGACCTAATGGAAGAATATTAAACTGCCAAGTATATTGTGAAATGAAATTGTGAAATGCAACATTTAACACTGAACTAAAAAGATATGGAAATGTGAAAATACAGCACTAGTGGAAAGCGAATGTGCTGCTATGAAGGAAGTGAAAACTGTTAAGCATGTATAAAAAAAAGTGAAAGCCTGTAAAGAGTACTTGTGAATTAAGTGAAATGGAAGTGTGAAAGGTGAGTTGGTGGACTTCAATAGACAATGTGAAAGGCAAGGTGGAAGAGGATTAACACCACAGAACTCAATGAATACAAGCTGCGGCAAAGCCAAAAGACTGCCAAGGAGAAACCTACAACTAATGTTGATTACTGACACAGATACAGGGTGAAAACCTGTGGGTTGGCCAACGGAAACCAAAACCATCCCAAAACGCCAAGGGTGATTGGTTGGGTGACCTTTAAATGGGTGGACCGTGTCGTCTGAAAACTGCGCCTAGACAGAGTAGCCCCTACTTGGGAAAGAGCCAAGCAAAGCCAAGATACAGAGGCTGTGTGATACAAGTGCTGAAATGAAAGACATCTGTTTAACTGCATTCATTTAGACTCTTCAACATTTCAAAGTGGAAGTATAATTGAAAGTCAAGAGACTTGAACTTGGGGAAGGGAACCCCAAGTCTGTTTGGAATTATTTGGAACTTGGTGGGAGGGGAAGCTGAAAACATGCCAGAGCTCAAAGAAGCTTGTAACTTTATTTTGAACATTTTCTTTTAGTGCAGACATGCGTACACATTGTAGATCTTTAATTGTGAGGGAAAGTACAGGTTTTGGACACAGACTTTTGTTGAACTTAATGACAGACAGTCCTTAGTTTCTTTAGATGTGGAGATCCGACCTTAGCTTGGGGCAAGTTAGGCCTTAGTCGATTGTGCCAAGAAAAATAAAAATGCTGTCAAGAAAAGTGAATCTGTTGTCCGTCTTGCTTTGTGATGCTTTCACAGTGTTATTCTAAAGACTGAGGTGAGTATCAAATGTGATCCGCTTTCCTTTTTGGGCAACAGCATCAAATGGGCTAAATATCAAAGGGAAAAGGGAATACTTTTCAAAACTTTGTTCTAGTTTAGCTTTAGTCTGAATGGCCAAAGCCATAATAGCCACCATTTGGCAATATTCTCGCCTGCGTTTCTATTGTTAAGTATTCACTCTACCCAAATGCCATGTGACTGAATTCTTTTCCAACTACTTCACAATGCTTCACAAACGCATTACTCAAGTTCCTATGACTTGAATTCTCTATGGATTATTCAATTTTTACCAAGGGCTTGTAGGACTGTTTTCAAATCTATCAAATTGGCCCAGAAGGTTTAATCAAGAACAGTCAATAGTAAGTGTACTTGGGTGGAAATGCAGGTAAAGTTATCTATAGGCAATATGTTGCTCAAGGTTGTAGTTCTCTTGCCCTTCATGTTGGGCAACCCCTTTCTGTCCTATGCACCTTTACAGTTTCCGGTAGATCATTTGGTAGTTGGGGTTTGCAAGTCTTCAACCACCCTCCCCTTTTATTCTCTGGGTGCCTCACCCCCATCCAATGTTGTAGTCTCTTGCTCATCAGGCCCCTTGGGAGACATATCGTCCAGTACCATCATCAATGGTGATTGGGGGTTATTCGAGATTGGGGTGGCTGTTTAATGGAACGAATAATTTGAATCATTACATCCATTTATTTTCCTTTTATTACAGAAGGGTGGGCTCGAAGGTTTAACTACATTGCCGCCCCCCCAGTCCCAGCCTCCCAGCCTCCAAAAGCCTGAGATCCTGGCACATGCGATATTCCACCAGGACAATTTTGACCTCTACCGCCGAGTACTTTTGGGTTACGCCTCAATAGATCTCTGGGAGCTTCTTATTGATTACTCTTGTGGGGGTCCAACCACCTCCTTTGGTCACGATCCAATTTAAAAAATCAGTACCAAAATTATGGTAAGCAATTAAACAATGATGGTAAGCGAATCTCGTTGTCCAAAGTCTCATATCAGGTTTATAGTAAAAGAAAGGAATATATTACTGAGTTAACAAAGTGCATGCATTTAATACTGTTCAACAAAAAGGAGCATTAAAAGTTAAAATGAGGTGTACATGTAAAAGCTAAAATGAATGGTCAGTCAGAAGGTGCAAATGCACAAGTCATTACATCAAATCACAAAAATATGCATGTTCACACACATTAACAGGTAAAACAAGCAAACAAAATAAGCTTAAAGAGTGTCAATTGTGTAAAGTATGCAAATCAAAATCTTATATTTACTAAAATAAAATATTAGCTATAATACAAAGCTGCTTAGAGGCGCGGCCCACTCGACAGCTCAAGGGCTGCCTTAGTCATCTCAACCCTCACTTTTCAGCCTCACATTCTTATGGTATATCCAGCATGAACTATCCAAATGTGCAGGACATGCAAGTTGAACAGTACTTCAAGCCTTGCAATTCAACCCAAAATTGTAAAATGCTTTGTGAGATAGGGAGGGAGCCGCCTTAGTACATCTCCCCTCCACTCAGCCCTCAACCTCTCCAATTAGAGTAAATTTGCCCCAGATCAGACCATCCAAGTGGACTTTTTTGTAAATTTACTTCATCTTCCGATACATGAATGTTCAATAGATGAGGCTTACCTACCATGCGATCAGTCCAGCAAACGGGGCCAAACTGAAGCATCAAACTACAATGAACTTGTAGAGCTCAATAATTATAGGGTCATTGCTCCAAAGGTCAATTGTTAGTCAGCAGTCGTGCAAGAGAAATATATAACTAATTGTCCAAGTTTTGCGACAGCATGCAATACCCCCGAAAGCAGTAAGAATCAATTGCAATCCATGTAGATAACTCACTCAATGTTACAAGAGGCTCCTTAGTGTACCCTAATTGTTCAATCCTGACAGTTTGTTTTCTAGTTATTGTGCGAAAAATCAGTAATCCAGTGATCTTAAACTGTCACGTTGTCTCACTGCAAGGGGAAAGGAAGGAGACCTGTTGTGGTGCATTGAGTGGGTAGATGTGTCCGGATTCCTAGATTAACTAGAGTTCATATTTCAATTTAGGTCAGGTGTTCTAGCATCATTAAGAGGTAGTTTCTTTTCCTTAACTTTTTTTATTTCAGGAAGGCAAAGTTAACCCAACGCAAGATGGCGGAGATAACTGAAGGCTCTCGAGTGCGGCAGGTAGTTGTGGAATGTTGGTAGGATTCTAAACTGCCTTTCATCTGAAGAAACTTAAGAGGCAGCAGCTAACTAGTCAAGCTCCAGCATTTTTAGGCCTAGTGAGCTGCATCAAAAGAGAAACAAACGTTAAGAGTCTACGTGGGACATGTTCAGGAATAGCGGTGGGATTGTAAAAGAATCAAGACTGTTTAAGTTGCCGAGAAGCCAGTGTGCTAATCCAGTGAAAGGTGAACCTACAGTAAAAATGTTATTTAATTTTATTTGCTACGCTTGGCACTTTTCCGATGTAGCGTTTGTTAATCTAAAAATGAAGATTGTACATGTAGAAGAAAATACAGACGTCGGCTTGCCTGTAACGATACTGCGCACAGCGCACTTTCTATCCAGCATGCGTTTTACTGCGTGGATATAGAAGTCGGCTTGGCTGCAACGATATGGCATACTGCATGCTCTTACCCAGTGTCTGTTCTCAGTGCGCGGATGACTGCAGGCTTAGTGCCAGAGACTGCATCACAAAGTCAGTTGTTTAGTTTATTCACAACCTTTGGGGACATCGTTCCTCAGATGTGTTAAGTAGAGCAACATTTGTTTCAACAAGACTTTAGTTAGGTTATTTCAATTTTAAGTGACTTTTGGCTCAGAGAGCATTAAAGAATCTGCAAGTTATTGGAGTACAATAAAGCCAGCAAAGAAGACAGCAACTTGAAGACTGTCAATAAGGTCTCTCCAGAAGTTCCTGAATTAGTATCCTCTAGGAACTTTGCATACCTGAAAAATCCCTGCGATTGGGTCAGTAAGGGTGAAGGCAGATATCTGGGAAGAGGAGAAGTGCAGACATTTAATTGTATCATCTCTTTTCAGGTCTCGCAATTCCAGAGGAAGTCCAAGGCGAGGATCTGTATTTAGTCCCATTCCCCTTTGTGGCAAAATACCTACAGCCTGTTAATATTTAAAGGGCTGTGTGTTACTGCTTCAAGGGGTTCATGGGGTCAGCAGTTTCCACAGTGTTCTACAGAATCCTTCCCTTATAGGAAGGATTAAGGGGAAGGTGGTGGAGTGCGACTTAAGTATGTGGAGTGTTCTTTTGCCAAAAAAGGGTTTTCTTAACCAGGGTCTATATTAGCAAAGAGTATCTGCCCCTTTTCAAGATGGAGGAAAGAGTTTGGAGTCATGATTGGCTCATGAATTATTGCATAGCAGTTTGGAAGGCTGTAAACATTCTAAACTGCCTTTTATCTTCTGTTCCTGAACTAACCGGCCCTTTTCATTAGTAGATCCCGCATGAAACAAAGTCCAGACTGGAAGCAGCAATTTGAGGCAGCTGAAGGAACAAGGAACTACTGGTGGGATTGGTCCATAACCTCATTAGTATAAAGACTTCAGAGCATATTAAGACCTTGTATTCTCAGCGTTGTAGGACACAGTCACTCTTTTAGCCGTCAAGTGTGTTCAAAGGTGTTTAGTAATCTAACTAGTACCTCATTTTTAAGAGAAACCACTGCCAAATGATAAAATACATCCATCTGAGCAGCATGCACAGTTCCGTTAATGTGTTTCTACAAGAGGTCCACAACACACTGATTAAAGAACCTGCAAGAGTGAATTATGCGTAATCTGATGGTGCTTCCTTAAAAATGAAACCGGTTATGCGTCACCATGAGAATGCAGTGTAAGTGCTTCTATGACAGTTTTGAAGTAACATGTGTTTACCTGAAAGATCTCACCTTTTAAAAAGCTATTAAGCAAGGAAGAGAACTCGACAATTTTGTACATAAGTAAGGAGAAACAAGGAAAAGATACCAAAAGCAAATACAAACGGTTTGTCAAAACAAAATACACCACTAAGATGAACGTTGAACAAAACCAGGTTCTTGGAGAGAAAAAAATGAAATCCAAGCATTTAGGATTTTTGTAAGAACAGTAAGCCAGTTATGTGGAAGGTGGTGAGAAAAGTATTCGAGAAAACTAGAAAGAAAAGCAGCAGCCAATAATTATAGGAAAAATATCAAAGGTCTCTAGGCATAACCGACAACCAGGGAAAGAATGGAACTATTTGTGATGGGGCCCTAGAGTTGGAACTGTCCTTGCTAAGCTCTGTTGATTGTTCGTGTCTTTCTTGCTTGCTGCAAGGTCACAGGATGTGTTTTGAGGTGAAGCCCACACCTTCTTTGTACAATCAGGGGTTATCCTGGATACCTCGCAATTAGTTCTGTGTAGTTATCAATTGGTTTGTGTGGGCTCATGGTTCCACTTATGGTCAGCCGACACTTGTTTCGACCACGTGGGATTTTATCAAGGCTGATACATATTTAAAAGGTTACAAACATGCGAACAGTTTTTTTGGGGGGGGGTTGACATTTGTGACATATTGCATGTGTGTCAGTGCCAGGTGCTGGGTGTAGTAAAAGTGTACAGTTATTCAGTCCAGCGGAAAAAATGTTAACATAGTACATAAAGCATGTTGCATATTGATACATATTATGTGTGGACAGTTTCAGAATTGAGAAAAGGGGGGAGAAGGAGAGAGCGGAAAAGGACAAGGGGGTTAGATGGTTATTGGATGTAAATGGGTGGTAAGTAGCAATGAATGCTGGTGGATGATCTTACCTAGTGGTGTGGTCTGGATGTCCCAGATGGGGTCCTGCGGAGAGAGAATTGCGGTCAGTCCAATGGATGACAGCTGGGCTCCTCAATCAGCCCTGCAATTGGAAGGTGCAATAAGGTCTGAGGTATTCATTGCATTACAGAAGTAATATACTTTTTCCAATTGTATCTATGGAGAGATGTCAACTCGATGTGGGGGGTCTTTGAATTGAGAAGTGGCTCTGCAGGGAGGGTGGAGGATAGGTCTGTTTAGCCAGTGAGTAGCATAGACTCTGGTCTAGTGGCTGTATATTTGGCCGTGATTAGTGAGCAGGCATATAGCTGGAGAGAGTGCTCATAGGGAGAGCGAGCACAGTTGGTTAATACCGCTGCGGCTGTGCATATGGCCTGGATAAAGTGCAGTTAGCTTCTAGGGGTAGCAGAGTGCTCAACTAAAGCCTACCTACCAGGGCGACCCTGTGCATCTATTCGTGGATGTTGCCACTTGGCATTTGTGGGGAGCAGGATACCCAGGCTAGATATGGGCCTTAATGGCCAGAGATACTATTTATGGGGCGCTAGGAGTCATTCCTAGGTGCATGAAAGCAGCGGATTATAGTTGCTGATCCTGAGTGTTGCTGACGTAGAGCCATGGCGGAAGCCCGATTCGTGGTCTGACTTGGAAGTGCAATGGCGTGCAATGGCTTATTCCGTGAAGGGCACTGATCCAGAGTCCCCGTGGGTTAGGGGAACGGTGTGTGGAAGTGTGATCCTGTTAGGGCACTGAAACCAGAGTGCTGGTGGGCCCAGACAGGGGAACATGCTGGTGGAGGATATCACGGCTAGTCGGGGTTAACAGGGCTTACCTGAATTAGTAATTGATGTTGCGTGTTAGCGTCCTTGGTCCGATCTGCGTATAGGTCATAATATCATGCAAGTAATATATGGTATTACTGCGCATGAGTCGATAGGAGACATCGGCTATGTGCATAGTCAGAGGTGTGCCCTACCCCGCGTCAGCCTAATGTCTAGTCATGGTCCATGTGGCACACACGTGGTTCAAGACCACTGTAAATAAGTGCATATGCAATGGAGGAACAATTCCACGCGGGCCTCAAACGTGATGGGAACTGTGGTCCCATTCTTGTAAAGTAAGCGGGTTATGCGTCATGCCCTAGATGCACATGTTCGAAATAGTAGCAAGCCATTGGTGAAGGCCCAAGTGCTGATCACAGGCGCATATAGTCGGACGGTGCTGAAATTAAGTTAATATGAACTCAGGTAGAGCACATTCTGGAGGGAGCGTGACGCCACTTATGATGTGGACATTAATGGGTAGATACATATACTGGGTGTTACTTCACACAAAAAAAAGTGGTGTATGTAACTCAAGGCTAAGCATATCAAAATAGGTGTTGGGGTCTGCCCGATAGTTTGAAGGGTATATGTTGGTGGTAATGGCTAGGCGGGTCCTGTGAGGGCAGGGTGAATGGTAAGAAATAGAGGGTGAACAGTTTCAGCGACATCCTACAGGTAAACAGTCATGGTCAGTGTTAAGGCCGTTCTTAACACATCTGTAACGGCTTCTTCCTGTCGCAACTTCAGCATTCTGTTTCTTCCTCTTGGTCCAACCTTGACTGTTCGTAGTCCAATAAATCGTATCTTGCTCTCCATTTGGTGGTGCTCATGCCAATGGTTTACCAGAGGTAGCTTAGGATCTTGTGAGTGGATACTGTTCAGGTGCTCCCTTATTCCCTCACTGACTTACCATCACTGTGGGCAGCCTTTGCAATTTGAGCTTGTGTGGCGTATTTGCACATAGAACGCATGCCACATTTTGTAAAGCCTATTGGTGCTTGGCCACTGACCCAGTCTTGTGCGGTTATGTTGTGTGCTAGGAATGTCAGGCTCAATATGTTTTTATTTTAATTTTTACATTTGTATAGCGCACTACAGCCCACGGGCATTGAGGTGCTTTTCAAGAAAGTGTACATAGGCAAGAATACGAATTTGGAGTATGCAGTTACTTAGTTACATCATAGGCGGAAGGTGGCAGAGTACATTGAGGCAAACATGGTAGGTTTCAGTTGAATACAGAGTATGAGCTGGACATGAACATTTCAAACAAATAGACTGGTTTTGATGGCTTTGCGGAATGCCAGGTGGGAGTCGATAGCCCTGATGTGAGCAGGTAGTGCGTTCCAGTGGGGGGCAGCGATAGCTGGGAAGCTGGAGCCTCCAGCACGCACTGCATGTTTTGGGCTTGGTGATGATGTTGGTGTAGGCTAGCCTAGAAGACCTGGTGGATGTGGGCATGGAAATGCGCTGGTTGAGGTAGGGGGGGTGCTAGATCATGGAGGCATTTGTGAGTAATGGAGAGGATTTTGAAAATGACTGTTTAACAGGAAGCCAATGCACCTGTCTCCCAAGGTCCGATATGTGGTCCTTTTTAGGAAATCCTGTGGCGGCCCCAAGTGCGTTGTTTTGGACAAGCTGGAGTTTGGCAATGTTTTGGCTGGATGTGCCTCCGAGGAGAGCATTACAATAGTCCAGTCTTGAGCTGATAGTGGCCCTGGCAATAGTAAAGCAATTCTGCGTGGTTAAGAAGGGTCTTGCTGCATTGAGCAGTTTAGAGTAGTAAGCCGATGAGGAGGCAATGGCGTTGACCTGCCTGTTCATGGTGAGGTTGGAGTCTAGGTAGACTCAGTTTTAGTTGTGTGGGATACTTCGATGGGTATATTATCGATGGTGAAGGAGCGATAGTTCTTGTCAAGTTTACCCAGGATGGATGGTGGCCCAATGATTAAGAGCTCGGTTTTGTCACTGTTGAGGCACAGCCAATTTTCTGCCATCCAAGCTTGGATGGTGCAGTAAATGGAGTTATGGCTGATCCTGTGTCTCGTAGTCGCCTGAGAGAGGGATGAGCACCTGAGTATCATCAGCGGAGTTGGTGTGCTAGATGCCCAAGGTGCCGAGAAGGTTAAAAAAGGTGCCTAGTAAATAGATTGTAGAGGGTGGGTGCGATGCAGGACCCCTGGGGTACTCCACACTTGATGTTGATAGGAGAAGCGCATGCTGAGTCGGAAAAGACTTTCATGGCCCTTTCCTGTAGAAACAAAGTGATCCACACACACACACTTCGGGGGAGAAGTTGGCTGCAATGGAGAGGTGGTGGCAGAGTGTTGTGGTCGACAAGGTCGAAAGCGGCCGATGGGTCGAGGAGCAGAAGGAGCGCTGGTTTCCCGGCGTCTGATGTCGTCCATTTCGTTTTTTAGGTCAAGTAAGGCCGTTTCGGTCCCATGTCGTGGCCCGAAACCAGACTGCCGAAGGCCGAGAAGGCGGTGGTCCTCAAGGAATTTTTGGACTTGCAGGTAGGCTGCTTTGTTCAGAATTTTGAGCAGGAAGGGGACAGTGGTAATAGGCCTGTAGTTACCTGGTATTGAAGGGTTAAGGGATGGCTTTTTGAGGAGTGGACGTACCCAAGCCTATGAGGTCGGAGGGGACATGGCCTGACAGGAAGGAGGCATTGATGAACGCTGTCAGGAAGGGGGCAAGGGTTGTGCCGCAGTCCTTAATGAGTTGAGCAGGGCATGCGTCGCCCTTGCAGTTGGACGGTTTGATGGTTTTTAGGAGGGACGTGACTTCGGATTCACTCACGTCCTTGAAGTTGAATACCGGAGAGGAGTTAGTTGTAATCTCCTTGTTCTAATTACTATTTTGGGTGGCAATTAGGAGGGTTAATGCCTTTTGGTGAGCTAGGATTTTCGTTTGCAAGGTATTTAGTTTGTTGAGCATGACGGATTGGATGTCATTACACCATTTTTCATCATTCAGGAGGGTGGGTGGCGGGGTGGACGGTGTTTCTAGCTCCCTGAAGATGGCGAAGATTTCCTTGGTGCCAGATTTAGCGTTGGCTATCCTGGTGTTGAATGAGTTAGCTTTGGCTTGGATAATGCCCGATTTGTGGTCTTTGGAGATGGTCTTGAAAGCTAGTTTGGTTGTATCGTTAGGTTTAGCTTTCCAGGCAGCGAGGGTGGCTCGTTTTTTTGCACAAATTTGGAGCAGTTCCTAGGAGAACCAGGCATTGGTGTGCTTGGTTTTCTTGGCTTTCCTGAGAGTGAGGGGGGGCAATAGAGTCGACTGCTTGGGTAATGGCTAGCTTGAAGGAACTGGCAAGGGTTTCCGGGTCCTGTGAGAAAAGAGCCTGGAGGGCAGGCACTTTAAGGAATGGAGTGATGTTTTCCACCATGAGTTGGCGGGAACTTCTGGAGAGACCTGGAGGGATAGGGATAATGGGCAAGGGGGGGCTCTTTGGAGGTGTCGATGTCAAATTGGATGTAGTGGTGGTCGGACCACGGGATGGGAGAGTTCTTAGTAATAAGTACTGGACAGTTGTGATGGGAGACGCAGTCTAGTGAGCGTCCTTTGGAGTGCGTGTGGTGGTCAATGGCTTGCGCGAATCCTAAGGTAGATAGGGCTCTAATCAGGGTGGCTGCGTGGGCGTTATTAGGGTAATCAAGGCAGAGATTAAGGTCACCAGTGACGAGGACTTTGGATGTATTTTTCAGGTGGGCAGAGAGGGAGTGGATGAGGGAGTCGTGGAAGTCGGTGGTGGGCCCAGGGGGGCGGTAGACGATGTGGAGAGCCAGGGTCATGTTGGGCGAGAGGGTGATTTTAAGTGGGAGCTTGTGGCAACTGTGGCCAATTTCGCCTTCTGTTCTTCTAATGGCAAGACTTTTTTTGGCAATGATAGCTACTCCGCCGCCCCTGGTGAGGGGGCGGTCTGGTCTGTGTATGGTGTATCCAGCTGGGATGGCCAGGGTGAGGGCTGGGCCAGATGTTTCATTCAGCCAGGTTTCAGTAATGAGGAGGTCTGTCTTGTTCGTGAGAATGAGGTAGTCGATATCCAGGGCATGGGCTGGGATAGATCTGGCGTTGACCAAACCACATTTCAAAGAGGTTGGGGTAGCAGTAGGGTGTGCCAGCTTAGGGGCTTGGGGAGGGGTTGAAGTGCCGGTGGCTGTTGGCTTGGGGGCATCAGGCATAGTAACAAGACAAGGTGCATGAGCAAGACAAGGTGCATGAGGCACAGGCACAACAATGGCATTAGGGGCAGTAGCATCAGACATAGTAGCAACACAGTGCATGAGGCACAGGCACAGCAATGGCCGTGAGGGCAGCAGCATCAGGCATAGAACAAACCCAAGGTGCATGAGGCACAGGCATAACAATGGCATTAGAGGCAGCAGCATCAGGCATAGTACCAACACAAGGTGCATGAGGCATAGGTACGATAGTGTCGATGGGGGCGTGTGGCTCTTGTTCAGCGTGTGTCAAAAATGCAGGAAGTGGCCTGTGGGTAGCCTTGGTGAGGTTAAAGGCTTCTCTAGAGACGGCATCCGCCGCCAGAGTTCCTGAAGAGTGGCGAAGTGGAGCTGTTAGCGTCGCAGGTGTCATAGGACAGGGGGAAAGCGTGTGGGGCCTGGAGATTGGGTCAGGGCTCCTTTGCGATATTGAGCATGGAACAATGTCCTTGCTCCGAGGTGCAAGTTCCTTGAGTGCGGGAGCGGTATGCAGGAGGGAGGGATGGCGGAGGCCATGCGCACTCATAGTCGTAGGTACCTTGCAACGGTGGGGGGTGGCTCTTGGAGGCGCGTATAGGCATTGTGGCTCAAGTTAGCAGCCTAGTGTTGGCGCTCTGCTGAAGGATAAGCTTGGGTATGGCATAAGGCAGGGTTTGATGTGTTCATCCATCATAAGTAGGTTCCAATGGAACTAAGTGACACAAAGCAAAAAGTTTAACATGTATTTGAAAATGACTTAAATATTGTATATGCATGCGTCTTGCAGGCATCCTGTGCGAATCAAGCAGATTGAAAGAAAGCTATCTGGGGTTTATATTTTCCATGTACACTTTTCCCATAAGGGAATCGTGAATGTCACTGTATAACGAGGGGCAAGCAGGCCATCCAGTACGGGTTAGTGGGGTTCAGCATCTGTAATTAGGACCTGGCAAACTGCATTCAAGAAGAAGGCATCCTGGCACTCTCACCACATCAAACAGCCAGCCTCGAGCTGTTGCCTCCCACCAGATCAAACTGTGCCTCACTGTGTTGGCCACCACAATGAAAGGATGCCAGACTGATGCCACTTGAAATAGAAGGATCTGCTCGCTTCAAGTCCACTGAACACCTTGGAAGTGCATCCCTACTTTTGGAGAATCCACAATGTTATGAGATCTGTCCCAGCTTAAAAGGTATGGGGTGGACCATTAAGCTGTTTAAAGGGAAATTAAATTCCAACCAATACGTAATGCGAGCTAATGATCCCAATATTTCGAAGCCCAACACAAAAGGATCAATCAGTACAGGTACAACAAGACTCACATGGGAAGAACCAAACCTGGGTTGGCTTAGGAAATAACATCACTGGCCCAGCCATATAAGCAGATTCTAAAAAAAAGGCTGCGAGAATTCCATCATGACGGTTTCCTGGCATATACATTTCGGCATCCGCAGAAAATCTTGAAGAAAAGAAAATGCCGAATTTGGTAAACAAAACAAAAAATAAAATGTTGAATAAGAGGAGTATGGGTTGCGGGGGTGTCCCCCGCTCCCTTTCACCAATAAAAGGAATTCAGGGGTGTGCCCCACTTCCATAAAAAGGAAAACTGGGGACAAAGATTTTTTTTAATAAATTGATCCTGCAGCAAAGGTTCCGTCCCTTAATGGAGAGGTAGAACTCACATTCCAGGGAAGGAGCCCTGCATAGGCACAGCAGGTAAATGAGGAGCAGGAGGTCACTTTAAGGGTATGAGGGGTGCAGGGTGGTGGGATAGCGTGCCCGGGTCATGTACGTGATTATTTTGTGACGAGCATTTTGAATTCATGATTTTTTTTCCGATTCGAAAATAACAAAATAATCATGTACATCCATGTTTTAGTGTGTGCCATTTTGAATATAATATTTGCAAAACATGTTTTGGTGTGAACTGGGCCTCGGTTTGAGGCACTGCCAAAATACTGAATCAGGCTTTTTGATCTACTGCCCTCTAGTGAATTCTTATTGCCCGAGTTTGTGGCAGTGTGACTTGGTAGAACAAATACAAGGAATTACTTCTCAAAAGTGGGCTCTTTTAAATGTTTTTCGACAAGGATCTCCTTTCCCATGGAAGAGGAACGTCTTGCAAACAGCCAGCTTCTGTCCTTGGCCTAGCTAGAAGCAGGAGTATTGGAGACAGCAACATGTGTTAGTTGCAAAGATATGTTTCATGGTGAGGACGCTGCAAGGTCTAGGAACAGTCTAGGGTACCAAGATGTATGGTGTCATGGCAAAGGATGTTAGTGTATCTACCATGGTTGCCATGAGGTGCCGATTTCACTTTTTTTACTAATTGCCCCATTAGGTCATCTGCAGGGGCATGTATTTTGAATATCATGTATAATGTACTAACCAGTAGGGTTATATATCTTCTTCTGGTTTGTAAATGGGGAGAGCCAGTATAATAGGGATTTGCATTTATGTAACTTCTGGCATATATTGTAATTTTGTGGTTTTGGTCTACAAGTACTATTGCCCATTGTGGGCGAGTCGGTCGAGCTCAGCTTTTTGGTCACTTGAGAATGACAGAGCTCCCAGCCGATAATTGAATGCATTAAAAACGGCCTTTCTGCAATTTGTGCACCTAGTCCTTTCCTGGATTTATTGTAATCAAACAGCTGGTGATCTGCCGACGTGATCTCCAGTGCTCCCCTTCTGCCCCCCTCCCCTCCTCCTCCAAGGACACAAGGTGCCTTGCTGCATGTCCTGGGCCACAGCAATTTTGACCGCATTGATTCTGCCAGTCATGGATAGAGGAAGTGGGTCCCATTTAGTGAGGTTGGAGCGGATCGATCATGTGCGGGTAGTTGAGGTCTCAAAGGTCCTTGGCTAATGTTGACCCGAGGTATTTGATACGATCTGTTTGAAGTTGGCACCATCGCTCCCGCCCCCTAGATCCCAGGGGATGTCTGGCCAGAGCAGTAAGATTTCTGACTTGGCCAGTTGGCCCAGTAGCCCACAATCGGGCCGTATTGCTGTAGGAGAAATCTCACTCTGGGGAGGGGTGTGCGAATGTTACCCATGTACAGCAGGAGGTTGTCCGTGTAAAGAGAGGGATACTATGTTCTGCTCCAACTCTCCACAGCCTACGCCACTGAGGGTCTGACCGCAGTATCATGGCTACTGGTTCGATGGAAAGGGTGTAGAGAAGGGGTGATAATGGACACCTTTGGCGTGTGCCCGAGTATTGGACGAAGGTTGGCAGTCTGTCTTTGTTTCAGGGCAAGTGCCATAAGGCGCAGGGGTCCTTCATTATCGAAGTCATATTTTTGGGTCAGCTCTAGTAGGATTTTTGGGCTCTGGTGGTCGTGACCCCTTTGATATCCACGTGTGTTTTGCGCAGCTGTATGAGAGTTTGCTGGTCTAGTGTTGCCTTTCTAGGGCTTGTAAGGTGCGGGTCAGTGGATCTTCTCGGGCGCGCCACTGCTTCAGTTTGTGCACCCATCTGGAGATGCACTGACCTCTCATGAAGGCCTTGAATGCTTTCCAGAATAAGAGGGTGCTATAGGAGGAATGTTGGTGTCCCATAACATTTTCATGTTTCTCCCGCCCCACACCCCCCAAGATGGTCTACAAAGTCCGGATATGCCAAACATCTCCGGTTCAATTGTCAGTTCGGGGGATTTTGAGGCGGGTCCGATAGGGTCAGCCTAACTGACGGGTGCATGATCAGAAAGGGTAGTGGGTAGGATGGAGCATTCGTCCAGGGAGTGCATTGTTGTACGCGGGCTAGCCAGTAGTCAATCCTGGTATAGCTCAATCCTGGTATAACTCTGGTGCCTAAATGCGTAGACTGTAGTCTCTGTGAGGACTGTAGTTGACTCTCCATACATCTTCCAGGCCTAAATCTGCAAGGAGGGATTTAAGGGTGAATAGTTTCTTCGGTTTGCCAGTGGCAGGTTAACTTCTGGTTTTGTCTGTCCAGGACTGGGTAGAGTGCTATATTCTGGTCCCCACCCATCAGTGTGAGTCGCCTCATAAAGGGTGCACATGCAGCAAAAGCGTGTGTGAAAAAGGCAGAGGTATCAGTCAGGGCATATAGATTGAGTGATTGGATGTTGGTGTAGTAGGCGCTACACCAGGACATATCTCCTCTGTCTGCGATTGTGTTTTGGATGCGTGGTACCAGTCTGTGGACCAAGATGGAAACTCCTTGTTTGGCCCAGCAGGTGGCATGAGCAATCACCCCAACTAAGCCCCTTTCAAGTTTCTCTGAATCCCCTTCCTTGAGGTGGGGTTCTTGGAGAAATATAATATCCCCTTGGAGATCCCCGAGATGGTTCAGGACGTGCCTATGCTTAATGGGGTGGCCCAGCCCTTGCACGTTTGGGGTTATCAGTGTGACCTTAGCCATCTGTCGCAATGAGCTCTTCCCCGGTTAACCCCGATGTATAGTTTGGACCCTGTGTCAGCCCCTTAAGATATACTGTAGTGGAATTGCGTGGAGGGGTCCCCTAGTCCCCACTTCTGTTTGCCAGGCGCGAAGTGTAAACTAAACATTGAACATTAACTAAAAACAACTGAGAGAAACATATCCCTTGTAACATTGGGCACGGTTATTCCACGTCCAATACTAGGCTATAAAGCCCGTGCATGGTGAGCGAGTGCAAATCCTCAAATCCGCTCTCGTTGCCATGCATGACGAAGACCCTTCCACCTGTGGTTCATGTTCGTGCGGAGCAGCTGGGATGCCTGGTCCGGGCCGTATCGGTGACGTTGCTGGTGTTTGGGTTGACGATCGGACCGGCTGGCACGTGCCGGGTGTGGAGGTTAGTGGATCGTCAAAGCGATGTTCAAGGGGGATTGAAAGCCACGTGCCTCTACGGCCACGCGGGCCCGCAGTCTTTCAATTGTCAGTGGTTTGTGTTGCTCCCACCCGCATCCCCACGAGTCTGAAAAATGGCTGTAGTTTTGATATGGAGATTGAAGCAGCGGGCTTGCTCCAGGTGTCAAAGCAGGCGCATTGGCTTGTGTTCATAGTTTGTGGCCCTCCGGGTTCATGGAAGTAATCACTGAGCCCCAGGCACTACAAAAGTGAGGGTTCATGTTGTGGGCGCCCTTCGTCCCTGGTCGGGACCCCTCAGGCCTCATCCCGTTTTTTGCCACCTGTCCGTTATGAAGTGAGCAGAATTCGGACGAGTTTGTCGCTTGTGAGGATTGTGCCGTTAGATTGGTTACCCGTGGATAATAAAGTTTTGACGCTGCAGGAACCGCCAGGCATCCTACGGGTCGCCACAGGCAATCTATTTGGATGCACCAGACCTAAAAATTTCAGATAGTGTCTCACCTCACAACCCCTCAGTGCCTTGAATAGGGGGTTAAAATCCCGCCTCTGGCAGAACACGACTGCAGAGTAGTCATTGAAGAGCCTGATAGGGACCCCTTCGATGTTCACCTGCCCCACCGCTCTATATGCCTTTATAATCGCCATTTTGTGCTGGAAATTTAAGAGTGAGCGTTATCGGCCTGGCGCATTCACCCCCCGCCGGTTTAGGGATGGGTGCGCAGTGAATCCTTTCTATTGTCAGTTCCCTGGGGTTTTCGATGTGAAGAAAGTCTTGCAGAAAGTTTTATATGAAGGATTCCAGGTCCGGACATTCTGCGTTCTCCGGGAGGCCTATCATCCTGAGATCGTTTCATCTAGACCCATCTTCTTGGTCCTCCATCTTAGCTCCAAGGCGAGGTACCTCCTTGATGACTCTGTCCAGCTCTGTGGCCATCAAATCTTGGTTGTCTGAGGGAAATGATAAATTGCTCATAATCAGTCCTTTCAGCTTGAATGGTGAGCCTTGCCTAGACGTCCTGTAGGTCCCTTTTTATATCTTGGACAGTGGTAATGGTCTCCTGGGTACGCTGACCAATAAGCTTCATCTGCGCTAGACTGGCTTGGAGTTGCGATGGGAAATCCACGATTGCCTTGCGTCTGGCGGAGCGTCTAGGTGCAGGTGCTGTAGCGACTATCTTCTGGAAAACCTGGTTGTTTGTCTCTAGTCGTTTTGCATAGCCGCCAGGGGTCACCTATCGTCCGTGGTATGTGTGTCCCACTCTACAGCGGATATTGGGCAGGCTGTGGTACTGGTGGCGATTAGATTGGGTGAGGAGGGTCAGCCCCGGGCTCCTCTGCCCTGCACGTGGGTTAGGCGTTAGAACTTTTTGGGGCTTCTGGCCCGATGTTGTGGGTCTATGTGACCTTGAGGTGCTGTAGTCCCTCTTGAAATAGTTTGAGCGTGAAGGCGGGTGTAGTTAGTTGGACCCGTTGTCAGAAAGGGACCAGCAGAGCAGTAGGGATAGCCGCCCCAGCGGTAATGGCACAGTTGTAACGCTCACCTGGTATCCACGGGGACGTCACTCAGCCTGTTCTGACCTCTTACGACCTCGAACCCTTCCCTGGAGTCTACTCGACTGGAGACTGGGCCTGAAACACAGGATTGGTAGAGTTTAACTCCATATTGTCTGTGTGCTTGAACCCCTTCTTCCCCGGGGTCCAACCCTTCCCTTTGATCCACAGCTCACCTTGTTTTCTTGGAAAGTGTGCTCTCCGTCCTGCTTTCAGCGCAGGGGCGCGTTGAGTGATGCAGGCTCGTTGCTGCCTAGTTACTTCACTGGCAAGAGTCCGACAGGTAAGTATAATGAGTCTTTTGAACAGTTCTCTAATTTCGTTCCTTTCCTTCCTTAGATGATGGCCGGCGTTCGGGGATGGCGACGTGCTGCTGAGATGAGTAGCACTGAAGGTGAGTGAGAGCGCAATGCGACCCTTTCGTATTTGTATTGAACCGATTTCTTTCGGTCTTTTTTAGGTACCGCAACGTTTTTAGCGTGGATGCCGGTTATGAAGAAGAAATGCGGTGAGTAAGCGCGGTATGCAGCGCCTCTAGATGTTTGCACGCTAACCTGGAGTTTCTTTTCCCTCTTGCAGATGGATGAGAAGTTCCGAAGACAGTTTCTCCATAGCGGCTGGTATTCAGGTAAGCGTTTGAAGCTCGTACAGTCTTTAAAAATAAGCAAAGATTTGCTGAATGCTTACTAATGCCTTTTTCTGTTCTTTTCCCTTAGGAAGCGGCATGCCAGGATGGGAATGACACCGCCGAAGATGCCCGCAGAACAGAAGAAGCGGTGAATGATGGGCAGAAGCGCTGCAAGGTAAGGCTGTTCCCAACGGTGTTCTTGTTCTTGCAGGAGCTGAGCGCAGAAGTAAGATGCAGGCCGAACATGGCGAGTCATGCTGCAGGTGCAGAAAACACAAAGCATGTCTCTCAGCCTGGGCGTGGCTTAAATAGTCTGGGTATCCCGTGGGTCTCTAGGCTGAACCACACCCAAAAGACTAGACTGCACATGCTTGACTAGACTGCACATGGTTGTGGGGGCATCCATCTTGTCCCCATCAATGCACTACAAGTCCAATCCCCAATGTTATCTTATGGGAGTGAGTGAGTCTGGTGCAACAAGTGCCAAGTCTAACTCCAAGTGTGTCTTTGGAGGAATGGAGAGGCCCTTGAGGGCCATGTAGGTGATCGTGGCCTGGCTCCAGCCTGACATCTTGGAGGGCTGGGGACATGAAGGGCAGGAATCATAACAGTGCACGGCACCTCTATGTTGGTGGGCCGTTCCACTTTAGACTAGCTTCACAGTTCTGGGGCCCGGGAGCACGGTGTTGTGCGCCTCTGCATGTGTTTCCAGCACGGGGAGAGCTCCGGCGCTGCTTCTCTGTGTTTCAGTGGGAGGCTACCTCTGCATTTGCTGCCCTGGCCATACCCCTGGCATCTGGCTACCCCAGACCTCCAGTCCTGAGGTCCATGACTGTGCGTTCCATGGGCAAGTTGGTCAACCTTGGGGTATATTAGGCAGACGGCAGGCATGCTGATGGGGGCTGTCCATGGAATAAGTTGCCCAGGTGTAGCTCGCCGGGCTATGGGGGAGAGAGTCACCGCCGGGATGAGCCTTAAGCAAGGTGTCCCTGTGGTCGTGGTTCAGGCCTTCCCGGGACCGACTTCAGGCTGGGGAGCTGGGGTGTGAGGTGGTAAGGGGGGGGAATGCCCCCGGCGATAGGATGGGTCCTTCGCCTGATCTGGGCTGCTGCTGCGCTCCCTGCTTGAATATGTGTTCTTCACTGCGGTTGGGGCCCCAGAGCCACGCTGAGGGATGGGGCCGGCCCCCCTGATTTTAATACAACCCGCTGTCAGGTATGAGCGATGCCCGCTCCCCGGGTCAACGGGCTGCTGTGGCTTTGTGGGGGACCCCTAGGCGGTCCAAGGGCATCACAGATATGGAGGGTCTGTGGTTGCTTGTCGCCAGTGGGTTCTTACACACCCGGTTTTTAGCGGGTTTGTTAGCAGTCTATGTCTATCTGGGATGATGCCCCCCAAGCGACACCAGCAGGCGACTCATCGTGTATGTGAGCGGCCTTGTGTTGGAGCGTCTCCCAGATCTTTTTGGGGCCAGGCGCTGGATAGGCACGGAGGGCAGGTTGGCTCGCACTGATTCCAACAGGGCAGAGGGGGTTCGTGTGCCTGGAACCGTTGCCTAGTCTGGTGATCTCCAGCTGCTGATGGTGCAAGCTATGCTTCCCTCTGGCCGGGACTTCCTCACCCGGGCCAGAGTCTGCCCACGGTCTCCCACCACTTGATATCCGCCCTGCAGCACCGCTCCTCACCTTGTTAGTGTGTCACTAGACTCGTGCTTTGCCGTTGTGGGTCCTTAGTGCCGCACCTGTGGCCATCCATGTGCGCAGAGAGGTGCCTCACTGCTCCAGCGGGGGCATGTCCAGTCGCTGGGCAGGGAGTTCCTCCAGCTCCAGTCCCCTTGTGCCGGGTGCCCTGCGTAATTCTGTGTTTTGGGAGCATAGTCTGTTTTTCGGTTGGGGTCTGGCGCTACGCTGAGGCAGTGGAGACTATTTGACTGAGATCCTCAGCTCATCTTCCCCATCTATGTGTGGAAGCGGGAATAGGCCCGCGCTCCACTCCGTGTCATGGCCACATTTATTGAAGGCTCCTCCGACCGAGGTGTCGGACGGTACCTTGTCAACCCAGTAGGCAGCTGAAAATGTTTAGGGGTTATGCCGGTGTGATTCTGCTGCTTCTTATCACATCTATCACCACTCTCCGGGGGTTGAAGAGGGATATTGAATGTTGCTGCGGCAGGCCCGCACAGAGCTCAAAGGGCCTGCGGCCATCTTAATCAGGCTCTCTAGCACCCCCCCACTCCGAGTTTAGCAATTGAGAATAAAGCCCACCGACAATTAGAAGAGGCACTACAGAAGGCAGAGGAGGGAGGGGCTGGGAAATCCCGCACAGGGGCAATGGGAGGGGCAGTATGTCGATCGGCACAGACAAATGGAGGGCAGATCAGAATTTTTAAGATTGATAGTAAAGCCATCTAAGATCCTCAGATAGCCACAAGGGAGCAAACACCCAATTTAGGGGAGGCTACCAGGGGGCCAAAAGATATGAACGAGCTGAACAGTGTAGACTATGGCTTAATATATTCCGACGGAGAATTAGAGGATGATGGGTGAGAGACAGAGGGCCCAAAAGTAAAAAACCATGGGGCCACAGGCTTAAAACCCAGCTTATTTAAATGCCCCTAGCCAAGAGTAAGAAGCGAGGGGGTCTATCGCAGTTTAAAAAACAAGGAATAGTTCCTGTTGCCGCAGAAAGGACAAGGACAATCTCATTATGTAACTTGGGCCCCACATGGCTCAGGACAACTTAATGTGCACCTTGCCACCCTGACTGTGGGAGCTGGCAAGTGGATTTATGCTCTAGATCAGCACCCAGCAGGAACCACTTTAACTGTAGGATATAGCATGCCTCCCTGTTGGGAGAACAGGCGAGATATGGAAAAGCGTGGGATAGAGGAGAGCAACGTTGAGCAATAACGCCCACAGTGGCACTCAGTTTAACTGTTGAACATGAATATGAAAAGTTCGATACATGTACCCAGACAGACTATACACATTCCATCATGGCTCACATGAAGCTAGGGGACCACACTGCACTCTGTAATCAGCCGATACAAGAGATGCGTCGGTTTGAGACGGGAGAGGCCGGGGATAAAAATATCGCTGTTATCAGATGTTGCGCAAGGTTTTCCCCGCAGATGTAAAACCAGATTTGAATAAGGTGGTGGGGATCGAAGCAAAGGAATGGCCTGCGATCCATGTACACAAATACATTACTGCAGACAACCAGGAGAAGGATAGTGATCGGGCAGAGCAAACCCTGAGGGCAGAAGCAAAGCTAGTGCAGACATAACTGGCTAAGTTGAGCATGGACTGGGTGGTAATAACGAGCACCATGGAAAGGCAAATTGAACACTGCAGGAAGGACAGAAGGGCAGACAAATGTTGAAGTGGTCTGTAGAGAAGGTTTTCAGAAATGTCAAGGGTGGACTTGGGGGTATGAGACCAAGATTTCAGGGGCAGTGTTGGTCCTGTGGGAGAACAGGCCATTTTGCATGTAAATGGAGGAATAGAGCATCCATGCCCCACCAACCCAATGTCCTATAGTATCACCTCACCTTTTACACAAAACCCCAACTTTCGCAGCATCAGTTTGCCCCAGATGCCCAAGGCCCCATGCAACAGCCAGTACAATACACAGCACCAAATTTCATCCTGTCAAAACCCCTTGCCACAGGGGACGACAACTCTACACAAGGGCAAGTGTTTTGGGGCAATCCCTTCCCACTCAGGTGTGAAAGGTCACCCACAATAGGACAGCCCACAGAGAGCTCCGACATTCCCAATACTATCAGTAACTGCTGGATTATGAACCCAGAGTTTGAGCGAAGATAGGAAATGTAACATTTTCTTGTTTGGTCGACACAGGGGCTACCAAGTGCTGTATTAGGGAAGGGCGATTCCCTTTATTGGACATAGTAATGGGCATGCAGGGATTCTGAGGCTAATGTATCAGTTCCTTTCACTGAAAACTTACCCATCACTGTAGGCACACAATAATTGTCTGCACCTTTTTTTTTGCATTCAGAAGACATCCCAGTGAACTTCTTGGTCAGGAACAAGCTGAATAGGACCATCTCATTCACAGAGGAAGTTAGTGTGTTCCACCACAGGCACATGCCATGCAAAGATTGTAGCACTAATACAAGCACTCTGCATTCACAGGGACCTGCAGGGCATACTGTTCCATCTGGATGGGTTTCTTATGGTTGGGTGCAAAGCATAAAGTACAAGATTTGGCGTATGCCTGCAGAGTTTCTATCCAGACCAGCTGTGCCACCAGCAAATGACACCAGGTGCCATTATCAAGAAATATTTGGAATTCATGATCACCAATGCAGAGACACTAATCCTGTCCGGTTTGGATGAAGATCTTGAATGGCACAGTTCTATGCATTGCTCTAACAAAGCATTGAGGAATATGGACAAACAGCTGTTCAAAGACAGAGGATGGAGCAATTATTCCCATACCTTGCCAGATAAGAGCACAAAAGTATCCCACACCATGCTCTTTGCCAAGACATTACCGCTGCACATGCAGAGCGATTTAGAGAAGGTGACTAGTGAGTTATAGATCAGTAGCCTCCACGATGTAGGGCTATTAAAGGGGAAAAGGGTGGTTTACATAAAATTAAAACAAGGTGCAGTGCTGCCCCAAGTAAAGCAGTATCACCCTCTTCTTTCTTCTTGGGGATTTTAATCTCCCAGACGACAACTCATAACTCCCCCTTGCTACTTTCACTCGCTGACTTACAACTTGTACTTCCTTTCTTCTCCCCCTTCTCGTCAGTCTGGTTCTTGTCTAGACTTAATTTTTTCTTCACTTCCTCCGCCCTCTCCTGTGTCATCCGCCCCCTTTTAAGCTTCCGATCCCACTGCTTTCCCTGCATTTCCCCTCCCGCCCATCCAGTTTCCTCCTAGACTACCTTTACTAGTCTTAATTTGCATTTGTCTCTCCTCTTTGCACTCCATTAATCTTGCTTTTCTCTTCCTTTCCTCCCAATTAAGCTTCTAGCACTCTACATTCTTCTGTGCTATCCGTTCTTGAAACTTTCTTTGCACCCTTTTTGTCCGACTCTTAAAACCTCACAGCGTTGGCTATCTACTGATCTTATCTCCATTCATCGCACTCTGCATAAAGCCGAACGGCTATGGAAAGGTTCTCACCCCTCCCCTTGATCTTGCTACACTATGCTGCACTCTTGACTCTGCTAAAAAATCCTTTAAGACCTCACTTTCTCCATTTCACCACGCTGGTCGCCTCCATCAGCTCCTTCACTATATTCTTTCTCCTAAAATCGCCAGATTCATCTGCTTTCTCGCCTCTGCTGATTTTGCTAACTATTTTACATCTAAACTAGCAAATCTCTGCTTGGCTTTCACCCCATCGGCTACTCCTCCCCCCTCCTCCCTCTCCTGCTCCTTCGCTACATTCTTGTTAATCGTTCTCTCCTTGCTGACTGACAAATCTGGCCTCTTGGCTTGTCCTTACCCTACTGCTTCTCCATCTGATCTTCTCCCCTCTTCTCCCTCAAGTATATGCTTTTCTTCCTAACCTTATCTCAACTCTTTTGTACCTTCTTGCTTTCCTGCTACCTTTAAGCATGCCCATAGTCTTAGCTTTAAAAAACCTCTTGACGAGTGGGCGCTGTGGTGCGCCAGAGATGGCCGCCTGACCCGAGAGCTCCGCAGCTGAAACATCCCGATCTTCTAAATCCTGCAAAATGGTGTAACTGATGCTGTAAACAAACGATGATGCATGGTGGAATCTCCCTGGGTTGCATATAGGTGATCCCCGAGCAAAAACGGAGTCCCACTGTGGGCTAACAGAGTCCATCCTGTCGAGGCCCTGACAAACTGCCAGCTCCTTTGCACCCAAATTGGCCTGGCTTGAGTGTATAACCGGCCCTGCGGCAGACAGGAACCGAGCAGCGGGACCTGCCGGGACCCGGCTCTTTGCTGGTGTGGTTTGTGGCAGGGAGGGCTGCAATTGTGGGGTCTAACCCCCCCCCCCCCGCCTCCGCTGTGGATGCGCACCGGCTCTCCTTGATTTGGACTGCCCTGGAGAGACTAGCGGCCCGACACCATAACTCCTGAAGGGTGCCGGGAGGCGGAGTGACGGAGGACCGGTCTGGGTGGAAGCGGGGGCTAGAGGAGTGCGGTGGACGCTCCTGGGCTGCCCCACTCCCCGGCAGCGAAGTGAGACACCGGCACCGGGCAATCCCAGCCCGCCTGACAATTGCAATGTACGTGGGAAGGGGGGGGCACTAGTTGTACACCGGGGGTCTCGGCCGCGCTAACCCCTCCCCCCCATTTTAACGTACCTGCTCCCGCAACAACACCCTACAGTCCATTAACAGAACTCCCACCTGACAGCTGACACGCACTGACTTTCCCCCTGGGGACCATAATCAGTACCTTAAGTCACAGCGGTCTGCAAGCCTGTCACACTCTGCGAATGTGAGGGGGAATCCCTGGGGGCTGACTGGAACACAGCACCAATATTTAACCCTTCTGCTGGATACTGTGGCCACATGGTAGGGCGGTCCAAGCCCTCATTATTCCCTGCCTCACACCCAATCTGAATACAAGGCCCACTATCAGACAGAGCCTCCGGTTATAACCTACAGCTCCACAGCGACGGGACAGTTCCTTTCCAGTGCGCTGCCATGGCGGGAAGTGCAAAAAACAAAGACAAGAAAAAGGGGCCTATGGACGCATTTGCGAATGCCACTATGCAAGATCACGGCACTGATCCAACACTGCCATCCAGGTCCCCTACTCCAGTGCCCTCAGATCAATGTATGACCCCCCTATATGGCTGCCATGGAAAGAGGGTTTGCAGCAATCAACACGAAGTTGGATGATATTGGGGACAACATAGCCTCCATCCGGGCGGATATCGGAGGCCGAGAACAGAGTATCCACCCTGGAAGACACAGCTGTCTCGCAGAACGCAGCCATAGAAAAGATCCAAAAAGATGTTAAACTACTCCAAAATAAATGCGAGGAGTTTGAATCTCATTCAAGACGGAATATAAGGGTAGGGGTGGTGGAACATAAAACCGATACTACCATGGAACAATTCCTTGAGGAGCTACTCCAATCTGTTCCCGGATGCACAGTTCTCAAAGCAATTCCTGATCGAGAAAGCACACAGGGCGCTTGCCCCCCCCCCCCCCCCCCCCCCCCAAGCCTGAGGCCCCACTTCAAACAATCATTGCGCGGCTGCTCAACTACTAGGATCGCGACCATATCCTACGTCTGGCACGTGAGCAGGGCCCTCTGTCCTATGACTAACCGTATTCATATATACCCAGATTTCACAAAGGGGGGGGGGGGGGGGGGTCGAAGCCATGCGCCGGTCCCTTGAACATGTGAAGAAGAAACTGCAGGAAAGAAAGATAGCATATGCAATGTTGTTCCCCTCCAGACTACGGATTCAACATGCGGGCAGAACGCAATTCTTTGTAACTCCTGAAGAGGCTCGGACGTATATTGAACAGCATATCCCTGCAGTACCTAATGAAACATGAGCTCGTTGACCCACGCAACTAATCCCAGTGAAAGTTCTATTATTCACAAAACAAGTTCGAAATGCAATAACAGTACACCATTCTTAATAGTCTATTGAATCTACGACTCCGGAGAGGGCGACGGGCCACCCTGCCCCATTTTTGCAAAGTTGCAGCTAGTTTATTGGGATACACTGCCCGATTGGGGGGATGGTGAGGGTGGGAAGGGATACAGATAATTTGCCTTAATGAAATTGGGTCCATCTGGACCAGTGCGTTTATACGCAACTGTCTATGAGGCAAGTTGGGAGAGTTCTTTTTCAAAGTTAAGTGTTCATACTGCAATAAATCTGGTATTACCACATTGGGAAAGAAAGATAAAACACCGTCAAAAACGCAGGTCTCCTCATAATGTATACAATTTATGGCATGACAAAAAATAAAGCATCAGACTCCTTTCTTGGAATGTAAGGGGTTTGTTTGGTCAAAGGCAGAAAAGTGCTGGCCTATGCTAACATGCATAGAATTGATATCCTACTGATACAGGAAACGCACGCCACAAAACGGATAACGGATTCGTTTGGCCGCGCTTGGGGCCCTCAAATTTTCACCAAGGACTACTCATCGCAGTAAAAAGGGGGGGGGATGACAATGATCCATCATAGACTCGGATTCCAGGTCTCCAAGTTCAAAGCAGACCCCGAGGGTCGATCGATAATATGGGGAACTTTGCAAGGACAAGATGTAATTATTGTTAACACTTATGTGCCCAACACAGACTCTCCGGAATTCTACCTGCAAATCGTTACACTGATAATGCCAACAGATGAAACAAAGGTAATATGGGGAGGCAATCTCAATACCATTCTCGATCCTGCACAAGACCGGACCTCCACAGCCAGGCGTGTGGACTCCAAAGCAGGACTAGCCATCAAACAGGCCATGACCATGCTGCCACTCGGTTGTATACGAATTGTTCGTTTTACAACTATTCGAATGACAATTGACCTTTTCACAATTGACCGAATTGTGAAGGTCAATTGTACCATATATCGGGGGGGGAACCCCCCCCACACCCAACGCCAAACCCCCTAAAACCCATATATATATATATATATATATATATACATACACACATACATATTCGGTCAATTGTGAAAAGGTGAATTGTGGCCCTTTAAATTTGGTCAATTGTTCATTCGAACAATTGTAAACTCACAATTTGGGTAATACCTGCCACTCAGATGTATGGCGAGAACTACATCCCCTTACTAGAGACTACACATTCCATTCTCATGTACATGGCTCGAGCCTCCGTATAGATTACTGGCTCTGCTCCACGAACTGCATTCCGGACACGAGGGAAGGCACAATTCTTCCCCGGACATTGTCAGACCACTCCGACTGTACTGGAGATCCAGATAGGAATAACCACACTGTCCCAGTGCACCTGGAGAATGCCCCCAGATATCATGTGAGAGGACATATTACTAGAACTACGGGTCGATGTGACGGACTTCTTTGAAAGCAATCAAGAATCAGCCAGTTCATGCTCCATGGTCTGGGAGGCCTTCAAAGTATGGCTGAGGGGACACTATGGCAAAAGTTCATGGCACACTGAAAGAAATTCGACAACAGCTGTCCTGCACTGAGGAATACATTAAGACAACAGACAGTATACATAGACTAGCCAGGCCCAAGGACCCTAGCCCCGTTGCAAGACGCCTTGGCGGAATTTGCAACCCTTGCAAAACGTGAGGTCTGGTATATGATACAAACTACCAAGGCCAGAAGATAGGGTGAAAGAAACTACTTTGGAAGGATGTTATCCAATTTAATAAAAACTGAATACTGTCACCGTCAGATCACCAGTATAACAGACAAGGAGGGTGTCACACACGTGAACCATCAGAGGATGAACGAGGAATTCCAAAGGTTCTACATGGAATTATACACAAACGCGGACCAAGTCTCGACAGAGGAGCTGCAACAATACCTCGACTCCTTTCCTCTTCCTACGCTAGACCCAGATGATCGAGCCAACATCGACCTCCCCCCGAGCCTGGAAGAAATAAAAGCAGGCAATCAAGGATTTCAAGGCAGGTAGAGCACCCGGGTTGGATGGCCTGCCGGCAGACCTCTACAAGGTCCTCACAGCAGAACTTGCCCCAAAACTAGTGGAGGTGTGGGAGGAATCCATGGAGAGTGGTTCCCTGCCGGCCTCAATGAGAGAAGCCATCATCACGGTCCTATTAAAACCTCAAACCCCCACAGGATCCCTCCTTCTGATTATTATTTCTAATCAAAGTGGACACCAAAATCTATGCTAAAGCCTTAGCTAATAAACTGAACACATGTCCAAATTAGTACACCCGGACCAATCCGGCTTCATACTTGGCCGATCTACAGCCCTAAACCTGCAAGGATTTTTCGTCATAGCCTCTCAGATGGACCACCAAGCAAAGACAGTGGCGGTAACGCTAGATGTGGAAAAAGCGTTTGACCATTTCGTGGAAGTTCATGTACGCCATATTACAAAAAATGGGGTTTGGCCTAGAATTTTCCCGTTCTATAAAGCCGTTGTATTGCAGGCCAAATGCCAGAGTAAGGCCCAATAAGACATTGTCATCTAGCTTCAATCTACTGAGGGGCACCAGACAAGCTTGTCCTCACACCGCTAATTTTTGCATTAACAATCGAAGGAATGGAGGCATACCTATGTCACAGACACTCCTGGAGAGACATTCAGATCATGGGGACACCCCAGTTCATTTCACTCTATGCGGACGATACCATGCTGTACCTCAGAAACCCTGACACAAATCTTCCACCAGTCGTGCAGGTTGAAGTCTTCACTAAGCACTCTGGGTACAAGATAAATCAGGCCAAATCAGAAATTATACCCTTGTCCAGCTTCACAAGCAAATCCGCATCCATGGAGGGCTTCCGGTGGTCTCCCACCAGTGCAAGATATTTGGGCATTGTAATGGCAACAGACAAGCAAACCCTTTACACTAACAACTATGCACCATTCCTGACACAGCTGGAACACAAGCTCAACACTTGGGTAAATTTGCTGCTGTCCATGTACAGTCGTATCTCCCTGCTCAAAATGGTAATTGGACCGAAGCTACTATACTTGTTCACTGGAATACCAATATGGCCAAGAGCAAATGTTTTGATACACTATGCAGTAAGGTGTCCAGTTCCGTCTGGGGTAGAGGTACACCCCGAATGAGTTGGCCAAAGCTACGCGAGAGCTATGACACCGGAGGGCTGGCGGCCCCAGATTTTCTCCTATACTATTACTCCGCACAGGCATACTTTGCCAAACACTGGTACAACACCGCAGAACAGTTTACACATCTGCGCTGAAGAGTTCGCAGCATCTCCCCTTAACCTGAAGAGCATGATATTCGCCATGACCGCAGAGGAGAAAGTGCTGGCAGACCCACTATCTTCAACAGTGCGAGCATGGTCATGAATACAAGAGAGTAGGATGTGACACTCCGTATTGGCCAGACCTACCACTATGGAACTACCCCGCAATTGAACCCACCATGGACGTTACCATTCAAAGAAGGTGGGACCCGAGTAAAGAGGCCAAAATAGGAGATTTTTCCCGAGGGCCGATTCCTTACTGCTGTGGCAATCCAAAACAGAACGGGCCCGGCCTATTCACAATCCTGCAATAACATATGAAAGCAACCTGTATGAAAAAATGGCCATTGTTCCGGAATGCACCGCCAAAACATAAATTCCTATCAGACATCCTAACTCAAGAAGGCTTCACCAGTAACGTCTCCACATTGTACAGAGTAACACAGCACAATACTCCATTCAAAAATTAGATAAGCAAGTGGGAAAGAGACCCAACACGGCGATCAGCGAACAGCAATGGGTAAACTACTGCAGATACACCAAATCCAAACTTTAGGCTGATGCAACTAAAAATCCTAGATCACCTGCATATCACTCCACACAAGGTTGCCAAATTCGACCCAGATAAACAAGCCGTATGCCCCAAGTGTGGTGCAGTTGCTGCCAATGCGATCCACATGTACTGGGATTGCCCTCCAAGCAAACGATTCTGGGAGGAGATAGCAGAAACCATGAGTGAAATATTGAAAATGCATATCCCAGCAACGCCACTGAAATACCTATTGGGCGACATAGGCAAGGCCTCCACGAAGACCCGTAGATTATTCGCAATAGGAGGAGCAGTGGCATAAACGGAACATTCTCAGAAAGTGGAAATCCAATACCCCTCCTACGCACAGAAACTGGCTCAGAGACCTCAAATGTTCAAGACAGCAAAGAAGCATATATCCGAGGCATACAATCCACCTCCAGACCGAAAGACATTTGGGCCCACCCCAGGAAATACCTACGAAGCATAGAAGATGCAACCGACTAATTAACTGTCTAGAATTGAATCCGAAGTGCTGTATACACCTATCCCTTTCTCTCCCCCTCCTCTCCTGAAATACTTAAGTTCTGTAATGAGGTCTATTCAAGCCTGATTTGATTTATTCTCGTCACAAATACCCAATGCTGAAAGTGATATTTGTATAATGCCAGTTAAAAATAAAGGTTTAAAAAATAAAAAACTTCACTCAACTATTCCTGCCAATATTGAGCCTATTTCTCCATTACCTTTCTAAAATTCTTGAACAGGCTGCCTATACCCAGGTAACCAGTTACCTGAATCTCCATTCTCTCCTCCCTCTTCAGTCTGGTTTTTGCCCTGACTAAAGAGACCGCTCTTCTACACATCTCAAATTCACTCCTCAGGGCTGCCACTCCAAACCTTCATCCATTCTTATTCCTCAACCTGTCTGCGGCGTTTGACACGATCACTTATTTCCTCCCTTTCCACCTTGGGTATCTCCAGGTCTGCTCTTGAATGGTTCCGTGCCCATCTTTCCCTACAGACCTATTCCGTAACCTGGGCTGGTGACTCCCCCTTCTTTCTATATGGTTTCCCTTAAGGCTCCCTACTCTGGCCTCTTCTCTTTGCACTGTTCCCCTTTCTACCCCTATCTGTTGCTTTCATCTCTTCATCTGTACGCTGATGACATCCAGATCTTTCTCTTTCGCCTCCTTTGATTATTCTCCACTCGGTTTCAAACTGTCTTTCTGCTGTTCAGAACTGGATGTCCTCATTTCCTACACCTCAATCCCTCGAACACGAAGGTCATGTTCTTTCCTGCCTCAATTTCTCCCACCCCATGCCCCCTCTCCATTCCCCCACATCATAATTTCCCTTCTCACCATCTGCAAGCAACTTTGTCACCACCTTTTATCCTTTTTCTCTTCCTATTTCTTCTATTGCCCGCTCGTCGCTATGCACTTGAACATTTGTCGCGCTCGGCCCTCTTTTCAGGCTATGAAACGTCTTCTCTTATCTTTTCCCGTAGTGACTATTGTTAATCTTTATTGTTAATCTTTATTGCTTGGTCTTTCTGCTTCCCACCTTCCTCTTCAATCCGTTTATAATTCCTCTATCCGTCTCCTTTTCTCTTTACCCCCTCAGTCTTCCATTACACACTCCCTACTTTCGATTTCATTACTACCTTTAGAATCTCATCTTTACCACTTTCGATTGTTTACACATTTACTCATGGTCTGGCCCCCTCTATCTTTCTGCCCTACTCTTGTTCCATGTCCCTTCACGCACCTTAAGATCACAGAATCTTTTTTCTTCCAACTGTTCCTACACCTCCCTGTGCTTCTAGTTGCTTTCCTTTTAATCTCCTGGCCCCAAACACTGGAAATCTCCTCCTCTTTCACTTTGTTCTGCCTCATCTCTTTGTATCTTGCAAACAAACCTCAAAACCTATCTCGTCTCCTAACCTCTCTGGCTTCCCACTTCTGATGTTACTTTTATCCATGTTCATATTTTATAATTGTAATGTTTGTGATATTTTGTTATTGTTCAGCGTCTTTGGTGAAAGTTGCTGTATAAATTCAATAAAATGAAATCTACTACACTATTGTAGCTCTATGGCAGCAGGGCATAATACAGTCATAAGAATCACCATGTACCACTGCTATATAACCTGTCAAAAAGGGTCACCTTGGGGGATGGTTCAGGACCTCTGCCCATTGAATAAAGATTGTAGAGGCAGAATTCCCAATGGTTCCCAACCCTGTCACAATCCTATGCAACATCCCCACAGAAGCCACTCATTTCACTGTATTAGATCTCAATACATTTTTCTCCATCCCATTACACCCAGAGTCCCAGCCCTTCACAGCATTTTCTTTTATAGGCCCAGAGATTCCAACACACCTGTTTGCCTTAAGGGTATTGTAAATCCGCCTAGTATTTTTAACAAAGTATTGCAAATGGATGTAGGACATGTGCAGAACACAGTTCAGTATGTGGACAACCTTCTGGTCTGCAGACCAACAGAAGAGCAATGAGACTGAAACTACTGACTTTATTGGCAGGAAACGGCTACAAGGTAGACAAAGAAACTGCAGTATTGCCAGAAAGATGTGGTGCATCATCGGCAGGGAAAAGAGTAACACCAGAAAGGGCGGCAGCAATACGACACCACAGCCAACCACAGAAAAGCAGATGCAACAGTTTGTAGGGTTATGAGACTATCAAGCATGGATATTTGACTATTCTACTTACAACAAACCCCTACTGCAAGGGTTTAAGGAAGCACAGAAAGTTAAGGGAGCAATTATTTGAACAGATGAGATGCTCAAATCATGTCAGGAACTTAAAAATACGATCAGTAATGCACCAGTTTCAGCAACACCAGATTACAAAGAAATCTTTCTTCCTGTTCACACATTCCACAGGCCAAGTGATGACGGCTGTCCTCACCCAACAAACGTCAATGGGACATAAGCCTTTTGCTTATTACAGTGGGCTCTTAGAACCAGTCATGCAGGAACACTTCCCATGTGAGCAGGCTCTAGCAGCAGCTGCGTTCGTCATCCAGAAATAATTGTCCATTGCTATGGGGTGCCTGGTCACCTATGTGGAACATGAAGTTTTATGCATTAGAAAAATCAAAATCCAGTCACCACACAACGAGCATCAGGGTATGAGGTAATTCTGTCCAACCCCTCCATTCACACCGTCAGGTGCCACACTGCCAATCCAGAAACCTTCATTGCAGACCCCATACAGCCAGATGACAGTGCATGATTGCACTACATATGAAGAGATTGCAGGCGACACTATCCACATTAAAGATGCATTCACGGAGGGGAAAAACTCTTAAGTTCAATGATCGATCAGGGCATGTGGCAAAGACACGGTAGCAGCAGTGGTAAGCCTTAAATCGGGGTAACTACCAGGTGTTAACAAAAGTTAGTGCCTGTGTAATACTTTGCACCAGCAGCAACATTTGTAGCACTCAGAAGAGCAACATTTTCCCAAGGGTGTCCTACCAGGATTTATTCAACATGTCTCCTCTACAGAACATTCAGGTCTATCCAGATGCTGTAGGAGAGGGCTAAAAAAGAAAAAGAATTGATGGCACAACAGTACAGCTTTACTCTACAGGTTGATGAATTAGCACTTCCTAAAGCAGTAGCGGTAGTTAAGTGCGCAGCCCACACAAACGAGAGACAATTGCTTATGTCAACAGTGCAGCAGTAAAAGCAGGAAAAGTAGCATATGGCGACAATTCCAATGCCATAGTATCATCTGAGGTAGTATTACAGCAAGTAAAATTACAGTTACACTGCAATCCCTTCCGCCCACATGATCAAACTACAAGAACAAGCTTCCCAGCAGGAGAAAGGTATGGACAAGGGGGGTGTACATTGTCCCCCATAGATTAATATGGAGACAATATATTTCAGGTTAACCAGTTCTGTCCCAAGCATTAGACAGTTGTCCTCAAGCAGTTGCAGGTTCCCTGCACACACATCCAAACAGTACATTGCAGTGGATTTACAGGAAGAGTTGTTAATTCCCAAACTTCAAGAAAACATTGATTATATCATATCCAATTGTACCACTTGCAAAATGTACACCACGGGTTGCACACAGGACCCTAAAAACCACATTGCCTCACCTGTTGGGGCCTTTTAGACACTTGCACATCGACTATGTGGACATGGTTAACAGGTGCAGTAACTTTCATTATCTGATCGTGCCCATTCTGATGGCTTGAACCATGTCCCTGTGTTCACCAATGCCAAATCGGCAGCATAAATTCCAGTGCGTCAAGTATTCCTCTGGTGGGGAATGGGTTATGTCCAGAGATCAGATAACAGGGCTCACCTTTTCAATGAGATGTTTAAAGAGATCTCCTATTGGACAGAAAGCACAAACTGCTCAATTTACCACCCCCCAAGGCCAACGGGATAGTGACGCACTTAAATGCTAAATTGTGAGCTACTCTGCACAGGAGCTGGCTACAAAGTCTGCCTCTCGCCTGATTTGCACTAAGAAACCAGCCTGGTTCTGATCATCACCTTACACCAAAGATGACTGGCAGGAGGCTGCATACACGCCTCACCCACACATGCACACCTCCGATGCACATAATTCTGCTGAAATATTAGGTGATTATTTGGGGGGAAAAAGGGGTTTCTTAGGGAAAAAAAAATCTGTCTCAACGCATCTGGCCAGATTAGTCTCTACCACAAAGTATACTCCACCAGTGACTCACTCATTGCAGCATCAGCAAGAATCAACACAGCTAGAGCCGCTACAACTCTTCCCAGGTGATTGTGTAAGTTTAAGGGACTGCATGTCATCTACGTCAAACCCGTCAAAGTAGCAGGCAGGAAGCAATGGATCCACATCATCAATGTCAGGAAAGAAGAGCTCTGCCCTCCCTCCACAACAGCAGGAGGACGAAAAGAGGGGACTAATTAGATGAGTGACATTCCTTTAACCTTTTTTTTTAAACACAATACGTCCATTTGGGTGGTTGGACAGTGTTTCTCCAAAGACTACTGACAATATTACAAAGTATATGCCTTACATTGTTCTCTTCTGCCTTATATCTATCTTCATGGTGAAATTCATATGGTTTCTTTCTAGGGGTCAGTCCAACAATGGTATTAACATTGCAAATGTACCAGTGAATGTTAGTGTTTCTATGACTAGAATTAGGAGGGATATTTTTACCCAAGTGTTATTTCAGGTAGATCCAAGGATGTGCATCACCATGCAGATGGCGTGTTACCCCACACGAGGGGCGTGGGAGAAATCGAGAAAACCTTGTTGTTTGTTCATTGACAGCCCCCCCCCCCCTCCTCCATGCAACAGCCACACAGACTGTTTATACCGCAAGAAATACCACTAGAGATGGCAGTGTTTAGTTCACCTGAGCTCATGTCTTGTGCAGGGGTTGATTCAGGGACACAAAGTTCAAGTACAGTGGGTAGACATTAACACAATAGTATATGTCAATAACTATATAAAAGTGAAAAAGATGAGATGGTTTGAAGGATTATTTTATTAGAGAGTTTAACAAGTTAAACCTTTTCACTATGTCAACACTTTAAAAGATTATGAACAAAATGTACAAATGTTTGACGAGTGTACAGATTCATCATAGAAACATTTTAGTAAAACAATCTAAAAAGCAGGTAAGTTAAAAAAGTTAAATTTAAGTATATAAATGAGTTATTCGTGTTACTAACAAATCCAATGTTTCCATTAGCATCCTATATAAATCTAACAATTTAGAAATAACTGTGGCCAACCATTAGAGGATATCCCTGTCTGTAGTGTAGATGCTATGATAGACAAAGCAGCAATCCTTCAAAGATTTAGTGCTCTTGCAAGAGAGGTGCGTTTGTTTCATTACAGTGGGGGCTTTTACATATAGCTACATAATCTCAAAGCACTCAATTCTGATGATCTTGCCCCCCCCGACCCAAGCACTCTATAGTTGGGTGCAGATAAAATTTAAATCTCATGTATATGCTCTGAATTGTGACACTAGGGAAGAGCGCTGTATCAAGCCAAAATCAACTTTTTCCTAGGGGAACAACTATACTCTTTGTAGAATGAGTAGCTGCTTAATTCATCAATGGTCTCTCACTCCAGTAAGTCTACCTTCGCGACATGGCCTTCCATCGTGGCCGCTGTAATTTCTACATTCACTGCCACTATCAACATTCGGGTCGGAGCCCACACCTCTGCTGGAAGCAGTTTGGTTGGGGGCTCGATGTGCTGTGTTGGCCGGGGAGCCGGCAGGCGATGCTGGCCCCCACAAAGTGCCACCTATAAGGGCCTTCCTTAACCCAGTCTTGGCCTGTCCAGGCATGGAGGGTACGGGCCATGCTGCCAGTTCCGCCTCCAGGGGACCGGCCCGTCACCCTTCTTGCCAAATAATTTCCTCTCGACAGGTAAAACTCTGCCTTTCTACTTAATCGCCACTCCTTGCTCCCCTCGCCTCTGCCCTGCTCGCCCAATTCCTTGCCAAATCTTGTTAGCTTCCGCCTGTTGCTTGCTGTATTGTCATTCCAGACGTGGGGATGCTTGGGTCCTCATTCACCCCCTTAGTGTGCTGGGTGCAGCACCAAACTTTGCGTAGCCCAGCCTACTTGCGCCACCTGCCTCTGCTCGCCGGTCTGTGGCACACCAGTCGTCCCTACTCCATTCGTACCAAATGCCCCCTGGCAGTCTCAGAATTTCCACCAATTCACCTCTGCCAGTATGGCCTTGCCCGTTAGCACTCAGATTTAGCACCACCTGTTGAGGCTTGCCACCTTATTTTTACCACCCACTGTTTCTTGCATTGCCTTTACTCTGTCCTACCCCACCCTGTGCTTTGTCAGCATTTTCTCCTACTGGCAGCCTCTAATTAATCCCTGGACCATTCTATGCTGTACATCTGACCCACTATCGACCACTGAGTGACTTTTGCAAATTGCTGTGTTTTACCTCTGTCCCACATGAGACCACAGAATGACGCCAACCATGCCATGTTTTGCATTTGATCTACATGCACACACTAGATAGTCTCTCATCCTGTGCTGTGTATTAAACGGTTTTACTGTGCTCATACTGCTGTAGTCCCTCATTCCATGAGGCAAGGCTTTTTTCAGTCTGTAGTCGCTCTTACCCACATGGTCCTAATTACATGTCTGGTTTCTCCTTTAAATGCAGTTTACCTACTCGTCCTGCACTTTAATGGTTTTTGCATCTACTGTTACCTCTCGCACTCCAAATCTACACTCCCCTTCCTCCCCCTTTTCATGCCTCAACACTTCCACGTTATAAATCGTCTCATGACCTAGTCGGAGCGTTTCCCTCCCTCCTACCGCCTCCCTGCACTTTCCCTCCCCCTCTCCCCTGCTCTGATGCACTTGCACATTCCAAATGTTTCAAGACTTTAAGAACGTTTTTGTTTTATGCCTATATCCCCTTCGCTAGCCCCCTGGTCTTGATGCGCCTTGGAACTATTTCTGCTGCAGAGCGCATTACAAATGACCAACAAACATAATCAGTGATAATGAGTGCCTTAGTAGTTCCAAACTGGGTCAGAAAATAAAAAAGAACATTCCCTTCTAACAGACTGAAGTGCCACAAACATGGATTTATGAGCAGGGGAGGGGCGAAGATTATAAAAACCATAGCCTTAATGACCACACCACTCATGTTGCTGAAGAGGTTAATCCATATTTGTGGCGAATGCCAGTTTGGTATAAAGCGAGTTTCAAGCCACGCTTCCATATAGTTCCGTCCAGAGACTTCAGAAAAGCGCCAATCCCGGGTAAAGGATTCTAGACCGCAAGATCGAATTGGGACCACCTTTTCGAGGTATACTTTGCGGAAAGGTGTCAGAGTAAATAAGCACAAACTCTGACGTAGGCGCTTCAGTTGGGCAATCAGAGGGACAGATTTGGCTTGTAGGTATTCCTGAGTGGTTCTGATAGAAGCCTTATGAGTTAAGTTGAATTCCAAGTATCCAATTGAACTATCCAACTCAAAGTGTGCAGCACAGACAGCCCAACACAAACTTGGGCTTTATCTTTCTGCAAAAAAACAATCTTTGATTTCTCTTGATTTATTACAAAATTGTTTTCTGCATAAGAAGCAAAAGTAGTTTGCTTCCTTTGCAGACCAACGGGAGGGTCAAATCAAAGAATAATAAATCAGCGAAAGCAAACCACTTCAGTCTCAAAAGGCCAAGCTTGACTGGGAATGAGTTGAACCCATAACGAGTACAAATCAGACAAGTATATGTTGAAAAGGAGCGGGGACAAGACACATCCCTGTCCTAGCCCAACAGCAGTCTCAATAGCCCTTGATAACGTTTGGAAACCCCGATTTTAACACCAAGGTATTGTGAAGTAACATCGATCCGTTTAAGAGCAGGAGGCACCCCCTTCTCTAGCAGTTTGTACCATGATTTGTCTGATGACTATCAAAAGCCCTAGAGAGATCGAGTGAGGCCATATAGACCGTCCCTATAGAGCCATAAGATACAGCAGCCCTGATGTGGGCCAAGACAGTGCCATTCAGAGAGGTGCCTACCCATTTTCAAAAGCATACTTTATTGCTTGACAAAATGTTTAGTCTATCCACCCACATTTCTAACTGCGTCCAAAGACGCAAAGATTTGACTAGTTGTGTGTCTAGTATGGCAATCAGTGTGTAGTTGGATCTAATGGACAGAGTGCCCTTTTTAAATAAAAGGAATTATATTTGACTGACTCCAAGGAAGTCAGCAGAGAACCTGTGGCAAGGATTTCCTCAAACAAATTTAGATAAAACTTTGACCCCAAGACAAGGTGACGTTTTAGGGTAATAGGTGCAAGGTCCTAGCCCAGAGCTCGAAAGCCTTTGCTCTTTCGGATAATAGAACATATTCCCTCTGGGTCAGTGGAAAACCATGTTCATTTAATTTTTTACGATCAAAAGCTTTATTCAGCCATAAGGCTCAAAGTAAAACATAAAACAAACGCATTACAAATCAATAATCAACCTCAAGCATTTCAACCCCAAAACTAATCCAAGGGTCAGCAGTCCCGAGTTAAAGTAAATTGTGTGTTGACCAAATGTACAGAATCTCCTCCAGAGACTGAGTTCGAGACCCTTTTCCCCAGGGGAATTGTGTCGACACCAGAGAGCAACATTTTTTGTGGCTTAATTTCCTGAGGAACTTCGGAAGTATGAGGCGGTAGGGCATGATTTCAATCATGCTGTGAGGTGACAGTATCTTGGGCCTTGCAGACAGATGCTGGCTATCACCCACTTTTCTGTCCCTCAGGTCAATACGTATGTGATCAAATACACACCCATCCTTCAAGTTCAATCTTGTGCCCTTAATGGCATCACAAATTAATGAGGAACATCCGCATACCACACAAAACCATAAGATACATTTTTTAATGAGCGATTCCCTGCAAAAGCTTCACAGCTAATCGAGTGTCCCTGTTAATCACATAGATTTTCAACCTCTAAGCAATTGCGATATTGCTGCATAATTCTCTTTTTTGGAGATTTACTGGTCTTCTAAGGATTAAGCACGTAATTTACGAATGAGCATATTTTTCATTCTTTTTGTAGTGGCCACTAATGTCAAAAACATGGGCATGAGAATTCAATGTGAGGAGAGTATCTTTCTCCAAACACCTATTTAAACAAGATGCCACAGTTTCCTGAAAGTATTTACAAGAAAAGCGTTCTATTTGTGAAATTCAATAATGGTCTTTTCACTTGTGTTGTGAATGTATTCAAAAAGGGGCAATTCCATCTAACCTGAGTGCTCCCTTTGCAAAATTCAAAGACGCTGAACCATTTACATGGTGTAAGCTTTGAGTTGGCAAGAGAGGCAGAAAAGGATAGGGGTGAATGATCACTCACTCCCGTACTGTTGATATACATTTGAACAGTGCGGGAAAATAGAGGCTGAGACAAAGACATTGTCTATCCATGAGTGGAATTGATTTTCACACCAAGTATAAATGGTAGTCGCTACCCCATGCCTCGGGAAATAGAATGCAAAATTCAAAAATTGTAAAAAAGAATTAAAATAAGCAAAATCGCACCACGTCTACCTCGACACTTACATACTGAATTCACCTTAGCAATAGAGATTGTGTTCTTTTGCAGTATCAATGCACAAGCCAAACTAAAATCACCAACTATTAGGTCTAGTTTCTGCTGCATCCAAGAGCCTTTTTTTTAAGTTGGTGAATACATGGCTGGATAGCAAGGTAGTGCAAATATTAATCATATTAGTTATGGTTTCAAAGATGAAGTTCCCATTATCCCCTCATTAAGCTTTTCCTAGGGAATGTGTGCACAGGGAATAAAAAGATGAAGGTCTTTAGCATTAGTAAAATGGAAATGCAACAGTTGCAAAAGACAGTGTGAACTAGGCCTCGGGTTGAGGCATTGCTAAAATACGGAATCAAGCTTTGTATCTACTGCCCTCCAGTTAAGTCTTAAGTACTGCTGGGTTTGTGGTGGTGTGGCTTAGTAATACAAATACAATAAATTACTTCATAACAAGTGGGGTCTATTACAGGGTTTTCGATGATCTCCTTTCCCAAGCAAGATTAAGGTTCTGCAAATAACAGTTTATGTCCTTAGCCTAGCTAGGAGGAGTAGTATTGGGGACAGCAACATGCATCAATGTGGTAGTTGCAAACTTATGTTTCATGCCGAAGAAGCTGCAAGGTCTGGGACCCGTCTATGATTACGCCAGACATCTTGACAACCTAAAGGATGTTAGTGTATCTACTATTGTTGCCACAAGGTGCTGATTTCACTTTACTAATGTCCCAATTAGGGCACCTGCAGGGGGATGGAATTGCATTATCACATGTAATGTACTAACCAAAAGAGTAGGGTAATGTCACTGCTTTTTATTCCCTGCTCCCAGACAGCTTCAAGATCATCTCCAAGCCTCAACCTTCTCGCACTGGCGGGTGGCTCGGGGGGGGGCAGGGTGGGTGAGCTGGAGCTGCCGTAAACTGGCCCTACCCCCCGCCACTGCAAAACCCATCAGCCAACACACGAGGGTTCAAGCCAGCAAGGGGGGTGGGAGGGACGGGAGAGTCCAGGGCATGGGTATTTTGCTGCCCACAGCGTGTTCTGCTGTCCTGTATGAACAGCAGGGGTGAGAGATCTGCAGCTCCGCCTGGATCTTAGAGCCACGGAGGGACGAGCGGTTTCCCTCACAGCAACAGTATTGGGAGCACCTGGTTACATATGCAAGACTACTAGTGGGTAACAACTTTATCTGACTTATTCTTATCCCCATCTCGGCCCAGGGAGGTTGTGCGACCCCATGAAGCAAGTATTTTCTTCACCCCCACCCCCTCAAACTGGCCCTTTAAAAGAAAACACATTATCAGGGGAGTAAGGAAGGGGTCCTTGAAGGGAGTAGACGGACTGGCAGCCTCACAAGCCAGTCGTGTGTATGCAGACCCCCCCCTCCCCCGCCGGCCCTTGCCCCCTTTATACACAACTATATCTTGGCACAGCTTATGGATCCAAACTAGAAACTACAAGATAAGCTTAACATTGATGAATGTGGAAGTGAGGAGAACTGATAACTACCGGGACTCCCTGGCATCAATTAAGTTCAGACTAGCTAGCCCCTTGATTAACCAACTGGCAGTGACTCTCCTATATCCATCTCAGTGGAAGGATCCCCCCCCCCCCCAATCCCCACACCCCCTTTACCGTCCTTGACCCTCAAATTCCCAAAGATACAAGCATATATTTGGGGGCCATGGCAAAAAGGAAAGCAGCATCCTCCGTCTCCCCAGAGGACAGGCATCAGAAAATTTCTTAAATGTTTGGGCCAATAAAGGATGTCAACATACTGATGACGGAAATTAAGGACCTAATCAAGGACATCGGTTGCCTTGACTCTAATGGGGAGAAAGGAGTGGGCAGGTGGCAGACCAGGAGAAAAGTTACATTATTAAATGTGCCTCTAACTGTATTATAGATGGGGAGGTAGAGGAAGTGAGTGTCCTGCAACAGGGAAAGTAGGAATGAACGGCCAAGATAAAAGCGTTGAATGAAGGTTCATGAGGACGAGCAGGAAGTCTTGGACTAAGATCTTTAAAAGCAAGAGGACCCACTTAAAATGATATGAAGTTGAGAAAAGGGACGGCCAAAAAGGGGGCAGGAACTTTATCATCCCAACCAAGATAGAGTGAACAGCGGTCGCTGAGGGAAACCAACCAAGTAACATTGTAGTTCACGCTCACCAAAAGGGACAAGGCTCAAATATAGATACTGCTGCTTTTAAAATGATTGATTTAACAGCGAGTGAGGGTAAAGTTTCCAGTCAGGAAGATTAGTGCTACGGGGCCAGAGGTCGAGGCGATACAGGACAATAACCCCTTCATCATTGACCCCAGTGTCCCAGTGCACAAAACATTTGCTGCCCTGTGCCGGCAAAAATCAGAGCCCGGCAGTAAAGAGACAGGTGCAGCCCTCCAACCCCAAACTCCCTAAGAAGCGCACGGGTATCGAGATCTTATAATGCTCAAATAAAAAAAAACCAGGCAATTAGGAAAGTGGGGGAAAGGGAAAGGTGAAGCAATCTGGTTTACCAAGTATCACTGCGGAAGTCGTCAAGCTGAGGCAGATCCTGGCCGTCCTGCATGAGCTAACAAGTGATCTCCATCAGGTTGCATTGACAACCTGGGCATGAAGATCGAACGCAGGGGGCACCCATTGCCCAAAGAATTACCTGTGGTGTATAAAGTACCTTGCGCCAAAGTACTACGACTGCACAGGCGTCATTGCCTTGTACCCCCAATGTTACCAAGCAGGTCCCATCCAGCCAATGTTGGGCTCAAATGGGGGTGGAGGGCAGGCCAGCCATCAGGGGTTATAAGACCTGCAGACCACTCAAGGCCAATTATCGAGGTCATGGATTCTTATGCCTAGCGTGGTCATCGGGGTGGAACCCAAGATATTACTGGCCCAAGGATCGGAATAACAGTGAGGGACGGAACCATAAAGCTGGGAGAGCCAGAGGGAGCGGCCATTTGTAGTTAGGCACAAGCCTCCCATAAGATACTTAAGAAAACCAAGACCCCCTGAAAAACAAATGTATTCATTGGCAAAGGGAGTGCACCTCAATTCTCAAGGATATCGTGAAGTGTATTAAGAGAAGGGATGTCAACGGGCAGGCCGACAGTATACATGTTTTTCTTAATAATCCCCAATTGAGGGAGAAAATTAGAGCAAGGGCTGTTAGAAACCTGAAGGGGTCTCCATGGCTAAACCCCAGGGATGTTATCCAGGTGGCCAGGTCACAGTCATCGCTATTGTATCCAGTTTGAGGATGGACTAATGAGGGAGGATCACTTGGATGGGGGTTCCTCGGGGAGTGAGTGGGACACCGACTGGTGAGATGCAGTATTGTCTCGGGAAGATAGCTCACGGGCAACATGCTTGCCTTGGAAGCAAGACGACAGAAATACAGGTTCGATCCCGGGTCTGCGCTTACAAACCTCTGGTATTAAACGTTATACATATCATATCCCCTTCTTTAAACACCTTTTCCCCATCCTACCATGTAGTAGGACATTCAAAACTACTGCCCGCCCCCTTTCCAACACAAACTTTCGCACGACACAATAGAACGGACTAACACCAGAGTCATTTACCTGACATGTCCCAATATAAAAGTCAGGCAATTGATCAGAATCACACACACCCGACGGCCCTTTCCTTTCCTACAGGGATAAAAGGTGGAGCCAGACAGCACAGTACAAGCGAGGCAGACTGCACAACAAAACAGCTATCCAGACCCAGCAGTTCAAGAGGAGGAGAAGGGTGGCAAATATTGAGAAGCTGACTAGGACAGAGACGAACTTGCCCTTTGAAAAAACCCAGCGAAACCTTGGCAGAAGGAATCGTAAGACTGAGGACAATAGCCCAAGTTTCCTGCAGCAGATGTCAACAGTACACAGAGCGCATCAATGCTGATAAGCCCTAACGAGGGATACTCCTGATACTGTAGTACCGGCCTTTACTCCAGTTATGAGGAAATCCAAGCGGCTCATCACAATCAGTGAATCAAAGGGAAAGCCAATAAGAACAGGGCCTGTGGTGAATTAAAGTTGCAGTGGCAAAGTGAGAAAAGCTCAAAGAATTGTAAAATTGTAAAGGGGAGACCAGCTGCTGAAGGGGACCTGCAAAAACGTGGGTGCTGCTCTGAAACTTTGGTTGATCCCCATCTGAGTAAAACTGCAGATACCAGAACACTAACCGCTCATGTAGTCCGAAAATGGTAGTGGTATCTCTCAGAATCTTCTTTAATTTTTGCCGTAGTGCCAACCGTAAATGGGTTTTAGTGCATTTGTATGTAGGACGCGGCTCTCTTGGTCCCAAACCACCTCTCAGCGCTGTTTCAAGAAGATTCTACCGAGAGATACCACTACCATTTTCTGGCTACATGAGCGCCGGCACTTACAGTATTAAGACTGATTTGACCGCTCCATGTAAAAGACTCGTTCCATACCAGAAGATTCTCTATCTTTGAACCCAGGTCCACACTCTGTATACACCTTTGAGAATTGCTCCCTCACTTAAGATCCCAGTGGACAAATTTAAATACCCACTACGGACCTAGAGGACTAAAGCCTGCATTTATCACAGGAAGACTCCTCATTAAGAACCACTCGTTGCTGACCAGACTGGCTTCAGCAAGAACAGTCAAGTTGATTACCTAACACGGGCAACAGAAACTACCAACCTAAGATGTGCAATAAAAGCAAGCTCTAATATCGTTGTCCAAGTCATCGTTTTTTAGAATATGACACTTCTCCTGAAGAAAGTTATGAATTGTTACAAGAACTGAAAAATGTTGAGTTTTGTCATCTAGCATTGACATTAGAATGATGAGTTCATCATCATAATTGAGGTCCCGTGACCAGTGTGAGACAGCTATAGCTCCCCACACGTATCACAGAACCACACTTCTGTCAATAAGACGGAATCCACTAATTTCACTGGGAATTTTTTTTTTAAAGTGTCACAACAAAGTTGTTTGTTTTATGTGGAGTGAATAGGATTCACCCATCGCTTTAAGCTATTGTGTTTTTTCATTGAAATGAATATTAAAAATTGATTGAATTATATGTTTTACAGTGCCAATTTAATGAAGTTTGACTGTAAGCCGTTGATAAACTACCTCTCACGTCCTACAATATAGCATTAACGATAAAAGGTAGAGTTACTACTAAAGTAGTAAGAATCGGGTTTCCCTCTTTATAGAATATAGTTTGCTTTACACCTTCACATCACAAATATTAGAGGGGTAGACTATTGGGTCTCTAATGTGCTGCAGTTCCAATGGGAGAACCAAATTTAGCCTGAATCTTAAGAAGTCTGATGTTATTTTTCGACTAAATGATTTTTTCAGATATGCCGGGAGGGATCAGATAGTTTATCAATTTTCATCCAAGATGCAGATAGTTTGGCCGCTCTCATCTTGGAAATGGTTCTAATCCAATCCATACGCTTTACACATTTCTTTACCTTTAAAGGATTCTGGATTAGACTGTCCATGGTGGTATCTGCCGCAACAAATATGTTATTACAGAAATAACTCAGATTATTAAGAAAGATGTTATCATTTTCATCTGATCTGCAGCTTCAACATAAAGAGATGCTTTCTTCTGAGGCCACAACATTAGTCTATATAGACTCAGCAATTTCCATTCCATTAGAAACAGAGAACCAAGACCCAGCTCATATCGTACAGATGAAATTGGTATACAGTTTGGCAGTACTAATACTTTTTTCCATAACTGGCTCTCCATTTTATACCAATTAAATTCAAAAGACTGGATAACACTAATCCATAGCTAATAGATGGGAGGACATTCGCCACAGAATTTTATCAGTGGTATAAGGGAGAATTTACAGTACTTGATGTACACTTCATTTGAGCCCCCAATTTTCTTTGTTTGGGTTCTATGGTTGTTAGATGAGACATGGAGGGATAGGACGGAATCTGACACCCTAGGTAGATAACCTCCGTCTATAGGTACCACAATGTTGTTCAAATGCCATGCATATGTTTTGGTTATTTGTGGGGACGTTTAAAGATTACAATCTTTGACTTTGCTGGATTTAGAGTCAGGTCATTAAGGCTTGCATAATCAGCTAGGGCTGTCAATAGCCGGTGGAGTCCGACTTGGGCATGGTCCATTATCATAATATTGTCTGCATAAGCCAGCCATGATGTTTTAACCAAGCCAATCCTAGAAGCCACCAGACCTTTCTCCAGCAGTCATTGAGACAGATCCGCCATAAATATAAACAGAAAATGAGCCAGAAGACAACCCTGGCAAACCCCCCTGTTTTAATAGTAGTAGATAGATGTAATGTCTAACTTCCAATTTCGTATTTATCATCAAACAAGTGTCAACATACAAGATATTACCCACCTCGAGACTGGATTGTTCCCTGGAGGTTGAGATTGTTCTATTGAAGACTAATGAGGTTCCTCCTAGGGATCCCTTCACTACCCGCTCCAAGAGTCGGGACGCAAAGGAGCCCCCAGGGAAAACCCCCAACGGGGGAAAAAACCCTGTGCTGGGCTGCTAGGGTTCGTAGAATCCTGAGGACTGCTAGGATGATGTGCCTCAGCCACAAGGTAGTTGTTAAGTCGTCAGTGGAACAGGAAACTGGTGTTGCAATACAAAAGGTAATAGACTAGTCAATACTTGAGTACAAAGGATAGGAAATGAGAATAGGGTGAAAACAAGGATTACCTGAGTGTTATTCGACCAATCCTAAATGTAAGAGAAAGGCGGGTAGAGGCTCACTCCTAAGTGAGCTAAAGAAGGATAAGGTTATTAATCTTTTAAGTTAGTGCAAATAGTTTTGTCTAGAAACACTAAATCGCTTATCTTACCGCCTGGGCCAATAAACCGAAGAAAAGTCCCTTTCCTGTACTTCCAGGTAGAATCTCCTACTTCTTCTTGTGCTGTAGCTAGAATCAGAAGTGCTACAGGGAAAATAGGATAAGAACAATGATAGAGTATCCAGAGAATGATTATCAAAAGTAAAGGGCCTTAAGAATAAGTACATAGTAACGCACCTGAAAGAGCCTCTGAAGAAACTAACAGAACCCGTAATGGTGGAAAGACAATCAGCTGGAAGCTCGGTTGGTTCAACTAGGAAGAAATAAAGGACGTCACAAGCTATTAGAGCTAACAGCATGAAGCACTAAGAAGTGAGGAAAGTAAATTAGTAGAATCAGATTTAACACAAACTTATAGAGCGTACAGCTACTCAGGAAGAGAAGCAACGAGCGTTGCCCCAGGTTGAATGTCCGGGTATACTGTGCGGAAGCCTGGGGGCGTGGCCAACAATTGGTTGAGATCCGGCAAAAACACTAGAGCGTTGCAGCTTGTTCTGCAGCCACCCGGAACAGCTGGCAAAGCAAACGAGAGTCGGGCTTCAGAACCGATAACCATATTAGGTGTAACAATAGAAGGCCAGATTTCGTAAGTCTAACTCTAAGGGCAGAGCCTTGATGAAGATGTAGAAGAATATTCAGGAGGCTGTCCAGTAAACCCCATTTTTTTTATTTGAGGCACAGCCTATTCCCATTTATGGAATCAAACGCCTGGGAGAGATCAACCCAGGCAGCAAAAAGCAGAGTTGGTGCTTTGACAAATGATGAAGATTTAATACAAGTGAGAATTAATATGTTCAAAGTAGTTGATAGACCTCTCCGAAAGCCTGTCTGTTCCCTAGGAATTATACCATTAGCTGTAGCCTAGTTCCACCAGGACTAATCTACTAAAGATTTGACCATCTGCATCCAGTAGTGATATTGGCCTATAGTTGATCGCCAAAGATCGATCTCCCTTTATAGACCAGAATAATGATTGCCGCTCCAAAAAAAGTTGTTTTAGAGACAATAATATTGTCAAAACAGGATCTTTAGTATTTGGGCCCAAACAAAAGTCATTTTTCAGAACTGAGTTTGATAGGCCATTAGGCCCTGGTGCTCTTGAGCTAGAAGATTTCTTTATCAGGCGCTCAATGTCCTCTACATCAAATTGCAAAGTCCAATTTGCATGTTTCTGGTCATAGTCTGGTCCAGAAAAATGAAAATAAATAGGAGGCAAAAACCTTCAGAAAATGAGCTACCCATGCCTTTTCGTCAATCAGTGACTCCAAGGATAGATTAGCAGAGGATTGTGCTGAATTGACCAGAATTTCTTAGAATTCTGTAGGGATATAGCCTTCAGCATTTCTTCCCCATCTTTTTGTAGCAGCAAAAATCTATGGCTTCTAACCCAGCTCTTATATAGGTTATTTATTTGTTTAATTTGGTCTAAACATACCTTCTCATTTTTTACTCTTTTTTGTTTTATATTTTGCAGCTCTTAATTCCTTCTTTTTTTCATGGATCTGATTATTGAAGCTATATTTATTTTTATTAGGTTTTTCCTTTCCCATCATTGGGGGATTCAAAGACCACAAGAAGCCAATATAGTTACTAGGTTTACATTGTTCCCTCAAGTCTTTGGCCGATAACCGTCTAATAGCTTTTCCCAAATTGTCATTTAGTATTTAGCCCCCATTTTCAAATTTTACAACTCGATTACCCGCTGCATTCACCTCAAGAGAATGAGAGTAATACAGATTTGATAATGTATCTTCAATTTTTATGACAAAATCCAACATAGCGTGGTCACCATATGGAGCGTGGGTCAGCTTCAGAGTTAAACATTTCTTAAAGATGTTCCCAGAAACGTACACAGTCAATAGTTGAAGAGTCGCCTCTCTCCCAAGATGGTGCACATGGGATATCCCCTTCACATTCCGTTTAGCATAGTTAAGATTCCATTCCAACATAAACTCCTCCCACGCACACCCATTCAAAGATCTTTTTAGAGGGAAGCAACCTTACACATGTACTAACACACTGCAAGTAGAAATCGCCCAATATTATCAGTTCATCCATAGAAAATTGTGTCAGGGCCATAACTAGTATATCAGACAACTGTTGAAAACAAAGTCCAAGAGAAGTCACCGCTGCATTCCAATATACAGTGATTACAACCTAGTGGACAGGAATCAAATTATCTTTCATCCAGACTCTAACCACCAGGAGTTCCTGATTTATATTTGACAATAAAATACATTCCTGAAGGATCTCTCTTTTGCATGCCAAGAGCAGACCTCCACTCGGTCGACCCATCCCTCTAATCAGCAAGCTGTTGAAAAAACAAACCATCGATGCCTACAGCTTCGACTAACCAGGTTTCTTGTAAAGCAATCAAACCAAGTTCTGAAAAATAAAACCTCTTTAGTTATCTCCCGAAGAGGAGTTGTAGCCTCTGGAGTTCCACGATAGGCAACCAAATTCCTGTTTGGCTAGAGCTTCTGTTCAGGTAAGCCCATCTTCTGAAATACTTGTGCTAGGATTTCTGGCCCCATTTCCCATAGACTCACAGATTCCCCCCTTCTTTGAGGGCTCCTTCTGAGAAGATATGTTTGTAGCAGCACTGGAATTGGTTCTGGATAGAATATATACAAAGAAAAGTACACACGTTGCATTTGCGGGTCGTTGCAATATGCCACAAAGAACAACCCAGTACAATCTAAGCCAGCAATAACGGTAGGCCAATGATATGTTGACTCTTTGGTCTATAAAATCGTCTACAGTAAAACTTACAAAATATTCGGCATTTCCATTCTCTCAGCGTAACACAGACTCCGTTCAGATCAATTAATTTTCATAAATTGAAATTACATGTTCCTTTGTCCAGTTTTGGAATGGTGAACCTTATCATTTGACAGTATTACAACCCTTCATTCATTTCGGAATCCTCACTTTCTTTCTCGGTCGAAAAACAATTGAACCGTATACTGTGTACGATGCATGGGTTTTCTCAGCTTGCAAGCAAAAATCAAAGCCGCCGACCGTCACTCCCAATGCGAGCGAATAGCCCTTCAGACCATAGTAGCATTAGAAATATTTTAGAATTGTTTGCCGCCATCCACCAATGCGGCACGAAATTTCTAGTAATTTACTTTTTTTTAATGAAAACAGTTTACTTCCGAAAGCCTTATTTGTAATGTTCCTCTGGAGAACATCACACTCCCTCAGCGACTCCCACAGCCAGGTCACACCACCTATTAGCTCAGCCCGTCTCCTGTTCACACGTCAAATCACGGAATTTTTTTCTCGCAAGGAGCGAGTCTCGAGCCCCGACAAATTATGCTTGTACGAGAATGTCCGAGCAAGCCCTGCTGCATCCCCCTCCTGCCAGGCCGTGGTCCCCTGAACCCCTGGTAACCAGCGGGGGTTGGGATTGATAGCCGACAGGTCTGGCACATCATAGCGAGAAAGGGCGTGGCGTGACAGGTTAGTTTAGGACAGAATATACTGTGACTGTAGTTTTAGCATAGGTGGAGTTTTTGAAAGGCAGGACTCCCTCACTCCTGCGCACTTTTTATTTGTTTGATGCATCAGCCCTGCAGCCTGAGTCCTGGTTTGTTTAGGGACCAACTCCGGGGTTCCTGATAAGACGATTTGTGGGGTTTGACAAACTATGGATGGACCTGTAAGGCGCTGGTAGGATTGGGTAGTCCGGTGACAGCTGTTAGGCAGCTTGCACAGGTAATGGATGAGTCAGATTTTTTGTCAAACAAGAGGTTTGTTTTATTCCTTAGTTAATCAGCACCAATACAAAAACACCATTGGTCATAGAGGCGACAGTTTTAACATGTGGATACGTTACACAGCCGACGCGTGTTTCGACCCGAGTCTTTTTCAAGGCCAATTGAGTTATTTGGTGAGCTTCAAGGTGAAATGGGCTGGTCCTACCCATGTAAGGGTGCCAGGGGGCTGGATAGCCGTTCTGTGGCCTGGTCGGCAGTTACAGTGCTTGGGGTCGTTGAGTCAAGAATCGATTCTTGGTTTATGAGAAAACCTTTACAAAAGAATTCACTAAGAAATTGAAACAACCATTCATAAAAGTTCAGTTGCATTTTATTTTGTTGCAGATTTTGATGACACAAATGTACAACACATTATAAACTTCGGGTTGCAGCACATTATGGGAAAATCCCCTGTACTGACTTGTCACTGGGGCATGTGTCTCTAATGGCACCAACGACACAGGCTGGTATTACTCGAATGTGGTGTCCAAGCCTTCCATGAAGCCACCATGTAAACGAACGATGGGCCACCAGCCTGTACCACCTGTGTAAGAGATAAACTGTTTTTAAATGAACAAGTGTATTAAACCTTAGTTGAAAATGCAATCTTGTATCCAATCTCATTGTTGCCAGTACAAATGTTAGACACTTTACAATATTGAACGACTATGCACTCCATTTGGGACACAAAGCAATATTGCTTCATGGTTGTACATAAAATAAACATAAGACAACCACTATGATTTCCCCAAATTGCGAGTGAGGTATAGAATTGCAAGACTACATTCTTTTGGCAGTGATAGATCAAAGTTACAACAATATGGGAGACAACCATGAAATGGTAGTGGCCCAAGTGACAACATAACTACAGTACACTTACTAGTTACTTGGATTGCGAGGGCGAACTGTTGCTCAAAGTTTGTGCATAAGCACCATCATAATCCTCAACACGGACCATGTGAGGCAGGCTGCCCAGAAGTCATGCAGCTCGGTAACACATTGCGGCCGTGTCTGTCCTTCCGATATGTAGGACAAGCAGCCAGAGTTTTCGCGGCAGCAGCAGTTCTCCCTGGTTGGCATTAGCGCGCACCTATTGCAGGTACACCAGGTGGAAACATCGTCCATGCGACTAGGCTCTTTGATATGTTGAATTGTCCTCCCAACTGTTGTCCGAAGCCCCATCGTTTCCGCATCTTTCTCTTTCAAGTAATTCTTCCTCGGAATACTCCGGCTCGTACTGGTAGGGCTGTATTGTTGCCATTATGGGGCAAAATAAAAAATGGATAGTAATGGTACTAATATCTGTTCGCACGGGCTACAAGCAATGAAGGTAGCTGACCAAAGCACAGAAACGAGGCACTTAATACTAAAAAAAAGATTGTGAAACGATTGGAAAAGAAAATCTGATAGTCTGATGAGAAGCGGTCCGTTTATACATTGAGGAAAGTCGTCCTGCCATTTCCATGGAGACTAGTCATTAGCTGAAGTGCAGAGAATGTTGACACAAGACATGCATTGGCGTTGTGAAATGGGCAGTACACGTCCAGTGATCTCAACCTCAGGGGCGTGGGATACGATTTAGTTCCACCAGGGTAGTTCACCTTAGGGCGATGCGGCAACGGATAAGATTATCACAAGATGGGCGCTCCCTGCTGTCTGATTTTGCATGTGTAAAAAAAGGAAAACTACGGTAAGATGCATGGGAAATGTTTGTACAATCGATACACGTATGCTTAACACATGCCCGAACCCTCATCATTTTTTAGCACACTATTCCTTTAAGATTTGTGAATGAGGGGGTGGGGCTTCATGTTCATGGGCTGGGACGTGTATCCCGTATGCTCACGCGATCAGTAACTGATCCAACAATGAAAAGGCATGACAACACTGGCAGAAACGTTCATACCCGGCCCCAAACAATATGAACATGTGGATAAGGAATCGGCGTGCATGCTGATGGGAATCGAGGGTGCATTCTGATGAGACGGAATAGAATGCAAACCTGAAAAAAGGACAGCAAGATGGCGCCCACTCCTCGCTAGGACAGGCACAGACGCGAGAGGCAGGGGTGGCACAGAATGGGTCCCCAACGGCATCAGGAAGACTGGGCACAGGGACTAATGGGCTACACCTGGCCTCACGTCCTGCGCCCACACCGGGCAGGATACCAAGGCCCGCTAGGCGCTTGAGACAACCCACATTAGGAGGCAACTGTGGATGGCTTTGGTGGGCACGTAGCACTAGTGCACAGGACCGCTTGTGGAGAGCTCCGGTGCTGAAGGTCTGTTTGGCCGACAGACTCATGATACGGTAGAAGCTAAGCAACACCAGGAAGTTCCTATGACAATCACCCCACCTATGAGTAGAGGAGCCATGGGTTCAGGACGCCACGTAGGATTGTGACCCAGGGCAGGGATGGGAGTGAATAAGTGACCCATTACCAGTGGCCGGTACAGCAGGACCATGAGGGCGGAAATGGCGTCCAAAGTGGGGAAATCTAAGGGGAAGCAACAAACGGTGGAGGATTTTGCTAAAGTATCCCTGACAGCAGAAGTGGCGAGGCCCAAGAAGCAGGAGTTATCGGGAGAAGTATTCCTGCCGTAAAAAGACCAATAGATACTGGACGCCATAGCAGAACTGAAGGCAACATGGGCAAGCAAAATGGACACAGCCATTGCTGAACTAAAAACCTCTCTGGCACAAACAAAAAAAAGACGCTGTTAGCGTGGATGTAAACCTCCTAACGCAAGATGTCAGGAAGGTAGCGGAGTGCAGAGGTGTGCTGGAAAAAGATGTGAAAGCCAACACGAACACCTGCACTGCGAACGCCAAGGAAATCTCAGTGCTACAACAAGTGCACAATCGGGAGAACAGACCCGACCAACTATGTTGAAACATTGAAACCATGCTGCTTCAAGAGATATAGGGGGAGCATGCTCGCTCAGGGATTTGCTGTGGAAAGGGCGCATAGGGCCTTGATCAGACAGCCGGAGCCCAGGGCAGCCCCGCCCAACCCCCACATCCAATCATTGCTAAAATATTGAACTACAAAGTCAGAGAAAAGATACTGGAACACTTCCGGAAGGGAGGGACGATAAGCAGAGGATCCGCAACCATCACAGCGTACCTGGACTACACCTTTTTGGTGCAGAGACAGCGAATGAGTTACGTGACCATCAAAAGGAGACTGTGGGAGGCAGGATACAAATACATGTTGCTTTATCCAGCTTAACTGAAAGTGATGAACAAGGCACATTTCTATGAAACCCCAGAAGAGTTGACAGCATCGATGGACGCATGGAACAGCCCAGCAGGAGCAGATGACCAGACAGAGCAGACTGAATAAGTGAATTTGGGTATTTCCGTAAACATTGTAAACGGAGCGGGGGGGAGCGGCTATGGCATTGACTTTGGACTAGAAAGAGAAATATGTGGTGGAATTGAGAGCGAACTTAACATATAGGCCTTGAGTTGTAAATTGATAGGTTACTGTAATGCAGGAGACATAGTCGGAACACGGTACTACCCAAGTAGTTAGTTTAGTCGGGACACCAGTAGGTCGGTGCCCAGAGTTTCGGCTAGGTCTGAGAAAAATTTAGATGCAGGGTAGCCCGAGATCCACAGTTGGAGCTGGGCAACAGTTGGGGGAGGATAAGGGAGGGGAGCAGTTGGGGATTTGCAAGGGAGCGTTGGGGAGTTATGGGAGGGCAAGCCTACAAACACATGCCACAAGAAAATAAGAGTGGGGCGGTGACTGAGTGGGAAATGGATAAGATGGGAGACATGAGAATAGTAACCTGGAATGTGAGGGAACTGAATTACATCAAGCGAAACAAGGTCATGATGCATCTGAGGAGGCAGAAAATAGATATCGCGTTACTACAAGAAAAACACCTGAACGCAGAGAAGCAAGCGGTGGTATCGAGGACGTGGAAAGGTACGACCCTGGGAGAGTCGTACTCAGCATATGCCAGGAGTTACTGCGTGGATAGCGCCACATGTACTGTTCAAGCTAGTGCAGTCTACTGCAGATAAAGAAGGGAGAATGGAACTAATAAAAGGGGATGGTAGACAACAAGGTGAATATCAATGTTTATGCCCCGAACCAGGATACCACAGCCTATTTTAAGACTTTGTACGCCAAGATAAGCCCTTAGATGGATGGTGCGGTTATATTGGGGAGGGGGGGTCTGAATTTACCTTGTACCCAAAGCGAGATAGGTCAGATAAAATTGGTAAACCGGCCCCACCGGCCACAGCCTTGCGCACCCTGTTGAATGACTTTCGGTTAAAGGATGCATGGAGAATGCATCACCCACAGGATAGAGGATACTCACTATTCCACCCCCCAGAATCTTCACACCAGACTAGATTACATATTCATAGGAACGGAGTTGGTGAAGGAAGTGACACAGGCGAATTACAAGGGCATGGTTCTTTCAGACCATGCACCGCTGATGGCAACGTGGCAGTACTTGCCCCCTCGAGTGAGAATTCCGACATGGCGACTCAGAGCTGAGGCGCTGAAAGACAGCGTTTAGGGAAGATCTGAAAGGGAACAGAAAATAGCATTTAGAACTGAAAAGCAGCAGTGTAGATTCAGCTGGGACATTTAAGGTGGTGGTAAGGGGAGCAGCAATAGCGAAATCACAAGGGTTACAAAGCACCATACTACAAGACCTACGTAATGCGGAGAGGAAGCTAGAAACAGAAATACAGGAAGGTTTGGCGTCCCCTGGGGTTACCGAAACTATAAATCACTTGCAGCAATAATGTTGGGACCACTGGGATAGGCTCAGTAATTTGAACTATAATAAATGTGGAGAGACAGCAAACATAAGGTGATAAGCCAGCGAGGTTGTTGGCCTGGCTATACAAAAGACCCCACAGCCCACCCCCAGACGAGCAATAAGGGCAATACATGGGATAGATGGGCAGATGCAGGATCCCCAGGATGGGGTGAATGAGTTTGTGAATATCGTCAGAGACTGTATTCAGACACCAGAGCGGTGGGGGGGGCTTATGCAGGGAGATTCAGATATACACGAAGCATTAACAGAGATCGCTTTGCCCAAGCTCGAGATGACAGACCATGATAATCTGGAAGGTCCAATAACGCTAGAGGAACTCGAACATGTGATCAAGATGCTACCTACCAATAAGGCCCCAGGGACGGATGGACTCCTGAGTGAGTTCTATAAGGCATAGAGAGCGCAATAGCTCCCCCTCCCCATGCTGGCAATGTTCAACTAAGCGTTTGATACGGGTGTGGATATGTTATGTTGCTGCACCTGAGGTACCCGGAGGAGAATATACAGCATATATTGGAAGTCATGGAGCGCTACGCGATGCTGTCTGGTAGAATGGTAAACCCAAAGAAATCTAGCATCTTCCCCCTGGGTAGATATGTGAGAATAGCAAGGCACGAATTACTGGTGTTGCAAATAAAGTGGGAAACCGAGAAGTTTAGATACATTAGAATAGGTGCATCACAAGGTTGAGGCTGAACACAAGCAGAACATGGAGAAGGCAGTGACCAGAATAGCCAACAGCATGGCATTTTGGGCTAAGCTGCCACTGACCACGATGGCGAGAGGGGCACTACTAAAGATGGTGGTGTTACTACACTACTTTGCGAACATCCCATACATGATACCCAAACGATTATTCACCAAAATACAGAACATATGTAGAGGGTTCATTTGGCAAAACTCCAGGAATAGAATAGCGTTATGGAAACTACAGAACCCATGTGCACTAGGTGGTTTTAGACTACCCAACTTTGAAGTATATTACTTGGCGAGTCAACTCCAATACGTGGTTAGATGGTCATCGGAAGACAACTTCTGAGTTTTAGTTGTTGAGGGCCAAGTGTAAGCCCTACTTCCTCAATGGATGGATGTGGCTGTCCAAATCACAGTGGGGGAGCTGGTGAAAATTGTTAGATCTAGGTGTGGATATGTGGCAGAGAGCCAGGTAATGGAGATCCCGTCTCCGTGCTCCCCACAGATAACGCGGGTGGCTTTGATTGGGGTTGATGAACAATTGAGGCAGACCATCAGGAAGCAAATGGAAGGAGGCTGAAAGTAGAGGGGTCTGCACTTTGAAGAGGGTGACCCATGGGTGAAGCCCCCCCCCCCCAAAGATATACGTAGAACAGAACATGGCATTTGATTTGTGTGTGACCCATCAGGCCCTCAGAACTAGGAGACTCAACCACTGAAGGCCTTGATTTATCGATGAGAACAGTTTTAGGATCCGAGCCCGGAAGAGGGAGATCCAGGGGGTGAAGAAGCCTCACCCTAAGTAAAACAATGAAGCAAGCTTTCATTTAGTTGAAGGAACTTTTGTTATTTGAATAAGTCAGACCCTCGAAGGCAAGACACTTTGAAGGGAAACTAGACTTGGCCATCAAGTCTCCTGAAAGGCTGGAACAGAACTGTTGGCGCCTGCTGAGAACGCTTGTGTGTGCTGTGCTCCAAGATCCCACGTTACCCCTTGACAAAACGTGAGGAAGAGAGACCCAAGCAACCGCATACTGAAATATTTGTGAACACTTCTTTTCTTGAAAACCATCCCACACCCTTTTTGTATTAGTTGAAAGGTTTGGCAATAGGCTTCTTAGTATAGGCCCTTTTTATTTTGACAATGTCGCTAGGACAGTTTTATTTTCATTTGATGGTCGACGCTTGTTTCCATCTTCGATTTAGGTTTAGATTAGGTGTTTTCCAGTCTGTATACAGTTTAATAAACACCCTTGAACTGTAATCACTTGTGTCGGTCTTTACTGTTGCCACCATGAGTTCCTTACAGGGCCCACCCGTCAGCTTGTGAAATGAATGGAAATGTTGGGAGAATTCTAGGAATAGATAGGGGGGTAGATGCCATCCCCATCCAGGCTGGGCACAACCAGCTGGAAGGAGTGGACAGTCGATCGGTGAAGCAGGGAAAACTAGGTCATTATAAACAATATCTTGGGGGGCGTGGCCTGGAGCACCAGCGATGCGGCTGCTTCCCTGAGGGCCTCCGCCCGAGACCCGCGGCATTTAGCATTTAATCAACCCCAAGCGAACGGATCGAATCGACCGATAGAGCTATGGCAAGCTGATATGCTGGGGCACTTGCCGATGTGCAGTAAGGCTCCATTATTCCCCGATTAAGCACTGAAATGGATCGAACACCCCCACGCTCGCAGTCCCGCAGCGACGTTTTCAAGATGGCGGACGGGACCTGCTGAGGAGGTGGAGGTGGAGCCGTGAGGTGAGATTCCTCGCCCCGTCACTGGCGGCTCGCTCCGAAGATTTCCAGGGTACCTACGCGGACGGAGCAGTGAAAACAAAGGGATTCCCTCTCCGTGGCTGACCAGCGAGCAGCGTCTGAGCCAGATCCGAACCGAGGCCTGGAGGAACTGCGGCATCAGAGAGCGGCGACAAAAGAGAGGTGAGCCCATCCCCCATAAGCATCGGCCCTGCGGAGTGAGCGAAGCGCTCGGCCCCCCCCGAGGCACTCACTAATTGAGGGCCCTGAGGCCTTGCTCTAAACTTGGCACAACAGGGGTGAATCACCTGAGTCCCTGATAAGTAGCTGAACTCCGGCTTCCCCTCCCCCAACACCATTCCAGCTACAACAGAGGAACCCGGCCACAGAAGCCTGAACCTCGATCCTCTGCTGGCCCAGCCACCTGGCGAATTCCTGGGGCGCCCCTGCCCACCGTCACCCTGATATCCCGGATCTCAGCCCGGTGTAGAGCCTGAAACAGCAACTCCCCCGGCGGGCAGTCCCCTACCCTTTGCGACCCATCCGGAAAAGAAACCCCAAGGTCATTGTACTGGCAAGATATCGAAGCCCGCTAAAACACCCAGCCTTCGGACATTTCCACCATGCTCCTAGTACCGGATAAGGCAAAGAAGCCGGACCTTCCCCCTAGGCTCACCCCACAGAAGGCCCCGGAAGAACAAGCTAAGCTGGCCACCAAAGATGACATCGTGGCCTTCATGCAGGACATCAAAGCTGAGTTTAGGTCCTGCATGACCGAGCTCACCACACGTCTAGAACAGACAGACCAACGACTCACAGAAGCCGAACAGAGGCTAGGAGAAGTCGAGGACTTAACCCAGAGCCATGACGCAACGCTAATAGAAATGCGACGCGAGATTCAAGCGCTCCAGACTAGAAGCGAAGTGCTCGATTTTAAGCAGGAGGACCTGGAGAATAGGGCACGACGGAATAACCTGCGCATCCGAGGGGTCCCATCTATCCAAGACAAAGAACTACCAGAATATATAAGCAATGTTTTCCAGGCCCTTCTCCCGCTCACGGACAAAGCTCAACTCGTCCTGGAGTGAACCCACAGATTGCACCCGAGGCGAGGAGTAGACTAGAGTCCATTTCTACGCCACCAAAGAGGCCATCTCGGCGATAAGCCGCACCAAGGACGAGCTCTCATTTATGGGTACCCCACTTCAGATATTCCAGGATCTCACCCTGATGACCCTTCAGAAAAGAAGAGCCCTCAAGCCCTTGACCCTGTTCCTCTAAAGCCAGCAGATCCGCTACCGATGGCTGTTCCTTTCCACTCTCCAATTCACATACCAGGGAACCCCTGCGCAAAATCAGCCAACTTGAGGACGCGAAATCCATCTTGCATCCAAACTCCCCGGAGGCCTCGCGCTCCTCCAGTCCTCATCTCCCGCCAGAAAAACCGGACCAATCACCCCAAAGACAGCAACAACAATCCTGGTCTAAAGCACAGAGACGTCGGAGAATACGATGATCCAGTCATACCCCTCTATCGTGATCTAGCCGATCCTGAAACTAAAGCGTAACATAACTATGCCGCGGGCCCAGAGCGGCCCACACCCCACTCCGAGGAGTAGGTCACCAACTCACCCTTGGAGCCCACCCCAGCCGTCGAGGAAAGCCCACAATGACCCTCAACCACACCTGAAAGTGAAGTTCCTAACCCTCAACGTCAGAGGCTTAAACGGGCCGCAGAAGAGGAAATCTATGCTACGGCGTCTACAGAACGAAGAGGCCTCAGTCGTATTCCTTCAAGAAACTCACCCGATTCCAGCAGATTTCACTAAGCTCCGCGACAGACAATTCCCGTTACAATTCCTGGCATCGAACGGCACCAAAAAAGGTGGAGCAGCTTTACTCATCGCTAAGACACTTAGACTACAAATTTTAGACACTTTGCCCAGATGGCCGTTTCATAGCAATTAAATGCCGGATCTACGGCCAGCTATACTCCCTTATCTCGATCTACGCCCCGAATGATAAACAGGAAGAGTTTTACTCAGCTCTGGAAGATGCCCTCCGACCATTCGGGGAGGGTCAAACGATAATAGGGGGAGACTTCAACTGAGCCCCTGACCCAATAAAAGATTAATCTCATCCCCCCCCGCTCGTAAAGACTTCAGTGTGGCAACAGCTCTGCTTAAACTTTTCCGCACCTTGGATGTGGTCGACACATGGAGTCTTACACCCAGCATTCTATTCTTATGTACACAGAACTTACTCTCGCATCGACCTGCTACTGGCTTCCAAGATAGCTCGAAAGAAGCTAGAAGCACATTACGCTGAGGACACGGCTCAGATTCTTGCCAGAACTAAGCAGAGCTACTACGCTAAAGGGAACAAGGCCAACAAATTGCTGGTGGAAAAACTGGCGAAGACTAGAAAGAGAAATTCCATCCTAGGCCTCCGCGATTCCCAGGGCAGAGTCCAGTTCGCAGAGGGAGACAAGCAACACTTCGCAGTCACTCACCTCACAGACACGATGACAGCCTCCCCGAGATCACCCGAAGAGCAGCTCTCGTACCTGCGAGATTCAGCACTTCCCCGGATCGCCCCTACGGAGCGAGACGAGCTGGAGACCCCGATCACGAGCGAAGAGGTCGACAAAGTCATCAAAAGTCTCAAACCAAGGGCCCCGGGTCCAGACGGATTCTCGACCCGCTTTTACAAAGTCTTTCGCTCGCAGCTGGTGACCTCCCTCACATCGCTCTTTAACTCCTTCGCTACCTCGGGGTCCATCACCTCATCCATGCAGGAATCGATCACAGTTCTCGCCCTGAAACCGGGAAAAGGCCCCAGAGACATCACAGCGTATAGACCCATCTCTCTACTAAACCTGGATGGTAACATTTACTCAAAGGTCTTGGCCAACCGATTAGCGAGAGTGCTCCCGGACATCGACCCAAACCAGACAGGATTCGTACTGAATAGATCCACTGCAGACAACATCCGCAGGGTCCTAAACCTGGTCGAAGTCACTCAACGAGATGCACGTAAATTGGCTGTGCTAGCTTTAGATGCGACTAAAGCCTTTGACAAAGTAGATTGGTCATTCCTCTGATTCACCCTAGAGTCCTTTCACTTTGGACCCACATTTCAGAAACTTGTCTTAGCGAACTACCAATCACCGAAGACCTTGCTCCGCGTTAACAGCTTCCTATCTAACCCGATCCCCTTATGCAGCACCAGACAAGGATGCCCCTTGTCTCCCCTGCTCTTCTCCCTGGTTATGGAGCCACTGGCCCAAAGGATCCGACTGAACCCCAGAATCAAAGGCCTCCAAGTAGGCCCCACTCAACATAAAATAGCACTATATGCGGATGATGTGTTATTAACCATATCGGACACCACCCAATCGCCGAGGTCCTCCCTGGCAGAAATTCATCGCTTGGGTGAAGTTTCAGGATTCGCAATAAACTTCGCGAAATCATCGGCCCTGGGGGTGAGACTGGAGCAGGAAGATAAGGATTCTTTGAGCCCTCTGCCTGATCCAGCTCAGCGAAAAGTCCATCCCCTACCTAGGAGAACAGATCACAGCCCGACCAGAGGATACCTGCCAAGCGAACTTTCAACCACTGTTCAAGACCTTGGAAGACCTCACTCGCTGGATCTCGCAGGAGATCTCACTACTGGGCCGCATAGCGGCATGTAAAATGAACCTCCTTCCACGCCTGCTTTACACTTGTTCGGCCATTCCAGTTTTGATCCCCCGGTCCCCACTATTGCGCCTCCAAAGGAAGGTACTATGCTTCATCTGGAAAGGTAAAAAGTCAAGGATCCCCGCTCAAGACAATGCTGAGCAATCCGAACTTGGGAGGCCTAGGAGTCCCAGACCTCCAGAAATACCAGATCGCAGCCCAGCTGGCTCACACTGTGGGCTGGACGATAACCTCGAACAGACCTAGATGGGTCGAGATTGAACAATCCTGCTTACCCCTCCCTCTCCGCTTCCTCCTGCACCTTTCCCCAGTCCTCCGAAGAACGTGGCCGAACATCCTCTCTTCCTCTAGGCAGACTGTAAAAGCTTGGGAATGGACTTGTAAACAGAGGGGAATCCATAGAGGCCTAGGCCCAGCTTCCCCGGTATTTCATAACCCAGCGTTCTCCCCAGGAACCCACCTAGTGAACTTTAAGAACTGGATCGCCGGCGGCCACAGCTCCCTAAGCCAGCTCTTTGAGAGGAATCAACCACTCACCTTTGAACAATGCAAAAACACCTTTGACCTGGCGGAAACAGATTCACATACATGCAACTGAGGCATTGGTACTCCCATCCAACAATCGGGAGTGCCAATAAACAACTTCTAAGATGGTACTACCCGCCACTTAGACTATACCATATCAACCCAGCCTTGGACCCTCGATGCTGGCGTCGATGCGGCCTACAGGGATTGTTCATCCATATGTGGTGGTCCTGCCCAGTGGTTGCAAACTTCTGGGCCCAATGCATCGCCACCATAGCAGACATAACTGGGATAAAGCTGCCCTTGGAGCCAGAATCAATCCTACTAGGATCCCCGCTTCCAGGCATATACCCAAGGTCGGGTAGAAGTGCCACCCTCCTCACTCACCTCCTCCTGGCCGCTAAAATCACAGTGGCACGAACCTGGAAATTGCCGGAGGGACCCCTGATGATCCTATGGTGGCTGAAACTTTGGGACATCTTTGTCGCAGAAAAGATCATGGCGGCAAACAGAGGCCTCCTTCACCGCTTCACGAACATCTGGTCCCCTGTAATAGACTATGCCCAGAGCTATCCAGCACTAACCTTTAAGCCACGAGCGGTAGAAAACTCTCTAACGGCAAGGAGCACGGAGATGATGCAATGGACAGAAGAGCAAGATTTGGACGAAAAGGGGGGGCGGGAATGGGGTTGATGGGGGAGGAGATGATCAATGAGCTGCACAGAGTGTCATGAAAGAATATGTTGTAATGTACTTTTCTCTGCTGTGTCGATCAAAAATAAACATGTTTAAAAAAAAAAAACAATATCTTGAAATGTAACTGGGTTGGCCAGGACCATGTCCTCCCCAACTTGGATTTCATTGACCAGAAAATTTCAGCTGGTGCTCCTGCAGGAAACCCATGTAATGATCCCGGCGGATCTGCAGCAATATTAGACATTCTTTGTCCCTGCATCCAAAGGTGTGAAATGTCGCCCTTGTGGAGGTTTACCGATCTGGGTGGTTGCCGAATTGGAAGACAGTCCAACTACCTTGCAACTCAGACTTACAATGCTTGGCCGCAGCAACTCAGATTAGGCAAGAAATCCCTCTTTAACGTCTAGAATAGACTGAACACCCTGGTTGTCATGCAGAAGTTCTTCAAACTGGCCACACCAATTGGAGATCAAGGGGGCGGGCTAAATATCAGTGCAGGGGATTTGAACATGTAGCTGGAACAGATTGCGGAATTGGAAGTTTTATGGGACAACCAAGACGAGGCTTGGGAGATATCCCCGGTAAGAGCATCATATCCTAAAAAAATCCATAGATATGCCGTTGCTATAATAAGGGTTTTATAGGACATGGCAACACAAGCGTGTAATGGGCGATTTATCAAAGATACTCCCGTTAAAATGACATTTGCTGGGCCAATGGGCTCCACCATAATTGATTATGTATTTGTGTCAGTTGAGGTCTGGTCCAAGATACGTAATTTTGAGGTACTGGATAACTGCGAAAGTGACCAGAGGCCTCTAGTGTAAACTTTTGACCTTGAATGCACTGACCCACCACTAGCAGAACATGGTGCATGGAAGCAGGCCATAACAGTCACTGGCCATGGTCGAAGGGCCGTCAAATGGGCAAACCGGAGCCGGGACAACTTTAGACCACACCTCTACAAGGCCATTACCCTTCAACTCGAGAGGATCTGCCTCACCAAAATAGAAGCCTCTGAGGTGACGAGAAGCTTTGGGGAGGTTGTCAGAGGAATATCCCCTTCATCACAAGTACTAGATGTCACATAAAACGAAAAGCCTTACATAGGGTTGAATGGTATGACTAGGAGTGTGTAATGGCCAAGCAAGAGTTGGCAAACACGTTCGCCAAGGGCAAAGTGACCGATAAGGTCCTATTGCAGAGGAAAGTCTGAATATGAAGCACTTGTTACATTTAAGAAAGATCCATTTGCTGCTGCAATAGAGGAGTTACTGGCATCTGCACTAGACTGCAGAGATTGTTGCCTTCTGGAAGTTGGTTTCGGCCACCGAGGTAAGGTGAAACTTAGAAATCAAGTGCAGCATAACCTCAGAAACATGGTTGGCCCATTACTCACAACTTTACGAGGATGAGGGGGATCGGGATTTGGCCAACCAAGAACTGGAAGGGCTCATGTTTAGTATTAAAGATGTGGAAATTGCAATCAACACAAAAAGCGTGGAAGGCGCCATGACCAGACAAAGTACTGATAGACCTCTTTAGAGCCAGTCATGAGCCAGACGCTCTTCGAAGTGTGCGTTAGTTCTGACTCTGTCCCCGATTAAAGGAGAACAGCAGAAATCATGACTTAACAAAAGGGGGGGGTAGCCCTACAAATTATCGCCCCATCTCGCTGTTAGACAGCGTGGGGAAAAATGTTTGCCAAGGTACTTTTGAGGCAAATATAGGGATGATCTCAGATAATGTGCACGCTTCAGGTGGCCTTCCTGTGTGGTAACAGAACAGTTGATCAGAGTTTACGCCTTTACAATATCACCCAAAAAAACACTTCTCAATAGGATTAGATTGTATGCCACATTTGTAGACCCAAGGAAGGCATTCGACTGTCCAGCAAAATTTGCTATGGCAAGTTTTGCAAAAAAGGAATGCCAATGCGGCTATTAAGGGCAATCAAAAACCTTTGTAAGGACAATAAGGCTGTAATCAGAGAGTGGACTTGGGGGTGAGGCCACCGATTAATTCAGTGTAACCAAAAGAGTAAGGCAGGGTTGCCCCCTGGCTCCTCTGCTTTTCTGTATTTCTATACAGGAAGTGGTTAATCAGTTATTGGAGGGTAAAGACCCGCCAAAGTTGGGCAACACGAGATACCCAGGCCTCTTCGCTGACAATGTCATCATCCTGGAAACTAGCCCTTAGGGCTTAAAGTGGTAATTGTTTGCTTTTACTGAAAACAATTTGAAGATTGATCTTGAATACAGAGAAAACAAAATCAATGGTCTTTAAACCAACTTTTGGGAAAAATTTGAACGTGGATACCTGAGCTGGGGGGCTTCCACTCCAACAAGTAAGGTACCGAGATTATTTGGGTATACGTTTTAGCAACAGTGGTACCTGGACCAATCAAATCCGTCACAATAGCCATGGCAGGGGGGTATCCCCAGCATTGGATCTATATAAAAAAAAGCATGCCATGGCAGCCACCGTGTACAGGGCAGGTTTATGGGGGTTTGCAAACCTGAAATCACAGGTGGGTAGAAAATAAGTTCCTTAAGAAAATATTATGACTCCATATCCACGCCCAACGTCCTGTTGCATCTTGAACTTGACGCATGCCCCATTGAATCAGTTGCTGCCGCAAAACAAATTCTTTATTGTTTAATGCTCTGGGCAACGTCAGATTGGAGGCCTTTAGGCTGATCCATGTGATAACCCTCAAGGGAGCCAAGAGATTTCCATGGTTGGCACATGTTAGAAAATGCCTCAGCGACTAAGACGAGCATGAAGCTTGGCTCCATTCTCCGTTGATTAGGAAGTCAAAGATCAAAGATATTAAGGCTAAATTAAGTGATGAGTTTTACAGAGGACGCAGTGTATCGGTCTGTATGAGGCTAAAACTGGCAACAGAATATTTTTTAGCCAAGCCAGATTTTGGGTTTGAGAAATATCTTGATTGGATCATGGCCCGGTTTGGCCGGCCCTGTATATTAATTTTAGATTACACTCTTTGAAGGTGGCTAAATTTACCGCTTAAGACAAGAAAACGCAAGTGCTTGTCCCTTGTGCTATGCAAGTGAGGAGACTTGTGCATTTCATGTTCCTTTGGCCCGCTACTCAGGGACTGAGAAAGTTGTATCTAAACCCTTTTTTGAGGTCAGCTAATGTGTCCACAGCGAACGAAGCTCTGGAGTTATGTAAGAAAACTGACATCCAGGGAAGAGTCTATTAAGTTTCAAAATGTATACACCAGGCTTGCCTGCTGAGGCCCATATTGCGGGATGCTGTCCTATCAATACCACTCACATTGGGTAAACTTGCTCTATGGAGAATTGTTTAATCTATATTGTGATCCTTGTGGGGGGTCTGCAAGATTTTAAACAGTATGATAAGAATTGGATACTTTGCCCTTGTTTTATCAAATCGGTTTTCATAAGATTTTACAAATTGCTATGCTGCTGTAATTTTTTATGGATCTTAAATGTTTTCGAAAAATGTATTATACATTAATGCTGTATTTTGAAATGAAGCTCTACGACTATGTTCTTTTATGGCCCACAAGCCGAATAAAAGATTATAAAATAAACTGAGCTACCATTTACTGGCCTCCAGGCGCCACCACCCTATTCCTCTCTGAATGGGCAGATTTCTGTTCTTCCTTCCTTTCATCCAGTGTGATTTTAACATCCAACATGACTCACCAACCTCTGCATATACTCATTTCACGGACCTCTACACCTCTTTCCCCCTCCTTTCTCCCTTCTGGGCCAACCCATTCAACTGGACACACTCTGGACACCCTTCATACTGTGACACCTCCCTTCCCCCCCACTAGTCACTCCTCTCCTAGTCTGACCATTCTCTACCCACCTGGGTCCCTTTGGCCCTCTGACCGCCCCCCCCCAAAAAAGCCCTACCAACCACATTTACCAACATCCGCCCAACGAAACCCATGTCAGCTGCTGCCTTCGCTTCCACCTTCATCCACCCCTCAAACCCCGACTCTGATTCTACCTCCGACTACTCTCAGCAACCTCCACCTGTCCATCACCAATACTCTTGACATTCTTGCCCCAGTCAGAAGGATCCACCTGAAACCTGTCTAAGCATGACAACTGGTACTGGAATGACTCTGAACTTGCAGCCCTGAAACAAAAGTGCAGGGTGTCAGAACGGAAATTGCAAACCTCAGGCTCATCCTCGGACAAACTGGCCTGCCGTCTGCTCCAAGGGCAACACAAACTCCATCCGTGCCAAGAAAAGCGCCCACATACAGGCACAGGTTTCCAGTGCCTCCAACACCATGGCTGAAATGTTCAGGATCTGCAGGGAACTAGCCAACTGTTCTGCAGTCTCCTCTCCTCCATCCCAGGCCTTCTGCAACACACTGGCCACTCAATTCGCCACCAAAACTCAGAACACCCTGGCTACCCACCATCCCAACCCATCCGACACCCTGTTGCCTCCCTTGGCCCCTCACCCTCCTCCCGTCACACCTGAAGTTACTAGAGTTGTCTGCTCCATGAAGGTCTCTTCTAAACAGGTTTTCCCTAGCTCATCCAAAAACATCAAGGATAACATTTTCTCTCTTGCCCCTACACTCGATTTCTGCAATCACTCTGGTCACTGGATCTTGCACCTCCTCCCTTAAGCACTCCCTTGTGCGCCCACACCTGAAAAAACCTTGAGCAGACCCTACCTGCCCAGCAAACTACTGCCTATTTCCATCATCCACTTCCTGGGGAAGCTTTTGGAGAAGCTGGCATTACCCCAACTCTCACACCGAACCCACTGGTGGTCTCCACGACTATCAATCTGGATTCCAAGCATCCAGAGGCACGAAAACTGCTCTTCTGAATACCTGTGAAGAAATGCTTGCATCTCTGGACCCCAACTCCCCAGCTGTCTTCATCCTTCTCAATCTCTGCAATCCAGCCTCATAGGAAAGCTCCACAATAACCTTGGTATCTCGGAACGGGCACTGGACTGGCTAACATCCTTCCTAACAGACCGCTCTTCGCAAGTGATCCTGGGCACCTTCTCTCCCACTTATCTTGCTGTGGTGTGCACCCCAGGGTTTGATCCTTTCCCCTAGGCTCTTTAACATTTATCTTGCTCAGCTGGCATGCCTCATCTCCTCACTTCCAGTGTTACGCAGACAGCTCTTTTGAACTTCCTGCCGGCTCTCTTGCACCCTCCATCATCTCCAGCTCCTTCCTTGCTCCGTTTGATGTAGAAACCTTGGGAGAGAGTCTGCTTCCCCTCCAGCGAATCCAGAATAGGGCAGCGAGACGCATCCTTGGCCTTAAGCCCAGGGACTGCATCTCACCTGCCCTAAAAATTCTTCACTGGCTCCCAGTTGCTGCACGGATTAAATTCAAATCCCTCTGCATCATCCACAATGCTGTCTGGGCCCTCGACCACACTATCTTCAACTTCATCTTACTAAATACTCTCCCTCTTGACCACTTTGTTCCTCTGGCACCAACTCTGTGTGAAGTGTTCAGCTAAACAGAGGGTAGGTGGTCGATCGCTTTCCTCAGCTGGCTCACTCCTATGCAACAGTCTCGCCCCTGCCACTTCGTCTTGAGCAGGACTTTCTTAAATACCGGAAGCTCAAGACTTTCCTCTTCACCTCCTCCTTCCCTTCTGTCTCTGCTAACCACTCAGTTGCTGTGATTGGTGTCAGGGGCCCTTCTGTACCCTCGGGGCCCCTGTCCCACCACACCCAATTGGCCCAGCTCCTAACCCCTCTGCCCTCTTTCTTGCTGCACTTGCATGTTCTGAATACTCACAAGGCATAGTAGGTTCGTCCTTTCTTCCTTTTTCCCCTCCACTGCTCTTATTAAATTTTGTGTTTGTAATGTACTTCACTCCTTGTTCCCTCCCCTGCGGCCACTTTGAAACAGTATTTTACTTGCTTTAGAAGCGCCTAACAAGCAAACAAATAAAAGTATGCTGTTCTTTAGGTTTGTAAATGGAGAGCGCCACTAGGATAATGTAATTAATGTAATTGCTGGAATTTATTGTAATTTCATGATTTGGTGTGGGTTCGAGAGGTCTCGGCCTTTTGTTCACTTAAGACGGATTAACCTCCCGGCCAATAAGTGAATGCAGTAAAAGCCATTGTTCTGCACCTCCTTACTGTTTCCTGTATTTACTGAAGTCACACAGCCTATTGGATCTATGTGACCCTGAGATCCAGCAGAAGACGGAACCACAAGTAACCATCAGGAGTGGGAGGGACAACATAGGAAGATTTAGATATATATATACACCGTTTGTCCATAGAATAGAAATGGACCTACTTTGAACTACTTTGCCCCCCTACAGTGGAACTCCCTTTCACCATCTGCTCCACTTCCACCTATTCCTCCTTCAATTCCTTGAAAGCACTCCTCCACTCCCCTCCCTGATGCCTTCTCTCTCCTTCCAATATCCTCTTCCTCATCCCTCCATCTTCCCCATCTCCCCACGATCTCAATCCTCCCTCCTAACTCCCTACGCTTTCTCTTTTTTCAGCCCCCTCCCCTCCATGCTTCTTCCTCCTCAAATGCAAATTGTTCCACATGCTGTTTTTCTGGTTCGTCTCATATATACTGTTATTGTTTCTATGTTCTGTTTAATGTTCCCGTTTTAAACTGTAAAGCGCTTTGGATTAAAGCACCATTAACAATAAAATACAAATACTTTTGTTATGAACATTGTGTGCCAAATCGAGAACTTGAGTTGGAGGCTAAAGGACAGTAGATGAACTTTTTTTGGTCTTAGTTTGATCTTTGGTCACCAGAGCAAGACATCCCAAAGTGACAGATTTCAGGGAATCACGATTTATGATAAATCCTTTTAACAGGATGGGTATGGGGGCACACATTGATCTATCCCCATTTCTTGTCATTAGTTTACTACTAAAATGTACCTTATTATAACTATTCCTTAGCATCCAAGCAAGCCAATCTTGCAACTTATACAAATAGAATATATTAAGTTGTCATAGTTAATCAGCCTCGCCAGAAGGGCTCATTTCTCAAGTCCAAAAAAAATCTCCTCGATGCCAAAAAGTCATGACAGTCAGCAATTTCACAATATTACATTATCTGTGTGGGTGTCCACGTCCAAGCCAGATTGGACAATCTGCCTGCTCGGGATTCATAAAGCATACACCTACCCAGGAATCCAAGCCCTGTACTTAGGGATGCACCTGCGGGGGGGGGGGGGGGGGGTCACAGGTAAGGTGAAGTGGTAGCTGGAATATGTAGATAGAACAGGGGAGAAGTAGGACTGAATGGAGAGATTAGCAATTGGTGATCTGTTCTTTGAAGACTAGGGTCTTCAAGTCTTTCCTGAAGCCCAAAGTGAATGATGTAGTTATCTGCATTGGTAATTTATTCGGGACCAGAAAAGCCAGTTTCTTCTCATTTTCCCCCACTTGTCATTTCCAGTCTGGCAACATCGAGGCTTCAAATGGTGCACTGACCTCCCGAGATGGCGAGTTTCTCAACCAGGTAGAGTTGTGCTTTGGTTGGGACAACTTTGCAGGTGGTGTAGGCATTCTTTCATGATGCATGCTCATAAGAGTAGTCAGAGCAGCTCCTTGAGGATGGTGTTTATGTAGTTGAATTGTTGTTCCTATGATGAACATGCCTGACAGCTTTCAGAGGATCCCAGTTCACATATTGGACTGCTGGAGTAGCGAGCTGCTACCATTAAGTTTGAGGACCACTACTTGGACAACTGGTCCGACACTTGTGGTGGGAAGAACTTTGTAGAAGACCATGAGCTGGTACCTTGCTGTTTGGGTCTTGTCAATGTACGTTTTGAATGCAGTCAATTGCAAAGTAGAGATGCACTGGATGAGTTGGTGAGAATCTATTCAGCATCATGTCAGTCAATTCTGCACTTGGGCATGCTTGGTGGGTGTCCTACGAGAATTAATTTGTTCTTCATCTTTTATCCAAGCCTGGGTATCAAACACCTATTTGAAGCTCAACCTGAAAGAGTTCAAGTTGATGGAGGTCTATGAAATTGATATTTAGCTAAACCTGTGGGTCATCTGCATATTGGCTTGTCTTGGCAAGGCGTGCTCCCAACAGGGTCCATATTGAGAAGAAAAGAGGCTGGACACAAGGAAGTTGTGGAAATATGCACATAATATCCCTCACGAAATTACCCTGAAGCAAAAGCAAAAACACCAGAGTTAATCACTGCAGTATTCAATTATTCACCTCTGTTTAACCGTCTCAAGAGATGGTAAAGTTATGGCTGATTTTTAACAGAGCGCATCTGAGCAAACCACGACCAACCACTAAAAGGACACTGAATATTTGTGACCGTCAAGTACATGCAATGTTGAATTAATCAAGTGGGGTAGGTTTATAAACAGACCAAAGAATTATGGAAAAAAGAGTTAAAGGACCACTCTCCTTGTGGATCTTTATAGGTGGTTCCACAAACCAGTAGAAATCGCACCATTGTTATTGGTTGGAAGAGAACATGGTCACAAACATTCATGATTTGTAATAAGGCAGGGGTCACATACCTTCTTAACTACCTGTGTAACCTGAGGTACATTGGTATGGCTGAAAGAACAATGAGGAAAAGTATAATGGAGCACAAATCCAATACTAGAACCAAGAGATTGACAGCTCCTCTTGTCAAACACTTTGTACAGGGAAAGCCATAACCAGAGGACCTAAAGTGGACAATTTTAGAAGACAATTTAAAAAAAAAAAAAAAAAAGACTGCCAAGGGGAGATTGTTCTACCCCATTACTGAGAAAGGAAGAGTGGGTATTCGATTTACAGTCGCATATAAATGGTCTCAATGAGGAAACTCACTGGCATGATTTGGCAACCCTGTCCAGATGAACCACAATATCCTCCAAATTTGAGGTAGCCCATTGCGATAAAATAGAAAAGGGATGGCATGGATCGAAATGAAGATTTTATAATCAGGAGCTAAAAGCAGATCCTGGGTGTACAGCATTAACCAATGATCAGGAGCTACCACTGGGGAACGAGGAGCTAGCACATAGCGTGTCTCAAATCTAACTTTCACATGAGATTTAACCCCATCACTTTGTCCATTATTTATGACCCATTATGCTTAAATATTTAGACAGCTATACAACATTTAATTTATAGATTTTCCCAGACGCGTTAAATTCATATAGGTGTGTTTGTTCAGCATTCGTTTGCCTGGGGAGCCAAAAGTATCTCCTGGTAGCTGTTGACATCAAGATAACCAGGCCCTTCTAGGCTACAAGCAGGAGCTAAATAGCTCCCCTCAATTTTGAATCCTTGGGGTGGTATCACCCGAGCGTACCCAGTTCTGATTGACGGACGCCGACAGCTTGCATAACGTACCAATGTCACGCTAAAAAGGGTGGGTTTGTCAAGGGGTGTGTGAAAAAAGTCCTCCACTGGCGCTTCCCAGTGGTTTTACTGCGTAACTGCCCACAGCACCATTGCAAGGTGTCAGGTCGGCTGACAAAGGACATGGAGCGCTAGCTGGGATGAGTGAGCTCCGACATGACGCTTGGAAGTAGGACCATGGCTCAAGAAGGACTATACAGCGAAGAAACAAAAAAGTTGCACCAAGTCCTTCAGTGTGCCAACATGTGTCCTACCCTTGCGGTGCGTAAAGCAACCTAGTAGGCATGCAACAGGAGAGCGCACACCCAATTCCATCCCTGCCTTCTGTAGTCTACTTGCTACCTCCTGCCAGAATAACCCTACCAACGGGGCATGCCCAAAACATGTGAAGCCTTCCTGCATCCATCGCATTACACGTGGGGTAACCCTTTGCCACTGCCCCCGGAAACCTAGCGATCATCAGCGGTGTCAAATAAGCTCTGTCTCGCCAGCAATTCTATGAGCTGTAGTCTCATTACGTGACACCTTGTGGCAACAGTATCATCGCCTATTTCGGCTCAGCAAAGGATACCTCTAGACCCTCCTCCCATTTCCTTTTTACCTCCAGAGAAGAGACAAACCCAATGGTTAGTAAAAGGTTGTATATTCACGATATGGTATGCCCGCCCTCAGCAATATTTTACAATATAGAATTCTTCTCCATCATCTCATATGTAGGCCATCTACTTGTAATCTCACTTCTAAGAGTGCTATGTAACATTGTCCTTGGTGCACTCCCATCTGTTGTGGCAATACTATGAAGGGTATGAAAGCAGTATCTTGTAACAAACACCCTATTGTGGCCACTCTGCTAGCGTCCTAGTGCTTACGGATGTTCATTCTCGCCTGAGGCGAGGATTCAACAATCGATACCAGATGAATCTGTTCTGACACCGGGTCTGTCAACCCCATCACAGCCATGGATCTGTCGCACTTTTTGCCCTAAGGACACCAATTTTGACTCCTGGCCAACCCGATGTTTCCTGAACCACAACAACTCCTTCAAAACAAAGTGCCTATCAATGGCTTTTAACATCAGTGTGTCCAGGGTAGGGTCTTCAGCAAGTCAGTCTACCACAAATTGCAGCTGTCCCGCTACATAGTACAATTCAAAGTTTGGGACCCGAATGCCACCCTCTGCATGTGGCCTATACAGCGTTGATCGTGCAATCCTACTCCTCCCATTTTGCTGCAGGAAACGTCTGCAGATGCCTGCTAAGGTCCTAAAAAAGGGCCTTGTGATATGCATCGTGAAATTGACAAAATAAAACGCAATAGTCTAGGCAGCTGCAGCACCATCTTCAACAAAGCCGCCCTTCCCAGCATAGAGAAGGGTAATTTAATCCAGAACATCATGGAACCCCCCCCCCCCCCCCTCCCCACTCCCCAATTCCCTCTAAGGCCTGCAACATGTGTGTTCAATCACTGGATCATAATACACATCGACTCCCAAATAACAATGTGACGATGGACAGCCATGCCTTTTGCTAGCTCCCATGTTCCCGATATGCATCTTCCCATCTTAACCCGAGCAATCAGTCTAGTGAGGTCTCAGGGTTAGTTGTGTTGATGGATGCAGTTATGATGTCAACAAGTTAAGGTCTCACCTCATTCATATGGTCAAGCCTGATGTATGAATCAGGTTCCTGGCTCGGCTGACTCCACCCTTCATTCTTCCGTGGTCAACAGTGAAAAAAAGTGATAAACAGTACAGTGCTAAGAAGTGGCAGGAACTATACAAAGTACTATATAGAAAAAGTGATTTTGCAGGCAGTACATGTAGCAGTAAACTTGAAAGCAGGTGTCCCTGATACCATGCCATCCAGCCCTGGGAATGGCAACCCAACATTTTATTTACAAAATGGGTCTGTCTATACAGACTACAGATTTGAAAAATGAATTTTCAAAATACTTACACGTGGTACCAGCTACAGTTCTGTCGCTTCCTTCCAAAAGGTCCCAGAAGTGCAGTGACAGCTGCTCCATTTGATCTTCAAGACTTGGAGGAAAAAAAAAAAAGGGTTGCATCAAAAACTGCATTGTGTCATGGACAGTAACCTGAGGGAAGACGCTGGTTCGTAGATCAACCATTTACTGTTACATGTCTTCCACACATCTGTTAGCATTGTGTTTAGACAATGTTATTCCAAATCATTTGCGATCAGTTACATTTTCATGACGCATTTCCAATTCATTATCAACGTATTTAATTGATTTCGATCTCACTTAATGCCAGATCCCTACAGCTACTAATCATTGGACTGGAACTCAAATCAATCTGGCATAATATGGTATTGTTCCCAAAATGAGCACATTGCCACCAAGGTATCTGAAGTCATTACAACAGAAGTGGTAAAAAGCCATAGAAATTTCTTCTCTAGGTAAAATTTCAAATTTTTAAAAAATGCTGTACAAAGGAGGTGTGGACAGGATGGCAACCCGGTAGGATGTGCTCCTATGGTGCTCCTGGCTGGACACTTGGCCTATGTGTCTCTTGGGACTGCCCTGCAACCTGACCAGCAACTGGAAGCTGAGCCAGATGATGGTGCTGGATGTGGTGGGCCGTCTCCCCCCACCCCCCCACCCAGTTGAACTGGGTGAGGTGCCCTGTAGGAGAAGCACAAGAGGAAGACCTCTACCAACATGGTCTCTATTGGCAGATCCAAGACTACAGGGGGATATGCAGCTACTCCCTGGTGCATTGTGGGTGGTGGCAGCTTGGCCCCTCCCAGTAGGCATTGAACACCGCTTGGCAAGCTGCCTAGTGTACAAGGAATGCAGATGTTCCCAGAAGAAGCCAGAGGGGGAGAGCAGCATTACTAACATGCCAGCCATTGTCAGTGAAGCACACCTTGAAGGGTCTTCTGGGCACTTAAAGCAAGGGAGCAAAGTGGCTTGCAAAGGAGGACCATTAGTCCTGGTGACCGACTGCCCCCAAACCCCTGAATCTCATGTAGTTCTTAACCATCATGGAAAAGATCATGAGCAGAAGAATATTGGAAGATCCGACATCCTTTGGAGTCCTACAAATATTGAACGTAAGTGGTGGGTCACTGACGGAGGGAGTACTCGACTGAAAGGTGCTATAGCTGTTAAACATTTATGTCGGAAAAGGGTGACTTGGGCGGATGAGATGTAAGGCCACATCAGAGATGGGGACAAATGGTCGAAATGGTCCAGAGACCAGATGAGGGTGACGCAGGGCAGGTCTAGGAGCAAGCAGAAAGGGATAAGGGTCACAAGCAATTCTATGCTACACAGAATCAAGAACAAGGACTGGAGGGAAGGCAGGTACATTGTTGAGTTTAATGTTAATGTTGAAACTGTTATACAACCTATATGATGCAATTTGTTCTGAAAACATGGACTAAAGGAACAAAGGCTAACATGCAGAAACGTGCACACACTATACAGGGAGGGGCAATCCTGTATGGTTAAACACTATGGTAAGACTTCTCTTCTTGAATGTGAAGGGGGGGCTTGAATCCCCCCCAAAAGAGACGGACGCTAAAAAGGGAGATACCAGATAGTTATGTTACAGGAGACCCATATGATCCTGTCCGATACACAAATTGGCGATGAGGGAATATCCAACCCAGTTCTTGGCATGCACAAACTCAAAAAGGGCTGAAGTGACTATATTGGTGAGAGGGAGGACTGGCACGCTCGGTAAAAACTGAAGTGAAACACAATGAGAACCTTTACACCTTACTGTTTGGAAAGCTGGGAGAAGAACATGCAGTAGTGTCATAGTATGCACCACATCAAGGAATGTGAAGAAGCGTCTGTAGGGGGTGCTCCGCATTTCAACCATGTAGAAAGATTGAGTGTATGACGACATACACAGAACATCTTCAGATTGGTGTGTTATGCCCTGATGTAGGCTACTGGCGTGCAACAATGTAGGTGTGGCTAGGGATTTGCCCCGCAATGGTGGAACAAACTTTCAGGGAGTGTAGTGATTAATATTTAACTTTAACTAATAATTTACTAACCACCAATTCTAACATGTAACAACCTAATATAGTGTTTAGAATGGGACAGCTCAGTCCATAGCTCATTGGTGCAAACTGGAGTTCACGAGGCGGCAAGCACAGGCTCAGCAATGTTGCTTGGAAAATGCAACAAATAAAGCTGCTTTTACCATGTAGCCATGAGCTGAGGAATGTGCAGTAAACTAGGTCCATGTTTAAAATGTCCAGTGCAGGAAACCGAAAGGAAAGTTATTACAGCTAGCCCATCCACTCGCTAAGCTGAATTCTGTGTGAAAGGAAATTAAAACGTTTTAACTCTGGAAGCTTCCAGGAGCTTTTCATCTATCCATTGGGGATGGCTGATTGAAGAGATGACATCACGGTCAGGAGCAGGAAGATTTTACACAGTGTAGGAGAATATATGTGAAGTGGGCAGGTAGGAGAACAGCTTTAAAAAGGAGAGGGAAAAGGGGGACTGGTTGACTGTTTGCTGGGTTTTCCCTGCCAAAAGGGCGAGCAGTAAGATTGCAGACAAGAAGGGGTTTTCCGTGTGCGAGTGCAGACCAGAGCTGAACAAGGCCTTTCCTGTAGAAGTTTAGAAGGAGCGGGCAATCAGAGTCCAGCAGCCCAAGCACACAGCCTGTCCTTCGCTGGCTTTGCAAAGCCTTCAGGCATTTCTAGGTGAGCATATCAACATTAAGTGAGGACATTACGCTGGGTTTGTGTGCGATTGAATTTAGCTGGGGTGAGCATTGCGTGAGAGAAAAGAGAATCATATCAGGCATTTCAAAGTCTCTGGGTTCCCCATTTGCTGAAGTGCATTTCCCTATGCGAAATTAGTTCCCAAAAAAAGAAAAGGTTACCGTTCGCAGGAGCTAAGAGCAACAGCTATCTTAAGGTTCAGAATTTTTTTTAAGCCTTTGCTCTGCCAATGCTAGAGGAGGGGGCTGCAGTATTTCCACTGGGCAGACAGGATATTTTGTTCTGGGTAAGAGCAGAAATTGCAGACAATTTATAAAGCATATTATGAAATAACAGATTGTGCATTGCTTTTAACTGAGCGGCACATCATTTCTGTGCTTCGTAAACCCCATATTAAAAACACATTCTGTACAGTCTCTAGAGCTTGTGGAGTGTGGACACTGATTTTTCTATTGGATTTTTGCTGGCTGAACTGCAGTACCTCTTTCATTTCCATCTAAAGGAGGAGGTCCCAGGACACTTAAGCACCCAGATCCGTGAAGCGGAGCAGAGTCGGTGCAGAGTCGCTGAAGTCCCTGGAAGACCGGGAAGCTCTGAAAGCTTTTGGAAAGCAACCAGACGAGGACGCCAAAAAAACAGCTAAACTACACACAGAGCCAATTAGTATAAGAGTGAAATTGCTGCCCCATGGGGACTGCCGGACATTCCTTTGACCCACACTGCAGTCATACCCTCACCCTCAACTACACATTGTTGACTTGTTCGATCAGTATTGCAGGCAAAGTGTAGCGACACCGAGGAAACGTGCGGGGAGCCCAGGAGGCTTAGAGAGGCTGCTAAAACAGCACCATGGACCGGGCTCATTTAAATATTCCAGCTAACCCCGCCTCCCCCTGTACCTGTAGCCGCACCAAATGTAACCCGATGGACTGTTTGTGGACAGGTTTAAGAAATCCTCTCCCTCAATCATGCAAGAGGCTCCACCGGAGAACATTGCAAGTTCTGCGCAATGAAAAGTGTGAACATCACAAATCCATCAACTTTCATTCATGGAAATAGTGGAGAAATGGCACTACATAATTGCCTCTGAAGAAGCGAGATCCCCGATGTCGGAGGACCCGGATAATGGTGAGCTGAATCCACATGCTCACAATATAGAGGGGCCTACTTCACACCCCTTGCCAAAAACCGGACAAGGGAAAATTCGGCGGCGACACCAATCCGCGACGAATCCCCGCCAAGGACCTGGCTTAGAGAAAACAACCACTATCCCAGAGGAGACGGCTGCCCTGGAACCAGGAGAGCAGAAAGACTGGGGGGCCACCTGACGCAACCGCAAAGAATTTAAAGTTCTGTTCTGGGAGGACACTGTCACCCTGGGGTTCTCTACTGCACCACTGACACTTCTTGGTCAAAATAGATCCCACGTGGCAAACTGAGGTTTTCGGACCTCTGAAGAGGTCTTCTTCCTCCCTCCCTGGGGACACACCCAGGAGCATCCCATTTCAAACCTCGGGCGAGACCGAGGAGAAACTGGACAGTCTAAACATAAACTTGTAAGCTATGCAGTTCCCTATTACCATTATATGCCTTGCTTACCTGTACTTCGGGGCACTGGAAATTTCTGCATGATAATCGGCTTGGGCGCCCGAGTGGATGGCGCCCGATTTACTTCACTTGGTTAAAGTTATCTCTGGGGATGAGAAGAACAAGTTACTTCTTACCTTGTAACATTCTTTCGATGGGATGTTCCTCCGACTTATTCCTCATCTTTGATAATTCGTCTCCAGCTTGCTGGCCTCGGAAATGTTCTCTGTAGAGGGCGCTGCGCGTTGACGTCCGCCGAGTCGATGTCCCTCGACAGCCACCGTATCGGCGCCGAAGTCACCATGCCCATAAATAGCCACGCGCGGCGTCCGTTGCTCAGTTCCGTTTTGTAGCATAAGATAAGTCATGCCTGAATTGGTTATTGACCTTGAAGGAGCGTAAGCTGCAACCACAAGGGAAGTATTACTGCGGGGATGGATGGGAGGGGCGATAAGGAATACGTCGGAGGAACATCCCATCGAAATAACGTTACAAGGTAAGAAGTAACTTGTTCTTCGAAGAGATTGCATCCTCTGACGTATTCCTTATCTATGATAGACTCCCATAGCAGTGGCATGTAATTGGAGGTGGGAGTAATAATGTCATGTATCCCCTTTAGGAATGAACCGCATTTAATACGGCTTTTCCAAATCTGGTCTCTTGACTAGCCGAGGAATCCAGGTTGTAAAGTTTTGAGAACGTATTTGCGGACGACCATGTCGCAGCCGCACACGTGTCTCGGACTGGTACCCCTCTTTGGAGGGCCGAAGAGGCTACGAAAACTTTGTTTGAATGAGCCCTAAGATTTTGGGGTGGCTCTTTCCCTGCCAGTTTGTAACATTCCAGAATGGCCAAAATAATCCACCTGGAAATGGTCCGTTTTGTTAAGGGTAGTCTCAACTTGTGACCAGAGTATCCTACAAACAGTTGGTCTGCTTGCCTAATTCTAGCCAGTCTGCTGATGTAAAAGCTCAGAGCTCGCGCCTTGGGTCCAGCCTATGTAGCCTTTCTTCCTCTTTCCCCGGATGGGGAGGAGGGTAGAACGAAGGTAAGGTAATTTTCTGAGTAATATGAAATTCAGAAACCACCTTCGGGAGGAAATTAGGCTTCACCTGTAGGACAACTTTGTCCTTATGGAAAATTGTATTGAGGGGGGGTTTACAAGAGATCTTGTAGCTCGCTCACCCTCCTAGCAGATGTTAGTGCTACCAATAGGACAGTTTTAAGCGTGAGAAATCTCAGCGAACAAGAGTGGTTCGAATGGAGTACCCATTAGGAAGTTTAAGACTAAATTTAAGTCCCATTGTCAATCTGGAAAAGGGAATACCCTTCATTTGAATGACAGAGGTAACTTGATGGCCGAAGGCCAACCGTCTTATGCACAGAATTATAGAAATACAGACTGCTATGCTTGACCAACAAGCGGCCATTTTAAACGTAGCAAGAATCGCCATTTTGCTTGTTAACCATTGCTCATTGCTTTCTGTCTAAACTGCTTTGCAGCTTGCAATTCTTGTGAATTCTGCTTACTCTGCTCAACTGTTAACATTGTTGTCTGAATATGAAAGGGCAAGGCCGCGGGACTGAGGAGTTCGTTGAAACTCCTCATGAGCAGCCCAGAAAGGAATGCCCACGCTCCCTCTCTGTAGCCTTGAGGGAGAGCTGCAGGGCATTTAATCATTTCACAGCTGCCAGCCAGTCTCGTACTGTGGTAGAATATGTTAGAATAAAGCAGCTAAAGTCTTGAATTATGCTCTTCTTACGGCCTGCCTTCACAAAACCCTTTAGAGCATGTCGGCTCCCAGGACACGAATAGCACCTCATAGATAGCAAAGCTTGGAATGTGACTCTTCCCCCGTGTGCAGCTTGCTTCCAAGAACAGAAGCACCGTGTTCTGTTCAACTAGAAGATGCCTCTGCACTTTATAAATTGCACATTCTTACTAGAATAGACATCGAAAGTGTCATAATTGTCATACTTGTCGGAAATGTCCATCATCCAGAGTTCAAAGAAACTCAATAAAAGGGGGGTGTTAAACATGTCATAGCTGATTGATATGCATTTTGTATATATGTAACTGATGTACGTAATTCGCTCTTGCGTCCCTCGAGGTCTAGAGAATACACGTTGCGGGGCGTGAGACCATAGTTGGCCAATTGGGACTATTTTGCTTGCAATAAACCCTAGCATTGGGAATTTTAACCTTGTGTCTGACGCATCCTTTCGTGTATGGTTATTGCCTTGTTTCCATATCGCGAGGGACCCCTAAGGGCCCCTTTCACCATAAGGGAACTTGGAATGGTCTTGGAGGATAAACATTAGTTAATCCCTTGAGAAATTATATTACTAGAGATAGTTTGAAATACAATGGTTCCACTGCAGTGCGCTTGAAGATTGAAAGCGCTGCGAGATAGCCTTTTACAGTACCAACTCGAAGGCCTGAGTTTGCCAAGTAGAGTAGAAACGATAACACCGTTGGTGTACCACATGAAAAAGGGTAGATACTCCCTTCTCTACACCAGCTGCAAAATTTGTTCCAACGGCAGCGGTATAAAGACTTTGTTGCTGGCCCTCTGGCCGAAAGCAACACCTCCATGACATCAGGGAGGTCCCAATCCTTGTACCTCACCCTTTCAGAAGCCAAGCGTGAAGGTTGAGGGTTCTGATGTCTGGATGGAGACCCTGACCTCCCTTCTGCGAGAGAAGATTCTCTGAGTGGAAGATGGATTGGAGGGCAGATGGACATATCTAGAAAGTCCGGGTACCACATTCTCCTGGCCCAGTCCGGGGCAATTAGGATCATGGTTTTCCAGAGTCTTTTCAACCTCCTGATCATTTGAGGAATAACAGGGACTGGTGGAAACGCGTAAAGGAGTGGGAACTCCCAGTCCACTACGAACGGTCTCCTAGAGCTCCTCTCGGGGGAAATTCCCTTGAACAGAACGTACTTCCTGTTGGTGCTTGTGGCGAACAGATCCACCTGAGGGGTTCCCCAAAGGGCGAAGATCTCTTGAAGGACTTCCTGAGCTAGCTCCCACTCGTTGGAGACTTCTCTGCCTGCTCGAGCGTCCGCTGTCAAGTTCTTCTCTCCGGTTAGGTGAATTGCCGATAGAGAGATTCCTTCCTGAATTGCCCAAAACCAGAGCTGCATTGCCTCTCTGCACAGTGGCAGTGACCCTACGCCTCCTCTTTTGTTGAGGTAGTGCATGGCCACCATGTTGTCCCTCATTATCAGGACATTTCTCCCCTGTACCGATTGCAGGAAAGCTTTCAGCGCTAGTCTGATCGCTCTCAGCTCCAATAGGTTGATGTGTAGTCTGGATTCCGATGGAGATCAACGACCGCTGATGGTCAAGTCGTTGGCATGGGCTCCCCACCCCGCGAGTGAGGCGTCTGTGACTACTGTTATCTCCGGCCATGGTTGCCAAAACAGTTCTCCTTTCAAGATGTTCTCTGGATAGGCCCACCATTGAAGGTCGTGGGCTACCTTGTCTGGAATCCGGAGGAGATCTGTCATTCTCCCTGAGAATTGCGACCACTGAGTTCTCAGTGCCCACTGGAGGGATCTCATTCTCAGGCGAGCCTCTGGCACAAGGAAGATGCAGGATGCCATGAGGCCTAGCAACCTCAAAAAGTCGAAGGCTGGAGACGTTGGGCATTTTGGAACTTGTTGACCATCTGCAGAATATCTTGAGCCCTCACCTCTGGTGGCGAGGCTTTTCCCAGGGAAGTGTCCAGGACCGCTGCAATGAATTGGAGCCCCTGTGATGGTATCATCTGTGACTTCTTTAAGTTGAGGGAGAAGCCCAGTTTGTGAAGGAAGTGGCAGACATAATCTAGCTGGATCTGAGCTTGTTCCGAAGATACAGCCCTGATCAGCCAATCGTCCAGGTAGGGGTAGAAGTGGATCCCTTCCCTCAGACTCGCAGCCACTACCGACATTAGCTTGGTTAAGAACCTCGGGGCGGAGGTCAGCCCAAATGGCAGGACTTGAAATTGATAAATGAGAGTCGCCAATTGCGAACCTCAGGTATTTCCTGTGTTTGAGATGGATTGGCACATGGAAATGAGAAACCTGAAGGTCCAGAGATACCAGCCAGTCCTGGAGCTGGAAGGCCTGAATGATCAGAGAGTTACCATCTTGAACTTGTCTTACCTGAAGAACTTGTTCAATTCTCCTAAGTCCAGGATGGGTCTCAGTCCTCCGTCCTTCTTTGGTTTGAGAAAGTAGGCGGAGTACCAGCCTTTGTTCCTGTCCACTAGTTGTACCGGTTCTATGGCACCTTTCTCTAGCAGGTCTATAATTTCCTGCAAGAGGAGCGGATCTGGAACTTTTAGAGAGCTGTGCCCTGGTGGATGACTGAGGGATGTGTAGAAAGGGTAACCCTGGGAAGCTGTCTCCAATGCCCAAGCATCTGACGTTATAGCCTGCCATTCCGTCAGATGGTGAGTTAACCTGCCCCCTACAGGTGTTGTGTGGAAAGACCTCAGTGGTTTGGGGGCGGCTGATGCAGATGCGGAGGGTAAAGAGGCACCTGCTGCTGCGGCTTTAGTACTTTTGACCCGTCCACCTCGGGTGGATCTCCTTTGGCCTCTGAGCCGGCTTTCCTCTGCCTTTCCCGAATGCGGAATAATAGCGAAAGGTCTTTCCTCTTCCAGAGGTTCCTGAGGGACGAAAAGGAGTTTGGCGGATTGCAGCTCCTAACGATTTTGCCGCTGCTTTAGATGTCTGCAACTTTTCCAGACTGTCAGCCTTTTTACCGAATAAAGAAGAGCCGTCAAAGGGCATATTCAAAAGTCTGGCCTGTACATCTGGAGCAAAGCTAGACTTTCGCTACCACGCATGCCTGCGGATTGTCGTACTTGCCGCCATGGCCCTGCTGATACTGTCAGCGGAATCGATGCCAGTTTGAAGTGACTCGCACATGGCATCTTTGCCATCTTTAATAATGTTAAGGAAGGCTTCCCTTTCCTCTCCTTTGGGTATGCAGTCAGCCGCTGATGAAGCACACTCCCACAGTGTGTGACTGAACCTGGCGAGCATACAAGTGGCGTTGATGGACTTCAACGCTGTACTACAAGCAGAAAAGACTTTTTGCCATAGAATCGTACCGCTTTTCATCTCTATCCTGTGGGACAGTAGGGTAAGCGGACCTGCTGCTTGATGAAGTTGCCGCTTGGACCACCAGGCTCTCTGGAGTCGGGTGTTTTGATAAGTATTCAGGGACAGCCGCAGCTACCTTATACTTGGCTGAATCTTTTATTGACTGCAGGGATAACTTCAGGCGTTTCCCAATTAGATTAAATCTTTCTTTGTAAGGCTGCATGGAAGGGGACCACAGGATCCTCCTGTGGACCTTTGTTGAATATGTCTGTCAGGTCATCCTGTTGAAAAACAAGCAAAGGCGCAGACCAACCCATAAATTCAATAATCCTTGCCATCAGGGTTCTATAGGGTGTTTCGGCATGTTCCCCTGGGTCTGGCTTAACAAATTCCACTTCTGGGGAAGCGTCCAGCTCACTTGCCTCATGTAATGACTCCTGTAGGTCTTTCAACCTTCTTTCCTCGGAGGTGAAATCCTCTGTAACAGGTAGTGTGGTCCTCTGCAACCCGAAGGTTTCCTGGTCAGCATCCTCCCCTTCTTCATAAATTGAAGATAATCCGGGGTACTCTGACCTCGGAAATGGTGTAAAACCCATTTAAGGCAGAAGGAGCCAAACTCATCATTGGGCGAGAAAACGTCAATGTCATCGACGCCGATGTGACAGGCTTCGAAGGCGCCGAGAACGGCGTCCCGAAAACTGGAAGAGGCCTCCAAGAACTCGAGAGGATCGGGATCCTACTCTAGGATGTTGACGACGGTCTCGGCATCGTGCCGGAGGCTCTTGGTATCACCGTTGGCTGTGAAGTAGCCGTGGTTCTTTCATCGGCGTCGAGTCGATCGATGCGTCGAAGAACCCTTCGACAATGGCGTCGATGGCGCCGATCCATGCGGCGAAGGGATCTTCTATGACGGCGAAGACAGTGCCTTCTTACCCGATGGCCCGTGGCGCTCTCGGGTGGAATGTTTCGCCAGGTGCAGCCACTCGTGGCGTTTCGATTTTTTGGGTTTTTCACCCGGGGTATCACCCTCAGCCGTCTTCGAGGGGGTCGAAGACGCTTAACATTTTCTTCCTGAATTCCTCCCACTCAGCCTGAGAGCTGTGTTTTGTGGGGCAGGAGACCCTTTCTGGGGAAACAGAAGACGAGGAAGGGGATCTTCGACGTCTCTTCTTTGAGTGTCTTGATCTAGACCAATGGTGGGAGCTACTTCGAGATCTAGAATGGGAATGTTTGACCGCGAGGAGACGAATGCCTTGACTCAGCCGAAGAAACTTTCGAGGAGGTTTTGACTGACTTACCTCTCGAGCTTCCCCTTGCGCTCCTTCAAGGCTTTCACTCCGAACAATGGTGCTCGGCTCCCAAGCACCACAAGCAGATCCTGTGTGGATCAGTTAGACATTTTTTTACTGCAGTCTCGACATTTTTTGAAGCCGGATCGCGGCGTTGTCGGTTCTGATGAAGATGCCATTGATAACGAGTTGGTATATTCGAGTAAATGTAGGTTTATCTGACTGAGCAACAATATTCCAAGGCCCCACGAAGCACGGAAAAATGGAACTGAGCAACGGACACCGCGCGTGGCTATTTATGGGCATGGTGACTTCGGCGCCGATACGGTGGCTGTCGAGGGACATCGACTTGGCAGACGTCGATGCGCAGCGCCCTCTACTGAGAAAAAATTTCCGAGGCCAGCAAGCTGGAGACTAATTATCAAAGATAAGGAATACGTCGGAGGACACAATCCCTTCGAATAGTACATTCCGAGATGGAAACAACTTGGTTATTTTGTTTTGTCGGTTTTCACTTTGATTATCTTTGAGTTGAACTCGAAATTTTTAAGTTGGCATTATCACCCCTCTCACCACGGACCTCAGATTACATTGCAGTGACCTCCCTGACCAGATGCCTTGCTCCTAGCCCTCCTGGGGGAAGTTACAGGAAGCGAAAACCCATGACACTGAAATATGGCAACCCCAAGTTATAGATTTATTTCCCTTAACGTGCAGGGCCTGAACTCCCCTCTGAAATGGAAAGCACTCCTCCATAGATTAGGGTCCTTCGACGCATCATTTCTATTTCTTCAGGAGACTCATTTACGGGTGACAGATGAATTGCGCCTTAACGACAAGCTCTATCCCACTAAATTCTTTTCCTTAAGTGGCCTGAAGAAACGAGGGGTTGCCATTCTGGTGCGCAGGGGGCGGGGGGGATTTCCCTTAAAACTGTAGGGGTGGTACGAGATGAGGAAGTGAAGTTTTTGTTGGTTAATGCCATGGTGGATGGTCGCCAAAAAAAAAAAACACTGGTCTCCATATATGCCCCCAACACTAGCCAAGATCAGTTTATGAAATTGTCGAAAGCCCTATTCGATCATGCAGAGGGGGAAGTGATCATGGGCGGAGACTTTAATGCAGTTATTAACCCCCTAGTTGACAAGACCCTCCCGCCCACACTAAATGGCAGGAATCATTTCAGACCCCTTACCTCTCTGCTTAAAGAAAACTCTCTGATTGAAGTGTGGAGTTACTGTCATCAAGATGAGGGACTACACCTACTTTTCAGCTGTTCATGGGGGATTTTCCAGACTGGATATGTTCTTTATATCAGACTCGCTCATTCATGAGGTGGAGGAAACTTTATTGTATATGGTTCAAAAATATAACCTTTCACAAATCTCAGCTTTACAGAAACAGATATTTTCCGTGAGGCGCTCGCAGACCATGCCCCAGTCCCATTAAATATAGCTCCCCCCGAGCTAACACCCCCCCCCCACAAGACCCACCTGGAAGCTAAACGACTTCCTCTTAGAAGACCCGGTGACCTGTGCCCATATTAGAGAATCCATAGACCTATACTTCAATGAGAACGACACTGACTATGTGAGCTGGGGCACGGTCTGGGATCCAAGTAAGGCAGTGATCAGGCGCATTTCATTGAGCAAGTAGCACATCGAAGAAAGGCTAGGAGATTTCTCCAAGAGCAACTAGAGGGGGAAGCCCATAGGCTAGAGGAGATGCATAAAAAGAAACCCTCGCGGCGCGCATTATGGGACTTGCGAACAGCGAAAAAAAGCGCTCTAGGCACACCATATGGGGAAGGCGGCTTACTGCATGATGCACACCAAACAATTCTTTTATATCAAAGGAAACAAGGCTAATAAACTGCTAGCGGCCAAGCTAGGGCAACAGACATGACAGAATAGGATAGACCACTTGCGAGATAAGCATGGTAAGAGCACCAACTCTGAAGAGGGGCAATGCCTTATTGTTGAGGAATTCTTTAGGGAACATGCAGCCCCCTATAGAAGGGACTCACAATCCACTAGAGATTTTATAAACACAGGGACTCTACCACAGCTGCCACAAGCCCTTCAGGAACCCTTAGAAGATCCAATATCCCCTGAGGAAGTGGACTCAGCAATAAAGTCACTCCCTATTGGCAAGTCCCCGGGCCCAGATGGCTTCACAAATAAGTTTTACAAAACCTTCTTTAGAGACCTCACACCAGATCTCACAAAGTTATTCAACGAATGCTGGGAAACTGGAACTGTTACACAGTCCATGGCAGAATCGAACACAACCCTAATCCTCAAGCCAGAAAAGGACCCAGCAGAATGTTCATATCGGCCCATGGCCTTGCTCAATACAGAGGCTAAACTATATAACAAGATTATAGCGCAGCGATTGGGGGAGACTTTACCCACACTAATAGATGGGGATCAAACCGGTTTTATTCAAGGTCGATCTGCTCAGAGCGATTGACCCGATAGCCCTGTCGCCATCAAGTCCGGGCCCGCTATCCCTACTATCTTTAGATGCTCGTAGAGCATTTGATAGCATGTCCTGGGAATACTTGCAATTGGTCACAATTTTCTAAATTGGTACTATCAAACTTCCGGACCCCTCCACCCGAATACGAGTCAACTCGCGGTGGACACCCCAGATACCCCTCAGTAGGGGAACCAGGCAAGGGTGTCCCCCTATCGCCGCTGGTATTTGCACTAGCTATGGAACCCCTGGCACAACACATCCGTCTCCACCCTGACATTCAGGGATTTGAGGTAGAAGACCAATGTCACAAAGTCGCACTTTATGCAGATGTGCTCTGTTTTAGGGACGCCCAAGCTTCAGTGCCCCCCCCGCTCATGGCTCTGCTTGATCAATTCGCAGTAATATGTTTATCATGAATCCCGATAAACATGACAAAATCGATAGGCCTGAATTTATCTGAACCACTACATGTGTTAAACGCCCTACATAACACCTACTCCCTCAGATGGGAAAGCTCCAAAATAACTTACCTTGGGGTGCACCTGACCCTGACCTATCCAAGCCTATGGAAAGTCAACATTCCCCCTCTACTAAAAGACACCAAACAATCTTTACAGAAATGGGCCCTTCAAGAGATATGGTTAGGGCGCATAAGCGCAGTCAAAATGCCTTTACTCCCGAGGCTTCTTTATACGCTACAGGCGCTCCCACTGTTCATCCCAGAGCACGACTTAGTAAACCTGCAGAAAGAAGTCGCTTCATCTGGCAGAGAAAACGCCCATAATTAAGCGCAAGATCCTCACTCGAGGCAAGCAGTTGGGAGGCCTCTGACTCCCATCCATAGTAAGATGTTAACGGGCAACCCAAATTGCCCCATCCCTGAGCTGGACCAACCACCCCCCCCATCCCCCCCCAGTGGCAGGACATTCAACTGTTCTCTGGAGCCCCCCTCTCTCATCTTCTCTTCCTCCCGCATGCCTGCGTACCTCCCAGAAGCCCCTTCTCCTTTCCACGCTGGCAACGCTCTGGTGTTGGGACAGTATAAACTAAGGGGAATCCCCCCAGGATTGGGACCTCTCTCCCCAATTAAACAGAATCCAGCCTTTACCCCTGGGCTTCAGGCTAACTCCTACCGACACTGGTCAAGAGAGGGACCCCTGAGACTGCAAGAGCTCTATAACGATAATATCCCACTGACATTTGCCCAATGCAAAGAAAAGTTTAATCTCCCTGAGACAGAGGTTTACATATATACAATTACGACATTGGACTACCAACTAGACCATAATGAAAGCTGCGACTAGGCCCCCCCCCCCCGGTCAGGTCTACAGCTGACAGCTGCGGAAGGCCAACGCTCACAGTGTAACAAGTTGCTATCGCCTCCGAGAAAATGTCCCAGAAGATGATAAACTTCTGTATATGAAGGCATGGGAGAGAGAACTAGGAATTGAGATAACCCCAGAAGCGTGGCAAAGAATTTGTGATAGAGCACATAAGTCCTCTAGATGCACGTCGGTTTAGGAATGTACACTCAAGATCTGTTACCGTTGGCATTTCTCACCACAGACGACACGCGATAAACCCGGAATACCCAGACACGTGTTGGCATGCCTGCGGGGCAAAGGGAGACCTGGGACACCTGTGGTGGCACTGCCCGTTCATTCAAACTTACTGGCTAGAGATTAGACCACAAATCGAGGACATGCGGAATCCTGCTCCCCATGGACCCATTAGTAATGCCATTAGGAGACTCACCAGACTGATCACCCAACTAGTTATGGCGGTCCGCCTTAAACGAGCGCGCTTTTGGAAGGAAATAGAGGGCCCATACATAGCATACTGGTGGGTAAAGGTATGGGAACTCCTAGGGATGGACAAATTAACAGCTGCAATAGAAGGTCAGACACCCAAATTCACAAACATATGGGGCCCATTCCTAGATCACGTCGCAGAAAAAGAACATATGTTCTTCCAGACAAGATTGATCAAGTACCTCTGCCAACCCCGACACGCCACTAGGACGGGGAAAGTAACCACCAAATGGTCATCTGGTAATGAGAAAGACATAGCCCTTCACGGGGCTCAGCGATGAACTGGTTGTAACTCTAGTGAGGTTTTTTTTTTCCCCCTCTTCGTTTGTTCCCCTCTGCGTTCCTTAATTTCGAGAATTACTAGCTGTTAAGCAATCTATCCTATTCCCAGAGGATACTCATGAACTTTATATACATGATGAATCACAAAGATGTTAAATTGAAATGTTGAATTGAGAAATTAACTGTTACAATTGCAGAGAAACTATGAACTCGATCTCATAAATGCTGCCGGAATTAATAGAATTGATGAATTGCAAAAGATAGACTAGATTGATGATTCATAGCGTTTGAGATTAACTATGTTACCACTTGTAATGACATTTGTTGAATTTAATGTTTAAACAATATTTCAATAAAAAGATGACAAAGGAAATAGTGGAGAAAACAGCGGAATAGAAGAAATAGAAGCCATAGCCTCGCAGGAGAATCTTCAAGATCGCGCTGAGGCAAGGGAAGCACCTGAAACGGAACGTACAAAAACAGACTTCATCTATAAAAGAAGACATACAGTTTACAATATCACCTGTGAAATCTGTACCCCGCCGTGTGAGTGCTGATTCCATCAGCAACCATACAGCTTACCGTGATGTTGGCGGGGTCTGCCTCCTACTGGGATGGCGACGCCTGCCGTGGGAGGAGTGGGTCCCTGTGGGACGCATGCGCACAGCTGCGGAGTTACGGAGGAGCGCTGTTGCGGCTTGATGGGGCACCACTGCAGTTGGTGCTCGAAATGAGTAAAGCGAGTGCCGCCGATCGGCATAGTATAACAGGAACACGGAAATGAAAAACATGGTCCAGACTTGCCATCAATAGAATCACCGTTATATGTTGATGCAGTCTGATTTTATAGACATCCCCTTGGCTATATCATTGTTTTCTTTACTGAATGTAAATAATCCAAAGGAAATCAAAATTAACAGTCATCAGTTAAGAGTCTGCAAATACTCTAAATCTGTCAATTGTGCCATTAAGAAATTCCAGTCCAACGAATCGGCCTTTATAGACGGAGGCATGTGACAAGGAAGTAAATGGCCTCATGGACAAAGCTATTGAATTATCCCACAGAGATGAAAAAAAAATGGAGCATCCAAGTTCACCCGAGCAAATGGCTCAAGACCTCAACATCCAAAATTGAATTAAGTCAGTCAAAAGCAGAGCAACAAATCTATGTCGGACTTGAAGTCAATATGGTGGCACTTTATGCCCAAGGACAAATTCATGATAGATCCTAGCAAGTCAATTGAAAAACAAAGCGGTGACCTTAGTGCAAGCAACATTTGGAGTGAGGTATCAGATAAAGAGATTGATAGCCTCAGGCAAATGTGACCTACTTACGGTAGGTGATATAATTGATAAACCAGTGGTAGAAATTCAAACACCTACAGTATATAATTCAGACAGAGGAAAAAAACAGACAACCTACTGTCACAAAAGGAATTAACAGCGGGTGACAAACGAAATAAGGAAATTAATTTGGTCTCAGATATAGTAGTAGATTAGGAAGAAATGACGCCTATGATAGCCCAACTATCAAAAAATGAGCCTTTTGTAGGCAGAAAAGAAAAATGGCAAATCGATGACGTTGACCCAAATGAATCAACCCAAATAGAACCAGGAAAAAAAACTAAAGATAACTAAAGTCGGGCCAACTGAGGAAGACAATTAAAAAAAAAAATCTATATCAGAACGGTATCTACCTGTGATTAGTAAATAAAGGTATCAAGCGCGTCTGTCCAAGGACAACAAAACAATGACAATGAGAAAATTGCTTCCTCCAGAGAGGAAGAACTTGAAAGTTCGGATTCAGAACAAAATTAATGCCCAAGAAAGGAATAGAGATCTTAGGAAAAACAGGTAAGACAAAGACTTAAAAAAAAATAGAACAAAAATCATCTCAGAGCAATTTGTAAGTTTACAAGCCGCTGTAGGCTCCATGATAACAATCACTTTGGCCCCCTTCCTCAAATTATATGAGGCCTTACACGAAAACTATAGGGCCTAAACACTGCTTGCTCTTATGCAGTCAAGATTAATTTACATTGAAGCCTACATAGAGGCAACCAAAGAACGAAGGAACAGAGAAAGAAGCTGAAAACATCTCTGTTAAAACATTGGCGGACCTCTTGGGGGAAGCTCGCCAAGACAAATGTGCCATTTTAAATAGCTTCAATGAAATAAACTTAAGAGCTGATGCTACAAGAAAAACCCAAAAGGAGACTCAATCAAGAAAAAAACACCAACAATGAAAATCAGTGCCAAAGTGACAGAGTGCACAAGAGTCTCCAGCTAAAGTCAGTAAACGAAGATAAAGATTTCAGGAAAGAGCAAATACTGGTGAGAATAAATGCCGGGACTGAAAATAGCGCAATTGCTACCTCAGATGACGGCGGGCACCCAAAAAAAGCGCAACTACTAATACATCTTTGAACCAAATGATGAATAAAGATCAACAAAGCATACCATCAACAAGGGTGTCTTCAGAATCCAAGAATTCCCAAGAGAAAGGAAGATTTGAGGAAATGTTTGGCCTAAAACCTAGGCAAGCTAAGTACATCTTTGAGACAGAAAAGCCTGCTGTGGAACAAAATGGAAAAGATATGGGAGCAAGAAAAATATCATGTAACAAACTAAAAAAACAAAAACTAGCACTGTGTAAAACAACGTCAAACTGCGGAACGAGAAAACTCATTCGCAATATAAAAACTATCGTAGATCAGCTTTACTTGAATAGTCAATCCACGCACACTAGCCAGACACAAAATAGCGAGGAACAGAATATGCCAACAAGTGGTGAAATTAAATCTATAAAAAAAACTCAGCACAATAAGCATGACACCTCCGTGATAAGCGGGAAAGACGACTCTCTATTGTACTTGTCTACATACAAAGACAAGAGTCTTATTGAGGATGAGATTCCACAAAATACGCCACTTGGAGAGGAGCAGAGAGTCGCCCTTTGAACCCAAGAGCCAAGTACATTTCGCAACTCTACAATCCAAATGTGAACTCTTGGAATCCAAGCAAATAAATGAGAAAATCACAACAAGTTATCTTGGTGATAATAGAAAACTCTGGCCAGAACACTTACATAAAGATTCTCATTCAACAGAACGCCATAAACCCATGTCCACATAAAACCACAAAATGGGAAAAGGGAAAAACTGCTGTAGAAGTTTATAAGTTAAAGATAGAATGTATCTTAAAAGCCAAAGACTTTAATTCTAAACTGCTCAAATTTGATGAGATTACTACACTCAATACCACAATTGCGTGTAATTGAGCCAAAGGACATCAAAATAGTGGCTTTCCAGAATGAGAGCGAAACTGATGTGTCCACTTCTCTTCGAAGGTGGTCACAACCTGATTCTGTTGTGGAATCACTGTGAATCTTAGGATTTGAGATTACAACCACCGAGAATGAAAAGAACATTCCTATCTACAAAACATCCAAAAACAAATATGGACATGGAAAAAATGGAAAACATGGAAAAACTGGACGACCACAAAGAAGATCTCAGACCGTTTAGGTTTTCTCCAACAGTTCTGCGAGGACCAAATGCATTACATATCCTTGTCAAAGGAAACCCTAACTCTGCTGTGTCTTTAAGAAGACTGTCAGAAAATGAGGTAAACTCCAAAATTGATCAAAATTCCTCATGGGACTGGCTAGCTTCAATCCTTGGAAAGTTCAAGAAAGAAATAGAGCGAAAAAAAGTGGACCCAAGAGGAACATAGGATAGCATCATGGAACACCAGAGGATACAAAGCCTATAAAGGAAAAGCTGGCAGACCCTCAGCGGGACTTGATTGTTAAAAAACAACCTCAAGAATGATAAGCATATTAGCGCATTCACCTCTTATTCAAATAATAATCCTCCAAGATGGAAAAGAAAATACCAAAGACGAAAGAACAAAAAGCAATCTTTAATGTTTATTGGAACAGGCAAGCAAAGGATGGTGAAACCTTCAAGCAATTAGTCATGAATATAGACGACCTTAGAGCGGAGTTCAGAAACCTGCAAATCATCCTTTGCGGAGACTTATCAATTGTCTAGATAAAAAAATTTAAGAAGAAAATGCAAAAGAATCACAATCATTAAGGTGGATGGACGAAATAGGAATCTTAATCTAGTAAATGGTAACTTAGATGGTGAAAAACATGGAGCACCTATAACCCCAGCGCAACTCTTTTTGGCAGTCATGGTCACCTTTCAAAACATCAAATCCTTAAAAATAATACATTTCATCAAAAGCGACCACAGTCAGTCAATTCTAACGTACAGAGAACTAGCCACTGGTAATGGGAACAATCAATAGAAAGTTCGGGAAAAATGGCCTTATAATGTAAGTGTTGATAATGGCCTGAATCGTCTGGAGATAAATAAGCAGATCCCTCAGTTAAAAATCAGCTATAGAGCACTGATAGCTAATCCATCCCTGGGGGTAGAATACGAATCTTGCCCGTCATTATTCAGAGAAAATGGCCAAGAACAGCAGGGAAAAAAAAAAAAGACGCACGCACACCATTTTGACCTAAAAATAGCAATTAAGAAAAAACTAGCGAAAGATCTACGTGTCCTAAAAAAGTTAAGGAGCGATACAATGGAACAAGAGTAAGCTCCTGAAAGCACGTTTTCGTAACTGGGCAAAAGCCCACAGAGCTCAATTATAGCAACAGGACTCAGAACTCATGATGACTATAAAATAAAAACGCAAAAGCGTTTTGGTCATTGATAAACTAGCGTCTATAGGAAATAAACCCGATAGGTGAAAATCAAAGGCTGGATCACTTTAGAGATATCTATAACCAAAACAGCGTGGAGCAGAAACTACAAAGACCCTCACAAAAGATGAAATTGTGGCAAATACATTTCATGAAAAATGAAATATTGGCCTTAATCAAGAAAGCTATTAAGTCGCCAAGCTCCGGGGCCGGATGGCCTTTCAAATTTTATGCTAAAACAAAACCCTACACTATGGGCTAACCTCAGATTACCTTTCTAGGAGAATTGGCAGGAGGATGCAAATACCGGACTCTTGGGTGAAAGCGTTAGTAATCCTGGTATTCAAAAAGGGAGATCGAATGAAACCGGTAAACTACCTCACAATATCTCTCCTAGATGTCCTCAGACAATTGTATGCTAGCATCCTACTTAAAAGATGAAATGAATGGTTAACAAAGGGCGAAAATCGTGACCCAAGACAGACAGGTTTTGTTACGAATGTAGACTGCGGGCTAAATCTGTTAACATTCAATCTACTAAAAATGAAAACATTGAAAGAAAACAAACTATGTTGCATTTGTGGATATGTCCTCTGCCTTCGATAGGGTCGATCGTGAAACCCTTTGGTACAAGCTGAAGAAAAAAGGATGCACACAAAACCTACTTGCAGCCATCATCGCCCTACATTCTAACAAGTCTACATATCAGGTTAGACCTACAAGGGTCTCTGAGCGACTCTCTGCCCACACAAAGAGGCCTAAAACAGGGCTGCCCTTTAGCGGCAATCCTGTATAACGTTTACATATCCGATATTAAATAATGGATAGAACCAGCAAGAGCCTGCCACCCACGCATGAGCGGAAATTTCTTGGGGCATCCATTATATGCAGACGATCTAATACTTCTTGACTGCAATAGGTTTACAACATAAATTGAATGCCCTACAGCATTATGTGGATGAAAATAAACAAATGCTGACAAAACAAATTCTCATTCTCGAAAATGGGCATAAGAACCATCTAAAAAAATTCACATGGACATTACAGCAGACGGCGATCAAAGTGAAGTGCACAAAATATCTAGGTGCCATGATAAGTGATGATAGCGGTGAAAAACCGTAGATTTCAGCTTTGGAACTTAAAATGGACCAGCTTATAGCCCAAGTCCTAATTGTGAAAAAAAGATATGGGAAATTCTCATTACAACCCGTGGTAGATTTCTATAAATACAAAGTGATCCCCGTGATATCATACACAAGTGACGCATGCTTAGGAATGCCATGTATGGGACAAATTAGAGGCAAGATACTGGAGGGAACTTCTGAATCTTGCAAATTCAGTGCCAATAGGAGTAATCCGCCACAAACATGGCCTATATTCAATCCATATACAAGTGATTTGGAAAGCACTCCACATACAGAAAAATAGAACTAATGGAATGCCATGTATAATATAAAATACTGAAACAAAAAAGGTAATGCTCCAGAAATTCTGGCCCCTTAAAATGTGGAGATTAGTGCAAAATGATTTTGGAAAATCTGTGCACCCGAGCTGAAACCTTACAGGACCATCCGAAAAGAGTTAAAACCCTCCTGTTATCAATAGATTGGGCACAATCAGAAACAAGTCGGTCAACCTCTAAATCCCACACCTTGTCAAAATCTCTAGTAAACTTCGCCAATCAGCTTCCTAGCAACCTAAGGAAGAGTGCCAATCAGAAGTACAGGGACCTGATTTTTCGTTTCAGGCTAAACATGCTACGAACACGACAGATCCTAAAGAAATATGGCCTAGAAAAATCTGACAAGTCGACTATGCAAAAAAAATAAGAATCTTTACATCTTTTAATGTTCTGCAGTGAATTAAATGGGGAAAGAAATACCTCCAGAACATTTTGGCCCCAACCTGCGGTCAAGACTGATAAATGGTGGCAAGCCCTATATGATGAACTAAATAAAACTGCAGGAGGACTCGTCATACATCTAGAAAATATGCTAATAAGAATAACTAATATAGACAGGGACCAGGACAAATCGGACCTGAACGCACGGTCTGGAAAGGACCTTTGAAGGATAATTGAACGAAAAAGAGGACAATGACTCTCTCCTTAACATCTGTGTTCGGCTTTGCAGGGAACTGACAAAGGAAATCTGTAATGTCTAAGCAAAAAGTTATGTATTAATTTACCCTAAAATGCTACAAAAAAACATTTTTCATTCTGAGTAATCCTACTGAACCACCAATGCAATACAAATAAGGTAGATAAATTGTGTCCCCATTTCAATCCTAAATCCTGTTGCCCCATCAAGTGATTCCCAAAGTGAGTCTAGCCCGGGTTTAGTGGCAAGTTAGGAAATCTCACAACATACAACCCAAAATACCCTACATGTCTTCGACGTATTGAATAGATGCTAAAAGTGTGGTAATTCTGGCAGGAGATGCAAACGCAGTGGGGGAACCTGAAATGGACAGATCTAATACTAAAATCTATGGTGCAATCGGAGCCATCTCATGACCTGAAGGCTAAGTGGGAGGTGTAAGATTAATTAGCGGGTTTTGGGAACACAGAGCACTGCACCACTGCACAGGATCAATGTATAGCATGTTTTTTTATACAGCACCACTGCATGGGTTTGGTGCATTACTATGATGCAATTGTTTCAAGCTATGTGTTGCCAGTGCAACCTATGGACATGTAAATGAAAACCGCCTATGCAGTCAAAAACGATTTCTACATATAAAATGCAAATATTTTTTTTTTCACAGTTAAAAGCATATATATTTACCTGAAATTCCTCTGTTGCAGGAGACACATTTGAGGATTAATGAACTAACCTCATTAACAAAAAACTAACATGCTAACTCATTAATAAAATAATGTGTTCTCCAGTGCAAAATGAATGGAAAATGACACGCTCTGAAAGTCATTTTAAACGCGCATCCAGATTTTTTTTTTTTTCTTTGCTTCCATCTGTGCTCTGTCCACAGTATTTGCAGGAAGCAAAGACTCGAATAAGCAGGAAATCAGTTTGGTTACAGTTGCAACCGTATAAGCCAAGCCATTGTTAATGAGAAGGAGGGTAGGACATGATAGAATTTCATTGGTTGAACTCGTTTGGAAGGCTGTAACAGAGCTTTGCTAATGAATCTCGGGAAAAAGGAGGGGGAATACATTTTAGACAGCTCGGAGAAAGACCTGACCGGTAGCTGTGGAGTTCCTGATTGAAAAAGCAGATCCCAGCTGCACTGCTGCAGAGACTGGGGATCCCAGACAATAATCCCCGGTTTGAGTAACGGCTGATGCCTGTTCTCACTGGGGGTGCTTGAAGAGGAAATTGCCACATCCAGAAGGCGACCAGCCCAAGAATTTCACATGCTGAACAGATTACGTAATTATATATTGCAGAGTGTGGGGCAGTGTGCGAAACTATTCAGTCAGAGGAGAAGAGGGAATTCCAGTGTTATCAACATGTTTAATGTTGCAAATTAGACTGTTCTCGCCGCTCACAGATAATGTTACTGTGCCATTTCAATTTATTTCTGTAAAAAGAGTAAGATCGTGTTGTACTGCAATTTTATAATACACAAAAATATATCTGAAAGCGGATGGGTAGTGTGTTTTATTTTCTCTTTTGTTTGTGCATTTACCATTACAGTGCTGATAAAAAGGGGGAGATGTTTGGACAGTACAATTGTCATTTTTAAGGTAGCTAAAAATAAGATTTGGCTGCAGCTGTGTGCACAATTTCATTCAGTATGAGCAATTATAAATAACTTATAGCCTGCTGGAGGTACATGAGTCAGCAGAAAGAGGCCCTGGACATAGTTCACCGATGTAGATATGTTGGTGATAGATACCGCATGTTAGCTCGTTGCCGTAGATAAGACAGCGAGGACAGCCCATGGTGGCACACTAAAAACGAAAATGTGGTATTTCTGAAATGTAGGCCCGAGGTCTCTAGTGATCACACGAACAAACTAAGCAAAAATAAGGGGTTCTGGATATTGGGGCCATATATAAAACAAAGGAATTATGCTCACCAGATATACCACCAATAACGCATACCAACATAATGTATACCCCTAAATGTATCAGTGTGCTGAAATAATGTATGTATACTGTAGTACTATATACCAAATCTAATCTGAATGCAAAGAGTGATTATTACTGAATTATTTTCATTTTGGTGGTAATAAAATACCGCTAGGCCCCAAATCTATACAAAATAGCCAACATATTTATGGTGCGTTGTAGGCCGGGAAAATGATCATAGAGCACCTACCGGGCGTGGCAAGCGTGTCTCACACTGCCATCTGTACATTAGAGGGAACCCATTTCATAATAGCAGTGTGCCACTAAAAACGAATTTCAGAATGTCTCAAATGGAAGCCACATTCCCAGAGCTAGTGCAATATTTAGAGGCAAAGTTATTTGCACATGGGACGTGGTCATCCAACAACGCCACAGAATGGCACGACTGCATTCATGGTGAAGTGCAGAAAGAAAAACTAGACAGTATTTTTGCAGCAGGCAGCATAATTCAGGTCTGCCTTCTGAGATTATTAAATGCGGCTGACAAACATGCAGAGAAAGATGGTCTGATAAGGCTATGTGCCAAGATCTGGTTTATATTGAATAGGACCCTGCAAATGCAAGAACATGATACCCAGCTAATTAACAGGTTAAAGACTGACTTAGATGGGGCAAGTAAAAAAGAGGAGATGTTAAGAACAGAATTAGAAGGATGTCAGAAAGACATGCAATTAAAATGCAGAGATTTTGATTCTGAATTGTCCAAAAGCAAGAAACAGTTTGAAGACAGTGAGCAAGAATTGGTACATTTAAAAGCTTTAGTGGACCACATTAGACAGGATAAAGTTGATTGTTTCTGAAATGCAGATTTTACAAAAAACATTTTGAAAAAGAAAGTGATCTCCAAGGTGCAGAGCAAGAAATGGTTAAAATGATTCAAGAAAAAGACAAGAGAAATAAAGAATTCAATGAATTCCAAATGCAAATGTGCGACATGCAGGAGGTAAATAAAATGAGTGATGAAAACAACTATCTGCAAAATGAAACACGCATGCTCCTTAAGAGTGCAAAGACTTAGAACAGCAAATGTGCATTCCCAGGTCCCAGGAGAGGCGGCAGGGTACTACATTCAATGGAGTGGAGGTGAATTCTAGTTCTGCCCAAAGAGCTAGTGCTCCAGTGACTGGGCCGGTGACTGAACTTGGTTGCGCCGCCTTTGGGGGATTTGATACTCCCATTGGGGGCAGCCAGCAATCCCATACACCTGGAACCAGGATTGAGTCACCAAGTAGTGCAATTCCATGTATTGCAACAAGTAGCCCCTTAAAAAGATCATGAAATCCATTAAAGCCCTGATCAAACCATTTAAAAAAGGAGGGGAATGCTGCATTGAGGATCACTTTGAAGCGGTTCATGACACTTTTAAAGCATTCCAGATACCTAAGGAACAGTACAGACAATATTTTCATTTAACTTTAGATGCTCCGATGGCAAGCATCAGAAGGGGATTAAATGAACAGCAGAATATGACATGGGTGGAGTTTGAAAAAGTAATTAGGCGTCATTTTTCTCCTCTTCAGTCATTGCAGGAGGCAAAGAAAGTCGCTTACACAATCACTGCTGGGCCGAACACGTCCCCTCGACAATTTTTACAGGACTTAAAAAGGCCATTTTCTCACTTTGATGCATCTTTTGACCCCAATTCCAATGAGTTTAAAACTGCCTACTTCTATGGGCTACAGAAAGACATCATATCCCAATTGGTCCGTGAATTTGACCGTGACAAGTCCCTTGAATGGATTGTACATCAAAGCACAAAACTATATGAGGTACTCCATTGTCAGGGTAAAGAAAGTGATAAAATGAAAGATACTAGACCTAAATCTAAAGAACCTTCAGCCACAGTGATGGAAATCAGGTCAGCCAAAATGTCCCTCGAGTCTGCTCAAAGTCCAGGTAAAAATAATTTGGCACCTGAACAAAGGGTTAATCAACAAAGGTCATCACACACTGCACCAATGTTCCAATCACATGATCCTAGTAATAGGGAGAGCTACATCAGCCCCAGGTATTTAGGGGATAGACCCCGGGCAGGATATCGGCCTGATATGTCAGGTATGAATAATAACCAAAGACAAAATCAAGATCTAAGAAATGATGGTCCCTACCAGAAATTGGGGACATAGCAGATTTGATCCCAACACCATGATATATGGTGATCAGGATAGACCCCGATATGTGGATCGATTTGCTGATAATGGGAATCAACATAGGGGTCAGTACCCACAACACGAGAGACAGGACATGAGACAGAACATGAACTACAATCCACGTCAGAACAAAGATTCCCCACCAGGGGACTATAATCAAAGGATGGGCGCACCCCGCTCCCCTCCACAAATGAATCAAGAGTTCAGGAACCATCCCAATAGAAATCAATCACCTGAGAGGTATCAGAAAAGATTCAATCAGGGGGAAAACAACCAGTATCGACCTAGGCCATAGAAAGAGGATTCTAGAGAGATGGAAAGGTTCCAGTGCCTTGAGGCCCAAGTGAAAATGTTAGCTGAGCAAATAGGGAAGCTCTATACAGCGCAAAAACAACCATCCAAAGAGGGGGCTGATGGCCATAGTAATGCCCGGGGGGCGTCTGAAAAGTGACTAAGTACTCATGATACCTACAGCACCGAAAAGACAGATTGCTCTGATGTAATTTAGCATAATGACTGAGATGCCTAATGATGTAAAACTGAAAATGCCAGTAAATGAACATGTAACAGAAAGTGCAAACACTTCTAAAAAACAGGTACGGTTTAACCTAGAGCTAAATCAAACATTGAAGGTTTGTGCAAAAGAAAAAGAAACCTGAAATTCCAAAAGAACAAAGGGACAGATTTAAGAAAAATGACTCATGCATGGGGAATACCAGTGCGCAGGGAGTAAGTGGGGATGCTATAGCTCCTTCCCTGGACAGTCAAAACTGTGAACAAACACAGACAGAAAAAGGAAATACTCAAAAGGAGGGTACAAATCAATCACCTGAAGAATTTTTTGAGCCACATATTTTTGAAGAGGCTGAAAGGGCTGGTACCACACTAAATGATCACAAATGCACAGAATTAAACAATGACAAATTACTAAATGATGTTACACATGTTCAGTTGGAAGGTTGTAATGTGGTCCCTGATGATACCCAGATGGATGGGCAAACTGGCCACACTCCAAAAAACCTCTAAACATGGAGAAATGAATAAAGTATCTTGCGCAGAAATGGGTAAAAAGGAGGGAAAAATGTCTTTCCATTTACCAATGTGCTTAGCCAAAAGTGAAAAAGTCCTGAGAAAGGTGAGTCCTGAAATCAGTAAGAATTCACAGATGTGTATTAGAGGAAGTTGAGGACAGATATTATGCACCCATCACTGTAGAAGAAAAATGCCAAACATTTGCTATGATTGACACTGGCACACAGGCCACAATTATGTCCAAGGAGCTGGTAAAGAGTATCAATGAAGGGAGACCCCCACAGAATCAGATCACAGTGAAGGAAAATCAAGGTCCAGTGCATAACTTTAATGGGGAGGAGGTGCCCATCATAGGTGTAACTGAGGTTGACATAAAAATAGGAAAGCACAGAATGAAACGAGGTATTGATCACATCTATTTGTGAAATTCCATTTCTGATGGGGACAGATTGCCTGAAAAGATTGTCTCCTCTCATAGATGGGGTGAGTGGTGAATGGAGTGCTGTGGTCCTTAACCAAAAAAACATTGAGACCTAAGAAACTAAAATCACAAAACATCAACATAAATGAATATCACACTGTTGCCAAAACAAATGATGCTGTGGAGATAACTCCAGAATAGTTGCATACCTAGTGTCACTGTTCTATTAAATGTGTCAAGACAAAATGCAGAGCGACAATGAAGACTACCTGTACAAATATACTTGGACCCAAGGAAAAATTGGCAGACTGCCATAGATGAGCACACATTACGTTTTTATTTAAAAGAGAAAACATTCAAACAGAATATTGCTCCTAAAACAGATTCAGAAAAACACATTACCACTCTTGCTGAAATACACATGGAAGATGAGCAACCATGGGTTCATGTTGGTATAAATGACTGTTTTAAAACAATAAAAGCCACTTTAGCGCTTGAACAGGAAAGGAGTTTCATTAATGAGAAATTATTGCAAAAAATAATGGAGAGGGAGGAGATCCCGAAATTTAGAATTAAAAACCAATACGTTTCTGGGTTGGACAGTCCAGACTTTGAAAACCGAATTGCAGGCAGATGCATGCTTAAAATTAGCATTGGGCAGAAAACAATTTACCATAATGTATGGATAGTGAGTGGAGCACAAAATGATTTTTACATGGGCAATGACATCATGCACAGAATGTGTATGGTGTTAGATTTCCTTAATCAAAAAAATATGGTCACGCCTAGGTGGGCCAGCATCTGAATTTGAAGACAAAAGAAGGGATCATTGTGCACAACTGGTTCCTTATGCAAACAAATTACAAATGAGGAAAGATACTATTATTCCTGCATTTACAAAACAGTTTGCAATAACACTGAAATGCAAAAATGGACAGCAGATGAAAGACTGATGCATTTGTATGCCTGAATGAATCCATAAAACAGCAAGGCCTGGATTATGAATACATTCCATTGGTAGATATTGGTGAAGGGCCTGTAAGAATTATGGTAAATAAGGGTTGTCAAGATATTAATTTAGAGGAAAACTACCCATTAGGAATGGCCATACAAAAATCACATACTGCAGATCTAAACATGTTGATTGTAAATATCCCTGAAAAGTATGTAGATGCCAAGGGTGAGTTACCAGAATACCTGGACTCTCAGCCCAAAGGAATATTTAAAATTCATTCAGTGTACCCTTATGATTCAAATGAGACTGTGTGCTGCCATCAAGAGGATTGCATAACATTTAATTTAAATGAAAATGAAACAGAAAATCAGCCCATTGAAGTGGAAGCTGATATGGCAAAATATTTAAAAGTGGCAGCTTTACAAAAAGACACAGCCACACAGTTAGAGGAAAGCGCTGAGATTCCACTACCAGAACATTTTCCAGAATTTTCCAATATGGTAGAAGAGCAGATCTCCTTAGCGGATGCGTGTGACAATGATGAGGATAGGAACGAACTGAGAGATATTTATGGAATTTAAAGATGTATTTGCAAAAAATGCTTATTATTGCGGTTTAACTGATTCACATGTGGCCACACTTCCGGAAGGGTGTAGCAGAAGTCCAGTATTTGTACGCCAGTATAGACTACCGCTGGCATGTTTAGAATCATTGGCAGAGATTATTAAAAATTTAGAACCGCGAGGAATCAGCCGCCCAATTCATAGCACATCCAACACGCCCATTCTAGGTGTGTTAAAGCCAAATGGTCAATGGAGGCTTTGTGCAGATTTGAGGGAGTTAAATAAAATAGTACCAGTGTCCAGATGGCCACTGCCATACATTGATCAGGGCCTAGCTCAGGTACATGGTTCAAAAGTGTTTACCACATTAGATCTCACCTCTGGATATTGGTGCGTGCCATTGGCAGAGGAGATGCAGAATTTATTTTCCTTTACATTTGACAGGACTCAATACGCATGGGTTAGAACTCCGTTCGTGTACATCAATAGTGGGAGTGAATTTGGCCTATTTTTGAGAAAGGCCATGCCAGATGCAGCGGAAAGAAGAACCATAGTTTATGTGGATGTCCTGATAAAAAATGAAAGCCTGAAAAGCCATTTTGATGAAATAAGACATGTGCTTGGCCAATTGCAGAAAGCAGGCACCAAAGTAGCTTTACAAAAAGCACAAGGGTGCAAGAAAAAAGTGAACTTTCTAGGCCATGAAGTGACTAGAAATGGGCTAAATCCACAAAAGAAGAAAATAGAGGCCATACAAAAACTAAAGGACCCTAGAAATGTGAAAGGGGTAAAATGTTTATTAGGGATGACAGGCTATAACAGAAGGTTCATTGAAAATTATGCTGAGATCACACAACCATTGACTAAACTGCTTAAACTGAATATACCCTGGATATGGGAAAAGAGCAGTCTGAGGCAGTGGCTAAATTAAAGGAATGTCTTGTAAAGGCACCATGTTTAGCATATCCCATAAAGGACAGGGATTTCTTTATAGAAATAGGTTTCTCTGAACATTGTAGGTCAGCAGTGTTATCACAAAAACATGGTGTGAATCACAAAACCATTGCCTATGCAAGTAAAGCATTTTCCCAAGTTGAAATGAAATTCAATGAATGTGAAAAGGCCCTATTAACCACTGTGTGGCACTACAACATTTCCGCCCTATTGTTCAGGGAGAAAAGGTGATTATTGAAACAAAACATCAACCTTTGCAATTCTTAGAGAGTAAAAGAATTAGGTCAGGTAATCTAGCGCAGTCCAGAATCACTTCATGGACACTAGCATTACAAGGTTTCCCTGTAGAAGTGAGATATGGACAAAATAAAAAGAGCCCAATTGCTCAAGGGTTAGCTGACTTACATGACTGTGCAGCTGAACAAGTATCAAACGAAATGGAACCAGAACCTAGTTTGCAGGAATTTGAACAATCACCACACAAAGCTTTTGATGAAAAAACATGCAAGGATTTGCCAACTGTATATGTGGATGGTTGTGCTTTTCACATTGAAAATGACAGTAATAAACAATTAGTGTCAGGGATAGGAAATGTCTGGTTGAAATGTGAAGGCGTCCCCAGTATAGGGATGAGGATTGGAGCTAGGAGCAGTCAAGTGGCGGAATTGGCGGCCATTTATAAAGCAATTGCTACTGCAGTTGATAATAAATTCAATGAAATTGTCCTGGTGACTGATTCTGACTATGCGCGAAATAGCTTTGTGGAGTATATACCTGGCTGGAAAGCGAGAGGCATGATTACATACAACAAAAAGCCACTTAAACAGGGAAAAATGATACAAGCCATAGACAAATTGGTGTCAGAATGATTTGACAGTATGCTGGAGAAAAATTTGCGGGCATTTAAAAACACCCGGAGAGGATAAGGAGGGAAATAAGGCAGACCACCTGGCTAAAATTGGGGCTGTGATGGGAGAATTGCTACCTATAGATGATTTACTGGGTGAAATACAAATTGATGCAGTAACACGTTCTAGAGCACCAAAGGAGGTAGATCAACCAGTGGTACAGTGGGGTCATGATACGCCAGACCAAGATTTGATTGAGGCACAAAAAAAATGATCGAATTTTGGGAATCTGTTATCATTTGATAGATCCTGAACAAAACCCTTTATCAGAAAATGATTGTATGGGAAAAGAAGAGTTGAGGGTGCTATTAAAGAATAAAAAACGAATCAGATTACAGGATGGACTCATGATTAGAGAGTCCATAAGAGGACAGATAGTGGGTGGTACCCCTTTCATTCAGAGGGCTAATGCTACAACATGCACATGATGCAATAACTGCAGGCCACAGAGGTTCACAAAAAACATTGGAAATACTAAACGATTATGCTTACTGGCCACATATGTCCCAAGATGTGGAATTATATACTAGAGGATGTCTAGTATGCGCCCAATTTAAACTTGCTTCACCAATGCATAGAGCCCTATTGATGAAGAGGCCTAACTCTTCCATGGTCAGATTTGCAAATAGACTATGTAGGCCCTTTAAAAAGGTCGAGCAGAGGAAACCGTTATATTTTGAGTGTGGTATGTTTGATGTCGAAGTGGATTGAATGTATTCCTGCACCAGATTGTAGAGCGCAAACAGCAGCCACATTGCTGGTGAACCATGTGTTCTCAAGGTTTGGGTTGCCACAAAGAATTGAGTCAGACAGAGGAAGTCATTTCACAAGTACTCTAATGAGTAAGGTATGGCAAATACTGGGTGTGAAAAGGAAACTACATATCGCATATCGGGCAGCCTCTTCAGGTGGAGTTGAACGGAGCAATAGGTCTGTTGTGGACATATTAAAGAAATTTGTGGCAGAAGCAGGTTCCAGCTGGGATTTACGTTTACCGTTGGTTTTGATGGCAATCAGATCAACTCCTGCCAAAGCAACAGGTATTAGCCCACATGAGGTCTTAACAGGTAGGAAAATGGTGTTACCACAACACCTGCTATACAGAACACATGAGCAGACACTTGTGAGTGCATCCACAGTTCATGATTACATTGATGAACTGAGGAAGCATTTGCAACATGCATTTGCTTTTGTGCAGAGAAATCTGGAAAGAGCTGCTGACAGTGCAAAGTCATACTATGATAAAAGAACAGTGAGAGAATACAGTGTAGGGGACCAGGTGTATAAGTTTCATTTTGGAAAAATGAAACAAAAATTCTAAATTTCTAGCAGCCTGGCAGGGGCCATATATAAAACAAACGAATTATGCTCACCAGAAATACCACCAATAACGCATACCAACATAATGTATACCCCTAAATGTATCAGTGTGCTGAAATAATGTATGTATACTGTAGTACTATATACTAAATCTAATCTGAATGCAAAGAGTGATTATTACTGAATTATTTTCATTTTGGTGGTAAGAAAATACCGCTAGGCCCCAAATCTATACAAAATACCAAACAGAGGATCTGGGACTAGAAGATGGGTGGAAATAGAAACCCAGACTAGACTAGTCCTCAGTGATAAACCACACATACTGCCAAACAGACAAGAACCATCTCTACTAGATTAGGTAAACTAAGGAGGCAGTGCTAGGAAGCATCATGTAGTCTGGTGCAGAATGATCTGATGTGGGGAGGGGCAGAATTGAAAAGGGAAGTGAAGACTGGAAAACTACCCATTAAGAGACCAGCAAGCAGAACAAGAAATCCTGTTTAATCCAAATTCTGCCCTGGAAAATAATGTTGCTTTTGATGAGTTTTAGAAAATGGCAGCACTGACCATGCCAGACGTGGATGGCTTCAAGTTTAAAAATTAAAAGTTCAGTGCTGCCATCAAGTGGATGTTTTCAGGTAAATTCATACCACAAAATGAAGTGGGCTATATTGAACAAGTTACTTACCTGTAACTTTTCGAGCATGGGTCTGGCAGTGATTCACATGCTCATGAATATTCCCAGTCAGGCTGGGAATCCTCAGTAAAAACAGTTTCACTGTCTTTCTCCTATAAACCAATCACTGAGCTCTGGGTCATACTACCCACAACCAATGACTGCACTCTCCCCAAGCCCCTCCTTTGGCAGCCATTTTCAGATTTGGTAGTACGTGAAGTGGCAGTATGACCAAGAAGAGCCAGAGAGGGGCAGGAGGGAGGGTTTGCATGTGATGCATGCCAGACCCAAGCCAGCGAACAGTTACAGGTAAGTAACTTGTTCCTTCTCCAGCATGGGGTCTGGCATGGATTCACATGCTCATGAATAAAGAATACATAGCAGTACATACATAGACAACCACAGGAGGTGGCAAGGCTCAACAAAAGCAATTATTCTTACCTCCTTTCCAGGCACACCTTCAAAAGAACAGGTTGCGCAGCATTGCTTGGTCGACTCTGAACTCCTCCCTGGAATCCCTGGCGACAGTAGAATTTCGTGAAAGTATGCTTAGACCTCCATGTAGCAGCCCTGCAGATGTCCAGCAAGGGCACAGCAGACAAACGCAGTCGTCGCAGCGACCGCTCTGGTAGAATGGGCTCTTGGACGGCCAGGCAGCAGTCGGTTTGCCAACCGGTGACAATGAGGGATTCAGCTGGAGAACCACCTGGAGATGGAAGCCTTGGACAAGGCCTTCCCATGGTTCACAGGACCAAAGTTCACAAAAAGCTGGGAACTCTTCCTGAAACTCTTCGTGCAGGCCGCATAAAACTTCAGCACTCTAGCGACATCCAGGGAGTGCAAAGTCCTTTCAGCCGGCGACGAATCATCAGAAAAAACACAGGCAACACAAAGGGCTCATTGAGATGAAATTCCAACTGAACCTTGGGCATGGAGGGGTGCGTCTGCAGCAATACCCTTCCTTGTCTCGTGGAAAGTCAAGTAAGGCCTCTTGCAGGACAGGGCCGGATCTCACCCAACCTCCTGGCAGTGGTGATGGCCACGAGGAACGCGGTCCTCCAAGACAGGAACTTAAGCGGAGCTTGATGCATCAGCTCGAATGGGGCCCCCATGAGCCTCGTCAGTACCACGTTGAGTTCCCACGCCGTGTAAGGAGCCTTCACCGTCGGGAACAAACTGAATAATCCTTTGATGAATTCCTTCACTAGATGGTGCAACCGAAAAGAAAACCGCCCCAGTGTAGCAGGAGATAGCCGCTAGATGCACGATGGAGGCGTGCACCAACCCTGACTTTTAGCCAATAACAAGTACGGAAGGACCCAAGGGGCCGTGACCCTAAGAGGGTTGATCTTCAGCAAACTGCACCAAACGCTTCCATTTGTGTCCGTAACACTTCCGAGTCGATGACGCCCTGGACTTGGCGAGGCCCTCCTTGCAGTCCACAGCCAACTCGTACCCAAACTTTAACGCTGCAGGAGCCAGGCCTTCAGGTTCAGCAATCCTGGGTCGTGGTGCAGGATTGCACCTCCTTCCCTGGCGAGAAGATCTGCGACCACTGGAGAAGACGCTGACATGCTGAGAAGGATTGGGTACCAGATTTGCCTCGGCCAAGCCGGTGCGACAAGAATCATCTTGCACCATCTGAGTTGACTGATGACTTAGTAGCAGCGGCAACAGGGGGGGCGCGTACAAAAACAGGAGAATGTGTCGCCCATGCTCCCCAGCTAGGAAAACCTGCTGGAGAACCTCTGGCACTTGGTGTTTGTCGCCGTCGCAAAGAGATCGATCTGGAGATTGCCCCACTTGAGGAAGAGTTTCCACTTGACCCTGCCGAAGTTCCCACTCATGGCAAGAGCACAGCTCCCTGCCGAGGGAGTCAGTGGCAGTGTTTGACTCCGCCAGGTGAAACGGGATGAGGAACATCCCCTGGCCGACAGCCCAGTGCCACTACTCTTACACCTCTGGAGAGTGCCATGGACCTTTTGCCCCCCTTCTTCCGGATATAAAACATTGTGGTGGTATTGTCCATGAAGTGGTATACTTAAAAATTATCCAGAGGACTAAATTCAAAAAGTATCAAAAATATTTAACTTGATACTAAAATTGTAAATGACAATATGAATTAACGCTGAAAAACTGTTAGGTTGCAGATTAAAATGGCATTTAAAACAGACTGCAAAATTAATTTCTACACCAAATAATTCAATCATTCAACATCCTCATACAAACGCACGAGTACAAAAGTGCATTTATATATATTTTGGATAATATTCAAATAACAGAAGAATCTTAAATATTTGACAAATTGAGAATTTGTTGCCAAAATTTTAGAATGGATCTTAATAGTAAATGCAATATGCTTGATCACATCTCCAACTCGTTACAGTTTCCGACGGGTTTGATTTTATCCACGTCTCAGGGATCCAAATATACTAATTATCCAATCACTCGCTCCATCAACATAGGGACCTGATAGCAACTTGTATTCTACAACCAAAAATCTAAAATGCATATCTAAAGAGGCAGCACGTCTCTTGAAATCAATGGTGCTGTCACAACAGCGGCATTTTTTTTTTTATTTATTTTTTTTTTTTTTTACACAGACGTTGCATGATGCAACTGTCAAGATGTAGACAGGCAGTCATCAACGGCAGTACTTGTAAAGATTACGAGCGCATACAAAAACCCAGCAGCCCTCGGTGCTGTCTGTGAGGACCCTCACCACTTTGTCCTTGAGGGACGGGAGGAACGACTGGAGGGCCCAAAACAGCCCGTAGTTACAGGACATTGATGTCTAGCGTCTTCTCCAGCAGCCATAGTCCTCTGGCATGGAGATGTCCGGTGTGTGCTTCCCATCCCTCCAGGGAAGCGTCCGTTGTAACAGTCTCCGGGTATGGAGGGCTCTGGAAATCCGTGCCCCCGGCAATGTTGGAGCACACGCCCCACCACCTTATCACGCAACGGAACTCCTTGTCGAGCACGATCCTATCTGAAACCTCCAGACACTTGGATTCAACAGGCGTCCAGAAACCCTGGTGCAGTTGCATCTGCAACCTGAAGGGCTGGACCAGGTAGATGCACGACGACATGGCAAGCAGCAACTTGATGGTTCGCACTTTGGCGATCTAGTGTCGACAGCAGTTGCACCTTGCCCAAAATGGCCGTTATCCCCTCCTCCGACGGAGCCGCTAAACGGGACACAATTGAGCCTGGACCCTAGGAACAGCATGATACAAGATGGAGTGGAGCAGAATTTGGCATAGTTCTCAGAGGACCCCAGATCCGTCAGCAGGCAGACAGTCCTCTCCGTGTGGTCGACAGATATCCTTCAACTTGGCCCGGATGAGCCAGTTGTCAAGGTAAGGGTACACATTTAATTGCCTGTAGCCTCAAATGGGCCCCCACCGGAGCCAGGCACTTCGTAAAGACCCTGGGCGCTGACATCAATCTGAAGGGCAGAGCGGTGAACTGGTTGTGCTTCCATTGTACAATGAAGGTTCAATTTGGGTCCTTCCTCTCTTCTATTTCTATCTCTACCTGTGGTGTTCCCCAGGGGTCTAACCTCTCTCCCTGGCACTTCTTGCCCACCACATTGCAGCGCTCTGCCCCAACTTCCAGTGCTATGCGGATAACTGCTCATTTTCAGGCTAACCTCCGCCTCTTCCTCTCCCCCTCATCTCTGACCGTCTGTCCGCCATCCAGGAGTGGTGTGCTGCCAATGATCTCCGCCTTAATGCCAGTAAGACCAAGATTCTCCTCAGCACACCCGCTCCCTCCTTTCCTGTCACTCTCTGGCCATCTTCCTGCTCCCACCTTTGAGGCTAAAAACCTTGGGGGTCATCTTCGACTCCACTCTCGTTCTCTCCTCACATCCGAGGTCTCTAAGAAATCACACTACCAGCTGCACCTCTCAGAGGTATTCTTCCTTTCCTTCCCCAAGAAGCTCACTGTCTCCAGAGCTCTGGTTCTTTCTAGGCTGGACTATTGCACAACAGCCTCTTTCTAATTCTGCCTGCTTCTACTCTCTGCCCTCTGCAACTCATCCAAAACAGGCCTGCAAAACTTGTCCTTGGCCTCGAGCCCAGGAACCGTATCTCTCCAGGACTGAAATCTCTGCACTGGCTCCCAGTGGCTGCGAGGATCAAGTTCAAAACCCTCTGCATTGTCCACAAAGCCTTCTGGGGCTTAGGGCCCAAATACCTTCAACTTTCCCTTCCCAAATATCTTCCTTCAGCTCTTCGCTCATCCACCTCCAACTCCCTCAGGGTCAGTCGCTTCTCCAAGCAACGAGTTGGTGGTAGATCTTTCTTTGGTTGGCCCTCCCTCTGGAACAGCCTCCCTGAAACTTGAGAATCGGCTCTGATTCCAGAAACACCTCAAAACCTCTTTGCTTCTGCTTTTCCTCCTCTCCCCTGTTGACATCCTGGCTGAAACTGGCCTGGTTACCAGGCCACCCTCTGATCTCGGGCCCAGGTCCTCTCCCCCCTCCAGTCGCACACATGCACTGCCTTCCTGGCAACCCCCTCATTTGGGGACTGTTTTCTGCATCCCTACAGTCCCACTACCAGCACTTACACCGGCCACCTGCTGGCCGTACTTCTACTCATTCTTTTATCCCATGTACTGCACTGTCTCCTCCCCCTCACTTTCCCCTTACCCCCCCCCTCCCATGTACGCGCAATCTGAATGACACCTGGCCGAGAAGGATCGCCGTCTCACCTGTGTTCCCCCTCCCTTGCCTCATCACGCCTTGAAACACTTGTGTATATGCACGTTATAAATGCCATACACAAGCGTAGGAACTTGCAATGTTTGATGTGAATGGGGGTGTGGTCCTCCAGATCCAACAATGACGGTCTCCTTCCTCCAGTTGGCCGAGCACGTGCTGCAATGTGACCATCCTGAATTTTAGGGACTTTATGAAGTTGAGTCGTCGTAGGTCGAGAATGGGCCTCCAGCCCTCGGTCTTCTTTCTTACTAGAAAGTATATCTCGAGTAAACTCAGATCCCCGGAGTCACTTTGGAACCAGATCCATCGGCCCTGTTCTTAACATGGCCTGAACCTCCAGCAACAGCTGAGGGATGTGTTGTTCCTGCCGGGCCACCGGTGGTATTCAAGGACTCTCCTGTTGAAACTCCAAAGTGTGCCTTAGGGCAAGAGCATCCAGCACCCATCGATTTGTAGAAATGCTTTCCAACACGCTGATGAAGTTGGCCAGCCGGCCTCCCAACGGGGTGCATGGGTGGGGGCCCCAATGCCTCTTTAGTCCTGCTTGGTGGCCCGGTGTACTGCCTTGGGAGCCTTGACGATGATAGCGGCCACGTCCGAAGGCCTTGGAACGACCCCCGTAGGATTCCTGGGTCGTGGAACACGAGGGTTGGCGGTAAGAGGATCCACCGACAAAACTCTAGACTTCCCCGACTTCCCTCCTGAGGGACGAAAGGATGGACTGTGATGCTGAAGAGTACTCAGGGCACGGGCTGTCTCAGTGTCGGCTTCCATCGGGGAGGGAGGTTGACGTGTTGGATGATTTCTTCCTTGCCGCAGCTGAGACCACCGAGTCCGGCGATGGTTGCAATAGCAGAGAATTGGACGAAGACTCCCATAATCTATACTTCTTAAGCCAGTCCCCTCTTCACTGAGGGGTTCTTCAGAATTGCCAGACCCTCATCCCAGACATTGTCTAGGTAGCAGCACCGCTAAAATGGTCTTCGCCTCCCAGCGTTGGTACAGGAAGCCTTCCTTTTTCTTCTCCGGTGTGTGCTGAAAAAGCTCCAACACACGGGCGATCATAGAGTGGAAGGATCCCACTTCGTCTGGCAGAGAAATCCTTGGTTTCGTAGCCATGTCTGTCCCAAGGGCGGTTTGGGGGGGCAGTGACAGTGGAACCATAGGGTGCCTCCTTTTCTTCAGCGGTGGTGTCCCCGGTGTCAACAGGGTTGTCACCAGTGGGGTCACTGGTGGTGCTGTCGGCATACTCTTCTGAATCTCAGACACCAGTGTGTGGAGGGTTGAGAGAATATCCTGCAACAGATGTCTCGGTGGTGCCTGGGGGACAGGGTCGCTGGACCCAGCGTCTGTCATCACCCCTACCTCGTCATTGCCACCGCCTCTGGCGGGTCAACCGGACATTCTCATGGTCACCCATCTCCTCTGGGATGGTGTGGATGGAAACAATGTCTCGCATCGGACAAAGAAATATCCATGCCCTGTAGTTCTTCCATGCTCGGCCCCACCCCCCTTTTCTTCGGGTCCTGAGGGGTCGGCCTCGGGTCTGGCATACTCTTCTCCAGAGTCTTCTCTGCTGGTCTGGCCGAAGCCTCCTGCCTGGGAGGGAGCACCACTCTGGCCGCCACCAGGCTACCCTGGACCGGGTCAGCCCCTTCCGCCTTCGAGAGGGCGGCAGCAATCATCTCAATAGAAGACAGCCTCCTCCATAGCTGGCAGGACTGACACCTTGTCCTGCTTGGCCTCAGTTCTCTTGCAGCTACCACGGGGTAGCTGACTATCTCTTCGACGAAGAGCTGGAGCGAAGGCTGGAGACTGAGGCTGATGGAGACGAACATGCCCCGACAGTTGCGCGACCCACTCGCATGGCGAACCCAGCAGAAGTGGACTTGCGGTGCTTAGCCTAGTCTTGGGCCCCCACAGATGGAGCGTCCTCAAAGGACTTAAAGGTCCGCTCTGGTTGGCTGGATCCGGAGGCATGCCCCTGTGGACCACATGGGGTAGGGGCCTTGGCCTGAGCCACGCCGCCAGTCAGACGTGCCAGTCCTTCACCGTGCCCTTGGAGAAGCCACGGCAGATCTCAATCTTCCTTGTGCGTCAGGTGTAGATAATAGAGGCACTGGGTGAAAAGCCAGATACTAGGTTTGCTGTTATGTTATCATGCATTATTCATCCACAGATTCATTCACTACATCCACATTATGCCATTTCATCCATGCATTTGCTAGAGAAATAGGCCCCGTCATATGAAGGGTTTTGCTTAGTATGATGTTGCCATGTTTGCATTGGAGACACGCATTTGCATGCACTTAGAAATGTACATGGAGCCATTTATGTAGTGTTTGAAGAGATGATGGGAACTAGGCGCTATGGAGCATGAACTGGCTGCTCCAAGCCATTCTGAGACACTGGAAGCTCCACTGTCCACGAGAGTTGTTATAGTACACTGAATCAAAGATGTAAACAGATTAGGTAACTTTTGCCCTAGTAGAAGCAAATGAGATGGCCTGGCTTATCAGACCTTGGGTTTGTGTGCAGACAGGAGGGTGGGAGGCATTTGAAGGGGAGTGCTTTTTCTCAGGTTTGCAGTAGAGAAGGCCTTTAGCTGAGACGGGAGAAATTATGATTTTGCAGTAATACAGTGCCTGCATTGATAGAAGACACAATATGCTTGCCTGTTCCATCTTGTTCCTTATATGTCACAGTGAACTTGGAGGAAATGCACATATGCCAGACTTTTTGGCGCTTGATTTAGAGAATGCTTATCTATAAGTTTTGACATGTTACCATAGGGATGTATGTACGTCATTTGACATTAACCGTGAGCATGCTTTCAGCAGAATTGGATCGGATTCGGGTGGAAAGCAGAGTTTTTCGAGCAAACAGTAGTTGGCAGGAGACGAGATCGGTGGGGGCCAAGCAAAGAGGCCCCGACTGTGGGAGCAGAAAGCAGCCCGGTTCGCAAACACTGAGGACATCCAGAGGGGAGAGCACTGAGGCCTGGGAAGATTGATCATGTACGAGGGGAGTAATGTTGATCAAGTTGATTGAGGCCTACTGATTAGACTGTTAAGAGACGTGGGGAATTGGAACACTTGCAGAGAGGGTTTGGGCTGATGGAAGGTGAGATCAGGCAGGGATTAGAGTCCCAATGTGTGTGGGGAGAGAAATGCTGACGATGGAGCTTGCTGACAAATAGTTATCACATGTTGCTATTAGCCACGCATTGTTACTAGGCCGCATTGTTGCAATTAGGCGTGCATTGAGATTAGCATTATTAGGCTGCTTGCATAGAAGCCAGAAGAGAGGCAATTGTAAATTGCATCCATTGTAGATTGCACCCATGCTATGGGGTTGCAAATTCGTTTTGCTAGTAGTGTTTCTACCATGCAGGGCTATGCATGAATAAACTGTTTTATTGTTGAATCTATTGGGTTGTGTTTTGTCTGATGTTATTGATCTAATTTCGTGTCATTTTCTAGTGTTTGGTTTGCTGTGTGTGTTCCATAGCAACTTGGCAGTAACAGTTTGCACCCACCCCCTACCCCCTGAGAGATTTGGCAGACTAACAATTGTCGCAACAACGTGGGGCCAGATTAGTGCCCCCTGGTGTTGCATTTTCGATTCATATGGGAATGCTTGTCCGTGAAAACATTCTGCATGCTGCAGAGCTTAAAGAGGGAAGCACCATCTTCCGACACGATCCGGAGCAGTGTAGGCCTGACAAAAACATTGGAAACTTCCAATATGAAAACACTCAATGATTTATGCCCTCGAGAGGCGATGAAAGGTGTCGAAATCACAGATCACATTAATCCGATGGATAAACGATGGAGCACCCAGGCTCGATTGCTACAAAAGTTTTCCTACCGAAAAAAGTGTGAAAAACTCAAAGCTCAAAGAGCCAAACAGGAGGACTCCCAACACTTAAACCTGGAGTAAAGATCTGAAGATGGCTGGTAGAAGAGGGGCTTAGGGAGAGGGCAGTCATTGACTGGGCAGTATGACCCAGAGCTCAGTGATTGGTTTATAGGAAAAAAAGACTTAATAAACAAAAGTGACTTTGTTTTACAGAGGTTTACCAGTCTGACAGGGAATATTCATGAGCATGTGAATCCATGCCAGACCCAATGCTGGAGAAGGTATGTTCTCCTTATTGTATGTACCCTATATTTTGAAAAACAGCAAGAGTTCATTATTGGATTCCCAAAGCTACAGGTCGGAAAAACGTGCGTTAGCCAATTCTCAGCCAAGATCTAAATGGACTACTTAATCAAATGTCTTGCATTCTACTGATTCGCTATAAAATACTAGTCCACTGAAGTTCAATTTGCGAAATGGACCAAGTAGAGAAATGTTTAATAAAATGTGATTGTACAGTTCAGTTAAAAATTGTGATTTGGAATCCCTTATGACCATCAAAAAAATATCCAGGTCTTTATGGTTCAACCCGATTTAACTGCCCAATTAGTATATTTGAAAACCTCTTTCACCAAGGGCTTAATTGTAATCTATGTTATGAGACGCTTAATTTAAAGTCCTCTTCAAGCCAAATAGGCAACGGGCACCTATCTCCCACACCCGACCATTCAACAAGTTGTTTAACAGGGAAAATATTTAGCATAGCCATTGTCAAAAGTATTCAGTGGTAAGAATGTGTAACCAGGGAGAGGTAACTAGCCATATCCATAGTAGCAGTGGAGGGGATGGTGCCCAGTGGAGGATTTCAGGAAGTTAGCATCTTCCCCGTTATTTCCTCATTGGGTTATGAACTTTCGTTTCAGCGTCAGTTTTTTCCAGCGAGATTTTCATGGTCATCAAAGAAGAGTCCCAAGCCCACTGTTTCCAGTGAATCTTTAACGGGTGCCAACAACCCTATCTTATAGCAACCTCCTAGGGAGAGCAAATGCCTTAATGGTATTTTAGTTCTCGACTGGACTTTCACACAGGGAAGGCCAAAATATAATCGGCCTCAATGACAGAAAATGGGCAAGTCTGCATCCTAGATATTAAGTGGGTGGCTTACGCAGAGGTGGAGGCGTGAGAGCAATACATTCTCCTCACACTAACATCCAATTTACCCTCTCTTACAGGTCACTTCCATAACATTTTCCCTTTAGGCTGTTAGCATATGGTCAACCGAGAACTTCCGACTTGCTTCATGTTCAGTTTCCGTTTCATTATATTACTCCATAGGAGTAGTGGGTTAAAAATCCTCAGAGTCCAATTTTTAACAATTGGTCAACCAGTGGCAATTTAGGGATATTCTTGGGAAACACTGAGGTTTGCCAGAGAAGCACTTAAGAAAACATGTACCAGCATTGATTTTAAGTCCACGATAAGTCATGAATTTATCATTGCCCTTGACCAGAGCTTGCAGGGATTTAGGCTTACGTGCAATCAATGCTGAACTACATAAAACCAGCAACCTTCGCCACAGCGTGGTGCATCTGTGCCCAAGGCCTCAAGACAACATTGCAGGGAGTTTATATAGGTTAAGCAGGAGGGTTAAGCACACCACCGCTATAAACCCTTCCCCAACGTAAGTGAATCAATTCACTGCCCAAGCTGGAGTAACTGGGGAAACCAGTGTCTCCTATGCCATCATGGAGCCACCAACTCAACCAATAGCCCCCCCCCATTCCCAAACCCAATTAGGAACCTGGCAAGCTGTGAGAATTGGGAAAGCAACATGTGTGGCCACCAATATGTCTGCTGATAGTTTGCAGTAGTTGGGTGAACTTTGCACTGTGATCAATTTACCCCGTGCAGATCAGATAAGTCTTGTTCCCCAGTACACAATGGAACATGCAGTAACCATTGGCACTGGAGGGTCCAAATGAAAACCCCAGCAGGTTTTGCCTGGAGAACCACAACACCAAGTCTGCTGATTTTCGGTATCGCAGAGAAAGGCAGAAGGAAATTGCAGTTAGACGTAGTTTTAACCGGAATCTGGCTCATTGCAGAACAATGTTTTACTGCCATATCCAGCAGACATTAGAGCCAAGAATGTGCTGAGCAGGCTGAGCTCAGCAGGGTCATAAGTCTGAGCTTCTTTGATCAATTTAGTCCAGGTACACCAACCCATCCCCTTTTGGCAATCAGGAGATTTCTAGTTTGAAAGGCTTCCATCTTTAACAGGAGAATCATCATGCAGGTATTCACCCATTTCAAGTCTATTATAGTTCTGAAGGCACTGGATAATGTTGGGGCCAGAAACAAGACCAGATCCTAAATCCCCATTGATCCGGAAGTAAATTCCAAATGGTTTCTCCAGGACAGCAAGGGGCCCAGTTAGAAATGCTTCTGATCAGTCCTTTGGAGCAAGGTGCAGCGATCATCCCAAAATTCAGAGTGAGATCAACACGAACTCCAAGGCCCAATCTTCCCACTCTGAAAAGTGAGGTAGAGGCACCCCGACAGTTCAACCATAATTTCTGGGCGGAGACATGGCCCAACCCATCATCAGCCCATACATTTTATCCATTGAAAGCCAGACAGGTCTTTGCCAATGCAATAGATAAAAGCCCCCACTGCCAGGCACCAACTTTAGTTATTTCTGCTCTCAGGTAGCATATTCAGATACCCACAGGGCTGCAATGAGTGATTCAAAATCTTAGCAATTGGAAGACATGCTGCATATATTTCTGCACTTTAACCCCAAGAGGATGGCACATGACCTTTGTGAGGAGTCTACCCTTTTGTCCATGCTCGTCAATTGGAACTAGTCGTAGGACAAATTGGCAGTAGTCATTCAGGGTCTCGCAGAGCAATGGGCAGACTGATCCACACCTGGAGAACAGCCCCCCGCCCCCCCCAACCAGCTGAGGAACAGCGCAGTGGAACCCTTTCCATGAGGCAGAAGTGCTACTAGACACCTCCGGTTATGTCAATGTATATACAGGGTACTGGAGCTATAGAGGGCAGAGGGAAATGACAGACAGGACAGAGTTCCAAGAAGACTGCAAAAGGCAGAGGCCGTTACTCTCCTTACCTGCTTGTGCATTGTTCAAGTGGTAAAGTGGCTCCCTCTCAGAAATAGGTTAAGGAATACTTCCCTTAACGTGGAACAAGAAACCAGATGCCCTGAAACTAACATGAAAAACGAAATACCTACGAAATAATAATCAATACAAGTGTTGGGGGGTTCTGCCAAAGTCGTCTCTGTGAGAGAGTAACCCCTTTAGATTTAGCATGAACTCCCAAAAAGTTTGGTAGCAATGGCTGAGCAGCCAGGCTTGGTGTAGGATGGAAAAAGCTTCCGATTAACTCAGGAGAATCAGCCAAAGAAAAATCCAACGGTCCAGCAAAAGATGCTGGGGGACTAAAAGTGGGGTTAATTTCACCCAAAAAAGGAAAATCTACCCAACACCATGCTTCCGGGCAGCTGGGCTAAACGGTAATGCTGTTTTTGCGTTTCTTACCTCCTTTTGTCTGAGCTCCCTTTCGGGTATGGAAAGAACAGTATGTCCAATGGGACTAGGCACTGTATATGCCGGAGTCTGTCACGGATGTGCTCTCTGGACCTGCCATGTCTGAGGGCTTGCCTCTAGCAGACCAGGTTATTCACCAAGACAGTTGCTGGTAAGTGTGGGCATAGAACTCTGAATAGAAGCGTACTCGCCCTACACCCTTGTACATAACAGTATGCCCCTCTCCCAAAGTCCTCTCCAGCTGCAGAAAATAAAGTTTCACATGACCTGGTTCAGAAGAGAGGCGAGTGCGGAATTGGTTAATTAAACCAGTAACATCTTTCACATGGACCCAGGATCTCTTCCTTGCTGTACCCCTTCCAGTGGACCAGATAACCTGGTGCCCATACATAGATTGGAATCTAATATTTTCTGGCTTTCATATTCTCTATGAGGACCCACAACAGAGGGAGCCTGACCCATTTCTGTAAGGTTGGTAATGGACGTTCACAGGCTTCAGCAGGGAAACGTTGAATACTGGGTGGATCTTGTAGTGATCAGGGAATTCAATTGCTACAGTGTTTATGATTTGTGAGATCTTAAAAGGACCAATATAGCTTGCTTTCAGCTTTTTCCTGCAGGCTGGTATGTGAATATGGTTTGTGGACAACCAAACCTCCTTGTTCACTTGATATAGAGGAGTTGGTCTTTTCATATTAGCATAAAGCCTAGACTGTTCATGCACCTCAAAGATGATATTTTCTCAGGGTTTAAAAAGTATATCAGCAATATACTTCTGCTGCTGGAACATTGCTTTATAAAGGATTGGTTATGAGAATAGAGGGGTGACAGCCATAGGAAAGATGAAATGGGTTTTAATGGAAGTGTGAAATGAGTAGATACAAGCAAACTCTGCCAAAGGCAAGTTTAACCCAATCCTGTTCTTGTTCAGTTACGTAACCTGTAAGATACGGACTGATTTGTTTAGCCCTTTCATACTCTGTCCATCGCTCTTGGTAGAGAGTTGATGTTTCGAGGACCACATAATACTTGCTTTACATGAAACATGCTCTTCATAAGAGGAAAAAAAGAATGTCATCGAGATAAGAGGACCACAAACACATTCAATAAGTCTCGGAAGACTAAGAAAACATTGGCACCCTTGAGATCAGGCTTGGTGTACAGTTTTGCTGTATCGCGCTTGGTCGATCAAAACCTGAACGATACGCAAAGGATACAGATTGTGCACCGTGATAGAGTTAAGCGGTCAGTAATTCACACACGGCCAGCGTTCTGGATCCTCCATAGGTATCAAAAATATGGGAGCCCCTTTCAGAGATGTGGATTTTCTGATGAACCCCTTCTGGCTTCCATAAGGTATCTTAGTTTGTGGAAGAAGTTCAAAATGACAAGTAGAGTCTATGGAGGTAGCTTCTATGACTGCTTCATGTCAAAGACTTAAAGATACTTAGTATTCTTTGGGGAGGAAGTCCTATTCGAATAAATCTGTTGAGCAGACGAGGAAGGCTTTTTTACTGGCCTCTACCCTTGTTGGATGCGCCCAATGCCATTGAGAACAAGATGTGGGGCACTGAGATTCCTGAAACGCAAGTTATTTACCCTTCAGTCGATAACCAGATTATGAACTCCAACCATGGAGTTCCTAGTACAATCACAAAGTGCAGTCCAGCAATGGCGTCAAAACTGATTACTTCATGATGGAGCTCAGCACATATCATGGATAATGGTTTGGTATGTAAAGAAATGGGGTCTAAAATCAAGGGGGCACCATTAACCGAAAGAATCAGTTCTGCTTTAGGATTTATCAGCTGTATATTTTTTAAGATGGCCAAAAGCAATATCTATGAAGTTGCCCATAGCCCAACGGTCTGCTAACTCTATAACCTTCCACCTATTACTCATTCATTAAGACTACCTTAATCAATAAGAGAAGATTGTGTAGGCAATAGAGCACTAATAATGCAGGCATGTTTATGGTGTGGACTCACTCCTTATTGAGGGCTAGGCTACGAGTTTCCAAGGCCCATGTTATATGAGGGGACAATTTACCGGATGGCCTTATTCTCCACAATAGAAACTCAAGTTAAGACTCCTCCCTCTTTCTCACTCTGGGGGGGGGGGTGGGGTGGGAGGAGAGGTACTGGCACTTCCCAACTGTATTGGTTTCAGTTTAGTTTGGAGAGGTAGGCCAATCCTTGTCCCGTCTAGGGATAGGTCTCTGAATGTCCCCCAGTCTTTTCTCTCCTTTCCTGTCTACGTATTTAGTCTATTCTAATGACAAAGGATATATACTCTGCTAGGTTGTAGATGGGGTGGCAGGGAGGGAGATTTACCACATGACTGTGCAACCTTTAGTTTTTAGTCACCTGTAAATGATAGTGATTGGAGTGTCCTCAGGACAGTTTGCGGGGCCAATACCCTAAAGGAGAGGAGATCTCTGCTCGTGTGTCATTACCAATTCATCTCGTAGAAACTGGGTTTCTCCTAGTCTATTAAACATGACCTGGAAGGCCTTGCTGAAGCCTGCATATGTAAAGAGGGGACTGTTTGTAGCGCTTCATCTTTGTCCAAAAGAACTGCTCGGGGCACTCTTGAAGGGTGTTGCCTTTGCATGGCTTTGTTTTTCTTTTTGTGCCTACTGTAATTATTTACTAGACATCCTTTTTAGGATGCACTTTGATGGCCTTTTTTGGCCAAATAAAGTTGTTTGACTGACTTGCTTTCAATGTAATGAGGCCCAAGAGAGGGCTGTCTTTTCAAGATAAACAAAGGCTAACCTGGACTGGTCAGTGGCATAAAGTTGGGGCCTATTCAAGTATTGTATGTTACACTGAGTGCAGGATTTGAAATCATTTGAATCCCTCCCATACTTGGGTGGCATCAATGGAGAAGGGATACCGGGAATGCAACCAGGGGTTTGGAGGGTGGCAGGAGTGAGGAGAGAACATGTGTGGCTTGTTGGGATGAACAGATGTCCCCCCCCCCACCCCAAGAACCCCTCAACCTGACAATCATGAATGCCTAAGGGTTACCGTCCCTGCAGAACGTTTGACCATTTGGAGGGCAGTCATTGATACAAAACGGCATTGTGTTGACGCAAGGCGGTAACCGCCACTTGTAGCAGTGTGTGACCCCTGCCCCGACAGAAGCGCTATTAGACACCTCCTCAGGTTATGTCAAAATATAGAGGATACCGGAGCTGTAGAGGGGAGAGGGACAGGGCAGATGAGTTACAAGAAGACAGCAAAAGGCAAAGTGCTAGGCAGTAACTCTCCTTAACTGCTTTTGTAGCATCCAGATGTTATCCTTTTTATAGGATTACGATAGTTCCACATAAGTAAATTCAGTGACTTAATTCACCCTAGCCATTTTCCTTGATGCAGTTATACATGCAAGATGTGTTTAAAATGTTACTCACAACTACCTGTTAGCTCGAAAGCTTCATGGTCAAAGACTATAGTAAACCAGTGGGAAGAGGCACTTGTGTGACCTGGATTAGAGTGTGGAATAGATGTGCTTCGTCACAAATGAAAAATGGGCCCATAATTTCACATGGCAATTTAGCTAGTACCTGATCTGGACCACTTTTAGAACAAAGTGGCCCACTTTCATGAAATAAACAAAAAATCTGGCCCACACTCATGTTGGGCCAGCACTTTGTCTACCCTTGGGGACACTCTCTGCTCTGCCGTCACTCGCATTCTGTTACTTTGTTCATTTTAAATGGTTGTGTTTTTAGCTTTTTGGAGATTTAATTTCATTTTGTCTGAACTATATTCTGTTAATTTACTGTATTTACAAATATCTTATTTCCTTGTATTTGCTGCGCTTACTGCAGCGGTCATGGTGCCTAGCCTCAAATAAATGTACTCCTGGGTGTAACTAAACCAGTTCTGTGTTGGTGAATTCTGATTTTCATTCAGAGCCTCGCACTTAACAGCAATCTGTTTTCATTCTCCATCCCATGACCAAACAGGGATTGGGCTAGTGCGATCTGCCCAAAATGAGATAAGTCACCATATAATGGGTAGACCCCACCGTATACGCCCAGGTTAAGCCTCTGCGGCCATGTCTGGGCTTCGGATGTAGGCGATCAGCCTAAAGAAAATCTTGTGCAAATGGGTAAGCACATCAGTTCTTACACCCGAACTTTGTGCGCTATTTGGCCAATTTCTTGGACTCGAGCACCCCTTCTCTGCAAGCTCATCTCCAGCACCTGCCTTGTTTAGTTTGTGGCTTAATGCTTGCTCACTAGTTAACCATCGGCTAGATGTTTTTGTTCTGCTTTTATCGCATGAACCAGATTTCGCCTTACAGAAATCAAGCTTACTGACACATCAGCACCAAATCTTATTGCAGCTTTCCCAGCTACCTATGCAATTATTGATGCTGAAAGGCCGCTGCCCACCCTGGCAAAGGAGTTGCTTTTCGATTTAAACTGTACCTGCATTTTACTGGCTTCCAACATTAAGATCGAACATAAGTTAGTGCAGATCTAACACTCTTTCCCCCCCCCCCCCCCCCCCTTCGCCCCCTCCAGGACTGACACGTTTGCACAAGATTTTGCTGACCAGGTGGCAGATTGACAAATGAAATGCACCTCCCTTTATATTGGTGGTGACTTATGGGCTGCTGATCCTTCAGATCTCTATGCCTTTAAGTTAATTAATTCACTTGCAGACTCCATTATTATACATGGTAAGGTTACTACTCACTTTAAGGACCATACTTCAGATTTAATCTTTGCCTCAAAGTACAGCAAAAGTTCACTCATGGCTGCCCGTTTTCTGGTCAATCACTTTTAGTGCCTTCACAATAACTCTTACTCTTCTGCGGTAAGACCGCCAGCTGATCAACGCTGCTCCTGTGGACAAGTGGATCTCTGTTTTGACAAATGGGAATGTATGTTCATCTTTTAGCCAACCTGCTACAGGATCATAGGTGTCCGTTTTATGTTTACGCAGACGACACCAGGCTTATCCTAAGAAACTATCACTATTGGACTAATGCCGCGTCACATCTCCAGTGCTGCTTAGGCGATGCAGCAACGGATAAGATTGTCACAAAATGGCTGCGCCCTGTTGCTTGATTTCGCATGTGTACAAAAGTAGAAAACTACGGGAAGGTGCATAGGAAATGTTTGTACAATCGATCGACATATGCTTAAACACATGCCCAAACCATCGGGGACAATATTTGAGCGCACTAGTCCTTTAAGTCCAATAAGGCTGATTCTGTACCATGCCTAGCTCATAATCCATATTGCCGGTACCCCAAGATGTTGTAATTCTCAGTATGTTCCAGCAGTTGCAAATAAGCCACTCTGTCAATGATCTTCATGACGAATGACATATTGGCGATGGGCCTGTAATTGCTTGCAACGTTGGGATCCAGGTGTTCCTTTTTGAGAAGTGGGGTGATCCGTGCTTCTTTAAGGCAGGCAAGTACATGGGATTCTAGAAACTAGGCATTAATCTGTTTGAAAGGAGGAAGCAAGAAATCAAGGCACCTGGCACCTGGATGAATAACTGGTCAAAACTGAACAGTGATACAACTGAGATCCGCGCAGAAACCCAACCTGAAAGACAGTACCACACAAGGATCTCTTTACTGCCATTGAAATGGCATAGCCAGAGGCATACAGAATAGGACTATAGATACCAATCGGAGAACATTCACCAAACCAGTCTACATAAACTGATAAAAAACAGGCAGTTATCTGAGAGAGAGTCTCCAATTCCCTCATGGAAGAGGGAAGCTACTCTAAAAATAAATTGTATTTTCACCCAAGCAACAAATAACTATTTTCTGAAATGGAGGTCACCTCTTACTGTACTGAATCACATGAATACATATGCTAAAGTTTCACTTCCATCAGTTTAAGTGGCATATACATTGGATGACGGCTTGAGAAGTAGAGGGAACTTAAATTGCTCCCACTAGTGACTGGGTATAAACTCATGACCTGCATATTTTCTATACCTTGTGATTGACTACAAGTGACCTGAACAATGGTTGCACGCCTGTTCTAGTGAACCTGCAACCATGCATTCTTTGAATAGGCCAATCTTGAAGGTCATATTAAAACAGTACCTTTAACGATACCCATGAACTTTTTTTCTACCTGTATCCAGCACTTTCTCCACATGTTCCAAGATTGCAGAGTTTGATTAGGCCAGTCCTAGAATATGATGGGAAGGGTGCATAGTTAATAGGTTCTTCAATTCCGATCCATTTCCGTACTCTAGGCTTCTGGAATCACACCAACAGACTGAAGGTAGATCATGATTAAATCTTGTGCTTTGCTGCCTGCATATACGTTTGTGATTTGACAATTGGAAATGTGCTTCCGGAGATAATCACATCTTACCTGGCCTGTAGCACAGCCCCATAATATTTCTTAAACGGCTTCACACCCATTCCCACCTCCCAGAGATAATCTGGAACACGGAGCCTGTTGGCAAGTTGCAGCATTTTGCATTTTTCAGGTGTGGAGAACAAATCTTGCTCACACAATCTTTGGAAACCCAAGCACAGGTATGAATCCAGCACCATTCGGAGCATTCTTTTAACACTTAGATTAAGGAATCTGCTGCGGCAGTCTGCTTTCTGGCAAGTGAAGAACTGACACTTGAACCAGATGTGTGTGCTCGCATCCAAATCACACAAGCCTTTTCAAACAAATGCAGATAACGGACATTAGTAGCCTGTCCTTTTGATTCTGGATTTCCTAATCCACTTCGAAGAAAGGCTATAAAGTCTATGTTAAGCTCCACTTCCTGTTTGGGCTGTAGAATTTGCTCTGCAAAGTGACACAGGGGAGTTATACCCAGCTGGCAATGACACATTTATAATCAGTCGTTTGGTGCATCAACGTCAAAATTAGGCAGTCAACAAGCCCAAGCTCTTTTGCTTGTGTGACAAATCGAGGAAGCCCCTCCCTGCCATCCCACCCCCATGAGAATAGGAGGTGAGCCTGCTCTGCAACACCCTCCCTAAGAGTCGAGACATGTGGGACCTCGCCTGGAGACACTCCCCCCTTAGGGGACAAGGATTCACGTTCCTGTGAGGAACTCCCTCAGCCAATCCAATTAATGGCATACGTGGGACCATCTAATCAAATACTTCAATTGAAGAGGAAGTTAAAATGGGAGAAAGAAGTTCTCTAAATGGAAATCATCAATCCACTGCAAAGAGCAAGTTAAAAGAGCACTCATCAAATGAGAGCAAGAGGGGAACCTGGACTGAAGCATGGGAGGTTCCCTGGTAGCATAACACCAGCAAGAGGCGGAGCCACAGAGCATCGCAGAGCCCACGGAATTCAAAGATATCTGAATCCAGCAGAGCAGATGCTGGAAGTAAGATGTAAAGAAGCAGGAGGAAGATCAGTTGATGCTTAAGGTAATAAAACAAGGAATTGAAACAGAGACTTGGTCGCAGAGCAAACACCATGGCCCTTTGTGTTAACCCAACATCCCGCTAACTCCAGTAGATATTCTTCATTCACCTTACATCAGATTTCATAAAAAGGTTAGGGCTATTGACGATGACTTAAAACCAACTCCTTGCTTGAGCGACGTTTGTCTTGAGCAAACATTAAAGGACTGTCTTGATTTCTTGCTTCCTCCTTTCAAACAGATTAATGCCTAGTTTCTAGAATCCCATGTACTTGCCTGCCTTAAAGAAGCACGGATCACCCCACTTCTCAAAAAGGAACACCTGGATCCCAACGTTGCAAGCAATTACAGGCCCATCGCCAATATGTCATTCGTCATGAAGATCATTGACAGAGTGGCTTATTTGCAACTGCAGGAACATACTGAGAATTACAACATCTTGGGGTACCGGCAATATGGATTATGAGCTAGGCATGGTACAGAATCAGCCTTATTGGACTTAAAGGACTAGTTCGCTCAGAAATATTGTCCCCGATGGTTTGGGCATGTGTTTAAGCATATGTCGATCTATTGTACAAACATTTCCTATGCACCTTCCCGTAGTTTTCCACTTTTGTACACATGCGAAATCAAGCAAAAGGGCGCAGCCATTTTGTGACAATCTTATCCGTTGCCGCATCGCCTAAGCAGGACTGCTCTTGCGGCACTATATCATATCCCCCGAGCCAGACATCACCAAACTTAGTGATATTCTCTGCCTTTCTCTGATGTTACTGGGTAGTGTGGCCAAATGCGCCCAATCACCACATACGTGATGCAGAACACGGAAATCAACACACATCGTCTCACAACACAGCGTGTCACAATTCAGAATATAAAACTGTACTTTTAAAGGAAACAGCAAGACTGTACAATTTGTAAAGTACTTTTATTTCACAAACGCTCCAAGAACATCAGGCTATTGCCATATTCAATCAAATTGGAATTTTTTTTCTTGGCTCTCGATCCGCAAATGTTTATCGTGAGTCACGCAGTGTTCCTTTTGGGTACACAAAGTGTTCATTTTGGGTAAAAGAAGTGCTTCGGTCGCACGGTGAATTGCAAGGCTTTTGCATCAACTTGGGCTAGACCACCATAAAGAATGTTATGTTGCTCCTAATGGCTGGTACCGCACAAGGGCATATCGGCCCTTGGCGATCGTCCCAAAAAAGAGTCAAATATGTCAAGTTATTGACATGTATCTGCAGCTGCTGGATGAAAAACCCATTAGTTGGTATCTGGAATCAATGACAATCACAGAATGGCAGGATGTACCTGTTTGGAAAACATAATAGAAATGTGTCTCAGTAGCCGATCTTTATTACAAAATATCATTTTACTTATTTGGCATCAAGTTAAAACTACCAATTGGCACAGATGTGAAACAATGAACAGAGAAAACGTGGAAAATATTACACAATTTGCTTTCGAGCATAGTGCCATGGAGTATGTTCAGCTCTAAACGGGATGTGGAAGCTGACGCTACAATTTGAGATGCACATAGATGGCATTTTAATTAAATATTGGCGTTGAACCTGGGGGAACTGAGTGGTGGTCTACATGCATCTTGATGCTGGACTGCCCATGTGCCCGGTAGAAAGACCAGTACACAAAGTTTGTACTTGAGTTTCATTGCAATATGCCACACAACAAACGAGTACAATGTAACCCAGCAATAATGGTCAGCTAATGAGATGTTGCTGGTCATTCGGGTATAAAATCGGCGAAAGTCAAACTTACATTATATTCGGCATTTCTATTCTCTTGGCGTAACGCAGACTAACGCAGACTCCGTTTGCATGAATGATTTTTCATGAACTAAACTTACATGTTCCTTAGTCCAGTTTTGGAACGGAGAATCTTAAACCTTCCATTATTAGACCCCTCCTTTAATTCAATTCCTTTTGGAATGGTCCCTTTCTCTCAAGATCAAAAAACAATTGAACCTTATACTGTGTGCGATGCGTGGGCTTCCTCAGCTCGCAAGCAAAAATTCAAAGCCGTTGACCTTCACTCAGAATGAAGATATATTCTTAGTTTGCAACATCTTAGCTCACTGCATCCTTGAGAACTGGAATTGTGAAGCACTGGCAGAGGAGGAAAATGTGGGGCTGTCCTTGCTCGATGTTCGTGGTGCTGTTGAGATAGGGGACACTTGGCAATGACAGAATGCACCCTACTCTAAAATTGGGAGTCGAGGGTACACAAAATCGAGTCAAAGTGTCTAGCAATAGCCCCACCTCTGCTTATGTCACAGCCTCCTTCCCTTATGTAGCCTAGGACTCATCCCTTTTGTGGGACAAGCAGTTATTCAGCTGTTTGGGCAACTGTATGGTAAGGCAACTTCCGAACCACAAAGTTTCTTTCACACTGTTATCCATCTGGCCCTCCCACGATCAGTGAAGGTCCCACAGTAGCTCGACGAAACAGAACTGTGAAAGCACAGCGTATGGCAATCGTAAAAATGGTACTAGTTGGAAAAAAAAAAGAAAGGACAAATGACAAATTTTAAAAGACAAATTGGATGCTTTATTTGGACACTTCATAAAAAGATTGTTGATCACAAAAACAGATTGTAATCATTTGTACCTGGATTTGAACTGTTCCACGGGCTCTGCTTTAGGTGGACAGGGCACATTGGCAATGTTTTGTGGCAATGTATGTGTACTCTGAACAAAATCGTGCGCAATTCTGTGATTATGCAACTCCAAAACATTAATAAGATCTTTCATAAAATCGAATTCCATTTCTTCATATACTGGCTTGACCACCCATTTTTTGCTTCTTTTCGTAAAGTCCATAGTGTAGCGAAGCACCCCAAAGTTTCCTGCAGTCCTCGATTGTTCACAGCCTACATTCTCATTATGGGCTAATACCGCTAGTAATGTCTAAATTTCATCCCTTCAATGCCGAAATGCAATCTCTTTGGCCTGTACTTTAGGCACATATTGTGGAACACCTCCAAATCTCCCGTGTGACAGGATTCTGCGAGTTCCTTCAGATCTCTCGATAGAGTTTTATCAAACAATCTTCTCAAGGGCTTTCTGTGGAGGTGAAGATGGAATCAACCACTTCTTCCGGTCCTGCTCCGGCGACAAAGGGTCATGTTCACATTGGAGGAAATGTTGGTTTTCTGTCCAAGAGTGAACGTTGTAACCATGGTGCATTAGTGACCGCAATTTTTCTAGTAGAATATCCACAGACCCATCACACGTTTTGGAGCTCCAAAGATGGCTGCTGAAAGACTGGGACCACTGTGAAATACTTTCAGAACCTTTTTCCCCCTGCAGCAGAGATTTTTTTATTGATGGATTTGTCAATGTGCCATACATCAAATTGATGGCAAATATTTGGAAACTGCTCTCATTTTCTTGGCTATTGAAACGTGTCTATCCGTGGCTATGAGGTCAATTTCCCCTCGATTGTAATTCTTCCAGTGATTTTAGAAAACCAAGTTTCTCCATGGCCACTGAGGATTTACATTCAGACACCTGCACGGCCACCTAACTCACAATTTTTTTAATTTCCATGTCCAGAATGTGGTATGTGCAGTACTTGGCTGAAAAAACGTTTTTCGGAGAATGTACTTTGAATAGACAATTGTTCAATTTTCCAAGCTTCACTAATGGCAGGGAATAGATATTGACGTTGATATGTGTAGTACTGCTTTTTAGAAATGAAGTGGAGTCCCACAAATTGACAGAAACTGGACAAATTAATGAAACTAGAGCCACTGAAAAGTAAAGCAGCTGCACAAAGTAGATTGCCAGCTGGCAGTTTCTCCAGTATTGGTTGAGCGGACCATGAACATTTCTCATGGAACATTTCACAGGTGGCATGTATTTTGAGGTTACTGCCTTGTGATACACGAGTCACATTCACCAATGGCTTCCCACATTTTTTTATTTGTATATAATCTTCTTAGATTTTTTTAACAAAATTCCGAGAAGCAGGTGAGGAGAATACAAAAATAAGAAGAAGAAAAGATAAAGTCGTTGCTAACTCCTAAAGATCTCGCTGTTCTATATTGCTTTGCCAGACCAGGTGTAGAACCGGTGGAACATTTTTATTCAATCTTTTTTTCATTCAATCTGTGTTGGAATAAGCACGTTGAGGATGTATTTCATAATGTTTATGGTGGCCAACTGCCATGCCTGTTTGTCTCCATCAAGCAGTTTATTCCAACACGTTTCTTCCTTTTGAAGAGTAAAATTTGTAAAAATGTCTGTCAAGTATCTATCACGAATTTCTGTCGTCGATGGACAGTTCAAAAGTAAGTGGCGTATAGTTTCCTTGTCCTTAGTGGACTTGCAGAGACGGCAGCAGCTTGACAAGGATTGTTGTCTAATCGCCAGTATTTCGTTGGTTTCTAGGAGATTCAATCTAATTTTTAAGAAGTAATTTCGGGCCGCTCTATTTGGAAATAGTTTCAGAAATGGTTGGATGGAGTCGAGTTTTAGAGAAAGGAGGGAAGTGGCTGCTGAGTTTGTACTTGGAAGCAAGGTCGTTGGTGTTGATCCAGTCGAGTTCTTTGATTTTCTTGATCACTCGGACTGGATTGGCGATGAGGTCTTCTGTATTGCAGGCAACTGAGTCTAAGATGTTCAAAACTTTAGTTTCCCATCGAGTGAGCATATGACAAGTTCCCAGTCGGATTTCTTCACTTATCAACTGATAGGCGTGAGGCGTATCTTTCTGTCTGCATTTCCGATAGAGCATGACACTATTACAATCCACAATTGATTTTAACGAGGAGAGGGTTAGTTCACGTCTGATTACTGATATCGGAGTTGTTTTCGGGAGGCCCAAGATTGGGCGCCAGAAGTTTGCTTCTAGTTTTGGCCATAAGTCGTGTGGAAGATTCGGCATTGCTTCAGCGCCATATGTCAAAGATTGAATAACTTTCCCTTTATAAAAATCTCTTGCAGGTCTAATTGAGAATCTGCCGTATTTGATATCAATTGCCTTTCCTTGTGTGGCTAGCTTGGTAGTTTTTGCACGTAGGTACTCTTGCATTGCTTTTTCTTTGTACGAGCTATCTATAATAACTCCCAAGTATTTAAAGTTAGTGACTTTCTCGATGGTAGTTGTGCCTGGTTTCAGATTCGGTGTGGATTTCTTTTTAGGGAGTTTCTCTATTATCATTTTTGTTTTAGATTCGTTAATTTCCAAATTATTTGACATCATATAAAGTTGAAGATTTGCTAGTTGGCGTTGAAGACCAATAGGGGTGTTGTCCAGCAAGATTAGGTCATCGGCATAAAGTAAGCGACTAATTTGTTCTTCTCCAAGTTTAGGAGGGAAAGCTCGAATCTGTTTGTTTCTTGGAAGTCGCCTAAATAAGACCAAAACAAAGCCGGAGCTAATGGACAACCCTGTTTAACACCTCTGTTAGTTGCTATTGCTTCTGTTAATGTGCCTTGCTTATTCAGGCAGACCCTCATGGTAGTGTTTGAATAAAGAGCTTTGATTGGGTTGAGTACGTCTAATGGGCATTTCCATGAGGCAAGCTTTCTCCACAGTCTCTCGATCTACTTTATCAAAAGCCTGTGTGAGATCGACAAAGGTGATATATAGGCGTGGGTGACCCTCCAAAATTTTGCTTTTAAGGGCACTCAGTATCAAAATGTTGGCATTTGTCCCCAAATTCTTTTTAAAGCCAGTTTGGAGCTTGTCGTGACACGGGGAATCATTGGCCCAGGTAATGAAATGTTTTAACAGCAGAGACCCAAACATCTTGCCTATTGGGTCAAGGAGGGCGATAGGTTAGACCCAGCGAATTATCGCCCTATCTCCTTTTTTATAGATAGGGACCACGTTTGCACATGTCCATGAGGGCGGGATGGATTTTGTGGCTGTGCAGGGTTTAAATATTTGGCTCAAGAAAGGAGCCCAGGTCTCTGGGTGGGATTTCAAGTCAAAATTCGTAATGCCATCAGGTCCGGGCGCACGTGATGGTTTTAGCTTTTTAATTAAAGCTAGAATGTCCTCAATGTTATCCAAGCTGATCCAGGGGGTATTAGATTCCATCAAAGGAGGTTTGGTGATTGGACTCTTAAAAAGAGTTTGGAAGTGGTTTTCCCAGGCCAGTTGGCCAATTCCGTTTATTTGACATGGCCGGTCTCCTGGTGCAGTTGAATGGAGTAGGGTCCAAAAGTCTCTGGCATTGTTTCTGGTGATGGCCATAAGAATGTTTTCCGCGTCTTGTTGATACAACTTATGACGGTGACTTTTTAACCATGATTTGTAATTTTTAACAGCCCCTTTGATGATCTCAAATGCGGCTGAGGGCTCGAGTCTCTTTGCTTGTCTTTTTATTCTCCTCAATTCTCTTTTTTTCCATTACTACTTTATCGTAGGTGTGTTTTTGGTCTGGTGGTGATGACTTATTTTTTTTTTTGAGGAACTCTAAAGGTGGTTAGTAACGGTAGATAGTCCACGTCTATCCTAGGCAATTGGTTGTTGTGGTCTTTATATTGGGCTTAATAGTGGTTATAGCCTTTTGCGTTATTCTGAGTCTTGTTCCTTGCATAGAGACTTCTATATCTGAAGTCATAGTGTGGTTAATCGATGAGGTTGTTGACCAAGTAGTTTCAAGAAGATTATGGTCACTTTCCTTTGATTACTTTAAAGGAGTTGATATGAAGTAGGAGAGCGAGATACAAAGATATAGTCAATAGTGGAAGTTGAATTTGCTCTTTCCCAAGTTGGAAGTCTATTAGGATCAGGAAAGGCTAGATCCAAGTTGTCAAAAGATCTATACTTCATTAAATTTTGCCATTTTGTTGGTCTCTGATCTACTGAAGGTTTTTTTGATCTATATCCCTTTGAGTTTGTCGAAGGTTGGCTATTAATGTTCAGGTCGCCACATAAAATTACGTGGTCAGGCTTATGTGAGACTTGCGCCCAGTCCAACTCTTGTTCTATTGTGTTGATAAATCTTGAACTTTCAATAGTGGCTGGGTTCCAGTAGATGGTCACAATTATGAGTGTCTTTATCAAGGTTTTAGACGATCCTCTTTTTTTAGTAATCCAATTTAACTTTACCATCAGCATGAAGTGATTTTCTTTTAACTTTTGCGAGTTTACAAGGCCTCATCCGCTACGGATCGCGATCAAGAGACCAGCCATTGGGCGGCCTAAAGAACCTTTCCTGGCTAACACTGTGTGGATTTCGTAGCCATCAAGTACTGGCGGATGTAGAAGCCATGTCTCTTGCAAACAGATGATATCGTAGTTTATTAGGTTTGAGGGTCCTGATGTTAGATGAAGGAAACCTCGGGTGTTCCACGAGCACAATTTTATTTGGTCTTGGGCGTTTGAATTTAGACAGTCTATTATGTTGCTGTTGATCGTATTCTCGAGTGGCTATTTTTGTCGGTTTAGCTTTAAGGCTTTTGGTAACCATGACCAAAGAGAATGTAAATATGAATTTGAAGATGGGTTTGCTGTCACAGGATAGGGCTCATTCTGAACTGTCCTTTGAAGTTTTTGACCTTCTTTTAGGAGCGCCAGTCTACCAGACAGCTCCTTGTGCCCTGGGTTTAGTTTTTCAAGATCTTTGGCTGACCCCTTGGGTTGTGATTTGTTGATTGATTCAGTCTGGTTTGGTTTTTGGTCCAAAACTGTGGCGATTGTCGTTTTCTTTAGTGATTGGCGACGTCTTTGGCGTGAAGACGGAGTATTCAGTTGTTTTTATGGATGTCTGGGAATCTTTATTTGCTTGGTGATTGCAAGTTTTGATTTCTCTCGAAGATTCGGTGAGGTCGTAGCCCATTATTAAAAGTTCTTCAAGGGCAGATTCCAGGGCGTTTTTTGTTGCGTGTGACGCTATGTATAGGTGTGAAATTGCCCTGGATCCCTGATGGCTCAGGTCAACAATTTGGAGGTTATCTGACTTTACTAGTCGTAGTTTCGGGATGTAACTGAATAAGTCCATAACTGATCTTCTATTTAATATTACTTCATCATAATTTCCAGGGATCTGTTCTAGTTTCAATATCCATCGTATTAAAGGTTTAATGTGGTGTTTTGTGGTTTTTGATTTGTAGGTTGGTCGCTGGGTTTCCTTGGTGGGAGCTCTTATTGAAAATTTCTTTTGCTGCGCTTTAGGCCACGGAGTTTGAGGATTACTATGCGATCTATGAGATCGTCTTGTTGGCTGTCGGCTAGAAAACTTTTTTCGTGTTTCAATTTCTTGTTTTGGATAGTTAGTTTTAATAACTATCGAGGACTCTCCAAATACAGGATCTATTGATTTATGATTGGTCGTGGCCAGTCGCGTTCTTCGTTCTTCTAAGGTTAGAAATGGAGATTCTCTAGACTTTGTTTCTTTATTAGAATTCCCTGCCGGAAGTATGGAAGTTGTAGATGAATCAGGTATTTCTTCCAAGTTTTGATTTGAGAATGTTGATTGATCAGTGATATGTTGAGTAATGTTCATCATATCTTCGTTATTTAGAAATGCTTCTATTCCTCTAGGAGAAACATTAGGTGTTTCTTTTTCAGCTCTGTTTACCTCCCCGGTTTTCTTTACATTTCCCTTTATTTTTAGTGGAGTAAAAAGGTCTCTTTGAGCATCTATAGCTTTTGAGCTTGTTGAAGCCGATTGGTAAATTGAAGATGTTATCAATACTGGTTCTTGTTGGTGGGAATTAGTTTTTTCCACCCCTTTAGTTAACTTGGTTTTTTCTATCAAAAGAGTTGGTGGGACAGTTATGTCAATGAAAGAAGGATTTCGAGTACTTTCTGCGTTTGTTTGCGTAATGCCCTGGGAGATAAGGCACATGGTAGAAGTCAATTTTTGAGATAGCGCCATAATCAAATCTTGGCTCGGTTTGGTCGTAGATGCAAAAGACTTTGATTCTAGTGCCAGGATGTAACCCTGCAAGAAAGTTATTTTGTTCAACATTGAAGTTTGAATCGCTGTATGGTCTTTCAGCGTGTCCCCTATTGTTTCATATAGTTTAATGAATGGGTTGAGGGCTATCGATAGAGCTGACATCAAGAGTTTTTTGGGTGTGAATCAGTTGAAGAGTTGTCACGACGAGCTGCTGATTTAACTATCCCAGAAGTTGATGGTCGTGTAGGTGGTGTGGTGGTGTTTAATGATCTTCTGGGGGGGGGAAGTCTGAAGAATATCTTCTTTGATTGGTATAATTGTCTAGGTTTGAGTAGAAAGAGTCTAAAGTTTTCTCAAACTAACTTATTTTTAGATTTGACAGGATGTTGACTTCCACCATCTTTCTCTTGAGTTTGTGGAATTAGTCTTAAGGGCTCACTTAGTGACTGTGGTAAAATCGTCAGTACCTGGACTTTACGCTTGGTACTGTCGGTTGGTCGATTTATTGGATCATTGATCAGTGGTTGGTCTTGTATCAAGAATTGAGGGGAACCCGTTGCCGCCGAGCCAATTTGCTTTGATGGTGTCGAAATGGTTGGGAGGGGTACAGAGCTCTCTACTTCGACTTGCTCTCGTGTGGGAGTCTGAGTGCAGCTCTGCACTTCTTGATCACTGGTAAAAGTTTGTAGTGGGGACTAAAGCTGGAGGTTTCGCAGGGCTTATGCTTTCCAAAGCTGGTGTAGGATTAGCTATAGGTAGTACTGCCAAGTTTCGAGTCTGCGGAGTCCCCAGCTCTTCCTGGATAATTTGTGGTATTTTTGAAGTCACTTGGCCTGAGAAGTGCCATTTTGTTGGGTCAATATCCGGAGCTGGCCAAGTGTCGTCTTTTGTTTGAAGGATAGAAGATCTTCGTTTAGCTTGAAGCAATCTACGATATTTACTAGGTGGAGTAATTGCATCAGCTGCCTCAAGAATTTCTGCATCTGTCAGCTCTTTACATTTTTCTTGGATGGCTTTGGAGTGCCTGTTGAAAAAGTCTGATAATAGCTTCAAGGGGCGTTGTGGTTTTTTACCACCCTTTCTCGTTACTTTAGGGCCCGCACGGGGAACTTTGGTAGAATGTGTTTGTTTAGGCAAGGATTTAACCAATCTTGTGGTTTCCACTTGGTTATTCGGTAATTCTAGGACTGAGTTTTTCTTGGTAGGAACGTCGCTGGTTCGTGATCTCTTTTTTTTGATTATGCTGTTATGTTCTTGCGGTGGTAACTTAATTTCTTGAGACACAATTGGACTTGAGGCTAACGCGTTATTTTCTAGATTTGTCTTGTTTGCTGGTGGACTGCCATGAGTTTCCCTATGTACGATTGCTGCTACCAAAAGGCCAGCCATAGGTGGCGCTGCAGTTATTTCCCTTTCTTTCGCCGAGGTTGATGAGCCACGCTCGACTCCCAACCCATTCAGGCACTCCTGTCCTGCCACCGGTGGGCGCTGCTTCCCGGAGGCGCCAGATGTCCGCACCTCTCCTTCCTTCAGCTGGTTGACGTGGGGGGGGCGCCCTCTCTGGGGTCCACCCCCGACCCTGACGTGTCTGCCTGGATCTCCGTCGCGGCACACGCTGCCTGCCCGCTCAACGCCACCTCCCCTTCGAGAGGCCGCGGAGCCGCGGCTGCAGCAGCGACGGTGGCGATCGAAGCGCTCAGCTCCAGCAGCGCCCTCGGGGGCTCCGGCACAGGGCCCAAGGCGGTCCCCCCTCCGGGGGGCCTCCAAGTCTCAGACGTGGTTGCGACCAAAGTGGACACCGAAGCGTGCGGCGCCGGCTCCCTACCGGGGCGAGGCAAAACCCCCGAGAATGCCGGCCCGCGGGCTGCTAGCGACCAGCTCCAATACAGCGGTCGGGGGAAAGCCAACACCGTCCACTCCCGGGACTGCGACCTCCTCCTCGGGTAAGCCAGCTTGGCTACAAGATGGTAAATGTTTGTTGTTGAATATGCCAGAACCTTTCTCAATAGTTTTTTGGTAGGGAATTGGAGCATTAGCAGCACAGTTTCTGTTTCCCATATTTGTTAGAATGATGGAGCTTGGGTTCGAGGATTTCTCGATCTTCTGTTATTTCCATTGAAGTCGAAGGGGGACTAGTTTGAAATTGGTGGTGTGTGGGTGATGTGGTTGTGGTTTTAGTTAGCAACTTGACTTTACTTCTTAGAGAGCGGCCTGTAAGGTCTTCTGAGTTCAACCGTTGTGGCTTTGGAGGTGATGGAACTGCCAGGCCCGTCTTGCCTGGCATGACTGCAAGACTGCCACTCACCGCCACTCCGCGTCCGCTCCGCGGAGTAAGTGAGTTTTTGTAGAATAGGTGTAGCGGAAGACACACCTCTCAAGGATAGAGCTGGAAAAAACACTGGCTGCTGCAAGACTGCCACTCACCGCCACTCACCGCCACTCCACATATTTCCCCTCTCACTGAATGCACACATTTCTGCATCTTTATAATCCCCATCAAGCTGCTGTCGAATACTATGTATTTGGCCTCCTTTATTAGATTGTCATCCTGCATTAATGTTTGACTGAACTGTGGTTGACATATCAGCCAAACTGGACATACTGTAGTCAAGATCTTTGTCTAGTTCCTCAGTCAATTGTATTGATGCTTCAGTCTGTCATTTCAGCATCTGTTACTTAAACCTGAATCGGAGAAACCATCAATGTAGACTAGTTTTTGGGTGGCCCTTTTTTGGCGGGTGTGGATTGTGTCAAGTGGTCTGCGACTAATTCAAAAGCATCTTCAATACATTGTTTCATCTTCATCTGGTGGAGCAGACGCATTGTAGCAATGGTCCAAAAACACACTGCTGGCTTCGCAGGTCACATTAAATTCATTTCCTGGCCATTGGACAAATGCATCTTGAGTCTGGACATGCCGCACCTCAATTAATAGTTGTTCCCTGGTGAAAACAGTTTGGCAAGCAGCATTTCTCATTTGTGTCGCTGTTTATGTCTGCATAGTCCATTCACCATCGGGCAACTAGAAGACAGATTGGAAAAAGATGATCAATGTAAATCCAACACACAGCATTTGGACAGTTTGCATTAAGAAAAAGCATTATGAAGGCCGCAGCACAAAACACTGGTTAAAAATGTAAATTGTTTATAAACTACCTTATCTTTCTTGCTTTTCGTTGAAACCTTTACTGTAACGTCAGCAACAGAAAGCTGGTCCACCGACTCGGATCCACATGCCTGCTCTTCTATATCTGGATCTTGTATACATCCCTAGAAAAGAGTATCCATTTAAAATAGGTCATTTGTACTCAAAATCAAAGTATTCCTTTGCACACATGACTTACACTAATAAACTAGTACATTGTGTAGGTCATTTAGTCAAAATATACATTTGGGATGTCACCTGATTGCTTCGGACAGTCAACTTTGATAGAGTAAACTATCCATCACTATTCGAAATGTCGAATTTAGCAATTTGCAAAAACGGCTTGTTTCTAATACTGTCACTGTCTAATAGTTCCCTCGAATGATAGAAAGTCGGTCCTAGGTCCGATACTCTCAGTACGCATACCTCTTGCTCTGGATGAACTACAAGGGATGATGTAATTATAGTCGAAGCTTCATCATCTAACTGTAACAGTACTTGTATTAGTACGGTTGAAACAATTGAAACTGAACACACATTGTGACCCATACATTGATACATATCAATAGCAAACCATGAATGAAACGTGTAAACGAATGACACACTACGTAAATATGATCCGATTATCTCAAATTGTTCAAAATGTTGCAAGCAAGTAATTTGCAAAAACTGCTCGTTTCTAATATTGTCACTGTCCAATAGCATCAGATCTAGGACCGACTCATTCGAGGGAACGTCAGTACGCACGGCTCTGGCTCAACTACAAGGGATGATCCAATTTAATTCGAAGCTTCAGCATCTCCCTGAAACACAGTACATGTATTAGTATGGATGAAACAATTGAAATTGAAGACACATTGTGACGCAGATATTGGTACATATCAATAGCAATCCACGAATGAAACATTGTGTAAATGAATGACACGGTACATAAATCAGATTCTCAAATTCCATGCATAAAACAATTCCGGAACTGAATAGCTAAGTACTATTACCTGATACACGCTCAAAGTGTTTGTTGACTACAGGCAAGACGTGGATGCTGAATCTTGCTCCTTCATATTCAGTGCATAGTCATTGAGTTGTAAAGGGAAAATATTTGATTTAGAAATGCTAATCTTAATTGGCATTAAGAAGACATGCTCATTTCAAAGGACACTATAGCAGTTACCTGTGCCCATAAATACATTTTCTATGAGGCTCCTAAAACCAAGGACAGAAGTCTAGCAAAATGGTCTTTATTTAAAAAGCAATACAATCTTACTTGTATGAAAAGTATTTAAGGGACAAAAACACCTAAAAAAACAATCCATCCATTTAGTTACATTTTCACTACCCCAAGGGCTACAGTTAAATCCGGAACCGTGACTCACCTGAGGCGGCATGTGAATGAATAGTCAGTATTGCATTTGGGAGCAATTCGAGTCGTTCTCAGTCTATTCTTCTTTGTGTACATGGATGGGTCCTACATATTCTGGGGAAAAGTGCAGGCTGCAGAACTGATCACCCCTCTTGTCCTCAAGACATCTTTGACACTACTTTCAAGCTCCGTCAGCGCACATCTGCAATATCTGACCCATTCTCTTATTCGATCTATAGTCTTTGGGAATACATGCATTGTAGTGCCTTCACATTTCTCATGGGCCTTAGACGGGCAACCAAAACTCACATGCAGACATTGTAAATTCTGCAAAAACAAAAAACATTTGAAAATTACTTTGCATAAAAATGTGAGAAAGAAGGATTATACCATACATTCTTCTTTGCAAGCTATGTTTTGTCACCACAGCAAAACCAGTGTAGCGTGGGCAGCTGTATTATAGGATAACTTTCATAAATAATTCTTTGATGTGACGAAAATCAGAACATGTTACTAGTCCCTTGAATGTACTATCGTGCATCAAAAGGAAACATGCTTATAATAATGACACGGTCCGCTAAGGATGCAATTCAATGCCAATTGACACTGATGACTATTGATATATCGATAACATAACAAATTAAACTCAAGTCAATGGTAATGAGACGAATGAACATAATACTGGGTACCTTCGCTCGAAATATATAGAAATTTGGAGATCAAGGAGACATGATTAGGAGACATGCCCTTACCTTGACCAACAAACAGATTCAGCAAGCAGGGTAGTTAGTGGCAGGAGAACAGGGAGATGTTCTCAGGTAGAACGACGGCCGGATTCGCAGTGGTCACCGAGGTTCTCAGGTAGCACGTTCACGAGTTCACTTGCAGTGTTAAAAGATGCTCATGATAAATAAAGTGGTTTATAAAGAATTAGTAAAGAGGGTGTGTATGTGAATGAATGAGGTGTATATGCCGTGGTCTTATGTGGATTGCAGGGGTGCAGCCTGCTTCAGGTGAACCTGCCTGGAGACACGGGGTCTGTATAGGCCATGTGTAGAATGGCCCCTGTGCGGAAGATACCTTTGAAGTGCACATGGTGTTTGGCACCTTGGCCGTTCCCACCCCTGCCAGCCCCCTTTGGCAGCGCACATCCACTGGTGCGAACTGCCTTTTTATAACGGAGGGGGATGGATGGGCCTAATGCGTGCTGACAAGGGCTGGAACACTGCTGAATGGCGACGCACTTGATTCACTGAAAAACGGAAACAACCATTGATAAAAGTTCTTTTGTAAAGTTCAGGTTGCAGCACAGTGAGGGAAAAACCCCTGTATTGACCGCTGTCACTGGGGAATGGGTCTCTAATGGCACCAACGGCACAGGCGGGTATTACTCAAATGCGGTGTCCAAGCCTCCCATGAAGCCACCATGTGTATGAACGATAGGCCACCAGCCTGTAACACCTGTGAAAGAGAAAGATACTGTTTTTAAATGACCAAGATAAGTATTAAACCTTAGTTGCCAATGACAATTCTTGTATCCAATGGCATTGTTGCCAGTGTAAATGCTAACTAGACACTGTACAATATTGAACGACTATTATACGAATATTACTAGAGAATTTCAAGACTAAATTGGTTTGACAATGATATATTGAATTTACGACAATATAGGAGATAACCTTGAAATGGTAGTGGCCTAAGTGACATCACAACCAGAGTATACTTGTTACTTGGATGCCAAGGGCGAACTGTTGCAAAGTTTGTACATAAGCACCATCATAATCCTCAACACGGACCGTGTGAGGCAGCCTACCCTGAAGTCTGACAGCTCAGTAACTCATTGCGGCCGCGGCTCGCCTTGCGATATATAGGACAAGCATCCAGAGTTTTCTCGGCAGCAGCAGTTCTCCTCGGTTGGCATTAGCACACACCGATTGCAGGTACACCAGGTGGAAACGCTGTCCATGCGACTAGGACCAGGCTCTTCATCTGTTGAATCGTCCTCCCAACGGTCGCCCGAAGCCCCCATCGTTTCCGCATGCTTCTCTTTCGAGTAATTCCGCCTCGGAATACTCTGGCTCGTACTGGTAGGGCTGTATTGCTGCCATTGTGGGGGAACACGAAAATAATTTATGGTACTGGTATCTGTTCGCACGGGCTAAAAGCAACAAAGGTAGCTGACCAGAGCACAGACACCAGGCACAGAGTACTCAAAGAAATACAGTGAGAGGAATGGAAAAGAAAATCTCATTGTCTATTGTGAAGCGATCGGTTTATACTTCTTGAGGAAAGAGGCGTCCCGCCATATCCATGGTGACACGTCATGAGCTGAGGCGCAGAGCATGTTGACAAGAGACGTGCTTTGGCGTTGTGAAATGGGCGGTACGCATCTAGTGAGGTCAGGCTCAGGGGCGGGGGATATGATTTAGTTCTGCAAGGGCAGTCCTGCTTGGGCGATGCAGCAAAGGACACGATTATCACAAAATGGCCGCGCCCTTTGCTCGATTTCACATGTGTACAAAAGTGGAAAACTACGGTAAAGTGCATAGGAAATGCTTGTACAATCGATCAAGGTATGCTTAAAAATACACGGCCGAACCATCGGCACAATAATATTTGAGCGCACTATTCCTGTAAAATCTAACATGTCCAAAGTTAATCAATGAGGGCAGTGTTGCGCTACTGTTATTAGTGGATCTATCGGCATAATTTGACCTAGTCAACCATTCGCTCCTAGTAATGAGGCTGGTCGACAAGGTCAGGTGCTCGTATGGTGCTGAGTCCAGGATCAAGTCCTTAGGCCCTAGGTCAGTGAGTGGCTGTGGCAGACTCCCAGGCCTGTCTAGTAACTAGACTATGGTGTGCCGAAGTTAACATACATTATTTTGCATAAGACTAGATGGCTTGTAACTCGTTGGCTCACAATGGAAAAATTGAGCTTCGTTGGGTCGGGATCAAGGTTCAAAAAGCTTGACCCTCCTGTTATGCCCAGTTTATTATTGCTGGTTGTGTTATTCAGGTCACCTCCCATGTAAAAAGCATAGGAGTCTACTTTGTCTCTCAGCTAACATTTTCTAACCATGTGAACTTGTTAGTTCCTCATGCATGTAGATATAGAGTTCTGCGACAAAGAATACCTTAGCTTACCTTGGAAAATAGAGCAGTCTTGGCCACTGCTCTAATCAATTCAAGGGTATACTTGCCGCCACCTTCAAAGGTAATCTAAAGCATTTGAACATTACATAAATAGGCGGTCAGGGCTGTTTATGGGTTGAAACAAAACATAACTACACAGCAGCATTTGTTTTATTGCTTGCCAATGCAGCATCGAAGCCAACCCAAAGTACTTTAAATCGATTCAAAAGTGTATTTTGGGCACCGCTCCTCAATATTAGAAAGATTGATTACACATTAAAATTCCCAGAAGAACATTTTCTTGCAGTTAGGCAAATCGGAGCCACAAGCTTTGATGTCTGAGCACCCGAAGCATGGATTGATTTACCAGCCCTCCTCCGCGATCACTCTTGCTCTGAGATTTGAAGACCTACCTCTTTTATAAAGGGATGGATTAGGTGTACCATCATTCTTTACTCTGGTTCGTCTGCCTTTTCTAGCATGTGTTAGCGCTCTGAGGCCGACAAAAGCAAGCATACCTTGACAGATCCACAGGACACCCACTAACATTTCCCAGCAGTATGGAGTAACGGGTAACCAGGGAGGAATGGGAACAGACACCAGACTTATCTGTTGCTAAAACTCATCCCAGTAAAATGAGAAAAGCTGGTAAACAAAGTTAAGAAACTTGAACTATTCCAATTGAAAAAGAATAAACATAGCCGAGATGGTGACCAATCGAATTGGAGTACCAGGAGAAACTAATCTCAGTAGAAAGGAGACAGACAAGATAAGAGATGTGAACTGCAGTAATGAAAGGAAATAATAAGCGCTCTTGAGAAGGAGATAAGACAGGGACACTTCGCTTGGAAAGAGGAAAATACCAGTCTCACAAGTTAACTACAGCACCTTATAAAAGGAAATCACAAGAGACCATGAGAATTACACATCAAGCAGAAACGCGTTCTAGCCGCCAAGTGTGTGCAACAGCCATCAGGTGAAGGGAGTCATTCTCCTGACCCAAGTTAAGTTAGTAGTTGGGTCCGTTAGTTTAGCTTTTGGATAGCAGACTTTCATTTTGGACATTCACAGACGACTGACAAGCACCTTCGTTATTCTGAATTATACTTTGAGTAGAAACAATGTACTGAAATCAACCTTTTGTACACAATGTTCTTTTTAAAAATGTTAACATTAATAATTATAATACACAGTTCTTAAAAGAAGGGTTACATTTCATCAGTATGGTTTCTTTAGTATTACATGACATACAATAAGCCAATAACCATTCATGGCACTACAATGATGTTCGTGAGAGTAGCCCAACTTCCCATGACCAACCATAACTTTTTTGCCTTCGAATATTGGAAAGTGCCTCAATAGCAAGGGTTTAAAAGTGTGTATCAAGGTGTTTGAAAAAAGGTGGCAATGGTTTCCCAAATTCATGAAATGTTGACATTGTCAATGCGACATGCAAAAAAAACCTACATTTCTCACATCTTGCCCCCACCCTTCAGACATGTGTGCTGTGACCTCTTCCATGATTGTTAATGTGGTTGCATAAAGGAATTGGTTGATCAGCGCTGTTGATGGGCCACTTAGACAAATGCTCATCTTCCTCAGTCTCCAAATATCAGGAGATTGAGTTAAATTGGAACTGTATTTGGGTACAGTCTCTGATCAACAATTTCCTTCCAGTAATACTGGGCTATGGGCAATGTCCCCCATACATGTACCATTGTGCTAAAAGCCAACCATTTGCTGCAGCATAACGGAGTGCAATGGGGTGAAGCTGTAACTGACGGGGAGTAAAGTACCCTAATTAAAATTGTATACAAGCATTTTGATAGTGTTGCATCCATTCTAAGCCTTTGCACATATGCGAGAACAAGCAGTGTCCGACCATGGGCAGACGTTTGTCACCTTGCAAGTTTCCCTCTAGCAGTATATAAAGTTTCGAGATTCTCCTTTTACCTGAAGTTCTTGTTACAAGTTGCCTCCCCTTGCCTGGAGGGTTCCATGTGTTAAAATTGCAGCAAAAAGGCTGTGGTTTTGACACCGCAATTCATGTAAATGATGCAGGGCACACCCCCGCTCCTCTTAAATGGTATAATGGGGTACACCTTTACCGTGTCAAACCACAGCATTTTTTGCTGTGATTTTTTTCAGAGGCTACATTTTTGCATACCGCCTGGAGTGCCTCAGGGTTAGTGATCCAGTGACTTATTTGGTGGTTTGACGCCTTCTCCCACAGGCAGGAAGAGTTATCTAAATTCTTCCAACGGGGAGGTGGCGCGTAGGGGCAGACACCAGTCTTTTCCACCCCCAACCTCTACCCAATGGCGGAAGGCCTACACATATCTAGCCCTAGAGTGAACTCTGGGTTGTTGAATATAGGTGACGAGAGCCTAAACCCAGAGCCACACCACACTGTCTCCGTAAGTTAGCGCTTTACACAGACTCCATTTTTAAAATTTGTATTTGTTCATGGTTTATTTCAATTAAAAAACCTTTTACAAAAGCATCCTAGTTCCAACACATTAATTAGTGCCTTTAAAAAAAACTATTCCATTTCGTTAAAACACTGTTTTCCCCTATCCACCAGTGTGTGCTAATGGCAGGCCAGTATTTGAGACGCTTCTTTCAGCATTACCTTTCTAGTCTATTTTTTTTAGAACAAATTCCACAAAAAGGACAATCGCTAGGACTAGGCTGGCTTTTTGCCTAGGAGGAACCATTTCCACCATTCCCTAACAGAGTGATTCTACCCGTTTAATGACATTTCTCAAAAATAGAGTGCAAACTCCAGTCAGTGCCTTGCAACTAGTTACCAAATGTCAGGTGGATTCCATCTCTTGCTGTGTGTCACAATAGCTGCAGTGTGCCTCACTTTCTGCAATCTGTTTTCTTGATAGGAGCACCTCTAGATGGAAAGCATGTTTAGGCGGCATCGCATAAACAGATCCCTCACATGGGCAGATGGACATTTTTTGCAGATATCCTGGGACTAGATGTATCCGCTCCTTTCTTCCATGAGGTCAAGGATAACATTTACATGAATCTTGACTGCATCATTTGGATCCAGTCAAGGTCTTGCATTTTTCTCTTGACCTTCAATGGATTGGCTATTAGGGTGTCTTGCGTTATATTGTGCTCCTTTAGATATTTACACTGTTCCTTCCATTTAGAGAACCATTTCTCTGACTAGTTCACGGTTTTAGAATTTCAAAGGCCCGGATATTATCTGAAATAAGGCATCTCTATTTCCTATAGAGGGAGATACATTTCCATGCCACCACAGAAGCCATTGATTGCAGTCCCAATTCAAACCCAATGCATGCCATTGGGAGGGAACTTGGAACTTTCTCCAGAATACTCCTAGGCCTCCCCACTCTTTTCATGCATAAATTAAGGATGGCTTCAGCCCCATATGTCAGGATCTGGACTACTTTCTGCTTATAAAACATCAATACGGGAAGCACAGAGAAGGCCCCACATTTATTTAAGACACTCACCCGAATCGCACGTCTTCCAGTCTTTCCCTTCAGCATTACTAGATGTGCGCTCATCCAGATTTCTATTGATTATAGTTCCTAAATATGTCATTGTCTACCTTTTCTAAAGGTTCTTGGTCTACTCTCCAAGGTAGTCCTCCCCTAAACCTTCTCTTTTCGGAAGACCTAATGAGGATTTTCGATTAGCTTTGACCTTCAGGTTTGCTTTTAAGTAGGAAGCAAAGCCATTTAGTCTACGCTGGAGTTCAATTGGTGACTGGTCATCTGCATAGAGGACCAAGGGTAGCTCCAACTCCCCAAATTTGGGAGAAAAAGCTTGGATCCCAAGTTGCGACTCTCAGATCAGGCAGAGGTTGAAGAGTATCGATGCTAAAGAGCAACCTTGCTTTAGCAGTCTAAATGTCCAGATCTTTTCCGAGAGCACACCCTCTGATGAGATGGTGACCTGCAAGGAAGTCTCTGAATAGAAGTGTCTAATGGCCTCTACCAAATCTGGAGGCCAATTCCACATTAAAGGTTTGTAGCATAGTTCCCTATTAACACAGCCGAACGCTTGTTCGAGATCCATGAAGGCTAGGTGCACATTCCTATTAGTTTCAATTGCCTCAAGTTTAAGCAAATTGAGGAACAGATTTAAAAAAGTACCAACCCCATTAAAGCCCATCTGAGGCGGATCCACGTGTCCCAGACTGTGCTGCCCACTCATTTAGTTCTTTAAGTAGGAGGCTAGCAAACATCTTTCCCAAGGTGTCCAGGGGGGCTATTGGGTGATCATTTTTCAGATCTCTGCAGTCTCCCTTTTTAAAGATCGGTACTAGTATGGGTTCTCCGCAGGTAGAAGGGATAAGCTTAGTGGCCAAGACTGGTTTAAAGATCTTTATGGTTAATTCTGCCCAGGTCTCAACACAACATTTCCGTTAAGGAAATGGTAATCAGATTATTTCTCCTAAATCTAAACTCAAAGAACTAGCTTCTGCTTATATTCATAGGCTCCAATAGGGCAGCCTCTTGCTCCCTTGCAAAAAGCTTAGAATAATGGCTCATCCAAATCGTTTCTGGGAATTGTAACGTGGATGACTTAAAATGTCCCACATTATTCAATAGTTCTCATAGTTGCCTGGTATTTTTACCAAGCATTAGCATATGTTCTGCATCAAATTGAAGCCGGGCGGCTTTAGAAGCCTTGAGCCAATGCATCTTTGTTTCCTTTCTTGACTTAAGTTCCTTGATGGGTCATTGGCTGTTATTTTTAGCATTCTCATGTCTTCTCTAAAAACTCTCCTGGCCCTCACCAAGCCATTGCTATATTTATGCACTGGAATAAAGTCGATTTTACCAGCCAGTGCTCGCTCTTCAATACGCCTGGAAGGTAGTCACGCATGAATTGGACATACTGATCAGTTATTATAAGTATTTCCCGCGGTCTTATTCCAAGTCTGTTCTTGCCCCACATGACAATCTGGCCAGTGGTTCCCAATTTTCTTTTTTGGCAGTACACTCCCCGGATTACTGGCAGTAGGCTATGATCACTGGGGGGCATCTTGACCACCCTAAATTGAGATCTGCAAGCACATTGAGAAAAATAGTCAATGCACGCCCTTTGAGCGCCCCTTGACCAGGTGGTGGCTGCTGCAATATCTTCATAAGTTTTGCCCTTTTAGTAGCACCAAGTCACGGAGTTAAATTTGAGTGACCCATAGTTTAGCCCCATTTTCTAGTGATGACTCTTACATAAGCATCCCACCCTAAAATATGCATGTTAAGGTCACCACACAATATCAGGTGTGGTTGGGGAGCGCTCGAGAGCCCGAACAAGATGGCCGCCACTCTGAAGCTCTGTGTGGGCCCACAGCAATAATCCAAAAATTCCATCCCCCGGAGCGCTATGAGGGATGCGTCGATCAGAAGCAGACCCACATGCGTGTATCTCCTTAAAGTTCCATCCACTAACAGGGGTCGCCAAGAGACCATGCAACACCTCGGGCATGAGGGGCCTATAACACATGGTCGTGGCCCCGAAAGCGGCGAGGCACTGACCCTGCCTCCATACAGGCACCTCCTCTGCCCCAGCACAATATCGCCCCGAGCGGGAAAATAGAAAATGCTCTTAGCCCACGGACGGCACGGAGCACCCTGCACAGGAGAGGGGTGCCGGAGGAATGCTCTGCCTGGAGGACTCCCGGCTGTCTGTGGGTGCGGGGACCAGACCGTCTGACTGGCGAAGCTACGGAGTCATGGACTTGCAGTGAAGCACCGGACATACAGCAGCAACCATATAAGTTGAAGAGCAGTGCGGTAGAGTTGCGGTCGAGCAGCCGGGGACTGCTGGTGGCTGTAGGTGCTGGTGGGGGGTTGGGAGGAGCCCGTCCACGACAGGAGGGAAGAGGATCGCATAACACCGACCACCGGATCCAGCGCCCAATCCTGGAAGGAGGGAGACCCTGGGGCTCAATTAAGCATTAGACTGCTCCCTCGTGTAGGAGCTGGCTGCTGGAACACCTAGAGCAGTACCCAGGAACAATCCAAAAAACAATAAGATGCCAACGGTTCAAGCGCTCAGCCAATCTGTCAGCACTGGTGGGACAGGTGCCTGCAGAGAATGAAGATGGCAGCAATTACCCTAGGGGCCTTCGCATCCACAACGCCCCGAGGCCACAGGTTGGCCCACCCATACGATCTCATCAACTCACCGGCTCGAGGCGCAGGCACCACACACCCCAGACAACGTGCTGGCAGCGGGTCGGGTGATCAGTCCCATCCCTCAGTGCGGCAGATCACAGTCAATCAAGCGAGGAGGATTGCCGTCAACCAAGCTGGGCTCTGGGACCCATCCTTTTGCCGGGGACAATGCCACATTTCCCATACAGCTCTGCTTCCCAAGTGTGGGGGGGTGGATCCAGAGATACCGGAGACATGACCAAAGAGAACACCAGACCTAAGGCTCACAATTGCGGAGACAGGCCCTCCAACGTTCAGAGAGCTTCACCGGGCGACCAGCTCCGTGGACAATATCCACAGACACGCTGCCATACACCTCCTAGACCCCTAGTAAGATCCATCTGCTCATGTAGAGTTCGGCCACAAGCCCCTTAAGTTCGGAAGCCCGGGAAAGACCGATACTCTGGGTACGGCAGGGTCTGCAAACAGGGCGGGAGGGGATCTCCTCTCCAACACCCTTGAAGTGGCGCTGGTGCGCCCCCAGCGGAGAGACAGGAGCAGAAGGGTGCACGTCGCCCAGATTGGGCCGCTGAGATCCCATCCGGGAATGGGGTCACAGCGCCACGCTCGCGGGCTCCAGGGTGGGAAAGCAAGTCTGCAGCGAAGGGGCCCACCGGCACAGTGACATTGCACTTTGTGCCCATAACGGCTGGGGTGGCCGCACCTGCTGCCCTACCAGCCCCCATCGGACTACACGCAAGACGCCAGCCCATTGACTTAACCTCTGCCAATACCGCCACAAGAGACAATACCTAAAGATCCCATGGACACGTAATAACTGATCACCTGCCCCCGACGATCTAACACCGAGCACACGGACAGGACAGAGGATCCAAAGGCCGCCCCCACATCAGACTACCCTTAGTACCCCAACATCATCAGGCCAACCCCCACCGCAGAGTGGGACATAACAAGCAATGCCGGGGGGCTATGCTCCAAGTCTCCAGAAAAACCACCAAGTCTCACTGAACATACAGCCGCTGCAACACCCACACCCAGACGTCTGCTAGACGCAAAGCAACCATGGATGTCCCATCTCAACTCCAAACTATCCTAGCTGAGATGAAGCTCATAGGCCAGCACACTCAGGAGACCAATACCACGGTCCAAGATACAAGGCAGGATTTACAGGACGTGCAGGCGAGACTCATAATCCAAGCAGAAAGGATGATGGATAACGAGCAAGATATCAGCTCCCTGGAGGACAACCAAGGTTTGACGGCCGTCTAATTAGACTGCCTCATCAAGGAGGTCCAGTGCCTTGGCGCTAAAATGGAGGACCAAGACAAATCAGTCCAGAAGAAATAATCTTAGGATGATCGGCCTCCCAGAAAACGCAGAAGGACCAGACCCGAGTCCTTCATGTACAACTTCCTGCAGGACGTCCTCCACACCGAAAATCCCAGGAACTGACAATAGAGAGGATTCACTGCGCACCCATCCCTAAGCCAACTGCCGGCCAACATCCAAGACCGATAACATTGATTCTTAAATTTCCAACACAAAATGGCAATTCTAAAGGCATACAGAGTAGTGGGCCAGATGAACATCGATGGGTCCCCGTCAGGGTCTTCAACGATTACTCAGAGGTGTCCTGCCAGAGGAAGGGGGCTTCAACCCCCTGTTCGAAGCCCTGAAGGGACGAAACATAAGACACTACTTGAAATTTCTGGCGATCTGGTGCGTTCAAGTCGACCGCCAATGGCACTTGTACGAAGATCAGGACGATGCCTGGTGCTTCCTGTTACGCCAAAACCTGGTCTCTACAGATTTCCTGCGAGAACCGCACCCAAGGGTGCAGTCGCCACGAGCGACAGCCTCATCCGAATTCCGCTTACCTCGGAACAGACCGGAGACCAAAAAACAGGCTGAGGCCTGAGGGGCACAGACCTGGGACGACGGGAGCCCATGACTTTAACCCTCATTGGTGGGCAACTAGTGCCCAGTGACTACGTCCATGAATCCGGAGGCCCTCAACGCCACCAATTTCAAACTCAATTCAGTGCTTCTATCTTGATACCAGGAGATCGCCCAATGCATTGAACTTCACACTCTAGGACAGCCGCCCATTCTGCGGACTCCGGGGGAGAGCAATATAAACCATCAACCATGGGAATGGCTGCGGGCCTGCACGGCCCGCAAACCCCATGGCTCTCAATCCCCCACGAACATCGCCTGGGCAAGTCCCTCAACACCTACACCGTCGACCGAACCCGGCAGGGGCTGGCCGGCCCGATCCACAACTCAAACCCCAGTAATATAACTGATATCGTCCGGACCGGGCACCCCATTTGCTCTGATCGACCACGAGCTGCAGGTGGAGGGACATTCGTCCTGCATAGCAAAGAGCAGATTTGACAATTCGCACTCAGGAGCACCATGCATGGGCTTTATGGCCTAGTATTGGGAGTGGAACATCCACACCCAATGTTACATGGGAGACGTTTCTCTCAGTTTTCGTTAAAGTTCGAGGTTTAGAATACACCTCGGGTCCAGCATGCATAATGGGTGACTGGAAGTCTGCTATGGGCAATCCCAATAAAGCATACACAGAGAGGCCGACATGGGGGTGGAAGGGGTTACCGGGGAAGATCACAACACGAAAATAAGATTGCTAAAATCACATTAATAACTAAATGTGCAGGGGCTGAGCCACCCCATTAAGCAAAGGCACGTTCTAAATCACCTTAGAGACCTCCAAGGGGACATAATATATCTCCAAGAAATCCACCTCAACGAGGGGGAATCTAAGAAGCTCAAAAGATGCTGGGTCGGGGCAGCTGCACACGTCCCCTGGTCGGGGGAAACAAGGAGTATCCATCTTGGTCCACAGGCGGGTTCCCCTCCAAATCCAGAACACAATCGCTGACAAAGATGGTCACTATGTCCTGGTACAGGGCATACTACAACACTCAATCTGTATGCCACGACGACTGATAACACTGCCCTTTATTTATATGGTTACACACAATTTTGCCGCATGTGCCCCACATATGAGGCGACTCTCACTAGTGGGCAGAGACCTAAACTAACCACTGGACCCAGTCTTGACAAACCACGATCCACCCGGCCACCAGTAGTCCTCACTTCCCTCCTCGTGGCCCTGGGCCTAGAAGATGTATGGAGAGCTAAACACGGTCCTTGCAGGGATTACACCTTTTATTCATTTAGTGACCAAAGTTACTCAAGGTTAGATTACTGGCTAGCCCCATTGACAATATCACACTTCCGATTATTGCACCATTCTCCCCACCACTCTTTCCAATCATGCACCAGTCAGTTAGACTGACCTTAGCGGACACCCCCCAAACTCTCCAAACTGGAGACTGAACATGAGAGCTCCGGCGTATCCAGACTTTGTAAAACAACATAGGGGGGACATGACGACGTTCTGAGACACCAACATTAACTCTTCCTATACCATGCTGGGACGCGTTCAAGGGCTTTATGAAGGGTCATCGCATCTCCAGGTGGCCACACAAGATAAAGCAATGGCGCACCCAAGAAGACCAACTGACACATACCTTACAAGCCCTGGAAAGGCAACAAAGCAGCACCAAACCAACAGACTTCTAGAACTGCGCAAGATCCGCACAGACAAAGGTCACGGCCACCAGAGCCCAAAAAACCCTACTCCAGCTGGTCCCACAGATATTTGACAATAGACCCCTGCACCTCATGGCACTCCCCTTGAAACAAAGACAGGCAGCCACGGCAATCACGGCCATACGTGACGCGGAGGGGAGCATATTTTAGGGGGATCAGGGCATCAACTCCATATTCACAGAGGTCTATGCTCATCTTTACGCAAAACCAGAAACACTCCCCTTGCAGGCGATGCAAGGATTCCTGCATGCAATCCATTTGCCCTAAATCACTCGGGCCCAGTACGAGGGGCTAGACACCCCCCTGACAGTGGTCAATATCTGTGGGCAATACATGCTCTGAACTCGCCAAAGCTTCGGGCCCGGACGGGATCCCGATTGACCTGTACAAGGCCTTGGCTACCGATATAGCCCCTAAGCTCCAGTCTTAGGAGGCAGACGAGAGTGGCCACCCACCAAGGTCGAGGATGATGCCAACATAGTGGTATTCCACAAGAAAGGGAGGCCCAACAACGAATGCAGGTCATAAGACCTATATCCTTGATTAAATCCGATGCTAAGGTCCTTGCTAAATATCTGGCCCAGAAACTAGAGGCGATACTGCCGTGCCTGGTCCACAATGACCAAATGGGATTCATCTAGAAATGGCATTCTGGGGATAATGTGCGCCGGCTTCTACACATTATAGCGGAGGAACTGGGGCGAGACGACTATCCTCACAATTGATGTTGAGAAAGCGTTTGACAAAGTCCAGTGGGACTTCATGTCTTTTGCACTTGCAGAATTTGGCCTCCCCTGTCTCTGATCGGAATGATCCGCCAGCTATATACAAACCCTGAGGCAACGGTGACCACTAACAGACGCACGTCAGCCCCCTTCTCTTTGCACTCGGGTACACACCAAGTCTGCCTGCTGTGCACTCTCCTTTATGCCCCCTCTATCGACCCAGTGGCGGAAGTGTTGCGGTCGGACCCACAGTGGTGGGGGCTGTGGAGAGGAGGTGGAGAACAGTCTATACGCTGCTCTCCTGTTGTACATAGACACCCGCACATCCCTCCTAAGAGGGATCTCTCCTACAACAATACGGACCGATGGCCGGCTACCGGGTCAACTGGGCCACCTGATGCTACCATGCTCCCCCAGCCCAAAGATGTATAGAACCATAGATGCCGCAGTTTCCAAGTTTATATGATGGAGTGAAAGGGTGCGAATACACACAGGGATTCTCACTGCATCCAAACAGGATAGGGGCCTTGCGTTACCATCCTGGAAGAGTTATTACATGGCAGCCCAAATATGCTGGGACAAGCGTTGGCTCAACCACGATGACAGATCCAGCTGGAGGGCGGTGGGGCTGGGATTGATCACCCCCTCTTTCCCACTGGACGTCCTAGCCAACCCCCCAGCAAAACTGCTGCAGCAGCTAAAAATACACCCAGTAATGAGTATTTATTTGATAGTGTGCACAAAACCCTCAGGTAGCTGGGCGCAACAGTTACAATAATATTTTAAGCTTAGTTACACAGCATGTCATTACATAGGAGTAGAACAATTTACAGTGCATAAGAAAAAATGTACAGTTTACAATTTATACAGTTTGGTACAGGGTACATAATACAGAACGATGGTAGGGGCAGTAGTGTCGTACATGCAGGGTCATGCACATAGTTCAAAGATAGAATCACAGGTAGGTGAGCAATATCTAGATGTCCTTGGTGCGAAACCAGTTTAATAGGTTATGTCTGAATCTCTGGTATGGTATCTCTGGTATGGTTGTTCCACTCTTATGGCAGCAGGGAGTGCATACCAGGAGACAGCAGCTTTAACTGTGAAGCTAGCTCCCCCTGCTTTAGAGAGTTTAAATCTTGGGACTTCAGGGCAGAGGTGGTTGGATGATCTGGTGTGATGAGTTGAGGCTTTTTGGTCAGTCTGGCAGACAGATAGGGTGGGTGCAGCATTGTTGAGTCATTTGAAGGTCAGGGATGCCATTTTGAGGTGAATCCGGTCACTCATTTTTAACCAATGCTGGTCTCTTCTAAAGTTTGAGGTATGTTCAAAGCGGCATCGTTTAGTAATATTTGCATCTTGAGGATTTGTTTGTTAGCGCCTATGTATAAAGGCATTGCAGTAGTCTAGTTTAGACATCAATGCATTGGCAAGCATAATGCAGCTAGCTCTGGATTAGTAGGGTCTGCAGGCCCTGATCACTTTACAGGGCCAGAGAGCTAACTTGATTTTTTTGTGTTATTGTGGATTCAATGTAAAAGCCTAATGTCTTTACCTCCGTTACTACTTTGATTATGTTTCAATCAATATTGAAGGCAGCATAGCTAGGACTGAGTTTTTTTTAGGTTGGAGTCAGAACCCAGAATCAGGATCTGTTTTTTCGTCATTTAGGCAGAGACCATGTGAGGCCATCCATGCCTGAATTAGGAGGTATATCTTGTTTACCAGAGCTGTGACTTCAACAAAGTTGCCCGAGAGGGGTAGGAGGATCAGGGTGTTGTCCGCATAATTGGTATATGTGACGCCTAGCCTGTCAAGTTTGTCGAAGAAGGGCTTGGTAAAGATGTTATACACTGTCGGAGAGACGTATGAACCTTGTGGAACACCGAAGGTGATTTGGATTGGGTCTGCTGAGGCTAAGGGGAGAACACTCATCGTACTGTTAGCTAGGAAGGATTGTACTCGGGCTATAGCATCACTTGAGAAGTGTGCAGCTGACGCTAGGTGTTCGCAGCAAAACACTGCATGATCCACCAGGTCGAAAGCTGCCGAGAGGTCGAGGAGTAGCAGCATAGCTGTTTTACCATGATCCTTCAACTCGTCGATTTGTGTCGAGGTCAATTAAAGCAGTTTCAGTTCCATGTTGTGGTCTGAATCCAGATTGGCGCGATCCTAATAGGTTAGCCTCCAAATACCTTTGGATTTGGAGGTAAGCTACTCTATCAATTTCAAGGAGGAAAGGGACACTTGTGATGGGTCTGTAATTGGTCGAAATGGCCGGATCTAGTGTGTTTAAGGAGCGGTAGCACCCAGGATTCTTTAAGGTTCATTGGGACAGTATTAGAATTGAAGGAGGCGTTGATTAGCTTGGAGATAAAGGGGGCTAAATCTCTAGCTGCATCATTAATTATTTGTGCTGGGCAGCTGTCACCCTGGCAGTTAGAGGGCTTCAGGGATGGTATAACCTTTTCAGTTTCCAAGATGGCGATATTAGTGAATTTGAAAGGTTATCAATGATTGGAGACCCGGAGGGTGGGGTGGATAGTGTCTCAGGAGTGCAGGGATGCTTTTTTGTTAGCTATTTTGGTTTGCAGAGCAACAATTTTGAGAAGCCCGGAAGAAAAGGGCGGAAGCGTTTCATAGCGCTGTTTTGCTGTGATATACAAGCACTTTCTGGATTGCCTGCAAACCTTTTTGTCCTCGAGAGCGAGATAGCAGAAATCCCCAAGTTAACCTGCCTACCTGCTGAGCTGCCTATAGATTGCTACAGCACGCAGCACGCACCCCGCAGTGGATTATTGAAAGCGTGCGCCTCTTTTGAAGCGGGTGGGGAGAACCACCATCAGAGTCTTCGCTATCCGGTAATGCTCTTGACACTCCGACAAGGGGGAGTCGCATAAAACAGCCAGCTGACCCTTGCGGCGAGAAGCCTGGAAGGAGAAAAGGGCAGAAGCGTTTCATAGCGCTGTTTTGCTGTTGTGCTGGGGTGCTGGGGTGCTGAGCTGCGGGAGTACAGCAGGCACGAGGCTGAGAGAAGCAAAAAAGGTAGGATTTTTGTATACCATCATTAAAGTAGAAATTGGTGTGAGCGGGAGACTGCGGGAGTTAACTACTTTGATCCCGCTGCACCAAATCAATACAACAGATTGGAACAGCAACTTTTAACAGATCACTTCGCTATAATCAGACTGGCTTTGTGGACGATATCCTTTTTTTTTAACATTGCTAGGAAGCCAATCTGCATGGTGCATTTATTTCGATACAACATTCAGATCTTAATAAGTGACCCGAGATACGAGAAGTACGTGGTCGGGTACGGAGGGTGAATCCTCCTCACTCCAGGTGCAAGCAGCATTAAGATTTGACAAAACCTGAACGGATGAGCGGGGAACAACATTTATCACGATCAGCCTATCCTTCCCTGACCACCGTTTAGGAACCTCCCATTAAAAGAGGGGATCCCCTTGGATGTCAGCAAAGAGACTACGAAGTACAAAAGAAGTGGAAGGAGAGAAGGACGGGTCGTATTTGGCAGAGGATCAAGGAGCTGGCATATTCATCAACAAGCAAATTCCAAGCAATATACATTTAAATACACCAGAACAAATCCAGGTCCAAATACATGTCAAAGAAACAAATTAAAATATGGTACATATGAGCATGGAATAAACATCCATGCACCATATTAACAAACAAACGGAAATGGGGATTAGAATATACTATAACAAAGAAAATTTAGCAAAAAATAAAGAATCACTTTGGCAAAAAAAAAAGAATAAAAGCCACAGTGATGTTGAGAATCATTTATATGCTGGGAAAATGCACAAACCCCTCAAGTTCCACTATCAAGCACAGAAATCCCCTTACTGCCTGGAAATATAGGGAATGGTCTCTTCGTGACAGATACAGAGGAAGAAATGCTGTACCCTAATCCGCACCAGAACTTAAGAGAATCCAAAAACTCAGTTCTGAGTGAAGACTCTGGAAAAGATAGAGCCAAAAACAGACACACTAAAGGCTCTGAACTTTGTTCTGAATTCATTAGTATTGGTTTTTGAAATGCTCAAGATGGAGGTTCAGACACAAACTGGCACACTGCTAGAAGTCACAAAAGTAGTAACATGTTAATCAACACTGGTAGGGTTAGTGACCGCCATTAATACCAATATGACCTTGCCTCTTCGGGACTTGCGACTGGAAGTAACAAAACAAGGCCTTGATATTTCCTCCACACAGTGCATCTTGAACAAAAGAAGTGAAATATAAGAACAGAATAACAAGCCACTGGAAGCAGCAGTAAATCTTTTGAGAGGAAATCCACGCCAGACGCATCAGGAAGAGGAGAAGAAAACCTACAGGAACCTTTATTTGATGACACCACTGTCAGACTCTGCACTAGAAGAATTTAGGAGGCTAGGCAATGTAGTGGATGAAGAAATGGAAATTGAGGTGATATCAAAAAGCAACTGAAATATTCACAGAACAAATAGATCCACTCCTAGACTGGCAACCTCGACACATCAAAACCTCAAGAAGTAGGTGAAACATGATAAAATGCCAAGCGGAGAAAGAAAAGAAAAAAGGCGCATTCTAGAACAAGAAAGAACCCAAAAAAAGGGCACAAAGAAACGCAAATAAAAAATGCGATGGAAAAAACAAACCGCCAACTAACCCCAAAAAACACCAATAAAGTGGGGGAATGGGAAAGCCAGATCATGAATCTTTAGAAACAACAGATGTCAGAAATATGCAAAAAGCATAGACAAGACATTCCTGAAACAAAAAGCGATGAGAACAGCGGAAAGATCAATACAGACAATCCCAAGATATCGGGAAGAACTACCATACCCAAGAATCACCATCGGCTTGCAAACTGATGTCAAATTAGGAAGTAGTAGTAAAATTGAGAAGTGACATAGAAATGAAAATCCTAAAAAGGACTTAACAAAAGACTCGGCACCAAAAATGCAACAAAAGCTCTTCTCAACAAAAACATTTAACAAGTGCAACAAAATGGGCACCAATCCTCCTACAAAAAGGTTCAAAATCAAAGGGAAAGAGCAACACATCTAATAACCCTTTGACTGTACATAATGATCCAAAGATAAAAATAGCCCCAATGTTTCTAACATCAAAGAACAAGGGGGAACAAAAAAAAAGTCTTGGATATTGGTAAAATACATATGCTTGCTACAATTGCGGACTCTACGAAACCAAATCAACTGGAAACAGAAAAGGTACAAAACGGACAAGGAAAATTTGTATCTTTAAATAACCAAAAACAAACAATAGGCTTCAAATCTGGTAGCAAAGACATTGCCAAAGGTCATGGAGAGCTTAAATGGGAGCAATCCCAAAGACTATGCCATTCCTAGAATCTGGCTGAGACTTTGTTCCAATGCCAGACAACACAAATCATTAAGCCGTTCAGTCATACTGGGTATAATAAAGGTATTAAGAAATCTATACTCCTTTTCATCAGAAGATCTAGACAGCGTAACATTTCCAATGTCACAGGACCCCTTTTTGGTAGAGTTAGTACTTAACTCAACCAATGCAAAGAGCACCCTGAAGAAAGAACCGAGAGAGTTAGAAACTCAGACTCGAAATTTCAGTTAATGACTCAGAAAATTCTCCTAACAAAAACACTGCCCCTATGAAATCACCTGATCAAAACCAGGTGATAGTGAAGGTCTCTAATGCTTCGAAACTCAGTAAGGGGGGGGGCAGAATAAGAATGGAAACCACAAGAAAATGCACCCTCTCTCCTCCCCTAGATTTTTTCCCCAAGTTCTTCAGAAATTAGGCCTAGGCACGCAACAACTTTAGAAAGGAGAGCCTAAATATGATCAGTTGGAACTTGCAGGGTTCCAGTCCTTTCAAAGCCAAAAATATGCAGGCGCATTTGTTTAGTCATGGAGATATCTTATTACAAGAAACATGGCTAGTAAACCCACTCAATATCGAAGGGTATACAGTACTATGTTTATCAGCATTGCAAAAGGTGCAAGGAAGTCCAACAGGTGGCCTTCTTATGGCCCTAAAAAAAATCAAATATTTAAGAACATAGTCCCAATATGGGAAAACACAGGTATTCTATCCTGCAAAGCACATTTATTTCAAGAAGCTAAACCCTCAATATGGAATTTGATTTACTGGAACCCCACCAGCTCAAAACGGACCACATTTTTAGAAAATCTAGGCCTCTTACACACAATTAAGACTACAGGTGGCAATACAAGTTTTACCTTTGGTACAAGCCTGTACTACTATGTCAGACTGGTAGCAGTGGCGGAGCAGCCAGGCTCATCTCCAGAGTATATGAGCAGTAGCAGAGATTACACAAAGGGACCACAATTACTGTGACTCAAGCAAACACTGACTCAAGGTTTCAGGTAAAAAATACAAGTACATTTATTTTTTCAACCATTCGTTATAAACACAACACTTCTATTAAACTGAAATAAAAGCCACATGTTAAATATACCACTACTAACCAATTCACTTTGTACAGTAAGTATCAAGATAAGTACCCTGTGTTTGAATGAACTGGTGTTACAAACAAAACACGTTACTGTGAATACGATTGCTATCACTTTTTGACAGTTCGGTCTACTAAACAAACACGTATCCGTGACATGAAATGTTACCGGCGCAAAAACACACTTAGCACGAGATACCCAGAGGAAGTTGGAGACAAAAATTACAGGCAATATGTTGGTTAGGCAGGCAGAATCAAGAAACACTCCACAACAGGAGTTCAAAAGTCAAAGGGCCGGAGCCAGGGTCGAAAGACACCGGTGCCAGTTGCCAAAGATCACACAGTCAAACAGTTCACGATTCAACGTAGCCAAAAGTACTTCGATATTGTCAATGATCGGAAGCAAAAGTTATAATGAGGGAAGACAAGGGCAAGCCTTGGAAATGAAGAATAAGGGATTCACCTAGTTTCCTCAACAGAACACGGTACCGTGTTCCAGTGGTGCAGCTGGTGCCCTGGCAGTTGTTCCTTTTGGTTTCCCGCAGACCCACGATTCCTGGAGCTTCGTTATGAAGGACGACATCTGAAGGGGGTCTGCACCACAGAGGGATGAGGCCGACAGCAGCGACAAGGAATAAAAGGAGCGCTCCTTAAAACAGGAGAGGCTCTTCAGGTGGCCATCTGGACCACTACAGCAGTGTGTAGCGATTTCGACCAAGCAAGAGGATCCTCTGGCTGTAGAAGATGAGCTTGTTATCCCCACTAAGCTCAGGGGAAGACGACTACGGACTGATCTTCTCCAAGTCGTTGAAGGGAAGATAGCTCAGGACTGCAGCAGGGCTTCACTGGGACGGGGAGTTGCAGCAGCAGTCGTTCTCTCCACTTCTCTTCGGTTCCTTTTAGTTCCAGTGGCGATTGACTTCTAGCCCAAGAGACCTGCCTTTTATGCGAAAAACCCCATTCACACAGCCTGGCTGTCAATCACCCAGCAGGGGGGGGTTGTCCAGCCCGGACAACTACCTTGGCCAATAAAGTGCGACTTGGGTTTCCTAGGATACCCTGTGGAGGGGGTGACTACACCCCTCCCTCACATTCAGCCCACCTAGACACCCAGGCGCCTGGTGGAGGGCTTCTGAACAGAAAGCCTGCCAAAAGACAGTGAACAAAGAAGGCAAACCTAGTTTGCCGCGCAAAGACACAAGAAGGACTTTAACAAAAAGAAATGGTGAATAAACCAAACCGGAGCCAAAAGAAAGACTATTTGGTCAAGCGGGTTTATGTTCGAGGCCAATATAATAGCCAAGAACAGTACCACGTTTATCTAATATAATCGCGGTAAAGTTAGGGTAGATACCACTGCCACCAGCCAAGTCTAAACGTTAAAAGAGCCAAACAATGCTCTAGGAGGTAGAGATAAAAAGGGATACGAGTTAACCCTTTCCAGTTCTACATGGAAGATGTGTTGCACTGGATCTGTGGTAAAGTAAAGTTAATGGTAACTTTACCCTTTTCTGGGGGACAGTAGTCGCCTCAGAAACAGAGTCGAGGGAAGTCTTAAAGACAACCCTGTGCCACGGCACTGAAGGTGTTGTGTGACACAAAAACGGGCTGCTGAAGTGGTGTGCTTCAGAGTCTACCATCACAAAAACAGATAGAAACACATAGCAAAACACAGGTAAGAGTGGGGGAAAAGCTCACTCTTACCAAGTGGAAAAAAATAAACTCCAGACGTCCAGCAAAGCTGCTGGGGAACTCACTAGGTCAAGGAAATTAGCCATAGATGAGAATTCTCCCTAACACTTACTAGAAAGAATAAAAATAGAATCGACCTGCAGTGATATAATTCTGGCCGGAGACCTAAACACAAATTGCATGCAGTCTAAAGAAAACACTGAAATATCCTGCAAACTAGAAGTCAAGAAGGGGAAGAATATAGCTAGACTATGAAACACTGGGATTTGAAAATGGTAAACGGAACAGGTGGAGACCAATGATTAGCTACAACATGGCATAGAGGGAACTCTGCCTCCACCCCAGACTACATTTTTGTTTCTCAGATTATATACATCCCCCTTAGTCCTTGGAATAAAGCAAGATGGGGCAGTGACCATATTAGATTGGAGCTTACTTTCACTAACATTCTTAATTCTACCTCAAATATAAACAATCAGAACCTTCAGACCATAAAAGGCAAGGTGAGGGTTGTAAAATACAAAAGCTGAGGTGTAAAGCTAAACAACTAAAAAAAATACCAAATTACATCTGGGAATCAGAACGCAATCTAGAGATTCGCCAGCTTTCTCTGGGCAACCCTAGCTTCAAGTGAATTAACAGGCATAGAGAAACAAAAGCATTTACATGCATTTGATGAAGTAACTCAAAAGAAAGCACAGGAAAGACCTAAGAAATTAAACCTCAGGGTTCTCAGACGAGGTATACAAAATCGAGCTAAAGAAAGAAAACCAACTATAGATCTTACCTAAAAACAGAAGCCTGGATGCAAAAGGATGGGGAGTATGTCTTAAAAATCCTCAAAGATGATAGTTCAAAAAACTTCTGGGCAACGATCAGTCATCTAGAGGGCGGATGGGGGGGCGAACAGGCAACTATGTAATCTAGTCTCGGAACAGGGATGGGTTGAATGTCTAGCAGAAGCTTTTAGAAGTCAAAATACAATTCTTGTTAGATCCAGAAATACCCTGGAAGCTTGATTTTGAGGAAAAATAAATGTGGGAGATTATAACCAATGCATCAACCTCAAAAGCAGCAGGCCTAAATGGACTGACTTATCAAGCACTTAACGAATCAGAATTATGGTCAATTATTATCATGCCTTTCCAGAGAAATCCTTAGGAAGCAAGCAGTTCCAATATCCCGGAAAACTGCGTTGGTGATACCCTTTTTTAAAAGTGGAGACCGTCGAGCAGCGGCTAGTTATAGACCAATAGCCCTGCTCGACATAGAAAGCAAAATTTTTATGAAGCATCTCCTAAATCGAATCTCACAATGGATAGAACGTGAAATTCTTTCACCATTCCAAACAGGCTTCAGAAAGGGCATGTCGACAATAAACAGTTTGACCTTAAACCTGCTAAATGAACAGGAGAAAAAAAAAGACGACCCCCTTCATACGGAGCATGGATTGATCTATCCAAGGCTTTCGACCAAGTTGAGAGTCTTACTTTGGCAAAAACTGTGAAGATGGGGTATGCCGGAAACACTGTTGTCCATATTAGTGGAACTGCATAGAAACACCAACTTGAGTCCGTTTAGGCGAGGGAGGCCATTTGTCTGAACTTATAGAAGTAAATAGGGGAGTTAGACAGGGATGTCTTGGAGCACCACTTTTTTTCAATCTTTTTGCCAGGCTTAGGACCCCTCATAGAACCATCAGCATTGGCCAGCCCCATTATGAATGGGAGTAAGATCGGCTGGTTGGCCTACGCAGATGATATAGTTCTTAGAACACCAATAGGCCTACAGCGCCCGCTAACGAGAATGAATGAGTATGCAGAGATTAACAGACTCTCAATCAATCCAGTAAAAACAAATACTTATTTTTAAACATCCGCAGAAAAAATTGAAATTCACCAGCTGGAAATTAGGTGGAGAGCAAGTCAAAGTGGCAGAAACGGTAAAGTATCTGGGCTATAACATACATGCCCATTCTGCTACATACAAGGTGGAGGGTGAGGTGATGGTCAAGGTAGTCCAAGCAAGCAGCATCACAAATGATCAAATTAAATCATAAGCTTTGCAAATTCTCCATCCTACCGCTATTAAGGTACTATCTAGCCAAAGTGGTACCAGTAATATTGTACGGCTTAGAAGCAAGATCATGTCTCTGGTCAACAAACTGGGAGCTCTTTGAAGGGCGTTTATGGAAAAAGCCTTGGGACTACTGAACTGTACATCTATCGGTAGTCTGAGATTTGAATTAGGACTCAAATCTTTAAGATGTATGGCAAATTGGAAACTAATCTCCCTATATATAGATTATCACAGGAAAGGAGACTTCCCTTTATAGCGACATAAGGAAGCATAGGATATATTGCAAATCAGAAATCCTGTTAGCACTAAGGGAAAAAGTAATGAAGCTACTCGCCAAAACCGAACTCTATATGGAGACATTGGTCTCAAACCCACTTAAAGTTAAAAAAGAACTAGAACTTCTAGACTGGATAGAAACAATAGAAAAAGTAAGAATGGTTCCAGTAGCAAACCCATTTTTAAGGGGAGAAAAGAAACTTGGGTGCCTCTCGAGCTACTTTATGAAATCCCCTGATAGGAAACTTTGCATAAATATTCTTAGAATGAGACTTAATCTGGTTTGTTGTAGGGAAGTGTTAGAAAAACGAAATCAGGGCCATAAGGCTAAAAAGGTTACGTTCGATCTGTACAAACCCAGCCAAACAGACATTAAGGCACCTGCTAGATGGACTGCGAAGGATCATGGAATCATCACTTTAGACTTTTCAGAAACTTTGTGCGAAATGAAAGCGACATTATATCAGAATTTCTGTGGGACAGAATTCCCTCAGCTACAAACGTTGCACTTTCTTCAGCTGCAATCCAGGTGCTAATAAACTGTGAAATTGATGTCTAGAGCGATCCTGCGGTGAACTGTAAATTTGGATTACTATAAATACAAAATACTCTGTACCAGCAAGAGCGCTGGTGAGTACAGGAAGATCTGAAACATAAGTGCCTTTAATCTTAAAAAGAATGGCTGGAACATTCTTATGGTTACTTTGGGACTAAACCCTTTAAATATGAAACAAAATTTGTTTTATTGTATATACAAATGTATGTACATTTATTTTTTAATGTGCTTTTGTAAAAACTCATTGAGTCATACAAATATATATTTTGTTGGAGCGCATTTTGGATGCTGGTGTACCATTGTTATCTTTTGGAACATCTGTAGGTGGAATAGGGTTTTCCATTTCCCGGAGGATGGTGAAAAGCTCCTTGGTATTTGAATTAGCCTTGGTGATTCTTGCATTGAAGGTACTTTTTGGTGAGGATCATTTCTTCTTATACATATTGGCAAATTTAGTTTGTGTCATTTTATTCTCAACCGTGGGAGAGTGATGCCAGATGGGTTGGAGTTCTCTTTTTTGGATATGTAGTTTTGAGCTGGGGAGTGAACCAGTTAAGATGGGATTTTTTGTTTTGTTTTTACAGAGTTTGATAGGCGCAATAATGTCAAGGGACTTGGCCATGGTGTAATTAAATGTTGCTACTAGTGCTTTCGGGTCAGCGCTATCAGATAGCGGTAAGGGTGGGTAGGAGGAGAGGAAGTAGTTTATCAGTAGTAATGTTTTTTGGCATCTAGTAGGGAGTAGTGGAGCTATTTCAAGGATTATCCGTTTTTGGTGCTCAATGGTAGACGAGAAGGCAAGTTGTGGGGTTATTTTAGTAATAGTGGAGCAGTTCAAATTGGTTACCCAGTCTAATATTTGCATTTTTATATGAGTAGGTGCGAGAACTTTTTGGGTCAGGCCATGTTCAGTTAGCACAGCTTCAATAGAGTGGGCTTGTTTGTCCTCTGGATCATTAAAGCCTAGATTGAAATCTCCTAGTAATAGGAGTTGAGAGCCATCCTTGATATTGTTAGAGTAGGCTGGAGAGGTCTTCCTCAAAGGTACCGATTGGAAGATAGTTAATGTGCTGTTATCCGAGATAGGAAGTTTGGCTGAGAGAAGCTCACATGATTTGATTTTGGGGGTGTAGTTAGCCATAGTGCTAGTTTAGTTTTAGCTAGGATAGCAGGGCCACCCCCTCTGGAGTTGGGCCCGTCTACTCTCAATATTTTGTAGTTATCAGGTAAAGTTAACATGAGGGCTGGACCTTCTGCGTCATGAAGCCAAGATTCAGAAACTGCTAGGATGTCTAGGTCATCCATAGCGAGTACGTCTGCAATCTCGGTGTCTTGCGCCATGAGAGATCTGGCGTTAAGGCTCCAGAAATAGTTGTCTGTTTTGTCTTTGGGGAGGGTGTTTTTTTGTTTAGGGTGATTAGGTCTTAATTGAATAAGAGGAGAGTAGGCGGTACTGCAGGTGGGAATATTTTGCAAAGTTTCTTGGGTAGGTGTGGAGGCATAGTCTGTGGCGCATGCCTTATGGCCGAGATAGGGGTCTCGTGTCCTAGTTTGATTAGTCTCGGGTTCGTAGATCTGGGGCAATCTTGCTCGGAGTCTCAAATTTCTCTCTTGCACGGTGCAAGGTGTGAGATCGATGCAGCCCCTTATGGTAAAAGCACAGAGCAGTGTGATCGTTTGAGTCTTTACAGTGTGCATAGTTCTATAAGGTTTATAATTCGGCTAGAAGAGTGTATAGCTAGTTCAGTGGTAGCAGACGAAAGACTGGGCAAATATGTAGAGCACAGAATCAGGGTGGGCGAACTCACAAACAATCCCAGATTAACTGGGAGAATATGTAGATGCAGTGGTCTAATGCAAATAGTAAAGCACAATTAGCAGGAACACGCTCAAGATAAGCTAGCTCGTAAGACAAGGATCTATACTGAGACAGTGTGTTATTTCAGATCCCCTCGAGGTGGGTAGGTGGAGTAGACTTGGAGCATACGGTTCTGTTATTACAGGTGCACAGTGAGCTGATGGCAGTAGTGCATGAGCTGTGGGCTGGTAGGCTAGGATAGTCGGTAGGCTAGCAGGGTGCTTAGGGAGTAGAGGTGTTACGCTCACCTGGGTTCCACAGGGGCGCCGAGCGAAGCTGGACTGCAACAGTCTCCACCAATGCGACTCGTAGTGTAGTGATGAGTGATTGCGCTTGCCCACTGAGTTTTGTCTGTCTGGCACGTAGGATTTTCGTAGAGTGGTAAAAATGGAAAATTAGTTGACCGCTGGAAGGAGGTTTTGACTTCTGCTTCCGTAACCACATGGTGTTCCCCCTTATATGTCTCACCTTATTGTTAAGAAGGATGGGCTCTCCATCCTGCGCCGGAATGCAGGGGTGCGTTGAACTTGGAGATCCAGTTAACTTCACTGATCCCGTAATCTTACGGCAGAGTTCTGGACAACAATGACTAAAAGGTAAGTCTTATGCTAGTCCAAGGTAACATGTAATGCTTTAGTTGTCTTATTGTTCACTCTTGTGCCTTTTCTTTATGTTTCTTTCTCTTGTAGATTGCCCAAGACAGGTGTCTCTTTCGAAAGAAAAAAGGTAGCGCCAAGGTAAGATTCGGTATGTGCAATAAACAAACAGTCTTAGTATGCAATGTTGTTCATTAATGTGATTAATCAATTGTCCTCTTTATTCTGCAGGTGCGGCGTTCCCTTGGAGTGAAGAACGTATGGTGGAAACTCGCCGGACCTCAAGTGAGTATTACCTCGGTAAGTATCTGGTGATGCGAGGTCTAAATTTCTTAGCGAGGCGCAGCTCACCTGTTAACTTTTCTGATCTTTTTGCAGATGCGGATGTTCCGGACGGTGATCCAGTCAGAGTGCCTCGCTGGATCGCATGGATGAAATGAGCCTTGGCGAGTATCCCGCGGCGCTGATGCTGGCTGTATAGCGTGGTAACTGGTATTCCTTTTCTTGCAGGTGCGGCGACTCCCGGATGCTTGCCATGACAAATGGAAGACTCCTGTTATAAATCTGCTTTCTTTTTCCCCTTTGCAGGTTCGGATCGCGAAGAACAAGACGGGCGTGGCCGAGGACTGGATACTGGAGCTGCAGGCACAGTGAGCGTTACGCTGCAGGAGTGCAGAATAACGCGAAGCGTGTTCTGTTCTCTGGGCATGGTTTAAATAGCGACTCAAAAGTAGTCCCCAGGTAAAGTAGTCCCAGTACAACACCCAAAGATAGTCCCTTGATTCAAGTAATCCCTTCATAAAAGGCCTCAAGGTGGCCTGTACATGTTTTCTCCACAAGATGACCTGGTTTGCCTGAATGAGGCAATATGAGCCTGGCGCCAACGGCGCCAGGACTGTGTCCAAGAAGCCCTTAAACAATCCCTTGGGGCCTTACAGGTCCCCATGGGAGCCAATACTCTTGGCAGACTTGTCCGCTCCTGATGTCTGGGGGCAGGCATCGTGACAAGAGGCACCTCCGTGCTGGGCAGGTGCAGCTGGGGATGGTGTGTTGGACTACACAGAGTATGTTTTTACAAGTTGTGTGCAATCGCCGAGTGGAATAGAGCACTATAAACAAGTTATATGCATTCATTAATTCAATGCACAAGCAGTGACAGCGGCTTTGCAAGAGAATGCATTATAATATCTACTCACAAGTTAGCGGTGTGGCCAGTCTTGCAAACAGAGTGTTCAAATTAGTTTAGATTTTGTTAGGTCCAAATGTCCAGAGTGTTGCATTCACAGCGCGAACAGGGGCAAACAGGGTTGATCAGCCTTAAGATGGCCTTTTGAATGCCGCCGGCTCTTCCACCTGCCGGCGGATGTTTGTGTTTAAGTGGTACTCAAATACGCGTTGCCTAACAACGCAGAGTCATCTCAGCCTAATGGGGCCGACTGTGACCCAGTGGCACAGACTTCGAGCCCAACAAGTAATAGACATCAAAGCAGCACCCACATGGATGTCGATTAGCAGCCTCTTGTCACTTGCCCATTTACCAGTACTACACTAGCTACAGGATACCCACTGGGAGAAGGTCAAAATACGATTTATGTGATGGTCCACAAATAGCTTTCCTGAGGCTGCCAGACTACTGGCTCTTCAACAAGGACACTGGCTGCAATATGGCACAATCTGTGCCGAGATATCAAAACACCAGAGGTCTCTAGGAAGGCATTCCCTGCCCCCTGTGAACAAGAACACCAAACAAGCGCCCACCCACGATTATACTCTTTCTATTCCATGGCCATACCGAACAATGTGGGGAGGAACTCCACCTTGGCGGAAGCCTGGTCACAGGATCTAGGTATCCCGATAGACAGGTGACATACCAGTTCTTCGCAATTATCCAGGAATATCAATGAACTTAAAAAATTGGGGAATTCAGTTCAAAATTATCTAAAGCCTATATTATACACCGTCCAAATGTACAAGATGGTGATTTCACCCTCCCCTGGCTGTGGCGCGGTTGTGGCAAGATTGGCACCATGGGGCATGTCTTCTGGTCATGCCCTGGGGTACAAACTTATTGTAAAATGGTGGAAGGGCTCCTGACCACCCAGACACGGATATTCCATAGAACCAGATAGAACTATTCGGGGCCAACCACAAAGAATGGCACTCCGACCCGCTGGCAGGCAAAATCCTAAACACACTGATGTTCGCTGCCTGTAAACGGCTGAAATGCACTGAAAAACTTCAACTTTTCTGTCCAAAATCTGCTCCCTGGAGTTTAGCGCCCTAAAGAGAAGAAACCCAACCAATGCAGAACCAACACGCAAGTTTTGTGACCTCTTTGCCCCCTCCCACCCACCACACAGGTGAGCTTGCTCCCTGCTGGAGGGACCGGCATCACAGACGGTGTGTCCTGCCCTGGCATACGCAACACCAGACAGACCAAATGCCTATAAGCCCCACACTCACTATATTACACCCCCGTCCCATATATAAGAGGAACACACAATGAATGCACCCATATTCCACCATGGAGCATTTATATACACATGTTAAGATTCACCGCGGAACAGGTGTAGTGGGATTATTGGTTTAATGTTGGGAGGTGGGAGATAGCTTGTGCCTGCATATAGACTCAGTACTGGGGCAGGTTGACATTTGCCAAAATTAATTAATTAAAAACTCCCCATCATGGAAGGAAGGAAGTAGGATCCTGGGCGCAGGCTTGGAACTGGGGAAGGGCATATGGCTTCCTTTCTTGTTTGATTTGGTATGTTCTAATTTTGTAAAATTAGAATAAACAGAAGTTGCAACAAAAAATAAATATCGGGTGTGGGTCATCCACTGTCATTTGGGCCTCATCTATTTGCATTATGGAGTTCAGGAGGGACAAGTCATTCTCATGCTTCAATCCCCAGTAGATGAGTCTTTTTGTTCGAGCACTAGAGTCTTATACTGGATCTGTAGGGATTGCACTAAGGGGTCCGCGTTGGAAACTTAGCACCTCAAAGGTTCTTGGTGTTTTGATCAGTGTTAATAGCCCAGAGAAGGGTCTGCCAGTGGTTCCCTTTTGTGCTTCATTCAGATAAACCTCTAAGCCCTCACATAAAGGGGTGCTCCTAAACCAAGTTTCTTGTATGCAGATTATGTCAGAATTTTCTAACCCTGAATTTCCATAAGTGAAGAGTTCCGCAAAGCCCCTTGTATGCCAACAGCAGATGGTCAGGGGTTTAATGAGCTCCTTTTTCGGGCACCAGGGTCAACTAGGTTCTATCAGGGCAGCAGCCAGCCACGACCAGGATTGTGGCTTTTCTGGGCGAGGTCTGGGGGCGTTAATCATTGTTACTTTGTTTTTTAACAATTCTAGATAGTAATTTTGAACGAGGGCTTGTCAGTTACAAGCTTAGACTGGCCATCCAATTTCCTCTGGTTCAAATGCTTTGGACAAACGCTGAGTCTTCTTATTCTAGCTGTCAGTACATGGACCTGAAGGGACTATAGTTGGGATTTCCCTACCTTCTCTCATTGCCTCATAGGGCTGTTTTGTTGCAACTGCCATTCCATCTCTATAATCACAAATCTTAGCCCAATTTTGTCAAAATTCCAGTATCTCTGCTTTTATCAAGTAAGATTGTAGGTGTAAAATGACCCAGTCCAGGCAAGATTCCTTTACAAACTAGACAATGTGGATGTCCTTATCCTAAGTTTTGGTATGTGATGAAATGGGCGCATTACATTTTATCAATTCAGGATGGATTTCCTATATTAGGCAGTAGGTTTTCTAAGCAAACGTTCACCCATTCTCTATCCGAATGATCCTCCGGTTGGTTTTTCAAATCCCTTTTCTCTGGTCTCCTTCGATCAATGACTTTGGCTTTATTCATCACCTCCAAGGATTCAGATTAATTTCTGGCGGCCCTTAGACACTTTTTTCCTCCAATGTTCTGAATAGAGGTTTTGGCCTTGCTGCTTTGATAGGTGGTCTCACCATATTCCATCTCAGGGTGGGCTAAGGCCTTAGGCTTGATGGTTACAGAGGAGACTTGTCCATCAATTTCTACTAATACCGATCTACTCAGATTGGCCCAGCCATCGTCTTCCTTTTCTCTTATGTCGATGCCATCACTTCGACATGAATCAGATTGTATCCACTTCATCATCTGATTAAGTTCACTTTCATTCCTCAGGAAAGCTTGGTCTACAGGGCTCATTTCTGATCCAACATTAGTTCTCTTCTGGGACGTTTAATAGGCTGGTCAGAGGTGGGGGTAGAGGGGCGGGGGCGAAGTTGCCTCAGGAAGCCCTAATCCATTAGATTTCTTTTTGGGCCCCATATTCATCCTTTTTATTTCTTAAGTGGACCTTAATGACTTGGTCTCTAGTTGGTATTGTTCACCTTTTTAGGATCTTGAGTTTTTTCAAAGATTGAAAACATGTTACTTCCCGGTGTTCGATCAACCATCACTTCCTTCCCATCTGATCCATTGCGAGGTGTTTCACCCATTCCCGGAGCGATCAGAAGCTAGTGACCCGCCTTAAGCACATGGAGGCACTTTTCTACGCAGCCACCGTTCGTAAAATGCGTCCATCAAAACCTTTGAAATGTAGGGGTTACCTTGAATAGCATGTGAAAATGAACTACCCACATTTGTTAATTTAGCTAAAATTTTGTACTGTAAATGTCTGTACATTTTTCTTGTATAGATATTTATTCATCTTGCGCTCCTCAATTTACTGGAACTCACGATAAAAAAAACACATGGTTCTGAGTCGTCCCCTCCCACCCATCCCTCGGTACAGCAAAGGCAGAGCCCTTTCCGTCTGTCTGGATGGAGCCTGAAGAGGAAGTGTCTAGTATCGTCCCCACTCCAGTTGCCCCCATCCCATTACCTATTGGGTTCACACCAAAGTATGGGACATATGAACAGTTAAATCAGCAGAGAGCAGCATATGGGCTCTGCCCAGTACCTATCAGGATGACAGCACGTGTTAATATAGCGACACCTAAGAAAACCTGGACAGTAAGGTATCCATTAAAGAAGCCATACCTACATCCTAAATAATATGATGGTTGTTTGAATAAAATACCTGAAGAAGCAAAGATAATGAAGGAAGATGAATGGTGACATCATAAGAAAATTGGACTGACGCACATACAGAAGATATGACCTGAGAATATTGAGAGATGAAATACCATGGATAAGTGACATCTTGAGCCTAAGGTGAAGTTGATGTCAAGATGAAGAAACATGCCACATACATGAAGATATTCATTTAGTTTAAACTTGTACAGTTGCAAGTAATTGCAAGAGGCAAGGTTATCGTGAAACTTGCTTATGCTTTATAGTTGCTAGATTGCAGCAAGCGCCAAAGTTTTCAAGTATATACCTCAAGAAGCATATGGGATACATTACTCACCGTAATTGTATTTCTGATGCTTGTATCTGCTTAGATTCACATGCTGTGCATAGGCCGACATCTAGTGGAAGCTGCGGAGTATTACAGTTTGTTTTTCGAAACTCGAAAATGGGCGTCGACATAGGGCGTGCCAGTAATACTATCCTTAGTGTGACGTCCACTGTACCCAAGATCCCTCACGCGTCTAGGATCCTCAGATTGTATTTTTTCTGACATGAGGTAGCATGAGGAGTAGCGCGAGTACAGATAATCCAAGCAGATAGACAGAAAGGTAAGACTACAAGCAATCATGCGCCTTCTCTCAGAGGGGAGGAAGGGTGGGTCGCATGTGAATCTAAGCAGATACAAGCATCAGAAATACGATTACGGTGAGTAATGTATCCCTTCTGAGGCTTGTGGAATCTGCTTAGATCACATGCTGTGCATAGATTAGCGAGCAGTACCCGTAGGAGGTGGGATGTGAGAAGGGTGATGAGCAAATAAGTGTCTTAGAACCGCTTGTCCCACTTGTGTATCTGCCTTGGAATGGGTGTCAATGCAGTAATGCTGAGTAAAAGTGTGAATAGAGCTCCAAGTAGCTGGTTTGCAAATGGTGTCAAGGGGTACATTTGCAATGAAAGCCAGAGTGGCCCCAATGCCTCTGGTAGAGTGGGCTCTTGGCGTGAAAGGCAGAGTTTTTTCAGAGAGTGAGTAACAGCTGGATACAGTGAATAATCCACTTCGAGATGGCACCTTTAGAGAGCCGATCCCCCTCTCTGCCTGTGGCTACGGAGACAAACAGTTGATCTGTTTCTCTTAGCAGTCTGGTTTTATTTACATAGTAGAGTACCGCCCTATGCACATCTAGGGTGTGTAGTTTCACCTCAGCCGAGCTTTGTGGGACCTGGAAGAAAGCCGGAAGCTCGATGGACTGGTTTACATGGAATTTAGATATAAACTTAGGTGTGAACCTAGGGTGTGTGCGTAAAACCAGTTTGTCTTTATGGACAGTAAAGAAGGGATCCTGCACTGACAGCCTGAATTTCACTGTCCCTTCTTATAGAAGTAATAGCAACTAAGAATGCCGTTTTATAAGTCAGGTGTTTGAGACTGCTTTTATGCATGGGTTCGAAAGGGGGGCCCATGAGCTTGGCTAGCACCACATTAAGGTCCTACCCTGGTGGTGGGTTTGAAATAGGAGAGTGAAGTCTCTTTACTCCTTCCATGAAGGCTTTAACTACTGGTACTTTCCACAACAAAACTTTGCTATGGGAAGTGGTGTAAACTGACAGGGCTGCCAGGTGTACCTTCAGTGAGTTAAAAACCAATCCTGCATCCAGCAGGTGGAGCATTTATGTAACAATAGTGGAAGGAGTGCAATCAACGGGGTTGATTGATCTACTCTGGCACCAGATAACGAACCTCTTCCACTTGTCAAAGTAACAGTGCCTTGTGTTTGGTTTCCTAGATTCCTTTAGGATGTCCATACACCTCTGTGGCAAATTGAGATGTCCAAACTCTATGACCTCAGGAGCCATGCTGCCAGGTTCATTGAGTTGGATTGCTGGTGCACTGTTTGACCTTGGTGCTGGGACAGTAGGTTGTACCAGGCTGGAAGTTTGATGGGCTCGCACACCGCCATCCTGCGTAGGTGTGGAAACCACGGTGGTCTTGCCCACATGGGAACAACTAGGACGAGCGTCATCGACTCTGTTCATCTTGTTCACAACTTTCCTGATGAGGAGTTGGTGGAAAAGCGTGCGCAAACATCCCTGACCAGTTCATCCACAGGGCGTTCCCCTGGGAGTCTGGTTGGGGGAACCTGGATGCAAATCCTGGGCATTGTCTGTTTTCGCTTGTGGCGAATAAGTCTATAGTGGGGAAACCCCACTGAGAGAAGATATTTTCTACGACCTCTCTGTGTAGAACCCATTCGTGTTCCTCTGGGAGGGAGTCTCTACTCAGAGCATCCGCTAGGGAATTGAGCTCCCCTGGAACATGTTATGACAGGAAGATGTTCCGTCTGAGTGCCCATATCCAGATTTTCTGGGCAAGCTTGGACAGATTTGGCGAGCGAGTCCCTCCTTGCTTGTTCAGGTAGAACATGGCTGTTGTGCTCTCTGTCCGGATTTGCACTGACAGGTTTAGTAGGTGGGGCTCGAACGCCTGAAGCGCTCTGAATACTGCCAGAAGCTCTAGCAGGTTGATGTGGTTCTTGGCCACTGAGTGAGACCAGAGACCCTGAGCTGTGTGGTGGAGATGGTGAGATCCCCACCCCGTCAAGCATGAGTCTGTAGTGACTATTGCCTGTACCTCGGGATCGTAAAAGGGTTTCCCCTGTGCGAGATTCTCTTGTCCACCAGTGAAGGCTTTGTACCAGTGTTGGTGAAACGACCACTAGATCGTCCCACTGACCACTGTTTCGCCAACCATTCCTGCATGGGACGCATGCGCAGGCGCGCGTGGGGGACCAGGTAAATACATGACGCCATCATGCCCAGTAAACGCATTGCTTTGGGTTATTTGTTGACCGGACTGATAATGCGGAATTTGCAGTAGTATATTCCGAATTCTTTCTTCTGAAGGAAAGGTCAACCCCTCTTCGGTATCTAGGATTGCTCCTAGGAATTGCTTTGAGGTGCTTGGCACTAGGCTTGACATTTTCTCGTTGATTGAGAAGCCTAACTCGTGAAGGAGGTCGACAGTCCTTTGAATGTTTGTCCTGCAAATTCCTGGGGTTTCCCCCGTTATGAGCCAGTCGTCCAGATAAGGGTACACTGGGATTGCCTCCCTGCGTAGGTGCGCAGCCGCCACCGCCAGTACCTTGGTGAATACCCTTGGTGCTGAAGCTATCCCGAAGGGCAGTACCTTGAATTGGTAGTGTCGGCTGTCCACCTTGAAGCGCAAATACTTTGTGCGCTGGGAACATGGAAATATGAAAATAAGCATCTTTCATATCCAAGGTTGCCATGTAATCCCTTTTTTAGGAGGGGGATTACCTCTTGTAGCGTGGTCATACGACATTTTTGGGGCTTGACATACTTGTTGGCAGGCCGCAAGTCCAATACTGGGCGCATTGTGAAGTCTTTCTTTGGCACAAGGAAGTAAGTTGAATAAATACCCTTGTTTACCTGGTGTCCCGGGACGAGTTCTATTGCGTCCTTTTCTAGCAGAATGGCGATCTCCTCAAGGAGAATCTTCTGATGTTCTAAAGAGTGTACTCTGTCGTGGAGGATGGTTCCGGGGACGCTGCAGTAGTTCTATACAATATCCTGTGGATGCTGTTGGCAGCACCCATCTGTCTGATGTGATCCCTTCCCAAGCCTGGGTGAAGTTGGAAATGCGTCCCCCTACTGGGGTTGCGTGAGAAGGGACCCTGAACTGAGCGTCACTGCTTTGGTGGAGGCGTGCCGCCTCCCTTGTTGGGGCTGCCTCTGCCTTTACCACGACCTCTATTACCCCTGCCGTAACCCTGGGTAGACTGTTGGTTGTTCCACTGTGTACCCTGCCCTTGGGAATAGGTAGATCCTCTCTGGGAATTTTGGCCGCGTGGGCGACGAAAATTACTATTCCCTCTCTGGTTAGGGGGTTTATTGGTTAACTGGCCAAGGGACTGGAGTGTCTCGTATTCGTCCTTGGCATTCTTCAGTGAGTCTTCGACCACCTTACCAAACAGATCGGTTTCCACCGGTTTGTCCAACAATGATGCCTGGGTTTCTGCCTTAAAATCAGACTGCCGTAACCACGCATGTCTTTTGATAACAGTGCCTTCCGCTATCAATCTGCCTGCGTTGTCCGCAGCGTCGAAGGTTGCTTTCAAAATGCAACCAGACACGGCTCTACCCTCTGCGGAAATCTGAGCTAACTGGCCCTTTAAAGGTTCAGGAGCAGAGGCTATGAGTGCCGCGACTTCTTCCACTGATGGCAGTTGTAGCTGGCCAACAGGGTGGTGGAGTTTGCAATCCTTGCTTGATAGGCGGACGTTGAAGCTACTTTCCTGCCGAAACCGTATAGTTTTTTGCTCTCCTTGTCGGGAGGAGCTTCGGACGATGGCAAGGGTGTTCCAGCCCTCTTACGAGTGTTGGTGACAACTAGGGAGTCTGGCTTCAGATGTCCTCTTATATAGAGAGGGTCAGACTGGGCCGCCCTGAAAAGTTTTTTTAACCCTGGGATCGACTGCTCTGGTGAGGTTCGGGTTCACCAGGGACGGATCTATTCTCCGCTGAATGGATTTAAGGATAGGGATGGTCTGGGCAACAGGCCTCCTTTCTCCCACTAACTCTTCTGCGAAGTCCCCTTCCTCCTGGACACCGTGGGTGTCAATGTGGAAATGTTCTGCTGCGCGTGCGAGAAACTCGTTTAGGAGGGGTTGGTTATCGACTGGGGAGTCGGTAACCGGGGCTTCGTTCTCTACCGGGGAATCTACTCTATGTTTCCGGGTCCTCCTCTTCCTCTTCCTCATCCCCATAGTAGCCCGTCCCGGTTTGCTCGTCTATCATACCAAATTCTTGGTCCTCACAAAAGGAAGCCTCTCCTTGATACAGTGAGTATGGTCTTGCGTATGGTTGTACCTCGAAGGGTTCTGACCTCATCGGAGTTTCAAACCGGGGCTTTTTACCCGGGGGGGATTGGATCAGTAGAGCCTGAGGGTGTCGCCCCCTGTGGATCATAAGACAGGAAATGTTCTGGATTTTGATCATAAAAAACGACATTCTTGACATGACCCTATCTATGTCTTCACTGGACCATTTTTTGGAACTGGGAATGACTCTCAGCAAGCCTATGGGATTTATCTTGAGTAGCTTTGCTGGTTTTAGAAATATCAGCAGACCTGGTTTTGTCTGTCTGTTTAGGGGGAGTGGCGTGTTTCACAGGTGTGGAAGAGTGCAAAGGTTGTTTCTTCTGCTGTTTTCCCCCCTCCCCGTGAGTGGAAAAATGTTCTGTCCTTTAGTGGCTCTGGAGTTTTTCAACGCCTGGCGTCGAGGATCGGGGGTGGTGTCCCGGTCCTTCGAGCGTGGGGCCACGCTGGTTTTTAACTGCGGGCTCCGACTCCTGGAGCGCGGCCTGGGGGTGGAAGTCGTCTTAGTCTTCCAACGATCGAACTTCTGTTAGCCTAGGGAGCGAGGCACTCTTGGCAAGAGTGGATGATTGCCTGGAGTCATGCGGCGATCTTGATCGAGAGTGCCCAGAGGACACGGACATCGGACCGTTCTGTTTGTGCCTCTTTTCGAGAACTCGACGTCGAGTCTCGGTTGGACTTAGTGTGTTTAGTGTGTGTAGTATGTGAAGCGCTTGTGTCGCCGGGGGTCTTCCCCATAGCCGACCTGCCGGACGACCTTCCGAGGTCGGGGACCTGCGCTCGGCTGTCTTTCGACGCCGTAATGTCCTCGCCGTCCGAAAGTACGGCATCGCTGCCGTCGCTGAAGGCGCCCTCCACTGCCATGGCCGCCTGCCTGGCGTGGTGGGCCCAACGCTTCGTCGAACGGTCCTTAAGTGTCTTAGGTTTAAACCTACTACACGCTCTGCAGTTCGCTTCGGGGTGGTCCCTCGGCAAGCAGAGATTGCACGTGGCGTGCCTGTCGACCCAAGGGTATTTGCGATTGCACTTGGGGCAGAATTGAAAAGGGGTACCCTCCATACGCACCTTGAGGCAGCGGGCTGTTAAGTGTAGGAAATGTATAAGGTGTACCTATATACCAAGAGTGTAGAGTATGTACCACCCCCCCCACTCTCCCTACTTGCAGGGCCGAGGCCAGAGGCCTTCCAAGGCCCGGGCCGAGGCCAGCGGCCTTCCGAGGCCCAAATCCGTCGTGCAGCAGCCGACGGTCGATTTCTTCTCCAGCTGGCATCGAGTGTCGAAGTTAGACGTTGGGGTGGGGAAGGATGTCAATAGATTATTATTTTGAAATTTTTAGCAAAAGTATGGCTAAGGCCAGGGGACTCCGCAAAATGCTTCCGACCAGTATGGCAGAGAAAAACAATCTGAGGATCCTAGACGCGTGAGGGATCTTGGGTACAGTGGACGTCACACTAGGGATAGTATTACTGGCACGCCCTATGTCGACGCCCATTTTCGAGTTTCGAAAAACAAACTTTAATACTCCGCAGCTTCCACTAGATGTCGGCCTATGCACAGCATGTGATCTAAGCAGATTCCACAAGCCTCAGAAATAATGGGCTTCGACACAGGGCGTGCCAGTAATACTATCCCTAGCGTGACGTCATGCAAGTCGCACATAAGCAGAATTGAACAAAGGTTACAAAAAGGCCTCAGATTGAGTATGTCGCAGCAAGAAAAAAAAAACGAGAATCAAGACAGTGCAAAACTCAGCTAGGGATGACCATGCCAAGAAACCAAGGTCTTATCTGACTGGAATAGGGCGACATTGGATACATTTAAAGAGATAAGAGAACAGAGGATCCTGTCCCGAAATGTCAAGATAAGCTACAGACGTCAGAAGAATGGTATAATTAAATCAAATATATGAAAAGACACTGAGAAAAGCCGATTTCACAGTGTTCAGTCATGTGAAAAAGGCAGGCTGGAAGGAGACTTTCACACCTAGGCATGGATCCCTGCGATGCCCATACTCCTTCAAAGTTCTCAGAGTACAGAACAGACAAGGCCAAACTACAAAGCAGTAATTGACACATGACCACTGAGGTATTGATTGTAGCATAATTGGTGGGAAGCTGGGGTGCGGACAAGCTTCTCTGTACCTGGATGTTCTTTCTCTGTACTTGGATGTTCTTTCCGCGTGCTTCTAGACGTAGGTGGAAAAGTATGAGTGGGGTTCATGCCAACCCAATCCCAAAGGACCATGTAATCTAAGGTCCTATAGTGAGTAGAGCCAATGGTATGTCGTACTTTTACTGACGTTCATAGTGGCCATTTGGTGAGGGCTTAGTTGAACCACCTGATATTTGTCCAATCCCCTCTCCCCGTTACCATATACGGGTATAGTACCTATGTTAAGTTAGCTTCTTATAACCAATCACATTGCATGTTAGGTTTTTGAGATTACCATGTAGAATGAAGTTAGTACGTGCGCAGGTTGTACGTCAGCAATGATGAGTTTTTGCTATAAATTGTGTTTTTTCTAAAAGTGACTAGAGCAAGAAGATCGAGCAGTTGCTGATGTTTGTTGTACTCCCCTTTTATGAACTGGTCATTAAAACGGACTCCCTTTGTCAAACTATTGAGTTGTCTTAATTATTTGATGCACGATTATGACTGCATCCCCGTGTATCTCGAGGGTACTGCTACTCATCTCAAAGGGCTGTTTGAGAGATCATCCAGTTCAAGCCCGCACTGAAGAATTACTTTATCTAATTTTTCTCCCACTCAAGGTAAGATATCAGCCTATGTACCATCAGCAAACAGCACATCGACCCACAGTCAGAAAGAGCCAGAGCGACAGCTCTATTTAAATTCTCTGTCTGGGACTTCCCATGAATGTAGCTTTGCCTACATCATAAGAAAATATCTCCCTTGAAGTGATGTCATGTGCTAATCAGAACCACATCCCATTGACAAACCAACTCCCTAGAATGTTCTAGAAACACGTGATCAACCTGGCTTTTAGAATGCAGCAACTGATGAAATGTGTTACATTACTCTGCTTTGTTTTCCTCTTATGAAAATCAACGATGGGGCTACTTTGAATAATGTTGCTCTCCACATTCCACATCTTCAACTTGTTACGTATAACAAATATAATTCCTTGTGTTCACTTTCTTGCATTTTCAATTAACATTGTGACTCTGGGGGCATGTGGAGACCAAGTCCCTTGCAGTGAGACATTTCTGAAGAATATCCTCGAGTTGCCCACAGCAGCCCCGTACATCACAGTGCTTTTGGAAACTGGATTGGAGGGGTTTGAGATTATATGTAAATTACACCCGTTCCTTTACTGGGCTTGCCTCTAGTTTAATCCTCACCTTCGTAAATACAAAGAGGCAGTTACAGATGTTTTGTCCCAGCAGCGGGGACAGCTCCTTAAAGTTGGCTGACCATGTGAAAGGATATCTGGGTTTGGGAAATCCCTCAATCACCACACTGTTTGCAAAGAAGAAATCAAGAGCGTAGCAGGGGCAAAGGCGCAGGAGGACATCCGGGGAAGAACCAGAGCTTCTGAGCAGCTGGCCGGATATCTTTCAATAAAGTCACATCAGGGCTGCTAAGAATGCCTGGACTATGTCTCGCCCAGGTGGGAAGAGCATTCCATTTAAAGTTGTGTTGGAATCTTGCCGACTTCTGTATTTCAGCATAGATGGAATATTGCTGTTTCCGCATCATGTTTCCTTTGTGGGGAGTCTGAAGAGACGGTACAACACCATTTGTTACTATGTCTGGCCACCAAGCCCCTGAGGAAGTGCTCCCTGAAGCCTCTGTTCTTAAGCAGCGGAGGATTGGTCCCCAGCAGGTGCTATGGCAATTTGCCTGGATGATTGCTAATGAGGCTGTGCTTGTCACTAAAAGTTATCTGAGCAGGGCAAGAAAAACATGAGGAAGGCTACGTTGCTGAACATTGCTATGGGGTAAGGAACAAGTTACTTACTGTCACGGTCCATACCCCCAAATATTAGGAACAGACCACCCTGCCCAAGGCGTTGGGCCCCCTTCCTGGACTCTGTCCTAGCGCCGTTGGCGCCATGCCTATACTGCCATCACCAACATGGCACGTTTCAGACCCAGAGAGGCATGTGCGAACCAATATGAGGCAGGGTGAAGGGATTATTTGCCGTGGGACTATTTGCTTGGGTGTGGTGCTGGAACTACTTTCAGAAGACTATATAAGCCACACCCTTCATACAGAACACGCTTCGCGTTATTCTGCACTCCTGCAACGTAACGCTCACTGTGTCTGCAGCTCCAGGCCATCCATCAGCCACACCTGTCCAGTTGTCTTGACTTACCTGCAAAGAAGAGCAGACCAAGATAGTTAAGTCTCTTCATCGCGGCCTCTCGAGAGTCCACACTTCAGAACTGAAAAGGAAAGAAAAATCAGATTAGCCTTGCAGACCACACGCTCTTCATCGCAGTTCAGCGCTGCACTAATACTTACCAGCGAACCATTGGAACGTCACTCGATCTCCGCTTCATCTTCCGATCGCCGCTCCGGGACTGCCGCATCTGTAAAACAGAAAGACGACATGTTAGCAGAGCAGTGGGAAGGCCTCATTCTGACTTATAATCCTGCACAAGGCAGCTCTCACCTGTAGGGAGCAAACCTCATGGGCTCACAATTCATCATGCAGCCTTTGTTCAGGAGATTCCGCACCTGCAGAATATAAAAGCAGGTTGTGCAGAAAAAAACAGTATCGGGTGGAAAGACTTTTGCATAGCACTGGCACAAATCTTAACTTGGGAAGCCAGCTACCAAGAACCTCGCTCCATCGTATGCACGAAGAGGGAATCTGTAAAGAAAGGTACAGAGTGAACTTTTGCAACTTGAACTCTTAGCTATCCATATCTTTGGAATAAGGCTTAACAGAGTCACAGTTGTCTGGAACTTTCAATAGGATCAGTGAACTAACTAGATCCTAGAACTACGACGCACCCCGGCGAACTGTGCCAGGATGGAGAGCCCGCTATTCGTAACTCAAAGGCAAACCTGCTTTCGTATCGGAGGGGAGTACAAGACACCACTCACCACCAGATCATCCAGCTCCATTCGGCGCCCCTGTGGAGATCAGGTGAGCTGAACACTTACCAGTAACTGTTCTCCAGCATGGGTCTGGCATGGATTCACATGCTCATGAATATTCTGTCATCAGGCTGGGAATCCTCGGTAAAGAAAAAAAATCAGTTTCGTTTCTGAACTGTCTTTCTCCTAATAACCAATCACTGGTCTCTGGGTCATACTGCCCCCAGCCATTGACTGCCCTCTACCTAAGCTCCTCCTCTGGCAGCTATCTTCAGATTTGCTACCAAGTAAAGCGGCAGTAGGACCAAGTGACGAGCCGCAGAGGGGTAGGAGGGAGGGTTTGCATGTGAATCCATGCCAGACCCATGCTGGAGAACAACAGTTACAGGTAAGTAACTTGTTCCTTCGCCAGCATGGGGTCTGGCATGGATTCACATGCTCATGAATACAATACATAGCAGTGTACACATGCACAACCACAGGAGGTGGCAAGGCTCAACATTAAGCTTCATCACTCAACATTAAGCATCTCTTACCTCCTCACCAGGCCTACCTTCAGGCGAACAGGTTGCGCAGCACTGCCTGCGCGACTCTGGACTCCTCCCTGGAATCCCGGTCGATGCAGTAGAATCTTGTGAAGGTGTGCGTCGACCTCCACGTAGCAGCCCTGCAGATGTCCAGCAGGGGCACACCAGATAGGAACGCCGTGGTAGCAGTGATCGCTCTGGTCGAATGGGCTCTCGAACGTCCGGGCAACCGTCAGTTTGCCAACCGGTGACAGTGCATGATGCAGCCGGAGAGCCATCTGAAAATGAAAGCCGTCGAGAGGGCCTTCCCTTGGTTCACAGGTCCAAAGTTCACAAACAGCTGTGATGTCATCCGAAAACTTTGTACGGGCCACGTAGAACTTCAGTGTTCTAGCTACATCCAGCAAGTGCAAAGTCCTCTCAGCCGGCGAGGAAGGTAACGGGAAGAAAACAGGTAACACCAAGGGCTCGTTGAGATGGAAGTCCGACGGCACCTTGGGCATGAAGGAGGGGTGCGTCATCAGCACCACTGTTGTACCGTGAAAAGTCAAGTATGGAGGTTTACAGGAGAACCCTGGATCTCTCCCACTTGTGTGGAGGTGATGGCCACAAGAAACGCAGTCTTCCACGACAGGAACTTCAACAGTGCCGAATGCAGTGGCTTGAATGGTGGCCCCATGAGCCTGGACAGCACCACGTTGAGCTCCCACGCCAGGGCCGGAGCCTTCAACGGCGGTAATGACCGGAATAGTCCCTTCATAAACTCCTTCACTAGGCGATGGGCCCAGAGATGATCGCCCCAGGGTCCTGGAGTAGTGGGAAATCGCCGCTAGATGGATCTTGATGGATGCGTGCACCAGCCCCACCTTCGCCAGCGACAGTAGGTACAGAAGCACCTGAGGGGCCCTAATCCACAGAGGGTTAATCTGTGCACAGAACCAGAAGGAGAACCTCTTGCATTTGTGTCCATAACACAAGAGTAGAGGGCGTCCTGGCCTCTGCAAGCACCTCCTTGCAGTCCGCTGGGATATTGTACCCTCCAAACTCTAGAGCTGCAGGAGCCAGGCCTGCAAGTTCAGCAACGCCGGATCGTGGGGAAGGATGGCACCTCCTTCTCTGATGGAGATCCACGTCGGTCAGCACTTTGACTGGGGGGGGGGGGGACACCGACATGTCCACGAACCAGATCTGCCTCAGCCACGCCAGTGCGAAGAGGATCATCCTGCACCAGGACCGTTTGAGTTGGTTGATGAGTCGCAACGGCAACAAAGGGAAATGCATACAGGAACAGGCCGTCCCAGGGGAACGAGAAGGCATCGCCCATGCTCCCCGGCTGGGGAAACCTGCTGGCGAACCTCTAGCACTTGGTGTTCGCCGCAGTCGCAAAATAGGTCGATCTGGGGATTGCCCCATCGTCAGAAGAGGAGGTCCACTTGATCCTGCCACAGTTCGCACTCGTGGCACGAGTGCAGCTCCCTGCTGAGTGCGTCGGCGATTGTGTTTTTTATTCCTGCCAGGTGGAAGGGTACCTGAAACATCCCTTGGGCTATGGCCCAATGCCACAGATCCTGGGCCTCCTTGCATAGGGCTGGGGATCTGGTGCCTCCCTGCTTCCGGATGTAAAACATAGTCGTGGTGTTGTCGGTGAAGATCCTCACCACCTTGCCCTTGAGGGACGGAAGGAACGACCTGAGGGCCCAGAACACGGCTCGGAGCTCCAGGACATTGATGTGTAGTGACCTCTCCTCCGGCAGCCAAAGGGCTCTTGCATGGAGATCTCCGAGATGAGCCCTCCCCAATCCCTCCGGGGGGGGCGTCCGTCGTCAGTCTCCTAATGGGCCGGTGTATGGCAGTCCATACCCGCCGTCAGATGCGTGCGGGTGCCCCACCACCGAATCGCTCGTCGAAAGTCTCGTTGAGTGAGATCCTGTCTTCGAAGTTGCCCGTTGCATGCATCCAACGGGCATCGAGGAATTCCTGCAGTGGTTGCATCCGTAGCCTGCAAAGGCGCACAGGGTAAATGCAGGACATCATGCCGAGCAGGGACTTGACGGACCTCACCTTGGCCACGTCCATGGTTGACAGCCGTTGCACCTTGCCTAGGATGGCTTTTGTCCTCTCCTCCAATGGAGATGCTAGTTGTGCCACTGTCGAGCTTCGCTCCCAGGAACAGGGCGACTTGTGACGGTACCAGGTGGGATTATGTGAAGTTGATTGAAAATCCTAGATCCGTGAGCAGTTGGACGATCTTCCTTGTGTGTTCAACGGCGAGTTCCCTTGTCTCTACCCATACCTGGATGACTGGTTCATCTGGGCAGACGTGGATCCCTTGTAGGCGCAGCCGCACCGCCACTGGTCCCAGGCACTTGGTGAACACCCTGGGCGCTGACTTCAGTACGAAGGGAAGGGCCTTGAACTGGTAGTGCCGTCCTTGGACTACGAATCGCAGAAACTTTCGATGTTTTTTCAAGATGGGGGATGTAAAAGTAGGCATCCTCCAAGTCCAGCGACAATCGGAAGTCTTCTTCCTCTAGTTGTCCCAGCACGTGCTGGAAGGTAACCATCCGGAACTTCTGGGACCCGATGTACTTGTTTAGACGAAGGTCCAGGATGGGTCACCAACCGCCAGTCTTTTTCCTTCCGAGGAAGTACCAGGAGCATACACCGGAGCCTCCTTGAGACGAGTTTGATGGCTCCCTTCTTTAACATCACTCGTACCTCCAGTAGAATTTGTGGGACGTGGTTTTCCTTTCTGGCCACAGGTGGAATATGGGGACACTTTCTTAGAAATTCCAGTGTGCCCCCGGGCCAGGGCATCCAGCATCCAACGGTCGCTGGAGATGGACTCCCACATGCTGATGAAGTTCGCCAGCTGGCCTCCAACCGGGGTGCTCCAGTGGGGGCCCCGACACTACAGCCGGTTCAAGCCTGCTCGGCAGCGGCCTTACCGACGAGCTCCTCCTTGCTTGCTGCGTCCCCTGTAGGCCTCCTGCGACGAGGAGCGAGCCGCCTGGCGGTATATCGAGGAGCTGCCGCCAAATCCCTTGGAGGCACCCTGCTTGCCTCTGGAGCCCCGAAAGGGCAGCCTTCATTGCTGAAGAACACTAAGGCAAGACCCGTCTCTGTGTCGGCCTTTATGGCTTGCAGCGACTCGTCCACTGCCTTGCCAAACAGGTTGTTCCCGTCGAAGGGCATGTCCAGGACCCTGGTCTGCACGTCTTGATGGAAATAGGTTGCCTTGAGCCAAGCGCGCCGGCGAAGGCAAATGCTGATGCCCATCTGGCGGAAGCCGGGGGTCTGCAATGTCCGTGGCCACCGTTATGGTGTGGTCCGACGCCACTTCTCCCTCCTGTAGGATCTCTAGGGCCTCAGCCCTCTTGTCGTCCGGGGGGAAATCCAGTAGGGGCGCAATCTTAAACCATAGCTCCCTGTCTGAGCGGACCACAATCGCCAGGGTGTTGGCCGTTTTAATGGTGGTGGCCGCCGAGATGATCGGTCGTCCCATGGCGTCCAGTTTCTTCCCCTCGCCGTCCGGTGGAGATGTCGAAGTTGACGCCGTCACCCCTGCCGCTTTCTTCTTGGCTGCCGCGGAGACAACCGAGTCCAGGGTAGGCAGTGCCCTAAGGCACATGGGGGCAGAATACGGAACCCGGTACTTCACGTACCGGTCTCTTGGCAGGGTCTATGGATGGGTTCTTCAGGAGCAACAGCCCCTCATCCCAGATGTCAAGTAACGGACCGTCTTCCTTTTGGCCTCCCGTCGTTGATCGAGGAAACCTTCCTTCTCTTCCACAGGGCAGAGCTGGAAGAGCTCGGATGCCCTGGCGATCATGGCATGGAATGAGCCAATCTCGTCGGGTGGGGAGGCCCGAGCAGGTGGTGATGGAAGGTCTATCCTGTCATCAACACCGTCGTCAACACCGTCATCCGTCCCCATCGTGGCAGTCTCTATTCTCTTATCCCTCGGCTTAGGCGATGGGTAAGAAGGCTGTGCAGGCCAAGAAGGCTGGAAAGGAAGGGGTGGATGAATACTCCTACGCTTGTTTGGAGGGCTTTCTGACGGTCCACGCTCCGCTGGGTCGTCCGTTGGTGGTAAGGGCAACCTTGTCCTCATCTCCGTACACAAGGCCTGGATCGCCATCAAGATCGCCCCCGAGTTGACTTGTGGCCCAGGGACCGGCTGCGACAGTTGGGGGTGTGGAATCCTCCGCCTCCACGTGTTCCTCGTCACCACTGCCATTGCTTTCCTCGTCCACCACTTCGGGATTTTTCCCGTGGGACCGGACCTCGAACTTCTTGTTCAGGACCTTCACGAAATCCAGCCAGTTCCTCTTCAGAGGCGGTATCCGTGTCAGTGATGGCCACTGCCCCCTCCCCCCTCTTTTCCCACCGGGGTTTCACAGGGGTCTCATTGATGGGCTGAAAGGGAGGATTCCCTCTGCGGTGGCAGGGAAACTCTAGGCCCTGAGGTCGCCTCCACTGGGGTAGCCTCCACAGGCTTCGCCAGGGCCGCCATGACTCCCTCGATAGAGGCCTTAGCCGGGTGAATCAAGGCCTACACGACCTTGGGGGCACTTGAGGCCTTCACCTTGGGGGGAGGGTCACCGCCTCGCTCCCCCTCGGCTGTCGTCTGAATAGACCGGGACTTCTCCCAAAGCTTACCCGGGTTCTCTGCTTTCCTCTTCCCCGAGCCAGAGCGCTGGCTCGTGGTTGATGGCGTCAGTGAAATTGCGCCCTGCCTGGCAGCCGAGGAGCCCGACCGTTCAGCGCTCCCGGTGCCCGCAGACTTGCGCTGCTTAGCCTTTTGTTGGGCCCCCGTCACCGGTGCGCCCTCAAAGGACTTAGAAGGCCGCTCAGACTTTCTCACCTGCTGCTGGGCTCTTGCCCTCCAACCAGTTGGTGAGGCAGGCACGACAATCCCTCATCGTCCGCTTGGACATGTTCTTGCAAAACGCACAGTCCTTCTCCACGTGCGTTTGTCTTCAAGAAGGCAGTAGAGACATCGAGAATGTTCATCCTCCTTGAAGACATTCTGCAGTCTACATCCAGGGCAGCTCCTGAAGAGCTTGGGTCCGGGTGTAGTGTTTCCTTTTTCCTGGGCCATGTCAACACAGGGTAGGCCTCAAAGATCTTCCAGAAGCCTCACAGAAGTGAAACTCGCCATAAATTCCGCCTTTGAGGGGCGTAGAAAAATCCAAAACGGGTCCCTGTTGGTCGGAAGTAGAAACAGTGGAGCTTGAGGCTTAATTGACCGAAGAATGAGATGAAATCTCTGAAAATTTGCAAAACGCAGTAAAAGCTAGAAACCTACAGTACGAGGACTCAACACTTGAACTGCGGTAAAAATCTGAAGATGGCTGCCAGAGGAGGGGCTTAGGTAGAGGGCAGTCATTGGCTGGGGCAGTATGACCCAGAGACCAGTGATTGGTTATTAGGAGAAAGACCGTTCAGAAACTAAACTGATTCTCTTTACCGAGGATTCCCAGCCTGACAACGGGGAATATTCATGAGCACGAGCATGTGAATCCATGCCAGACCCCATGCTGGAGAAAGACATCTTTCTGTACGAGCTGTTATTGTCTGTATAATGTTGATCTGTTTTTATTTGGTTTTAAGGTAAAGCACCGACTAATTTTAGTGGAGTAATTATGAGCTAAGCGACTGACTATGCAACTAACTTTTCTGTGAACTGCTTTTACGACTATGTTGTCGAAAGGAAGCAATAAAAGTCAAAATTAACATAGCACAGCCTGTGTTTGCCATCACATTCAGTTTATCAATCTGCACCAAAGTTTGCATCAAGTCAGAATGAGCAGCCCTAAATGATAATGGGGGGATGTGTTAGAAGTTAGGAAAATATTAGAACTTATTACATGTTAGTTTACTCTTCATTTCATTCAGTTCATAGGTGTGGTGCACAATGATATCAGCTGTTATGCAGTGCCAAATTCACCCCACCCCTCTTTTAGCTGGCATGTGCTATGTGCATTCACAATGAATTACACTAGATTCAGTCCAAAGTCTGTCTTGTTGACAAGTGGGATCAGTATTCATCTTTATTGAAATTCTAAGCCTTAGTTAAAATTCAGAACCTGCTCTTCCTACAACAAGCAAACCTGGGTGCTACCACTAGTATGGGATACATTACTCACCGTAATTGTATTTCTGATGCTTTTATCTGCTTAGATTCACATGCTGTACATAGGCCGACATCTAGTGGAAGCTGTGGAGTATGTTTGTTTTTCGAAACTCGAAAATGGGCGTCAACACAGGGCGTGCCAGTAATACTATCCCTAGTGTGACGTCGACTGTACCCATGATCCCTCACGCGTCTAGGACCCTCAGATTGTATTCTTTCTGACATGAGGTAGCAGGAGTACTGATAATCCAAGCAGATAGATAAGACTACAATCATCCATGTGCCTTCTCTCAGAGGGGAGGAAGGACTGGTCGCATGTGAATCCAAGCAGATGCAAGCATCAGAAATACGATTACGGTGAGTAATGTATCCCTTCTGAGGCTTGTGGAATCTGCTTAGATCACATGCTGTGCATAGATTAGCGAGCAGTGTTAGGAGGTGGGATGTGAGAAGGTGTATTTAAACAAAAGGAAGGAACATAACAGACTACATCAACACAGTATATATCCTCAGACAGCAATTTCTTGTAGCAACCATGAAACAAATATAGGCTGCATTATGTGTTCTCAATAATCATCAAAAAGCAGTATTACCAAAAAATATAATTTTTAATATATTAATCACTCTTTAGCACAAGTAATACTCATTTGTTTTAAAAAACATATACACAACAGTCATATACATCTTAAAATCATGCCACCTCACAGTGTACAGAATTAAATGCCAAAAATTTCATTAGCACAACACAACAATGGCAACTCAATTGTTCACATTTCCCATTGTGTGAACCAGCCCAACTTATATAAGTTTCAGTCCTCTGTGTTTCAAAGTAACCGGACGTTCATCAGGGGCAGAAGTAATCCTGTGCTCCAGGTCGATTCTTCCTACATATACACCAGGTTGCTATCTCTAAGGATACAAAGACAAACGCGTATCACTAACACGGGCATAATCGGTGTAATCAGTCATCAAAGCCAAACCCTAATCACCAATAGGGTATCTAGTACACACTACATCATGTACTGGATCTGCGGTCAGAAGAAATATAGGTCTTGGACCGTATAAGCCAAGTCAGTACTGGCTCTTCACTATTAGAGAGGTAAGTGAAATTCGTAAGTGAGTACCTAGAGGAATTCTACCAATGGCAGTATTTTTATTCACCTCCTAATCCCGAACACAAGGAATTTAGGGAATATCCAACCACATTAGAGCCTGGCACAAAAACAGAAGCCGGCTCACCCTCGGGTGTTAAAAACTGTTCTTTAGTTGGATACAGTCACAACTCCGTGGCATTGTCACCCATCATCTTTCTTTCCAATTTTCTAAAACGGACTATCAATGCCTAAAATACAAAAAATTGAGGGTAAGATGCCTAGCCCCAGATGTCAAGTAAGCATCCGCTACTCTAATAAAGGCCAAAAAACAGGTCTTACCTATTCCAGCGATTTTCAATTCTCCGAAAAACACTACAGTGAAAGTCTGTATAGATAGGGCCTCTTCCTTCTACAATTCCTCTAGCTCTGAAAGAGTAAAAGTGCTAAGTAAATACATCGCAAAGGAAAGGAGCATCTTCTGCAGAGTGTTAGGGTTAAAGTTACTTCCAAAGGCATCCCCTCGTTCTTACCTTGTCTATGCCAACTGATAACCTGCAAACAGGCAGAGTACTACATCTCACGCCCGGGATAACAGTGGATCAACACCCTGAGACTACGGCCCAAAAACCGTACTGAAATCCCCATTCTGCGGCACTCGCGTGACGCGATGACGTCATCACGCTCCGCGGAATGCAGTAACGCGATGACGTCACCACGCGCCACGCGCATGGGAACACCCATTCAAATCAGGCAAAACATGCCCGAGTTGCTAAGCAACTAAGGCCACAGGTCCGCCAATGGAAAAAAGGGGTGTGACTCCCATCATACCAAGAGAAAGGGCAAAAATCCCAAACAAGACCACAAACGGATCAAATATAGTGGCGAAGTATGCAAAACATGTGAGGAAAAGGTGTAGGCATTCTCCACCAGCTCTGAAAAGAGCATTAACTGACCCAGGACACGGGAAAAAGACCTGCTACTCCTGATCATGTCCAAAGAAAACCGCAACAGAACATCACTCACGGTGGAAATTCTCTAAACACAGAGACAACCACATAGGAAACAACCCCTTGAGGCAAATTGTTTGTGGCCTGTATGACGACAAATTGCATTTCTTCACATACAAATAGAGATTCTCCCTCAATGGGTACCAACAAACAGTGCAACACTCCTAGGACCTCCAAAGTCCCTTCAAGGTAACAGGTAACTTGCTTATCTGATGTTATGCCACTCGATGTTCTCATTCATTCCTGTGCCATGACTGTTGGTAAGAAAGATAAGCTTTTGTTCCAGATTGATCAGTTTCCTATTAATTTCGTCTTGGGATCTACCCTTGATCTTTTTTAAGATACACCATTCAAAATCAGAGAAAGTATGTTTTTTATCTTCGAAATGTTTGACTAGAGGAGCTTTATCAGTATGATTTTTAAACAGCTCCTATGCTCGATCATCCGAGTCTTGCACTTTCTGTTGGTTTGCCTATATAAATTAGGTCACAGACATTTAATCATAAATTACATTTTCCGTTTTACAATTAGTGTGTTCATTTAGCACCCATTCAGAAGTGAGACCCAAATTCACAGTGGTCATTTTCTTGGTAAATTAACACATGACACATTCTCCACATGGATGGTGACCCTTCACTCGAGGCAGACCCCACAATGTACTTTGGGCACCCTCCTGGCTAACCACCTGGTGTATGTCATTCTTCATCACAAGATTACGAATGTTGGTGCTCTTTTTGAAAGCTATCATAGGTAATGGACTGTTCATTGTCTTTTTCCAATTTTTACATATGATATTCTTAACTTTATAGGAAAGATTACTAAAAGTGTTGACAAACACCAATGGAGTCATGGTTAGCAGTGTCTCTTATTCTTTACCAGCAGAGCTTCCCGGTTGTTATTAAAAGCTCGTTTGGCAGACTGCCTGACAACTTTTTTGGGATAGCCCCTATCGATCAATTTGTCCATAAGTAAATTGGCCCCGGTTTCATAATCATAGTTGGTACTGCTGTTACGTTTCAAACGTAAAAATTGCCCAAAGGGCAAATTGTCCCGAACATGTTTCGCATGGTGGCTTCTATAGTGCAGTAGTGCATTTTTGTCAGTGCTTTTGACAGACGGTTTAACCCATAAACGGTTATCTTGTTGGTAGATAGTGAGATCTAAATAGTTCACTTCTGAGGAGCTCATTGTCGCTGTGAATTTCAGGTATCTATTCTGATTATTTAACCATGCCAAAAAACGAATGGCTTCATCCATCGAGCCATGCCACAGCATAAACACATCATCGATGTATCGTAGCCATTGTGTTATTTGTTGCTTGAAAGGATTAATTTCTGAATAGATTACCGTTTGTTCCACCATATCTACATACAGATTGGCCAAATTAGGAGCCATGGCGGCACCCATGGCCTTACCTTCAACCTGTAAGTAGAATTGTCCCAAAAATTGGAAAAAATTATTTGTCAAAGCTGTTTCTGCACACCATAAAATGAAGGCATTGCTCACAGGATGATAGTCCTCACGTTGAAGCAATATCTCCTCAACCACTTCAAGAGTTGCTCGTTGGGGAATGTTAGTATAAAGCGACTGGATGTCTAAGCAAATGAGTATGTCCTTGGTGTGATCAAAAGTGAGCCCTTCAATTTTCCCAATGGCATCTCTGGTATCTTGAACGTAGCTCTTCATTTTCATTACGAAAGGGCGTAGATAGAAATGCACACATTTTGATAAGGGTTCCAAGATGGAATTCACGCCCAACACAATGGGTCTACCAGGGGGTCTCACCAGATCTTTATGGATTTTGGGCAAGATGTAAAAAAAATAGGAGTTCTAGCGGTCTCTCTTGCTAGATAGTCTCCTTCCTGTTTACTAATCGTTTTTAAATCAACAGCTTTATCCACTTTCTCTTATCATTTTCATGATGGCAGGACCAGGATATTGATCAATTTTGCAGTAGCTGATATTATCTGACAGAAGTCTATGACATTCCTCGATATAATCTTTTTTATTCAAAAGGACTATCGCTCCTCCTTTATCCGCCTGACGAATGACAATTTTCTCATTTTTACCCAAGCCTCGTAGTACGGCAATTTCTTGCTGACTTAAATTAGAGTTCCTGAGAATGCCTTTAGTTTCAAGTTCTCAAATCTTGTAAGACCTTTTTTTCAAAGACTACTGATTCAGGAGAATGTGCGTGATGGGGTGGGCACCAAGTCGAGTGATTTCTCAGGCCACTGTAATTTGTCTGAAGACTGGCTGGTTGATTTTCAAAGAATTCTCTAAGATGTACCTTGCGCATAAATGCACTGAATTCTAACCTGAATTCGAAAGGATTGTGATATTTTGATATCACGAAACTCAGGCCTTTGTTCAGACACCGTTCTTCATCATTAGTTAAGTTTTCACTAGACAGATTCACTACCAACCCCGGTGACTGCGTGTCTGCATCCGGTCTGTTTGCCACTCCTGCCGACTGTTCCCTCTGCCTAAAAAAGGTGGGCGTCTCGATCTATTCCTTGCTCCTGTATTATGGCCCCTTTGCATGGCGGTATTTTTCTTCCTTCCTCTGTCCCGCTCCATCAGTTTCTTCATTCTCGCCCGGTGTTCCTCCTTCATCGCTAGAACTATACGATGTATTTCTGAATCTCACCCTACGGTTCGGTCTCTGACCTCCTGTAGGTGCTCCAAAGTTGTAATCTTTGTGGACATATTGAAAAGCTTTCTCATGTACTAAATTGGTTAGATCCTTCTTCAGTCTCTTAATTCTCTCTGAGCTAGATTCAGCTTTAAATGTTTGCATCTCTTTCAAGTGGGCTTCTAATTTGGTTTTGAATACTTCAATATCAAAGTTCTTCTTAATTTCTTCTTCCAAATCTTTTAAATCCACTAAGATCTTCTTGGTGGTTTCCTGGGCCGTTTCAATAATTAGAACCAGCCAGTACCGCCCACATTTATTAGCTATATAGCTCCATTTAAGTTTGAATTCTGCTATCTAAGAAAAGCCTCGGCTCATTCCGTACTATAAGGCCCTGGGGTAAAGCTTGATTTTTTAAGTATTCCAGCATGATTATGGCATGCAATTCAGTTCGTACCAATCTTTTACGAGTTTGAATGAGTTCGTCCCATTTGTCATCTTTACCAATATTTCCCAATTCATTATCTAACCCCAGCTCCGGTATGGAATTAAGGAGCTGGAGAATATAGTCTTCGGTATACAAGATACCAGAGGGAAAATTGAAGGGCTCACTTTTGATCACACCAAGGACATACTCATTTGCTTAGACATCCAGTCGCTTTATACTAACATTCCCCAACAAGCAACTCTTGAAGTGGTTGAGGATATATTGCTTCAACGTGAGGACAATCATCCAGTGAGCAATGCCTTCATTTTATGGTGTGCAGAAACAGCTTTGACAAATATTTTTTTTCCAATTTTTGCGACAATTCTACTTACAGGTTGAAGGTACAGCCATGGGTGCCGCCATGGCTCCTAATTTGGCCAATCTGTACGTAGATATGGTGGAACAAACGATAATCTATTCAGAAATTAATCCTTTCAAGCAACAAATAACACAATGGCTACGATACATCGATGATGTGTTTATGCTGTGGCATGGCTCGATGGATGAAGCCAATAGTTTTTTGGCATGGTTAAATAATCAGAATAGATACCTGAAATACACAGCGACAATGAGCTCTTCAGAAGTGAACTATTTAGATCTCACTATCTACCAACAAGATAACCGTTTATGGGTTAAACCGTTTGTCAAAAGCACTGACAAAAATGCACTACTGCACTATAGAAGCCACCATGCGAAACATGTTCGTGACAATTTGCCCTTTGGGCAATTTTTACGTTTCAAACATAACAGCAGTACCAACTATGATTATGAAACCGGGGCCAATTTACTTATGGACAAATTGATCGATAGGGGCTATCCCAAAAAAGTTGTCAGGCAGTCTGCCAAACGAGCTTTTAATAACAACCGGGAAGCTCTGCTGGTAAAGAATAAGAAAGACACTGCTAACCATGAGACTCCATTGGTGTTTGTCAACACTTTTAGTAATCTTTCCTATAAAGTTAATATCATATGTAAAAATTGGAAAAAGACAATGAACAGTCCATTACCTATGATAGCTTTCAAAAAGAGCACCAACATTCGTAATCTTGTGATGAAGAATGACATACACCAGGTGGTTAGCCAGGAGGGTGCCCAAAGTACATTGTGGGGTCTGCCTCGAGTGAAGGGTCACCATCCATGTGGAGAATGTGTCATGTGTCCATTTACCAAGAAAATGACCACTGTGAATTTGGGTCTCACTTCTGAATGGGTGCTAAATGAACACACTAATTGTAAAACGGAAAATGTAATTTATATGATTAAATGTCCGTGTGACCTAATTTATATAGGCAAAACCAACAGAAAGTGCAAGACTCGGATGATCGAGCATAGGAGCTGTTTAAAACATCATACTGATAAAGCTCCTCTAGTCAAACATTTCGAAGATAAAAAACATACTTTCTCTGATTTTGAATGGTGTATCTTAAAAAAGATGAAGGGTAGATCCCAAGACCAAATTAATAGGAAACTGATTAATCTGGAACAAAAGCTTATCTTTATTACCAACAGTCATGTCACAGGATTGAATGAGAACATCGAGTGGCATAACATCAGATAAGCAAGTTACCTGTTACCTTGAAGGGACTTTGGAGGTCCTACGAGTGTTGCACTGTTTGTTGGTACCCATTGAGGGAGAATCTCTATTTCTATGTGTAGAAATGCAATTTGTCGCCATACAGGCCACAAACAATTTGCCTCAAGGGGTTGTTTCCTATGTGGTTGCCTCTGTGTTTAGAGAATTTCCACCGTGAGTGATGTTCTGTTGTGGTTTTCTTTGGACATGATCAGGGGTAGCAGGTCTCTTTTTCCCGTGTCCTGGGTCAGTTAATGCTCTTTTCAGAGCTGGTGGAGAATGCCTACACCTTTTCCTCACATGTTTTGTATACTTCGCCACTATATTTGATCCGTTTGTGGTCTTGTTTGGGATTTTTGCCCTTTCTCTTGGTATGATGGGAGTCACACCCCTTTTTTCCATTGGCGGACCTGTGGCCTTAGTTGCTTAGCAACTCGGGCATGTTTTGCCTGATTTGAATGGGTGTTCCCATGCGCGTGGCGACGTCATCGCGTTACTGCATTCCGCGGAGCGTGATGACGTCATCGCGTCACGCGAGTGCCGCAGAATGGGGATTTCAGTACGGTTTTTGGGCCGTAGTCTCAGGGTGTTGATCCACTGTTATCCCGGGCGTGAGATGTAGTACTCTGCCTGTTTGCAGGTTATCAGTTGGCATAGACAAGGTAAGAACGAGGGGATGCCTTTGGAAGTAACTTTAACCCTAACACTCTGCAGAAGATGCTCCTTTACTTTGCAATGTATTTACTTAGCACTTTTACTCTTTCAGAGCTAGAGGAATTGTAGAAGGAAGAGGCCCTATCTATACAGACTTTCACTGTAGTGTTTTTCGGAGAATTGAAAAATCGCTGCAATAGGTAAGACCCGTTTTTTGGCCTTTATTAGAGTAGCGGATGCTTACTTGACATCTGGGGCTAGGCATCTTACCATCAATTTTTTGTATTTTAGGCATTGATAGTCCGTTTTAGAAAATTGGAAAGAAAGATGATGGGTGACAATGCCACGGAGTTGTGACTGTATCCAACTAAAGAACAGTTTTTAACACCCAAGGGTGAGCCGGTTTCTGTTGTGCCAGGCTCTAATGTGGTTGGATATTCCCTAAATTCCTTGTGTTCGGGATTAGGAGGTGAATAAAAATACTGCCATTGGTAGAATTCCTCTAGGTACTCACTTACGAATTTCACTTACCTCTGTAATAGTGAAGAGCCAGTACTGACTTGGCTTATACGGTCAAAGACCTATATTTCTTCTGACCGCAGATCCAGTACATGATGTAGTGTGTACTAGAAACCCTATTGGTGATTAGGGTTTGGCTTTGGTGACTGATTACACCGATTATGCCCGTGTTAGTGATACGCGTTTGTCTTTGTATCCTTAGAGATAGCAACCTGGTGTATATGTAGGAAGAATCGACCTGGAGCACAGGATTACTTCTGCCCCTGATGAATGTCCGGTTACTTTGAAACACAGAGGACTGAAACTTATATAAGTTGGGCTGGTTCACACAATGGGAAATGTGAACAATTGAGCTGCCATTGTTGTGTTGTGCTAATGAAATTTTTGGCATTTAATTCTGTACACTGAGGTGGCATGATTTTAAGATGTATATGACTATGTTATGTGTATGTTTTTTAAAACAAATGAGTGTATTTCTTGTGCTAAAGAGTGATTAATATATTAAAAATTATATTTTTTGGTAATACTGCTTTTTGATGATTATTGAGAACACAATGCAGCCTATATTTGTTTCATGGTTGCTACAAGAAATTGCTGTCTGAGGATATATACTGTGTTGATGTAGTCTGTTATATGTTTCTTCCTTTTGTTTAAATACACATTTATCCTCACATCACCAGAACGTGGGGGTTACACCTGTAGAAAAACAATTTGGGATGTGAGAAGGGTCATGAGCAAATAAATGTCTTGGAACCGCTTGTCCCACTTGAGCATCCGTCTTGGAATGGGCATCAATGCAGTAGTGCTGAGTAAAGGTGTGAATAGAGCTGTAAGTAGCTGCTTTGCAAATGGTGTCAAGGGTTACATTTGCAATGAAAGCAAGAGTGGCCCCAATGCCTCTTGTAGTGTGGGCTCTTGGCGTGAAAGGCAAAGTTTTTTCAGAAAGGGAGTAACACAGCTGGATACAGTTAACAATCCACTTAGAGATGGCACCTTTAGAGACGCGATCTCCCTCTTTGCCTGTAGCTACGGAGACAGTTGGTCTGTTTTCCTTGGCGGTCTGGTCTTGTTTACATAGTATAGGACCGCCCTACGCACATCTAGGGTGTGTAGTTTCACCTCAGCAGAGCTTTGAGGGTCTTGGAAGAAAGCCAGAAACATGATGGACTGGTTCACGTGGAATTTTGAAATAAACTTCGGTAAGAACCTAGGGTGTGTATGTAAAACTAGTTTATCTTTATGAACCGTAAAGAAAGGATCCTGCACCGAGAGCCTGAATTTCGCTGACCCTTCTTATAGATGTAATAGCTACTAAGAAGGCCATCTTATAAGTCGGGTGTTTGAGACTGCTTTTATGCATGGGCTCGAATGGGGGCCCCATGAGTTTAGATAGCACCACATTAAGGTCCCATCCTGGTGGTGGGTTAGAAATTGGAGGGTGAAGTCTTTACTTCTTCCATGAAGGCTTTAACCACTGGTACTTTCCACCACGAAACCTTGTTATGGGAGGTGGTGTATGCTGACAGAGCTGCCAGGTGTACCTTCAGCGAGTTAAAAACCAACCCTGCGTCCAGCAGGTGGAGCATGTATGTGACAATAGTGGAAGGAGTGCAATCAACTGGGTTGACTTGCTTATTCTAGCACCAGATAACAAATCTTTTCCATTTGTCAAATAGCAGTGCTTCATGTTTGGCTTCCTAGATTCTCCTAGGATGTCCATACATCTCTGCGGTAAATTGAGATGTCCAAACTCTGACCTCAGGAGCCATTCTGCCAGGTTCATTGAGTTGGGTTGAGGATGCACTTTCTGCCCTTGGTGCTGGGACAGTAGGTTGTGCCAGCCCAGGAGTTTAATGGGTTCGCACAGCGCTAGTCTGCATAAGTGTGGGAACCATGGTTGTCTCGCCCACATGAGCAACTAGGACGAGTGTCATTGATTCTCTGTACATCTTGTTGACCACCTTCCTGATTAGAGGCGTTGGTGGAAAAGCGTATGCAACCATCCCTGACCGGTTCATCCAAAGGGCGTTCCCCCTGGGAGCCTGACTGGGGGAACCTGGATGCGAATCCTGGGCACTGTTTTCGCTTGTGGAATAACGGTCTATAGTGGGGAACCCCCACTGAGAGAACAGATCTTGTACGATTTCTCTGTGCAGACACCATTCGTTCCTCTGGGAGGGGATCTCTGCTCAAGGCGCCCGCCAGAGAATTGAGATCCCCTGGAACATGTTGAGATGACAGGAAGAAGTTCCGTCTGAGTGCCCATATCCAAATTTTATGGGCAAGCTTGGACAGATTAGGCGAAAGTCCCCCCCCTTGCTTGCTCAAGTTAAACATGGCTGTAGCGCTGTCTGTCCGGATTTGCACTGACTGGTTCAACAGATGGGGCTCGAACGCCTGGAGCGCTCTGAATACTGCCAGAAGCTCTAGCAGGTTGATATGATTCTTAACCACCAAGTGGGACCAGAGACCCTGAGCTGTGTGGTGGAGATGGTGTGCTCCACACCCTCAGACATGCGTCCGTTGTGACTACCGCCTGTATCTCGGGATCGTAAAAGGGTTTCCCACTTGGACAGATTTTCTCTTGTCCACCAGTGAAGGCTTTGTACAAGTGTTGGCGAAACGACCACTAGATCGTCCCACTGACCACTTGCCTGAGACCACTTTCGTCAACCATTCCTGCATTGGATGCATGCGTGGGGGTCCAGGTAAATACATGATGCCATCATGCCCAGCAAACTGCTTGCTTTGCATACCGTTATCTGGCGACCAGCCTGATATTGCGGAATTTGCAGCAGTATATTCCGAATTCTTTCCTCCGATGGAAAGGCCAACCCCTCGTGTGTGTTTAGGACAGCTCCTAGGAACTGTTTAGATGCTTGGCACCAGACTTGACTTCTCGTTTATTGAAAAACCTAATTCGAAGGGGTGGTTGATCGTTCTTTGAATGTTTTTTCTGCATATTACTGGGGTCTCCCCGGTGATGAGCCAGTCGTCCAGGTAAGGGTACACTGGGATTACCTCCCTGCGTAGGTGTGCCGCCGCCACCACCAGTACTTGGTGAATACCCTTGGAGCCGAGGCTATCCCAAAGGGCAGTACCTTGAACTGGTAGTGACGACTGTCCACCTTGAAGCGCAAGTATCTTCTGTTTGCTGGGAACATGGAAATATGAAAATAGACAAATTTCAATGTTGCCATGTAATCCTTTTTTAGGAGGGGGGGGATTACCTCTTGGAGAGTAGTCATGCGAAACTTTTGGGGCTTGACATACTTGATTGCTGGCCGTAAGTCCAATACTGGGCGCATTGTCAAATCGTTTTTTGGCTCAAGGAAGTAAGTTTAATAAATACCCTTATTTACCTGGTGTCCCAGGACGAGTTCTATCACATCCTTTGCTAGAAGATTGGCAATCTCTTCGAGGAGGATCGTCTGGTGGTCTAAGGAGTACTTTTTGTCGTGGAGGGTGGTTTCGGGGATGCTCTAACAGTTCTATACAGTATCCTGCGGTCACTGGACAGCAACCATCTGTCTGATGTGATCCCTTCCCAAGCTTGGATGAAGTTGGAAATGCGTCCCCCTACTGGGGATGCGTGAGAAGGGACCCCGAACGGAACGTCACCGTTTTGGGGGAGGCGTGCCGCCGCCTCTACTGGGGCTGCCTCTACCCTTACCACAACCTCTTGTTACCCCTGCCATAACCCTGGGTAGACTACTGGTTTTTCTTCCATGGTGTACCCTGCCCCTGGGAATAGTTGGAGCCTCTCTGGGAATTTTGGCCACGTGGGCAACGAAAATTGCCATTCCCTTTGATATGGGGGTTTGTTGGTTAATTGGCCCAGGGATTTAAGAGTCTCGTACTCATCCTTGGCGTTTTTTTAGCGCGTCCTCTACTGCCTTGCCAAACAGATCAGGCTCCACCGGTTTGTCTATTAACGATGCTTGAGTCTCGGGTTTGAATCCAGATTGCCTTAACCAAGCATGTCTTTTGATAACAGTGCTCTCTGCTATCAATCTGCCGGTGTTATCCGCAGCATCAAAGGTTGCTTTTAAGATGCAACCGGACACAGCTCTTCCCTCCGACACAACCCTTGCCAACTGGCTTTTTAAAGGTTCTGGGGCGGAGTCGATGAGTGCCGCGACTTCTTCCCACTGGTGGCAGTTGTAACTCGCCAGTAGGTTGGTGGAGATGGCAATCCTTGCCTGGTAGGCGGAAGTGGAGGCTACTTTCCTACCCAAACCATAAAGCTTTTTGCTCTCCTTGTCGGGAGGAGCTTCAGACGATAGGGGCGTTCCCGCCCTTTTGGGTGTTTGTCACTACCAGGGAGTCCTTTTTCAGAGGCCCCCGTATGTACAGCGGGTCTGATTTGGCTGCCCTGAATAGTTTCTCGATCCTGGGGTTTACCGCCCTGGTGAGGTTAGGATTTACAAGGGAAGGGTCTATTCTCCTTTGTATAGATTTGAGGATAGGGATGGCCTGTGCCACAGGTCTCCTTTCTCCCATTAATTCTTCGGCAAAGTCCCCCTCTTCCTGTGCTCCCTGGGTGTCAATGTGGAAGTGTTCTGCCGCTCTGGACAAAACTTCATTCAGGAGAGGTTGGTTGTCGACAGGGGAGTCGGTAACCGGGGGCCCTTTGTGTACTGGGGAGTTTACCCTGTAAGTTTCTGGGTCGTCCTCGTCTTCCTCTTGGTCCTCGTCATCCACATAGCCCGTCCCAGTTTGGTCTCCCAATGTGCCCAAATCTGGATCCTCAATAAAAAGTGGATCCTCATATTATGAGTAGGGCTGTATACAGAAAGACCTACTGTTGTAGGTGTCTCAACCCGGGACATCTTACTTGGGGGTATTGGGTCCCTAGAGCCTGAGGCTGTAGCCCCGTCAGGGGGAGAGGAAGTGCTCAGGATTCTTGGCATAGAAGTCTGCCAAGGCTGACATCCTAGACATAACTATCTGTCATCACTAGACCATTCCTTAGAGCTGGGAATTACTCTTTCCTGGGAGAGTTTCCCGGTTTTATCTTGACTGGACATATGTCCTCGTGCAGGGGTCTTGGTTAAAATGACAGAAGGCCGAGACTTGTCTGTTTTTGTTTAGTAGAAGACTGTGTCCGGCCTGACTGCTTCTGAGGTGTAGAGGAAGGTTGATAATGCTTCTTTTGTTGTTTTCCCCCCTCCCCGTGGGTGGAAGAATGTTTCCGATGTTTTTGCCCCTTGTCTGGCATCGAGGTTCGGGGGTAGTCTCCCTATCTCTAGAGTGTGGAGGTCGGGACTCGGCAACATCCGTCACGCGGTCTGCTGACGCCGACTCCTGGAGTGCGGCCTGGGGATAGAGGTCAGCTTCCGTCTTCCGACGATCGAAACTACGTTACCTTAGGGAGCGAGGCACTTTTGGCAACAGTGGATGGCTGCCTGGAGTCATGCGGCGATCGAGAACGGCCACAGGACAGCGATTCGGTGGACCGTTGTGTGTGCCTCTTTCCGAGAATTTGACGTGCGCATCGAGTCTCGGTGGGACTTCGTGTGTTTGGTGGAAGTGCTGTGGGTAGCGCTCGTGTCACTGAGGGTTTTCTCGACGCCACATTGCCCTCGCCGTCCGAAAGCACAGCGTCGCTGCCATTGCTGAAGGAGCCCTCCGCTGCCATGGCCTCTTATTGCCTGGCGCGGTGGGCCCAACGTTTGGTCAAACGGTCCTTAAGGGTTTTTCAGTTTAAACCGACTACACGCTCTGCAGTTGGCCTCGGGGGTGGCCCCTCCGCAAGCAGAGGTTGCACGTGGCGTGTCTGTCAACCCAAGGGTACTTGCGGCTGCACTTGGGGCAGAATTGGAAAGGGGTACCCTCCATACGCACCCTGTGGCAGAGGGATAGTGTGGGTAGGAATATATAAGAAAGCATATATATATATGCTTAGAGTGTAGAGTATGTACCACCCCCGAGGCCAGAAGCCTTCCAAGGCCCGGGCCGAGGCCAGAAGCCTTCCGAGACCCTATTCCGTCGTGCAGCTCTCGACGGTTGTTTTTCTTCTCCTCCGGCGTCGAGTGTCGAAGGTTGGTGACTCGACGTTGGGGTTGAGAAAATGGTGAAATATTACAATATTTAGCAAAATTATGGCTAAGGCCACGGAACTCTGCAGGATGCTTCTGACCAGTATGGCAGAAAAAAACAATCTGAGGGTCCTAAACGCATGAGGGATCATGGGTACAGTGGACGTCACACTAGGGATAGTATTACTGGCACGCCCTGTGTCGACGCCCATTTGAGTTTTGAAAAACAAACTAATAATCCACAGCTTCCACTAGATGTTGGCCTATGCACAGCATGTGATCTAAGCAGATTCCACAAGCCTCAGAAGAACAAGTTACTTACCAACTGTAACGTTCTTTCGACTGGATGTTCCTCCCACGTATTCCTCATCGACTCGAACATCGGGTGTTCCATCCCATGACCGTGACCGATGCATACTTCGTGAGAGGAAAGTGTAAGAACACGTAAACTGTACTGTGGGGTTGGATGGGAGGGTCGATGAGGAATACGTGGGAGGAACATCCAGTCGAAAGAACGTTACAGTTGGTAAGTAACTTGTTCTTCGAATGGATTGTGTCCTCCCACGTATTCCTCATCTTGTGATAGGCTCCCATAGCAGTATCAATTTTTGGAGGTGGGAGTACCATTTCAGTTTGTGGACAGAATGCAGAACTGCCTTTGCAAATAAACCCTCGTTAGAGGACGCAGTGTCCAGACAATGTTTAACAAAGGTATGTATTGTTTTCCAGGTTGCAGCTGCGCAAATGTCTGCTGCCGGGACCCCCCCTCTTTAGAGCCGCAGAAGTAGCCATTCCCCTTGTAGAATGGGCACGAAGCCCATCTGGTGTTTCTTTTCCCGCTAATCTATAGCATTCAACTATAGCTAATATGATCCAGCGGGAAATGGTCTGTTTCGTTACAGATAAGCCTAATTTTTGACCAGTGTAACCCACAAACAGTTGGTCATCTTGTCTCAATTTAGCCATCCTAGATATGTACAAACTAAGAGCCCTCTTGGGATCTAATCTGTGTAATCTCTCCTCTTTGCCCAGATGAGAAAAGGATAAAACATAGGAAGTACTATTTTTTGTGACTACTTTTGGCGAAAATGAAGGTTTAACTTTAAGGACTACCTTATCTTTATAAAAAATAGTATATGGTGGTTTGCATGAGAGAGCCTGAAGTTCGCTAACCCTGCGGGCTGATGATAGGGCCACAAGTAGGACAGTTTTTAGAGTCAAAAGCCTCAATGGACATGAGTGCAGAGGCTCAAAAGGTGTGCAAGTCAAGAATTGTAATACTAAATTTAAGTCCCATGCTGGTACATGAAAAGGGACTGCAGGGTACACATTAGTGAGCCCCTTTAAGAACTGAACTATTAACGGTATTTTGAAATATGAAACCTCTTCCGAGGAGCGCTTGAAAATGGATAGCGCAGCAAGGTATCCTTTTATTGTTCCTATCTGGAGCCCCAGATTAGCTAGATGTAGCAGAAAGGAAAGCACCATTGGGGTGCCACACTGAAAAGGGTCCACATCCTTGTCTTTGCACCAGTTACTAAACCTATTCCAGCGACATCGGTACAAAGACTTTGTTGCTGGTCTTCTGGCCGAAAGCAAGATTTCCATTACGTCATCCGGAAGATCCCAATCCTTGTATCTCAACCTCTCAGAAACCATGCGTGAAGGTTGAGTGTTTTGACCTCTGGATGGAGAACCAGACCTTCCTCTTGCGAGAGAAGATCCTCTCTTTGCGGAAGACGTATTGGAGGGCAGATGGACATGTCTAGAAGGTCCGGGTACCACGTCCTCCTGGCCCAATCCGGGGCAATTAGGATCATGGTTTTCCTGAACTTTCTCAACCTCCTGATTACTTGAGGAATCACAGGGACTGGGGGAAACGCGTACAGCAGTGGAAACTTCCACTCCACTACGAATGCGTCTCCCAGAGCTCCTCTTGGAGGAAATTCCCTTGAGCAGTACTGATCGCACTTCCGGTTGATCGCGGTGGCGAACAGATCCACTTGAGGGGTTCCCCAAAGGGCGAAGATCTCCAGAAGGACTTCCTGAGCCAGCTCCCACTCGTGAGAGACCGTGCTATGCCTGCTCGGAGCGTCTGCCGCCGTGTTCTTCTCTCCGGCTAGGTGAATTGCCGACAGATTCCTTCTCTTATTGCCCAGAACCAGAGCTGTATTGCCTCTCTGCACAGTGGCAGTGACTCTACTCCTCTCTTGTTGATAGTACATGGTCACTGTTGTCCGTCATTATCAGAACATTCTTTCCATGTACAGAGGGCAGAAAGGCCTTCAGAGCTAGTCCGATTGCCCTCAGCTCTAATAGGTTGATGTGTAGTTTGGACTCCGATGGAGACCAACGACCGCTGATTGTCAGATCGTTGGTGTGTGCTCCCCACCCCGTGAGTGAGACGTCCGTCACTACCGTTATCTCCGGCCATGGTTACCAAAAAGACTCTCCCTTGAGAATGTTGTCGTTGCAAGCCCACCATAGAAGATCCTGAGCAACTGTGCTCGGGACTTGCATTCTCATTCTCAATCTGGCCTCTGGTACAAGAAAAATGCAGGATGCCATGAGGCCGAGCAACCTGAGAAAATCGAAGGCCGGTAGACGTTGGGCATTCTGGAATTTTGTTACCATCTTCTGGATGTGGAGAGCTCTCACTTCGGGAGGCGAGGCTTTTCCCGATGGTGTCCAAGACCGCTCCGATAAACTGGAGTTTCTGGGATGGTATCATGTGGGACTTCTTGAAATTGAGGGAGAAGCCTAGTTTGTGGAAGTGGCAGGTGATCGAAAGATGTTCCTGAGCTTTTTCTGGAGAACTTGCTCTGATCAACCAGTCGTCCAGGTAGGGATATTTGTGAATATCTCCTTTCCTGAGACTTGCTGCCACAACCGCCAACAGTTTGGTGAAAACCTTCGGGGCGGAGGTCAACCCGAATGGCAGAACTCGAAACTGATGATGAGAATTGCCAATCGCGAACCTCAGGTACTTTCTGTGCTTTGGATGGATTGGCCCATGAAAGTAAGCATCCTGAAGGTCCAATGATACCAATCTTGGAGTTGGAGAGCCTGAAGGATCTGAGAAAGAGTCACCATCTTGAACTTGTCCTTCTTGAGGAACTTGTTCAAGTTTCTCAAGACCAAGATGGGTCTCAGTCCTCTGTCCTTTTTTGGGATGAGAAAATATGGGGAGTACCAACCCCTGTTCCTCTCCGCTACAGGTACCAGTTCTATGGCACCTTTCTCTAGCAGGGTTAAAATTTCCTGCAACAGGAGCAGATCCGGAATTTTGACGGAATTGGCTCCCGGTGGATGTTTGAGGCCTTTTTAGAAAGGGGAGACAGTAACCTTGGGCTACTGTTTCCAGTGCCCAAGCATCTGAGGTAATGCCCCGCCATTCCTTTAGATGTTGAGATCCTGCCTCCCACTGGTGTTTTGTGTAACAAGGTCTCAGAGGGATTTGGAGGCGGCTGCAGGAGTGGCTGAGGGTACAGATGCCACTCCTGAGGCTGATTTTGCAGCTCTTCCCAGTGTTCCACGAGGGAAGTTCCTTTTGCCCCTTTGAGAGGCCTGTCCTCTTCCTCTACCAAAAGAGGAGTACTATCGAAAAGAACGACCCCTCCAGGAAGATGAGCCGGAATAGGGTTTTAGAGGCTGGCGCAAAGAGGCGCCAAGTGATTTAGCTGCGGCTTTCGAGGTCTGAAGTTCAAGGCTTTCATCAGCCTTTCTGCCAAAGAGCCTCGAGCCATCAAAGGGCATGTTGGAGTCTAGCTTGCACATCCGGTGCAAATCCCGACTTCAACCACGCAAATCTGCGTAGCACAACGCTTGCAGCCATGGATCTTCTGATACCATCAGCAGTATCTAGTCCAGACTAGAGGCATTCCCCCATTGCCTCCTTCCCGTCTTTGACTATATTCAGGAAGCCTTCCCTTTCCTCGCCTTCCGGAATATGATCAGCCGCCCCCGAAATACAGTCCCACAGGGTATGGGTAAAGGTGACATTTGCCGACTTAAATGCCATACTGGCTGACGTGAAAACTTCACGTGCCCAGGCGTCAATTTTTTTATCCTCTCTATCTGGAGGGATAGTTGGATAAGCAGTTTGTTTTGAAGTGGATGCAGCTTGAATGACTAAACTCTGGAGTTGGATGTTTATTCAAATATTCTGGATCTGATCCAGCTGGTCTGTATTTTCTTGGAAAAGTGCTGTCTGCAGCAGAAATGGTTTCTGGTTTCTCCCAGTTTTTCTCCACAGTCCTTTGAAGGGCCCTGTGAAAAGGGAGAACAGGATCCTTCTGAGGTCCCTTGACGATAATATCCGTCATGTCATCTTGTTCAAAAATGGGTGAAGTATTACCCCAACCCATGTATTCAACTACCCTGGTAATAAGACTCCTGTACCCAGCATCTGCATGCTCTGCAGGATCAGGTTTGGCGAACTCCAATTCTGGGGATGTGTCAACTCCACTGGCAGAATGTAGAGTATCACTCGGGTCTCTCATTCTGGATTCCTGGTCAATAAGTTCTTCAGGAACTTGTCTTGTCCCATAAGTAACTCCCAAAGGAGTAACTTAGACTTCTTCTGAAGCAGACTCTTCATAAAATTGCAGACAGACTTGAAAGTCTGATCTGGGCAAAGGAGTGAATCTCCTTTCTTACTCTTCCATCTGCTTCAAAGGAAATGGCAAATCCCTCGAAGTTTGAGGGTGTCTTCGAAGTTTTCGAAGATGACTTCGATAATGGCGTTGATGACGTATGTGGTTTTGGTGTCGAAATTATCGACGATTTGTGTTTCTTGGCCGGCACCGGAGAGGTGCTCGACTCTCGAGGTTTCTTCGACGGTTTTACGTCGACTCGAGGTTTTTTGTATTCCTCGACGCTACTGGTCTTAGCCATAGTAGCCTTGGACTTCCCTTTGTCGTCCAACGGAGCAACCTTAGGGGTATGGCTTTTTTGAGGTTCTTTCGAGGGGGTCGAGGCCGCATTCTCGAATACCTCCATCATCTTTTTGCAGAATTCTTCCCACTTACTGGGAGAATCCGATTTAGTCGGACAACGAATTTCTTCGGTCGACTGATGAAGATTGAGATCTATGTCTCCTCTTCATTTTTTTCGATGACGACGAATGTCTCGATCTACTTCTAGATCGAGATCTGAGTGTCTATGGCGATCCGATCCCTTAGAATCGGTCACTATGTTTTTTGACGAAACCTTTTTTGAGGCCTCCCTCCCCACCGACAGTTTACCTCTCCTCTCACGAAGAGCTTTTTCGGTCATCGATTGGCAGGAGCCGTAGTCGTCGGTTCGGTGACTGGAACCAAGACACCAGAGACAAATCCGGTGGGGATCGGTAATCGACATCTTAGATCCACAATCTGCACACTTCTTGAACCCAGTCCTGGGTGTCGAAGATGACAACATTTTCTTCACAGAAAATAGAAGCGCGCCGTTCGATAGCAAAGCGATTGGAAAAACAGAACTGAAGCAACGGGCGCGGCTCGAGCTACTTATACCATCGGTGGCGTCGACAGAGTACGTTGAGGGACAATCTACCCACGACCTAGAGCACAGCGCCCTCTGCCGAGAATTTTTTTTTCTGAAGCAGCGGAGCTGGAGATAACGATTATCACAAGATGAGGAATACGTGGGAGGACACAATCCATTCGAAATATATATATGTAGGACAGTTCATTTGAGCCAAGTCACATTCCACAATGCCAGCTAATAGCCATTGCTGAAACTTCACCTCCAGTCCTGAGCCACAATAGCAAGGCATTGTGGGTATGCAAATTAGCTCAAAAGCAAACCTTTTTCTCCAAGAAATTGTCTTTGTCTAAGAGGGCAGTGCTAATTGATACATAGCTTAATCAACCCAAGACAAACATTTGCAAGGCTGCCAGGACTACATACCTAGTTTAGCAATCAGAAAATCTGTCTGTTCCTTATACAATTGCACAGCATTCCACCAATCAGCCACACATTTTGCATAGTTACCAGTTAGGACCCTGCGAACATTACTGGCTATGTGACATTTGGACACCCGACCCCTTTCCCAAAATGTCAGCCCCGTCACACATGAGACTGTTGCCCAAGATCTGCAAAGAATCAATGTGGTTGTAGAAGATTCAGACAAAGCATCTCTATGCGAGGAACAAAACTTGAAGGTATCGGCACCTCAACCAGGTTTCAAGGCCCTAGGACACAGATATTTGAACCGCGCTAGGGAGACGGGTGGGGACAGCGCACAAAAGGTCCCAGTATGCTGCAGCATGCCACCACCTCTGCACGTCTGCTCTGGGATATGCCAGCCACACGTACCGATTTCTCAGTGCCGTTTACTTCAGAGTGCAAAGCATATCAAGCAATAAGTTACTTGGAAAAGCAACCTACAGGAGCATTGATTTTCAATTGATTAGTGTCATCTCCGTCTACAGAACCCGTGCAGAGTATGGGTATTTTTGCCCTATAAATATTAAACTGAACACACGTCTCAGCTTTAAGATCTTCAAACAATCACGAGCATTGGTCGCTCTGAAGGTTTAATCAGACATGGTAAACTTCCTGCCTCACTCTAATTTCCTTGCCATTTTCTGCGCCAATTAAAATTAACAGGATTTCACAGTAGGGTAGTTTCTCCTCATAGCTGCAGCTACAATGGAGTTTGACTTTGGCTGATTAATAAAGACTACCAGTCAAAAACACTTCATGTGTTGTCTCACCTACTCGCCACCAGAGGTTTATTTTCTCATAACCTACTGCCGCGCGTTTCAAATCTTAAAGCACCGACTTGCATCATAATGGAATCCTACAGAGCACTATGAGGTCTACCACCTTGAAACTACCATTTAAAAAGGCCCAAACATACATGTCTATATCAGAGATGGCACAAGTGGCGCAAACAATGACGCACCTTTTGGTGTGCAAGTCTTCTCATGAAACGTGTACATTTCCTCAATGAAATGTAGAAAGTCACCTTTTTGTCTCAGAGTCCAGTTTATTTGTTTGATTTTGTGAGGTTATAATTTTACCTCAGTGTTTAAATTAGCTCCAGCTGGAGGACAGGTATGCAGTAGTTTATACAAACCTATGGCCTTTACCCAGTGGGCCAATCACCAATGTGACTCAGTCTCCCATATCCAGTAAACTTGTAGACTTTGGCAACCAGTAGGTGGCTGCATACGTTGTAGCCCTTTTGACGCAAGGCAACCACCTTTACTTCCTAAAGACCATTACATGGTGTCACTCGTTTTTGTAAATCCAGTAGTACGGAGAATGGGCCTTCATTTCCTTTTACAATTGATTGCTAATCAGGAATGAATACACAGGGTCATTTCGGCTGTGCTTACTTGGCAAGAGTGTCCAGTCTTGGATGAGTGGCTGGAGGTTGAAACGTCATTATCTTGTATTGTACAACCCATGTTTCTCACAGGCATCTTCCCTGGCAAAGCTTCAATGTGGCAACCAGCAATGACCAACTGGCTGACAAAGCATAAAAATGGCATTGAAGTACGGTTGCAGCCCTCCTGGGGGCGAGGTCGCTCGGGTCAGACTTCGCCCTCTGCGCATGTGGCGACTGGTGGTAATAGGCAATGATGCTGCTCGGGACTGCTCCTGGGTGGAGAATAAGGGGCGCGAGTATGCCAGCTTGTGCGCCTGATCCCCTTCCAGACACCACCTAAAACGTGGTACCTGTGGGATGCGCTGTCACTCGAAAGCTCATTCTGTTGATTAGTTTTGGTGAGCACTCCATCCTGCCGCTTCTGGCAGGGGCGCCTGTATGAGCTGGACTGAGTTCCTTCACCGGTCCCTTGAATGTGGTAGTCCAGTCCTGCTGCGACTAAGCCACTATACTTCAGTTAAGTGTTACTGTTTGCCTTTCTTTCCTCGTCTGTTTTTGTTGTATTGTAAAGTGTGTCATCTTGTATTGCTCTCCGTTCCACTTTTGAGGTTTGCTCTTTTGCTTTCTTCCCTTGCAAGTGATGTTGCCGGCCCAGCAGAAGCTGTGGAGCTTGAGGCAACAGCCAGAGGGAATGAGGAACAAAGCTGCAACAGTACAGTAGCTGGTAAATTAACTAGGGGGCGCACTGGGTTCAAATGCAGCGCATGTTATAACCTTGTCTTCTTCAAAGAGTCCGAGTTAGTGGATGTGGAGTGTGGTGCTGTGGGGGTCGGGATCAAGATCAATGGATGTCAGGAGATGAGTCTGCAGATGAAGCGATGAAGCACCGTTTTCCTGGAGGTGAGTATGCAGGATAACATCTGGTTTCCAAAGGTAAGTAAACTGGTCCAAGCGGCGGCGAGTGTCACGTTGCACGCGAGTGCACAGTAACGCAAAGCACGGGCCTTAAGGATGGAGCAGCTTATATAGCCGAGCTTCTGAAGCCATGCCCACCAGGTTCAGCCTGCCCGCCACTCGATGAGTCAGCACATGAGGATGTTCACTGGAAGAACAAGTTACTTCTTACCTTGTAACGTTCTTTCGATGGGATGTTCCTCCGACGTATTCCTTATCTATGATATTTGTATCTCCAGCTTGCTGGCCTCGGAATTTTTTTTTCCCAAGTAGAGGGCGCTGTGCGTCGACGTCCGTCGAGTAGGTGCTCCTCCTCGACGGCCACCGTATCGACGCCGACGTCATCATGCCTATAAAGGGCCACGCGCAGCGTCCGTTGCTCAGTTCTGTTTTTCCGCGCTTCGTGTGCCTCGGAATACCGTTGCTCAGTTCATCAGTCGATATATATTCATATTTCCTCGAGAAAACCGACTCGTACTCGATGGCTTCCTCCTCTGACCCGACGACTCCTCGGTCCGGTTTAAAAAAATGCTGAGACTGTGGGAAGAAAATGTCGTTGACGGATCCTCACAGGATCTGTTTGTGGTGTCTGGGAATCGAACACCAGTGTTCGGAGTGTGAGTAATGCCTATCCATGACGGCGAAAGCCTTGAAGGAGCGCAAGGGGAAGCTCGAGAGAGTTAAGTCAATTTTAACTTCCTCGAAAGTTTCCACGGTAGAGTCGAGACATTCGTCTCCTCACCGTCGAAAGCATTCTCGGTCTAGGTCTCAAAGTGGCTCCCACCACTCGTCGAGGTCTAGACACTTGAAAAAAAGACTAAGAAGATCGCCTTTATCGTTGTCTTCTAGTTCCCCTGAAAGAGTAAATTGCCCCACTAAGCACAGCTCTCAGGCTGAGTGGGAGGAATTCAGATAAAAGATGCTAAGCGTCTTCGAGAAAGCGGCCTCGTCCCCCTCGAAGTCAGCTGAGGGTGATATCCCGGGTGAAAAGCCCAAAAAATCTAAACGCCGCAAGTCGAAGCACCCGGCGAAAGAGTCGACCCGAAAGCGCCATGAGCCATCGGGAAGTAAAGCATCTTCGACGCCATCGTCGAAAGCCCCTTCGAAGCATAGATCGGCGCCATCGACGCAGTTATCGAAGGGTTCTTCGCATCCGTCGATCGAGTCGACGCCGATAAAAGAGACCCACGGCTATTCCACAGCCAACAGTTACCTCGATAGCCTCCGACACAACGTCAAACGTCTGATTCCAATCCTCTCGAATTCTTCGAGGCCTCTTCCAGTTTTCTCGGCGCCTTTGTCGGCGCCTTCGAGGATTTTTACATTGGCGTCAACGACATCGACCTTATCAAGGCCACTGACGATGGCTCCCTCTGCCTTGGAGATGGGTTTTATACCATTTCACAGAGCATCCCCCCCTTAACTTCAATTTTTGAAGAAAGGGAAGATTCTGATCAAGAAAGGCCTTTTGGGCTGCAGAGGACCACATTGCCTGAACCAGAGACTTTTGCCTCTGAGGAAAGAAGGTTGAAAGACCTTCAGGATGCATTACAGGAAGCAAGTGGCCTAGACACTTCCCCAGAAGTGGAATTTGTCAAACCAGACCCAGGGGTACATGCTGATACCCCTTATAGAACCCTAATGTCTAGAATCATGGAGTTCATGGGTTGGTCTGCGCCTTCACCTGTTTTTCAACAGGATGACCTCACAGATATTCTGGATAAAGGTCCACAGGAGGATCCTGTGGTTCCCTTTCATTCTGCTTTACAAAGAAAGATTTTGACTAACTGGGAAACTCCTGAAGTTGTCCCTGCGGTTAACAAGAAGTTGTCGGCGAAATAAAGTGTTCCTGCTCACATCTTTATATGAGCCAGGGCCTGTGTTTATAGGTCCCAAAAGGACATAAGAGTCAAGTGACCCATTGCCCCCATCACTAGATGGTGTGGTTTTTGTGGCCTGGGGCCAGAACACAAATGAAGCTCTGAACCAGCATCTCAAACACAAAGTCCCAACTGCTAAGTTCAGATTGCCTTGTGACTAAGCAGGAATCTCAGTGTGCTCCTTCCCCTTCACCTGAAACCAGCTGGGCCCTTTGTTCTGCGTTTGTGATTCACTAACCTCCATGACTTGCCTCTGCTGTTTGGCGTCAGAGTACCAATCTCTTTCAGGAGTCACGACACTGTTGCTATTGGACAGTTTTTGATGATTGAGCAGTATAGCTAGACAATTATTGTACTCTATTCACAGACTTCTAGTGGCGTATCTCGCTACACTTTGTTGAACCTTGACCTGTGATCCCTCCGATAGGCTCACTACTGTGACATCTCGATCCTCAAACTACTGCAATACTTTCTTCAGATTTGTTAAAATGGATTTCTGAACTCTGACCTGGAAGGGCAGAGGTTCAGAAGGCCAGCCTAGTTTCTTGGAACAGGGTAACCTCTGGACAAGCCAGACAAATCAGGGCAACGATGGCGGCGGTCAAGACTAAGTCTCAAGAGGGGTGAGGGTGACTGAAAGACCTCGATGAGCACACAAAGCAAGGACACTTCAAATTACTCCAGACAGGTGCTATATTAAAAATACACATTTATTACAAGGCCTTTGTAACATCGACCATAGCAAAGAATCACAATACTACTCAAGTAAACCAACACATCACAATCAATACAATATATATACAAGACCGAGGGGTCTAAGGAGTTAGGAGCACGTAATATGTAGACCACCTAGATGGGGAGGAAAACAGGCAGTGCAAGTAATCATTAGTCCCAGTTCGACATCAGAAATACACCTAACTAGGAGGAAGTCGGAGCCCTACGAAGAAAGGAGCCTTATGCTCAAAAGTACCTGCACGCGCTTGTGCCAATGGACAAAATAGGGTCTCTTCAAGGATCTCAGGCAGTTCAGGAAGGTGAATGAAGCGATGAAGAACAAGTCCCCCACTACTCATGCAAGGCCTCCACTTGTGGGCAGAGGCAGGGCGAGTGCGGGATAGAGTCGCTATTTCGCAACAGCGGTAGAAAAGAAACAGGCTCCTGCGCGAGGGGCCACTGGTTGGGTTATGGACTGCTCACCGGTCCCCGACGCAGGCAGACCAGACTTCTCCAGTTCAGTTCACGTTGCTGGCAGGTTCAGATGCGGTAATCAGGACATCTCGACACCGTGTAGATTCTGTGTAGCAGGATGCAGGGTCGAGGGTGTCCCAAATGCAGCCAACGTGCACGGGTTGTTACCACAGCAGGGCAACACGGCAACCGCCTTTACTCTGGACCGGGCGCACTCGTATCACTTCAGACCTGGGAATGCCAAGTGTACGAAATTCAGTGTGAGAGTGCCGTGGATGCAGAGCAAGCAGTAGATCAAGTTTCAAGGGCTTCCCCGAAACGACGGCGGTGACAGAGCAAAATGTCCTGCGTAAGCTGGTCAGCCCACTGGTTGGCCCAGGGACACTTCCGAAGAGGCTTACTTGCAGGGTTTGATGAAGGTGCCGGGAATAGTTGATCCCACTATTCCAATGGGTCAAAGCGCCTTTGCAGCCCTAGGACGATCAGATGCAGAGGGGCCTCGCAGGCCGACAGCGGTTCAGGGTGCCAAACCTTTAGCGGGTCACCAGCGGTTCCTCGACTCAGCTTCTTGTTGCAGGATACTAGGCTCCTTATCCCTTGTTCAGTGTGAACTCAGGAGATCGACATGGTAGTGGTGTTTTCAGCCTCCTCTTATCCAAAGTTCCCTTTGCGCCAAAACGGAGAGGACCCAATGGGAGATCTGCTCAAACACACTCACACCATACGTGGACCTATCATGGACCACGGTGGTCCCAGGCATTCAGGACACTCCAGACTCTCTGGCACCCAGGATGTGTATTGGAACAGACATCCCAGCCCACATCCTGGAGGCACACAAGGCAAGCAGAAGCCTGCGAAAACTTTGGGTTTCGCAGGAAAGTGCATGACCAAATAAGGACGGACCCGGGTCGGCTCGACATGGGGAAGGTGAAGGGGCAAGACTGTCAGAGGACAGGACAAAACCTCGTGGCATGGCCATTTTGGAGCCAGGCCACCCATGTGTGCCAAACGTGGTAAGCACAGATAACATGGCAAAAAAGAGTTCAAACCACAAGAGACACGATAGCTGCCATCAGTCCTGTCCGTGACAAACTTGCACAGTTCATAATAAGTCCAGCGAGAGTTTCTAGGGCCTTTGGAATGACTAGAGACCCAAGAGTGCAGTAAAGTAAGCTACATTGCACTGTTACATGTTGCACAAAAGCTGCAACATGAGAAAAGGACTAAGGGAAACTAAGTCTCCCAGTACTGACTGTTTTAAGGGCATATCAGTTTCCCCATAAGAATTGAGCGAAAGCCCAGAGAAGTGTGGCGGAGGCTGCGCTTCTCTGGCAAAGCCTACATCAGGGTGTAAAACAGCAGCAAAAATGTTGGGAGTTGACACATGGAGGGAAAATTACATACAATCATGAAATCTTTCCTAACAAGCTTCACTCAAGTCTTTGGAGGTCCCTGGAGACTGCATCAAGCCTGTCCAGTTCACCTGGTCACAGGTTTCCTTCCCTTCTGACCTTGCTCATCAAGGAAAACCCTCCAATTCCTGGCTACTCATTCAGCAACTCCTCCCTGCAACCTCCAAGTCTGTGCTACTCTGGAGTGCTCTTAGTCAGGATCTCTTCATTGGGGCGCATTCCCTCAATGTGGTGCCTTTTCCCTGTTCTTTGTGGTCTATTATCCATTTGCTGACCCTGCCCACAGACTGGTACAGTGACCTCTCCAGCTGCCGTCAGTGCTCCTCTGTGCAATCACAAGATCAGCATCATGGTCTGGATCACTTCAAAGGGGTCCCCTCATATACTTAGCATCTTTAGCCTTCAGTTTGTGCACCCCATCGCTCCCATGTGCAATCACTGTACTTGCCTCCATTGACTTCTGCAAGGTTATTCAGTGGCCCAGTAATATCAGGGTTTCTGTAATTCGAAGGCCTGTCCACCTCAAAAATCCCAGTTGTATTTCAAGGACTTGATAATGAAGATCCTGTGTTGTCACGTAATTTTGTAAAAATACTGCATGGACCTTTCATTAAGTCTTTAAACGTGTTTAATGTACCTTTACACCATCTGCCACCTTAAGAGTAGCTGACTGCTCAGCAAGTGCATGGAAAGCTTGTGGTGAGACTTCTAAAGAATGATTTCTTGGTCCCAGAAAAATCAACTCAAGTGATTAAACTTGCTGTTACCAATGAGAACAGGAACTGCTGTGGCAAACTAGGTACTTCAGTGGGGGAGATACAGGTAGAGGGGGAGAAGTTGCTGATAAAAAAAAGTCTGGAGGAAAACGGACCCACAGTGTCACCATCAGCAACAAACATTTGCATCAAAGCCTGCACTGCCTCTGAAGTTTAATTACAAGCTACATATTTACTTTGGTAGTGACACTGGTCGCTTTCCAAACAAACTGCGGCTGAATGGAGACCGTGGTGAGACCGATCCTTCAGACAAACAGATCTTGAGGGCTACGGACACGCAATTGAGTTGAGAAAAGAATGGCTACATCCTGCTAGCACGTGCAGCAGTAACAAGCTCACATGAGCTTATAGGAGCAACCAGAAGAATCTTTATGAGAGAAGATATCGGCCTTTCTACAGGAACACTTGTGTTCGGATATAACGTACTCCAGATGCATGGATATGATACGCCATTTATAACGTGCCTATGCACAAGTGTTTCAAGGCGCGACGAGGCAAGGGAGAGGTAACAAGGGAGGACAGACAACAATCTTACTAGACCAGGTGTCATTCAAATCGCACAAGTGTATGGGGAGAGGGAAAAGTGCGTGGGGAGGGGAGATGGGAAAGTGCAGTACATGGGATAGTAGAATAAGAATTAAAGAAAATTGCAGACTTAAGTGCTGGTAGGGATACAGAAAACAGTCCCGGGGGTTGCCTGGGAAGCAGTGCAGGTGTGCAACTGGTGGGGCCTGGGCCCGAGAACAGAAAGGGTGTCCAGGTTAACAGTGCAGTTTCAGGCAGAAATTCAGCAGGGGAGAGAAAGCCGAGGCAAAGAGGAAGGTTTTGAGGTGCTTCCGGAACCGGAGATGGTTCTCAAGTTTCAGGGAGGTAGGAAGGCTGTTCCAGAGGGAGGGCCCTGCTGAAGAGATCTACCACCAACTCGTTGCTTGAAGAAGCGATTGACCCTGAGGGAGTTGGAGGCGGATGAGCGAAGATCGAGAAGGAAAATATTTGGGAAGAGAGTTGAACGTATTTTGGACCCAAGCCCCAGAAGGCCTTGTGGACAATGCAGAGGACTTTGAACTTAATCCTCGCAGCCACTGGGAGGCAGTGCAGAGATTTCAGTCCTGGAGAGATACGATCCCCGGGCTTAGTGCCAAGGACAAGTCTCCCAGTCCTGTTCTGGATAAGTTGCAGAGGGCGGAGAGTAGAGGCAGGCAGATTTAGATAGAGGCTGTTACAATAGTCCAGCCTAGAGAGAACCAGGGCTCTGGAGACTGAGCTTCTGCGGGAAGGAGAGGAAAGGAAGAATACCTCTGAGGAGGTGCAACTGGTAGTGTGACTTCTTAGAGAAGTCAGATGTGAGGAGAGCAGGAGATTTATGGTGCTAGCACCACTCGACCCCATCCACTCTGATCTGACCACTGGGGAGCTGCCAGGCTGATCGGCCTTCGCTCTGCTCTGAGGGGAGAGCCAGCCACACAGGGCTGGGGGCCCTCCCCAAAAGGGGGCATGCCCTCGACATGGTCCCAAGGCGGGTGGAAGCGAATTGCTTGAAACAGCGGAGGCTGGCCAAGCAGTCCAACCCTACTAGACGGACCAAGTGCACCTATTATGACCGTAGAGAGAGATTAATAAAAAACATGATTTTGAGATCTGCGGTCAAGAAGTGAAGTAGATTAATAAGAACGGCTTCGTACAGGAATTACGTGCAACAGGAATAGAAACACGAACTCATCTGAGTATACGAAAACACATTGGGAACAGAAGAGAAGACGGACATAATTCTCATTAAGATTTTACATGAAAAGTAACATTGCATTTTGGATTTTTTGAATATGCATCAACGCTTGACACCAAGGCGTTATTACTATGATGTGAATATCATTGCATAGAATACATGGCAAGGAGAAACCTCTGCAGAATTCACCCTGATGAAGGACAGATATGGATCCGAAATGCATTGGCATAACTGTTCTGCTTCTCCGACACGAATGAACTGAGAATTAAAAAGCCACTTAAAGCTGCATGGTTTTTTTTTTCTATGTGTATGGATGTTACCTAATTACGCAACTATTTTGATTATCCATTTTCATTATATGAAAGAATATAATATGCATCAGTAGTCTTTACTACAATTGGCGACCCAAGGTCTAATGCAAGTTTTCAGACATTTTCAGTGTTGCTCTTTCCAGAAAGTCCCTGTTGACTTTCTCAGGAGCCATTAATTTGTAGGTGTCCAGAAACTTGGATTCCTCAGTAGCCTTTAAAGTAAGACTTCAGTTCTTAGGCTAGGGCTTTGTGTTGCATTCCTTCATCTGGTTCAGTAGTCTTCAGGACCTTTCCGGGCGCTGCTTTCAAAGGCTTATGGCAAAACAGCAGCCTTGCACAATCGCTGCCTGGTTCGTTGGGATAGTTCTGGGTACAACTGCACAAGTTGCAAAAGGTTCATATAATTGTCATTCAGGTACAACTGATGCCCATTCATTTTCCCACACGTTGCACAAAATCCTACTGTGCTGAACAGAAGGCTGAACTTCAGTCGGTTGACAAATACTTGGAGTGTGGCGGAGACCATAAACTGTTTCAAAGAAAGGCTAAAAGTCCTGGCCAAAAATAGTGTTCCTCAAAATGATAATCTTCAATACAGCAGCTGTTCTCTGCAGGTGTTCTGCTCTCCAATGGGCAGAATAATAATTTTAGGTTACTCCTAGGATTGGAATTGCTCTGCTAAGCGCAGATGGATCATAAGAAGGCTGGCTAACAATGCACGAGTCTTGTATGTACACATTCATGGATAAGGGTATTTTCAGACTTTAATTTACTGTTTAAATCAATTTAAATTTATAGAGGTTGACAGCCTGAGATGGGACTATTTTTATGCACTGCTGAGCTTGGCTTGCTGATGTTAATTTTGTAGCCCTCGACTTACGGTTCGTGCCATTCATAGCAGATTTGATGGACTCTAGTGGGACCGCACCATCAAAATTAATTGCCTCCAGCTCTAATAGTTTCATTAGTGGGTCAGTTAAACTTCACTCACCATCTGAATTTCAGAGGAGCATAAAAACCTCTAAATTTGCATGTTACACCCATAGCTTATAGAGTTGGGGGTGCCTGCTCCCATGCTCCCCTACAGCATAAGCCGCCACCTGTTCAAGGGTCATCTCAATGTGATCACTGGCATAATAGACAATGTGCATAACCGATTAGCTGTGAGTTGCCATCATTTGGATTGAATCAAATCTTAATTGGCAGGATTCCTTCCCATTCGTGTACTGCAAAGGTGTGCTCTTTATTTACTCTGTTGGCTTTTGAGGTTCTTTATGAGCAGGGGATACATCCGACTACAGGAAGGTGAATAGCACCAGATACTTTAATGAGCCTGAAAATATAGATCGTGCATAAGTGCCAAGTCCTCTGTGAATGCCAACTTAACTTCATTTGACACACTGGGGGAGGAATCTGTCCACTAATGAAATAAAGGGTTGGACCCTTCTGCATGTGTTCGTTATCCAAGGATCAAGTTCTTTACACATTTATTTTGACTAGTTCTTACAATAGGTCTATTGAGCCCTTTAGTGACATGTGGTGCAGAGCAGAGTCTGGTTCTTATCAGCAGCTTATGTTTATGTCGCTCAGAGGAGAAAGGAAACTACTCATAATAGGAAGCTAGCACCTTTGTATGCCTGACCAATTAAACATGTTCAATGCTGAAACCATTCTCAGACACTAGCCTGTATGGTTGTTCGAAGTGATTTGCTAACGCCTTTGCCAGGCCAGTTTCTGGAGGTCGGACAGCCTAAGGCCTGTATGAGTTCTGTAGAGATTACAGACTGCAAATTTCGACTAGGGCAGAATTTTATCAGAAACCCAGACTCTTGCAGAAGGGGTACGATAGTGTGCATGGGCGAGTCTGGTGTGATACAGTGCTGTGAATTCATATAACAAAACAAAAAGGGGGGTTGAATTCAGCACTGCATGGTGGCAGATAGCACAGATATAACCATCCTCAAATATCAAAGCCGATCTTTCTTCAATAGACTCTTCTGACCCCACCAGACTTTGCTCGCCTGTGCACCAGAGACTTTCAGAAACAATTTCTGGAATCCCGCAGAACCAAGATGGGTGGTATGGCGAACCGCCTAGCTAGGGGGGTATGCCGGGGGGATGGGGGGAGGAGGGCATTTGTGGAGCTAGAGTTGCTCATGGCCTGGTTGGATGTTATGTGGGAGCCAAAGGTATGCTATTTGGTAATCTCTATAGCCTGAATGAGGTGCCAAGAAGCATTCCTGCTGGTGCTCTAATCTGAACTGGCCCCCTTTGATGAGGGGCAAATGGTAATAGGAAGTGACTTTAATGGGGTGCTGGATCCCCTGGTTGATAAAACTCCAACTCGTGTCGAAGGACTTTAAAATTGTACTGGGTTTACTACGCCCGTTTAAGTCCTTGGGGGTAATCTATGTTTGGAAGGTTCTTCACTTGGGGGGGAAAAGTCTCATTCTTAAGTACATCTTCTCTTAGCCAACCCCCAGGGTATGTTTTATGTAGACATGGCCATAGGAACAAGGGCACTGTCAGATCATGCCCCCTCCTCCTAACAGTATAAATCCATGACCCTGAGCCCCCCCCCCCGCCGCAGAGTTTATATGATCTGATACTCAATATTGCTTTGAGGGATGGGTTTGCAAACAATCAAAATTATTTCCAGGAGAATCTCATAGGACCTACCTCGATGGCAACAGTATGGGAGGCCATGAAGGTGGTAAGAAGGGTACTTATTGCCCATACATCGGCCTACTGGAAACCCCCATTTGAGGCGAGGGCTCGGAGGTAGCGGAGGCCGAAAGGAGGCACAAAAAGGGTTGGTTCTACAAAAGCACATCGATCCCTGCAGGTAGCCCGTAAATGTGAGGCGCTCTATGCGGAGGAAACGGCACAGACCCTTCTCAGAACTAAACCGGGGTACTACGCCAAGGGTAATAAGGCCAATACATTGCTGGTTATAACGCTGGCGAAAGCACAACAGCGAAACAATAGTGGAACTGCAGGATGCAGAGGGGATTATACAATACTCAGGATACTAAACTGTACTCTGAGTTCTTGCAGATCAGAGGCAGTATGTGGAGGGGGCTGCTCTCCCACACGCCACTGAGGCAGAAAGGGATTCCCTGGACCTACCAATCACAGTGGAAGTGGATTCTGTAATCAGATCCCTGAAGCCCCGAACCCCAGGCCCAGACGGCTTCACGCCTACGTTTTAGAAACTCTTGGGTCGAGCTCCAAGACCCCCCTAGCAGACCTCTGCAACTCCTGGCAGAACAGATGCACAACCTAGTCCATGCAGGAGTCCTCCACTATTCTAATGCTAAAACCTGGCAATGACCACAGAGCATGTACCTCTTATAGGCCAATATCCCTGAATATAGATATGAATATTTACTCTACGATCTTGGCCAATCGGTTATCCGGGGTCCTACCCAAAATAACGCAGATCGAACTTGGTGTTTATTGGGTAACACCACAGGGGATAATATTTGCCCTAAACTTGGAGGAGATAGGGACTTCAAAACAACGCAAGATGGCACTGATGATGCTAGATGCTATTAAGGCATTCAACAAAGTCAACAGGGCCTTTATGCAATGAAACCTTGAAGCATTCCACTTTGGGCCGCTCTTCCAGAAGATGCTTCTAGCCAAGTATAGGTTGCCTAGGACTTCACTGCGGGTGAACCAAAACCAAACAGGTCCTAAGCCCTCACATGTGGGACAAGGCAGGGGTGCCTCCTCTCCCCGCTTAGCTTTGTTTTGGTCAGAGTCCTTTGACCAGTGGGTCCGCAATAATCCCACTATCAAGGGGATTAAGCTAGGTCACAGACATAAACTGTCTCTGTATGCGGATGACAAAATGCTTACCCTCACAAATGTCCAATCCTCTTTACATCAGTGCTTCCTAGAGCTAGACTTAGATCCGTTGCAAGCTTCGAGGTTAACTGTCACAAATCGAGGGGCACTTGGGGGTGGGTTTCACACTGGGAGAGGAGTCCCTTCGGCCCACCGGTCAGATTAAACGGGATAAAGCCATAGAATATTGGGGGGGGGGGAATATCTCAGCACTCCCGAGGGAGCTCCATGCAGCCAACTTCGCACATGTTTAGGGAGTTGGAAGCCGATCTCAATCTGTGGTTGTCCCATGAAATTGTTAATAGGGTGGCTCACAGCCAATAAAATTAATTTTCTCCCACGATTACTTTACCACTGCTCTGTGCTGCCAGCGGAGATCCCACAGACACCCCTCTGATTGCAGGGGAAGATCTTGCAATTTATATGGTGGGGGAGAAAGTCTAGGATTCCAAAAAGGGGATGGGCAACACCCGATTGGGAGGGATGGGTGTCCTGAACTTGTGCAATTACTATGCAGCGGCGCAGTAAACACTTCCTTGCTTGGCTCATGCCAAAATGACCCCGCAAGATGGGTAGAAATTGAACAATCCTGAGTGCCACTCACTCTCAGCTCTGACATATATCTAAGTCCTAGCGTGAAAACACTGGGCCGGTCTGCTATCCGACACGAAAATAATGTTGAAAAGATAGTACTGGGTAATGAAAGACTGGAATCACAGGGGGTCTGGGCCCACGCACCCCAGTCTTCCATAACCCAGACTTCAGCCTGCCAAATTCAGAAGATGGTCACAAAGGGGGCCTACAAAACCGGTCTCCACTCAGATAGTGGATCGCCCCGGTCCTTTGTGAACTGCAAGGAAAGGGTCTCCCTGCCTGAGGTGGATAGATATAACTATGCCCAAATACAGCACTGGCTGGTTTGTCAGAGGGATACACACAAGCTGGGATCCATTAAGCTCATCTTGCTGGAGGGCTCACAAGGGGATGTGGGGGGGCACATTTCCAGGCTGTACAGACTCCTGCAGGTGGACATCTAGACGCTACAAATGCATGGCCCAATGGGAGGACCCTACATGGGTGGATATTTGGAAAATAAACTGCTCCTCCTCCAAATGTGTAATAAGAAAAGTGCCTTTAAACTGGCATACCAGTGGTATTACCCTCCCCAACCCCCTGGTGAGGCTGCATCGCATTAAGTGTTCGCTGAACCCGGCTTGTCGGAAGAAATGTGGGGCTTAAGGGACATGTATACACATGTTGTGGGACTGCCCCCTTACTCGAACCTTCTGGGAGAAAGTGGTTGACTCAACGGAAGCCATCATTCGGGTCCAACTACGGATGGAGGCTGAGATGACTGCGCTAAGGGTACCAGTCCTGGGGGTTATACCAGAGGTCCGGGGTGACGGCCAAATTAATCAACCAACTACTCCAGATTACGAACACCCGGGCTTCGAAATCTCTTGAGGGCCCTGATGTTACTTCCATGCTGGGTCAAAACTTGGGACATTCTAGTGGCAGAGGTCACAGCAGCCAAAGAGGGGGTGCTACACCAGTTCACTGGCATTTGTCCCTGATCCTGCAGTACGAAGTGCATTCTCAGGTCCACAAACTGCACCTAGTGGCGCAGTTACTGGACGATACAGGGTGGGAGTTGTCCGGAGAGCGCTGCAATAAACATTTAGGTTTGTCTGATCCCTATTGTTGGAAAAATGGGACGAGAACTCAACCAAATTTAAATAAAATTGTATAAAAAAGGGAAAAGGCTGGGCTGGAATCTTTGCTGCTGCGATAGGAGGGTGGCAGAAAGAGGAGACCGACCAGTGCCGACCATGGTAAAGAGGCTTTTCCTGCGATAGGAGGGTGAAAGACAGCCAATCACCCCAGGGTACGAATAAACATCTCTTGCCAGCTTTGCAAGCAAGATCCATTGGAAATATTTGGATAAGCACAGCAGTAACAAGTGAGGACATTGCATCGTGTTTGTGCAAGATAGAATTTTGCTGGAGTCAGTTTAGAGGGTGAGAAAAGAAAATCATAGTAGCCATCTTAAAGTCTATTTGCTCTCCATTTGCTGAAGTGAAGTGCATTTCTCCATGCGAGATTAGTTGCCAAAAAAATAAAAAGAAGTTACTGTTCTCAGAGCTAAGAGCAATCAGTTATTCCTCAAGGTTGTTCGCACAGGGTCTGCCGAGTTTAGGACAGGGGGAGAGCTGGAGGGAAATTTTGCCTGGTGTGAGAGCACAAAGTGTTTCAAAATGGCTACTGGCATTAATGCATTGCATCATTGACAGTTAATTAAATCAGCATGTGTCGATAAATGTACATTTCGTTGCTCACCTACAATGTACAATGATTGCATATGTATTCCTGTGGGTGCTTTTATGCTGATCTATAAAGTGTCCTATAAAATAAAGGCTGTGCATGGCTATGTTCTGTGTGACATTTTGTAATCACTATCATGATTCCCCCCCCCACCCCCATGTCAAATACACCAGTTTCCAGGTAAACTGGTAAGTTTATTCTGAGTAATTACACTGAACCATCAATGCAATACAAATAAGTTAGAGCAAGTGTGTCCTTGGTTCAACCCACAGTCTAGCAAGTGACCCCTTTGAGAGTCTAGCCCTGTGTTTAGTGGCTAGCTAGGACATCTCACCACACCCTACAACCCCAAATACCCTGCGCAAATGTATGGTGAACTGGCCAGGAAGGCTGTAAGGCAATTGTTGGCCGTGGCCTTTGCATTGCATAGTCCTAGTGTTGTAGTATAATTTGTGTTTTGGAGTACAGCGCCACTGCATGGGATCACATTTTTGCTATAATGTGGCACACATATAGCCAGCCATATGTCACCATTGTAACATGGGTATGCAAATGGAGACAGGTTACAGATTTAAAAGCATAATTTTTTTTTCTCTTCTCCTTATTTGAAAGGCCTCATTCACAGGAGACCACATTAGCTATATAATTGACTAACTTATTTAACAAATACTAACACCAATGCTAACTAAATAACATTATAATGTGCTCTCCATGTAGAAAAAGGAGGCAGGAAAGACATGTTCTGAGATTCAGTTTAAACATGCATTTTTCTGATTTTCGCTGGCTGCGCTGAAATGTGAAGGACGGAAAGGCAACAGGAAATCAAGCAGAAACAGTTATTACAGTATGAAGATCCCATTGTTTGTGAAACAGTGGTGGCAACCTAATACACTTTGTTAATATGATTGGAGGGAAGTATATCTGAAGACAGGCTAAGTAAGCCTGGGGGATGTAACAGGTTTGCTGGACGAGCTCTGACAGAATTAAGAGGAGATCACTTTCCAAATGCTGTGGCGCAGGCTTGAAAACGCTTTCGCCGTGCCCTTCAAATTGCAAGCTTACGAGGGCAACCCTGAGTCATTCCTCGGAGGCAACCAGCCAAGGGAGTTCGCGTGTGGGAGAGCTACAAATAGCTGGTAATTATCAAAAGTAAATTCAAGGTGTGCCGTGTGGATGAAGTGTTTCTCAGGCAGGAAAGATAGCAATTGGGAACTCCTGCGTTTAACTGCCATGTTATAATGTTGCAATGCAAATGCTGTCCTATTGATGTAACTTTTCTTTTTCTTGTTGTAAATGTAAAGTGAAATTCGTTGTATTATTGCATTTGTTTCTCTGTTTATTTCAGAAAGGACTGTTTCACCAGAATGGTAATGTATCATTTTAAAATGAAATGGTTATAACACTCAGACTGTGTAAGGGTGTTTTTGTTTGTTCCTTTGGTGCATCTAAAATAATATCCTGCAAGAAAGGGAAAGATGTTCAAATACTACATGTGCCAAGTTACCTATACAGATTAAGCAATGTCATTGGCAATTATAAATAGCTGTGTGCGCGATTATACTCAGTGTATGTGTGTGTTTTCTGAGTTGAACATAATACAATAGTTCTTGCTGAGCATACATGAATCAGCAAAAAGGCCTATGGAAACAATCTCACTAATGTAAATAAATTAGTGATAATACCACAGGGGATTGAGAATGCTATATGTGAAAATTGTGGTGTCTATGAATGCAGGGCCGAGGCCTCTAGTGGACACACAAACAGTCTAAGCAAAAAGAAGGGGTTTTGTATATTGGGCCTACAAATAAAACAGAAAATTATGTTCACCAAAATACCACCAACAAAATGTATACCATCAATTCATTCTGTATACTGAAATAAGGAATGGCCCCTGAAAGGAAATAAGGCCAAACCCAATCTAAATGCAAGGAGTAGTCATTTCCAAATTACCATTATTTTTGGCGGTAAGAAAACACCGCCAGGCCCCAAATCTACACAAAATACCGTAAAGTGTGTTGCACTAGGTACACTTTCAATTTTGTTCACTTGGTTCTCTCCCTGCAAAGAGGGCATTGTGTGGGAACAGGTGGCAATTGTGCTGGATGCACGTTTCTCTGTATTGTTTTACTGGCATTGGGTCCCAAAATGACGAATAGAAGTTGAATTTAATGGTCTGTCCAGTTATCAGGAAATGTATTCGCCTTAGCAACGTGGTCATCTGATAATTCTTTCCCGCCAATTTGATATTTTAACGAAATTGAAAAGGAAGCTGCAAGATTTTTTGCGAAAGGAAACATTTTACAAAACAGGTCTCCTTCGTCTCTTCCAGGCTGGAGACTGGAAAGAGGTAGACTGTCTCATCAGTCTGTGTGCCCAAGATCACAAGGGTGATAAAATGGTGTAGCCGGGATGGTTGGTTTCGGCAGAGAGTCTTAGGTCAGGGTATAAACAAAATGGGGGAGTTGTGTAAAAGTTAGACTCCGAATAAGGCAGAATTTTATCAAAAACCCAGTTTGTATGGGAGACATTGCTGTGAATTTACATACAAAATTCAAGTGGTTTCAATTCAGCATTGCATAGTGAAAGATAGTATAATGCACCATACAATGGTATAGCATGGATTAAGCTGCCCCTAATATTAATGGGTTAGATAGTTTAAAATGCAAGTCATTGTTATTCCTACATTTAATCGCAGCTCAGTCCATGCTATAATAGCATGGTGGACTATGCTATGGTATCTGGCACTATGGCCCATTTTTCAATTCCCACTAACACCCCCTTTCTTACCTTCTCCCCCCACCTCCACTGGTCTGGTCTCATGTTGAATTTCCCGAAACGCCCGAGAACATCTCAGCTTGCTGAGTCTTACAGTCTAAAAGCAGCATAGACATAGGGAAAATCTGCCTGTAATCTGAGTATTGGGCTATAAAATGAAGTAACTCGACGTGCCAATTAAAGGGGAACAATAGCCAGGTTGGACTATTGCGTTGCATAAATCAGCATCATTTCGGCTAGGTTTCCCTTCAGATTGATAGGAATGTAGATCAGTATTTCCATACTGCTTTAAGCATTATCATCTCACATATGTGGGCAAATATTCATCTTATGCATTATTCAAGTTTAGGATCCTAAAATAAGTCCAAAAACTAGCGATTAGTACACTTTCGGGTCCACTGTACACTTTCCTCCACGCCTATAGAAGGTCCCCCTGCACCCCTTAGCCCCTATAGGGGGCACAAATGCAGCAAGTTGTGCAGCATTAGACCAGAGCACAGAAAACATACATTATACATGCTGTCATCTGAGAAGATTAGCATTAATGACAGTATAAACAGACTATGGGCTTGGAGTACAATAGTCACTGCTGTAAATAACTTACTGATGCTTAGTAGCGCAGCTCTAGCTTTGGTAAGCATCAGAGATCTTTGCAAGTAATTGGGGATTGACACCGAGGAAAGCAGCAGAGATACAAAGCAGGAGGGAGCGAGCTAATGAGGTGGGTGGTAATTTGGCAGCAAGGGATCTACGAGCAACCAGAGGAGGAACCTGGGGTAGCAGATCACCAAGTGTCCAGTTAAGTGGGGGTGTGGACCTGGGTATTCGAGTGAAACATACCTTGAGTCTCTTGAGCTCCTTCAAATGTAGAAGCAAGGCATAGCCAGATGGCCTGTGTTCTGGTTCTTTTCCTTCCTGCTCTGGCAGTGGTAGAGTTTGCACACATCCTTGTTTTTGATAGATTGTAGGCCTCCAGAGATTAAGAGTTTCTCAGTGATAGAATTTGGGGACTTAATAGCGACAGCTTCCCAGAGCTTGCCTCTACATTTCCGGAGATCAAAAAACACCCTAGAGACCGGGATGTCAAAATCTACACTGCATCCAACCAAACATTTGCTTGAAAACAGCAATCTGGCTTTGTTCTTGTAGCACAAAAAGCAGGACAATTTGCTGCCCAGCAAACTTATACCAGTGAAACATCCATCTGATACCAGCGTGAGCAGGAATGCCTTTAGTGATGGGGCATTTTGTGTTTGCAAGCTGCCATGATCCATAGAAACAAGTCATACCACTACAAGAGATTTAATGTGTTTATGTATCCAAGAAAAAATAGGCCAGAAGTCTGTAAATCCAATGAGCTATTAAATGCAAGTGTTCTGAACACACTCCCGCCTTGGGGTTGAAATAAACGACAAGGTCATTTCTTGATTCTTATGCATCTGCGTCACTAATTTGGAAAGGATTAAAATGCGTTCTGAGAAACACAATTTCCAAGACATTAGAAGGGTTCCTCTGACCAGTTCAACCCTGCGAGCAGAAAAGATAGGCACCAAAACACATACTTTTGTAGTAAAAACTCCTATTCACCCAAAAGATATCCTGCACGAACCAATTTCGATGCCTGAAGAAGCCAACTCTTCAATGAAAAAACTAAGGTACTTAATTGTCTCATCTTGCCAGGCAGCATTTTCAAAACCATAACCACTTGTTTGAATACTGAAACCACATTGCTAGTTTCCTTGTGCCGTCAAAAACATTCGAGACACAAAAGATGCCATAAAATCCAGGTCCCAAGGACCAGGTTGCTAAGGATATTGAGAGCAAAGGTGAAACATGAACCACAAAGTCAAAGGCAGTGGCCTATACTAGACTGACCATCAATGGGTCCCAGCAACAACCCTGGTGAGCAATTCTATTTGTAGGAATGTATAGAGTACTTTAGTCAAAGCGCTTTACAGAAAGTTAAACAGCAGTACAATAAATCGGAGAAAAGTTCAAATGACAGGTAAACCCAAGGGTTGTGCATCACACTTGCTAGCCAAAGGATAGGTGTAAAATCATGCAGCTTCTGAACAGTGAGGGGAGCTTTGAGAAAAGATCTGGGACTCTCTATATAAACTAGCAACTCTAAACTCTATGGTCTTTTGGCTAGGTCTTTATATTTTGAATAAGGCTATCCTAACATTCACTCAAATACATATAAACCGGTTTGTTTATTCCTTCACAAAGAAAACCATTAGCCAAAGACCAACTTCACTGCTATTGATGCAGTGACATTTTCTCCAAAAAACAATTTTTTCAATGTATATCGCATTTACATTCACTATATTAGAAATGTACTCAAACAAGCCCCAACTTACAAAAGATTGCATTGAGGCTTTGAAAAGAAAATTGTCACTCATTGAGTCCTCCCAGACTGAGGATACCTAGAATTCAAAAACACTTGTATAGGAATAATATGGTAAATGGGGCATGTTTTGGTCCCTTGATTTGGACCTTCAGCAGCAATAGAAGTGGCTACTGCAACATGATTTCCTGTGATTAGAACATGCAGATGCTAAATATTTTTAACATAAAATATGCCATTTGTTTATGCACTTTCTAAACAATGACCTGGAATACTCCCTTCTATACATATTTTGGTCAATGTATTAGTTCTCAAGTGAGACCTAAGTGGAAGAAAAGCCCTTGCATGCTCATTTGGAGTGTGCCCTGGAGAGGACTGAGACCGTGGTGTGTTTTTCTTTTAACTACCTCAAAACTTCCCATAATTCAATTTGATTAACTTTATTTGTCCCCATATAAGCAAGTGCTTCACCTTTTCGAATTCGAGAGGGGATCTAAAATTGTAAATGTGATTTTTTTGTTTAACTTCTTCCCCTTGTGTTAAGATTGATTTCTGAACTCTGTCCTGGAGGGGCAGAGGTTCAGAAGGCCAGCCTAGTTTCTTGGAACAGGGTAACCTCTGGACAAGCCAGACCAATCAGGGTAGCGATTGCAGCGGTCAAGACTAGGTCTCAGGAGGGGTGAGGGTGCCTGAAAGCCCGCAATGAGCACACAAAGCAAGGACACTTACAAATTACTCCAAGCAGGTGTTATATTAAAAATATATACACATTACAAGGCCTTTGTAACATTGACCGTAGCGAGAAATCTCAATAAAACTCAAGTAAACCAACACATACCAATACAATATAAATACAAACGGGTCTAAAGAGTTAGACGCACAAAATGTGTAGACCACCTAGATGGGGAGGAAAACAGGCAGTGCGAATAATAATTGGACCCAGTCTGCCTTCAGAGGCACCCAACTAAAAGCAAGTCCAAGCTCTACGAAGAGTGGAGCCTTGTGCTCAAAAGTACCTGCACACGCTGGTGCCAACGGGCAAAAAAGGGGGGGTCTCTTCGAGGGAATCAGGCAGTTTAGTTCGGTGAACAAATTAAGATGAACAGAGCTCCGCGACTCAAGCGCAGCCTCCAGTGTGGGCAGAAGCAGAGCGCGAGTACGGAAAGGCGGGCTGTTAGACACAGCGGGGAAAAGCTATGGGCTGCTGCAGAAGGGTGACCAGTTCCTAGCGATGCTACTCACCGGTCCCCGATGCAAGCAGACCCAGGCTTCTCCGCGTCAGTTTCAGTGCTGGCAGGTTTAGATACGAGCCTGGGACGTCTCGGCGTCGTGTAGATTCCAAAGCAGCAGAAGTTGAGGACGTCCCAAACGCAGTGAACACGCACAGTGTGTTACCACAGCAGGGCAACGGCGCGGCCGTGTGCATTTCAGCCAAAGATACACTACTCACTTCAGACCTGGGCATGCCAAGTTTAAGAATCGTGTGAGAGTGAGAAGGACTCGTAATACAACACAACCTGACGGCGGTTACAGAGCAAGACTCCTGGGTAGGCTGGTCAGTCTGCTGGATGGCCCAGAGACACTTCCGACGGCTTACATGCAGGAGATGGTGAAGATGCCGAGAATAGTTGTTCCCACTATTACAAGGGTCGAAGTACCAGTACAGGCCTTCCCGTTCGATCAGAGGTAGAAAGGGTTTCACCAAGCGACAGCAGTGCAGAGGAGCAGTCCTTCAGTGGGTCACCAGCGATTCCTCGGTTCAGCCTCGTGGTTGCAGGATACTTGGCTCCTGTATTCCTTTGTTCGTGAGAACTCAGGAGATCGACATGGTAGTGGTGTTTCCAGCCCCCTCTTATCCACGGTTCCCTTCGAGCCAAAACGGAGGGGACCCAATGGGAGATCTGCTCACAAAATACTCACACCATACGTGGACCTATCACGGACCACGGAGGTCCCAGGCATTCACACCACCCTAGACTCTCTGGCACCCAGCATGTGTATTGCGACCAGACATCCCAGCCCACATCCTGGAGGCACACACAAGGCCTGTAGAAGCCCGCAAAAGCATCCGTTTCGCGAGAAAGTACATGCCCAAATAAGGAAGGCCCTGGGTCGGCTCGACCTGGTGAAGGGGGCAAGACGGTCAGCGGACAGGACAACGAGCCTCGTGGTCTGGCCATTTTGGGAGCCAGGCCACCATTTTGGGCTAAGTGCGAGAAACACGCTTAAAATGCCAAAAGTAGCTCAAAAATACAAGAAACGATTGCTGCCACCAATCCTGTCCGTGATTCACTTGCACCGTTCATTTACAATCCAAAGAGAGTATCTAGGGCCTGTAGAAGACTAGAGATCCAAGAGAGCAGTAACTTAGCTTACAGTGCCCTCTTGTGCCATGTTGCGCGAAAGCTGCAACATGATAAACTACGGAAAACATTTCCCGGTACTGACTGTCTTAAGGTCATGTCAGTTTCCCCATAAGAATTGAGCGAAAGCCCAGAGGAGTGCGGCAGAAGGCTGCACTTCTCTGGCAAAGTCTAGATCATGGTGAAAACAGCAAAACGTTTAGGGGTTGCCACATGGAAGGAAAATTACCCACAATTAAGAAATCTTTCCTAACACCTTGCATACGTCCCTTTTACTATAGGTTCTTTTTCGGCATTCCTACCTGTGCGACACAGAAGACTCTACAATATTTATAAAAAAAAACATAGTAACGAAGCAAGGACTAAAGATATTCAACCATTCTGGTCTAGAATATACAGTAGCCATGCACTCCTATTTACATGTCCGCATCAGCACCATATTGGATCCATAATGGACTAGACCACTCCTTTACATTTAAAGGAAACGTTTGTTGCACTGCTCCCATTTCAGGCTCAGCTAAACTGCAAATCTGCAGTAATGATTTCCCGATTGCTCCATATTTTTTCCCACGTGTGATTGTAAAGGCTGATCTAAAAAAAAAAATAAAAAAAAAAAACACTTTACTAGTAATCTGAATACTATTCAAATACAACCGCCCTAACTTTTAATTTCAAAGCCATTTGTACATTAACAAATCCAACATTTATATTCACATTTTACAATAGCCTTTTAAAAGGTACTGATAGTATGTACAGTGGAATGAAACCAATTTCAGTGATAATCTTTCACACTAAACACTTTGGTATATCCATTTTATAGCTACACACAGTAGATGCCCTAATCCTCAGACCTCAATGTTGTGTGAAAACAAATTGAGCAAACTTCAGTCCTGGTCTCCCTAAAGATTTTGAAAACCTTTTCTCTGAAAGATGTCATAGGAAAAGTTCTGAATATAACTATTCCAGTTCTTTGTCTATTCCATTTATAGCTCTGGGATATAAAGTTAAACCGCGGTTGTCCCTTTCCCAGTTTCAGTTAATGTAATTCCACCTTTTGCGGACTATCCTGAAATCCAGATTATAAAATAGGGCACAAATGGGCTCCAACATTTGTTCTTATGCGGCTTTTTTGTTCTCCAATTCATAAGGGATGGGTTTTGAAGTTGGCCTGATTAACCACTTGACAGGGCCACACAATCATCTAAAATCATGTTAATCCAATTAGAATTAATAAGCTTTATTTCCATTCTCTCTCCAGTAGGTTTGTAGTGATGTCGACACATCACCAATATGTGCCAATTTCCCTTGATTAACTTTCTCACATGAAAGACTAAGCGTGAGAATGTCTTAACTAAAACAGACCTTTCTTCCTGATGAATCTTATCAGGTATGTGGGGGGTCTCTGGTTATTTCTAGCTCCCTTCCAAGCAGTTCTAATTTTTCTGAGGTACTATTTTTCAAGCCAATAGGTCTGCTTCCATCTTGGTACTATTAAGATTTAACTGTAGAAATAAACTAACCGCAAGATTTTCCTTTGAAGACTGAATGGTAAAAGTATCTAAATAGGAAACTGCTATGTGTCATAGCTATCGCTCTCATCGTAATCGTATTTGATGCTTTTATCTGCTTAGATCCACATGCGATGCATAGTCCGACATCTAGTGGTAGTCACTACAAGATTTGTTTTCTAAAGTTGAAAACTGACATCGACCGGGTGCGTTAGTAATACTATCCCTACTGTGACGTGTAATGTAGCCATGGTCCTTCACGCGTTGAGGTCCTTCAGATTGACATGAGGTTGGATGAAGTGTAGCGTGATTACAGATGTGATAAAGCAGAAACACTGATAAATCAGAACAGAGCTATGTGCATTCCACTCCAGTAGGGGACGAAGGGTGGGCGCATGAGATCTAAGCAGATACAAGATTCAGAAATAAAACTACAGTGAATAAGGTATCCCCTCTGAGGCTTGTGGATCTGCTTAGATCACATGCTCTGCATAGAGTAGCTAGCAGTAGCTGGAGAAGGAAGTGGAATGTGAGAAGGTAGAGCGGTAAATAGATGTTTTAGAACCGCATATCCCACCTGTGGATCTGCTTTAGAGTGTGCAAATACAATAATGCTGTGTGAACGGAACTCCATGTAGCAGCTTTGCAAATGGTGTCTAGAGTGACATTTACAATGAAGGCTAAGGTTGCTCTGGTACCTCTGGTAGAGTGAGCCCTGGGAGTGAAAGGTAAAACTATTTTGGCTAGGGAATAGAGCTGTATGCACTGGACTATCCATTTGGAGATGGCATTTTTGATGTGATTGCCCCCTCTGACAGGTGCCATTAACAAAGCTGGTAAGTTTTCCTTAGGGTTTGGTTCAGTTCACATCGGATAAGACCGCTCTCCGTACATCAAGTGTATGGAAGCATATCTCAACTGAGTTGGATGGATTTTGAAAGCAGGTAGGAAGTTCTATGGCTTAACAGAACTTTGAAATGAACTTCGGTGAAAACCTATGATATGTTCTGAGGACAACCTTACCTTTGTGGATTATGAAGACTGGGTCTTGTACGGATAAAGCGTGTAGCTCATTGACTCATGTTAGGTGATGGCTACTGGGAATGCAGTTTTGTAAGTCAAATTATTTAGGCTGGCTTTGTGTATGGGCTCAAAGGGCATATGTTAAGAGAACAACATTAAGATCCCAACCCAGTGGAGGGTTCGAGATGGGAAGTTATATTCTCTTTAGCCCTTCAATGAATGTTTTAATGACATGAACCTCTACCAGGCAGGACACCTTGTTTTGTGAAGTGGTGTAAGCTAACCGAGCCGCCAGGTGTACTTTGATGGAGTTGAATACTAGGCCGGAGTCTAGTAGGTAAAGCATGTAATGTAGGTGGTTAGCTGGGGAACATTCGATTCAGTTTAAGGTCTGTGACATGCATCATATCACAAATCTCTTCCGCTTGTTGAAATAGTGTATGGTGTTGGGTTTCCATGCCTCCTTTAGGATATCCATACGCCTTTGTGGAAGATTTAAGTGGCCAAATTCCTTGACTTCAGGAGTCAAGCTGCCAAGTTCATAGATTGAGGATGAGGGCAGAGGGATACTCCCTTGTGTTGTGTTAGCATGTTGTAGGGGCACAGGAGCTTGATTGGGGCGCACATTGCCAGTTTGAGCAGATGTGGAAACCAAGATTGCCTCGCCCACATAGGAGCAACCAGGGTTAGAGTTGCTTGTTCCTGGTGCATCTTGTGCACACTCCTGCGAAGGAGTGGCATTGGACGAAAAGCGTAAGCAAATTTCCCTGACCAGTTCATCCATAGGGTGTTCCCCCTTGGACCCTGGTTGGGGAAACCTGGACGCCAAGTCTGGACATTGCGCATTAAGAAAGATTTTATAATTGTATGCAATTTTCCCCTCCCTGTCTCAACCCCCAAACCTTTTGCTGCTGTTTAGACACCATTGACCGACTTTGCCAGAGAAGCAAAGCCTTCAGCTGCACTCCTCTGGGCTTTCGCTCACTTTTTATGGCAAACCGAAATGCCCTTAAGACAGGCCGTACTGGGACACTTTTTCCCTTAGTCATTTCCTCATATTGCAGCTTTTGTGCAACATGTAACAAGTGTGCCATGTATTTTACCATACAGCACACTTCGCTCTATAGTCATTTCCAAAGGCCCTAGAAACTCTCGCAGGACTTTTTTTGAACTGTGCAGATGTGTCATGGACAGGACTGGTGGCAGCTATCTTTTCGCATTCTTTTTAACCCTTTCCTGCGATGTTAACCGTGTTAGGCACAAATAGGTGGCCTGGCTCCAAAATGGCCATGCCAACGAGGTTCTTTGTCCTGTCCTTTGGCCATCTTGCCCCTTCACGTTCCCCAGGTCGAGTCGACCCGGGTCAGTCTTTATTTGGTCATGCACTTTGCCGTGAAACCCAATGCTTCTGCGGGCTTCTGCATGCCTTGTGTGCCTCCAGGATGTGGGTTGGAATGTCTGATTCCAATACACATCCTAGGTGCCAGAGAGTCTGGAGTGCCATGAATGCCTATGACCACCGTGGTCTGTGATTGGTCCAGGTATGGAGTGTGTGTTTGTGAGCAGATGTCCCATTGGGTTCTCTGTTTTGGCGTGAAAGGAACTTTGGATAAGAGGAGGCTGAAAACACCACCACCATGTCGCTCTCCTGAGTTCTCACCAAACAAAGGATAGGATCCAAGTGTTCTGTAACTACGAAGCTGAGTTGAGGAACCACTGGTGACCTGCTGGAAGGTTTGGCACCCTGAGGCCGCTGTCGTCCCGTGGGACCCTTCTGCATCTGGTCATCCTAGAAGGTCTGCAAAGACGCTTCGACCCATTGGAATAGTGGTACCAACTATTCTCAGCACCTTCAAACACTGCAGGTAAGCTTTCTTGGAAGTGTCCCTGGGCCAACCAGTGGACTGACCAGCTTACCCAGTTGCTTTGCTCCATCACCTCTGCAGTTTCGAGGAGGCCCTCGAAACTTGGTATACTGCTAACTCTGTGTCCCCGGCACCCTAACACCGAATTTCGTACCCTTGGCGTTCCCAGGTCTGAAGTGAGAAGAGTACGCCAGGACCGGAGTAAACTCGGTTACCGCGTTGCTCTGCCGCAGCAACGACCTGTGCAAGTTCGCTGCATTTGTGACCCTCTTGCCCCTGAAGCCTGCTGCAGTGAAACTGGGCCGATTCCTCCACCCGGAGCGGAGAAATCGTCACGGTCCCGATTGGGAATCATCACTGTATCTCAGGAACTGAAAGGTGGCGAGACGTCCTTTTTGCCGCATTCGAACCTGCCAGCGAAGTGGACTGAACTGGCGAAGTTTGGATCTGCTTGCGTCAGGGACCAGCGAGTACTCCTTACCCAAACTGGTGGCCCCTAGCACAAGAGCCCATTTTTACACATGAGTGGCCCATGGGGGCCCCTCTCCCTTCCACAGCTATTGCAAAGTAGCGACTCCATCCCGCACTCTTGAACTGCCTCTGCCTTCAAGTGAAGGTCCTTCAATAGTGAGAACTAGTTCTGCATCGCCTCATCCACCTTCATGAGCTGCTAGGGACCCTTGAAGAAACCCTATTCCGCCCATTGTCACAAGCGTGTGCATGTACTATTGAGCACAAGGCTCCTCTCTTTGTAGGGCTTGGACTGTTCGTTAGTTGGGTGCATTATTGATGATGAATTAGGCCTAAAGATTACCTGCACTGCCCGTTTCCTTCCCCTCCAGTTGTCTACATATTTCGTGCAGTCACCCCTTTAGACCAATGGTCGTGTATATATATTGTATTGAGTGTGATGTATTTGTTTACTTAGTGTTACTGTGATTCATTAGCTATGGTCTATGTTACACAGGCCTTTATAATACATTTGTCTATATTTTTATTATAACACCTGTCTGGAGTAATTTGTAAGTGTTCTGGCTCTGTGTGCTCATTGAGGTCCTTCAGTCACCCTCACCCCTCCCGAGACTTAGTCTTGACCGCCTGCCATAGCTACCCTGATTGGTCTGGGTTGTCAGAGGTTACCCTGTTCCAAGAAACTAAGTTGGCCTTCAGAAATCCTTAACACGCGTTTCCAGCAAGGGGAGGACCCCATTGGGAGAATATTCCATCTAAGATATCGTTGAGCTGTTGCTCATGTTCTTCTGGTAGAGGGTATCTGCTTTGAGTGTCTGCCAGAGCATCGAGTTCCCCTGGAACGTGTTGCGAGGTTAGGAACATGTCTCCCTTGGGAGACCATTTCGATATTTTTTTGGGATAGCTTGGACAAACTGTGTGCCTCCCTGCATGTTTATGTAGAACATGGCAGTGGTGCCGTCTGAGGACGCACAGTTTGATTTGAAAGATGTTGCTGAAAGGCTTGAAGAGCCTTGAGAACTGAAAAAAGTTCAAGGAAGTTGGTGTCTTTGGGCTGTAGCACGTGTCCACTGGCCGTGGGCTGTGTGGTGGAGGAAATTAGCCCCTCATCCAGCAAGTGAGGAGTCTGTAGTTCGGATCGCTTGTGCTGGTGGAACGCAGAAGGGTTTTCCCTTTAGTAGGCTGTCGCTGGACTACCAGGGTAAGCAAAACAACCACTAGATCGTCCCGCTGACCGCTTGCCTGAGAACATTGTTTCACTAACCAGTGCTGCATTGGGCGCAGGCTTGCATGTGGAACCAAGTGAATGCATGAGGCCATCATCCAGAGCAAGCGCATTTCTTTGCATAGTTATCTGCCAGACGGCCTCGTAGCAAGGTACTTGCAACAGCATGTTTTGTACTCTTTTGATGGGAAAGCCAGCTCCTCTTGTCTTTAGAATTGCTCCCAGAAATGTTATTTGGCTGGTGACTAGACCAGTTCTTTTTGATGGAGCTGCCCAAATTGAAAAGGTCCATAGTTTGTTTGCAAATTTGAGGAGAATCCCTGGTGATAAGCCAGTCGTCCAGATAAGGGTATACAGGGATTGACTGCGCAGGTGTGCTGCCACTACGGGTGAAGTGTGAAATTCAACCTACTGGGGTGGCGTGGGCGGGGACGAGCAGTGTCATTGTTTGGGAGGGATTTTTTTATTTCCTCTTTGAAAACCAGAAGAGGAAGATTGTCCTTGCAATGCCCCCCCTAGTTGAAGACTGTCTGCATTGTCTGCTGCATCGAGATTACGGCTGCAGTTGGATACCCGCTTGCTCCAAGTCAACCCACTTGTGGCAGCCATAACTAGCTAAGAGTGTAGTATTGGCAATTCTAGCTTGATAGGCCGCTGAGGAGACAACCTTCCTTCCGAAACAATTTACTTACCAACTGGCAACTTTCTTTGGCTGGATGTTCCACCAACGTATTCCACATCTTCGACATGTAAGGTCGACAGCTGTGCACTTCGAAAACTCTCAGCAGAGTGCGTCCTGCATAGATGACATCGGGACAATGTCTGTCGAAGGCCTCCATCGAGGGCGACGTCACCGGATGTTATAAATAGGAAGCACGGCGCCCGTAGCCTCATTATAGGTTTTTTCCCCCCCAGAACGTGCGGCACCAGTCAAATGCCTGCTGGACTGCACATATCCTTGCAGAAATGTAAGCTGCAATCGCATAGGAAATTCTCCAGAGGGGCAGGTCAGGAGGGCGATGTGGAATACGTTGAAGGAATATCCAGTTGAAAGAATGTTACCAGTTTGTAAGTAACTTGTTCTTCTAATGGATTGTGTCCTCCTACGAATTCCACATCTTTGACAGACTCCCAAAGCAGTACCAGAAAGATGGAGGGAAAAGAATTTAGAGTACCCAATCAGATGGCAGAATAAAGAACCGCCTTACCAAAGGCCATATCTTGACCATCTTGAACATGGATTGTATCCAAGAAGTAATGTTTAACAAAAGTGTGGATAGAAGCCCATGTGGCTGCTTCACAAATATTCCCAATAGGAACTCTTATTCCCCCCCCCCCGTTGGAGGGCGGTGGAAGTAGCCACGCCCCTAGCGGAATGAGCTTGCAACCCATCAGGAGGGTCCTTATTCGCCAATCGGTAACACTCAGTAATGGTGAGGATAATCCACCTGTACTAGGTTGGTTTGGTAACAGCCTGGCCCAAACAGTGTCCAGCATATCCCACAAAGAGTTGATTGTGTACTCTGACCCTAGACATCCCAGAAATATAAAAGCTCAGAGCTCTCCTAGGATTCAACCCATGTCGTTGCTCCTCTTCCTTACCAGGATGAGGAGGATAGAAAGAAGGAAGAAACACTTTGACTCAGACACTACCTTAGGTAGAAAGGAAGGACATACCCGTAGTACCACCCTGTTCTTGTGGAACAGTAAAGTGCGGCTTAAATGAAAGTACCTGCAATTCACTCACACTGCGAGCAGAAGTAACTGCAACCAAGAACACTGTCTTGAAGGACAATCTGAAAGGACAAGTGTGCAAAGGTTCAAACGGAGCACCCATGAGAAATTTCAAAACCAAGTTCAAATCCCAAACCGGCACCTGGCAAGCAGACGGTGGGAATACATTAGTCAGTCCTTTAAGAAATTGAGAAAACAAAGGGATCTTAAAGTAAGAGCATTCTTCAGACGAGCACCTAAATATAGACAGCACCGCCAGGTAACCTTTTAAATGGTTACAACACGAAGGCCCGTGTGGGCCAAAGAAAGTAAGAAAGACAAAGGCATGGAACACTGAAAAGGATCAACATTTTGTCCTCTGCACCAGTCACAAAACCTACGGCAACGGTATAGGGATTTTGTTGCTGGCTTTCTGGCCGAAAGCAAGACCTGTGGAGGGAGAAGCCCAGCCTGTGGAGGGAGCGGCAGGTGAGACCGAGGTGAGCCAATGCTTGGTCGGGAGAGCACGCACGGATCAGCCAGTCCAGGTAGGGGTAGATGTGAATCCCCCCACCTGAGAAACGTTGCCACCACCACCATTAGCTTGGTGAAGACCCTCGGGCGGACGTCAATCCGAATGGCAGGACCGGAAACTGAAAGTGCGAGTCGCCAGTCGCAAACCTCAGGTACTCTGTGCTTGTGATGAATCGGCACATGAAAGTAAGCATCCTGTAGGTCCTGAAGTTGAAGGGCCTGGAAGACTTGTGAAAGAGTAACCATTTTGCACTTGTCCTTCCTGAGAAGGTTGTTCAACCAACACAAGTCCAGGATGGGTCTCAATACCCCCGTCCCACCGTCTTTCTTTGGGATCAAAAAATAAGGTGAATACCAACCCTTGTTACTCTCCGCTACAGGCACTAGTTTGATCGCGCCTTTCTCCAGGAGCATCAATATTTCCCCGCACAAGGAGCGGCTCTGGAAGCTTCAAAGAGTTTACCCGGTGGATTGTCGTGAGGCTGCTTTAGGAAGGGAAGGCAGTAGCAGTGGGCTATTTTATCCAGAACCCACACATCGGAAGTAATGGCTCACCACTCTGAGATGCTCAGACAGCCTGCCCCCAACCGGCAAACCATGGGACATGGCCTCATGACTGTTCTGGAGCTGCCCGAGTGGCTTTGGCACCTCTATTTCCCAGATCATCATGGGTACTTTTTCGCTGACCCTTTTGACTGACAGACCCGCTCGTTCTACCAAATGAGTAGCAACGAAAAGAACCCCCCCTTAACTGCTGCCGCTAGGACGAAAAGGCAGAGGTTGACGCACAGCTGAGCTCAAAGATTGTGCCACAGATTGAGGTCTGCAACCTCTCAAGGCTCTCGTCAGCCTTGTTGCCAAACAAATGTGCAACATCAAAGGGCATGTTCAAAAGACAGGCTTGCACATCGGGGCAAAACCAGACTCCCGCAACCACGTAAACCAGCATATAACGGTGCTCGCAGCCATAGACCGGCTTACACGGTCCGCCGTATCTAAACCCGACTGAAGAGATTTGCACATGGCATCCTTACCATCTTGCACGAGAGCAAGGAACGCATCCCTTTCTACCCCCATCTGGAATATGCACAAGCGGCTAAAGAAACAGTTCCAGAGTGAAAACCTTGCTAAGGTACAAGTGGAGTTGGCAGATTTCAATGCCATACTCCCTGCAGAAAATACCTTGCGAGCCCAACCCTCGAAGCGTTTGTCGGCCCCATCAGGCGGGATGGTAGGGTACGCCGCCTTCCTAGAGGTGGCCGTAGCCACCTGAACCACCAAACTCGGGTGTGGGGTGAGTGGATAAATAGCTGGGGTCACTAACGGAAGGGCAGTACTTCTTTGTCGATTATTAACAGCCGGAAGAGATTCCGGTGACTGCCAAGCAGCCGCCACCCTTTTCTGTAAAGTGAAATGAAAAGGTAACACCGGGTCAAAGGACGGACCTGGATCTAAAATGTCCAAAATCTTGTACAAAATCTTCAGGAGGACTGGACCACCCCAGATAATCTGAACCTTGCCCTGAGCCGCCTGTATGACTCTGCATGAGGCCCATGCTCAGGCCTGCCAAATTCCACTTCCGGAGAAGTGTCCGACCCACTGGCATCATGGTGGGTTTGCCTTAACTCCTCCAATTGACTGTCTCCAGAAAAGATAGGAGCCACATCCTGCTCAACAAGGTCCTCAAAGTCAGACCTTTCTCCCTCATATAGGTCATCCAAAAAGGGAGGTGAAAACTTGGCCTGGTGACAGGAGGCCTGGAGTCCACCACTGGCCTCAGAGACTTGGCAGTAGCCTTCCTTGGAGGATCCACCAGATCAGGTAACTAACAGTAAATTTCGGGCAAAAATGCCCAAAGGCGTCAAGAGCACCGAAGGCTTCGGCAATGGTGCCGATGGGTGATAAGGCAAAGCCTTGATGTCCAAGTCGGACGGACATGGCGCCGACCAAGTCGACGTAGGCTTCGAGCCCTTAGTAGGTTACAGCAGTCCCAATGGGGACGAGGACCAAGACCTGGAAGCACGTCTCTTGCAACTATCTGAAGCCTTGTCTGTATGGGACCTCGAAGGTTCCAGATGTGAGTCGCGTACCAAAGCAGTGCAAGCCCTGGTATGAGACCGTTCCCTGATGGCTTCATCAGAAGGCACGACCAGAACCGTGCCCTGCGGTTGAAAAATCACCAACATCTGTTACGCTCACCTGTTATCCACAGGGACGCTGTCCAGCCGAGTTACTCAGCTTTTCCCTGATGTGGTCTGCGAGGAAGGTTCTGCCTTGTGGTAGAATTAGGCGTGCTCTCCGTCCTGCCTTCTTTGCAGGGGCGCGTTGTCTTTCATGGGCAAGTGCAGTCCAGTTACTTCACTGACGCCGACCCGTTTGATATTGTTCAGGTAGGTCTTATTGCTGTTCTTTAGTTTTGTTGCTATCCTGCATGCCTTTGTTTAAAATGTTTTTTCTCCCTTAGGTATGTGGAGCTTCAGCGCGGCGAACTGCCTTGGTTGAGCCCCGCTGGTAAATGATGGCGCATTAAGAGCGCTATGATGCGGTAAGTAAGCGCTATGAAGTCTTGCCTTTGCGAACCTGTGTTTTCCTTCCTTGTAGGTCGCGGTGTTCTTCAGCGCGAGTGGAATGTCCGGAGTGGTGCCAGCCAAGAGGCGACCAGCCAGGTAAGCCTTTTGAGCAGTTTGTAATTTGTAAATGTCTACTGCTTTCTTTAATGTTGCCTCCATCTTCCTCTTTCAGGTCGTTCTGTCTGGGAGGCATGCAGATTGGAGGAAGCTGTTCTCAGTAGCTGCAAGTGTTTAAAGATGAAGACTGCAGGTAAGATGCTGCCGATGTTCCTTTTGTCTCCTTGCAGGTTCTGCTTCTCCAAGGTTCGAGGGAATAGCTGGACACGGTGAGCGTCACGTTGCAAGCTGCAAAGTAACGCGAAGCATGTTGTCTTGCTCGGGTGTGGTTTAAAAAGCCCCAACAAAATAGTCTTAGGAACCAAGCTATGTGGATGCCTCCATGTTGGCTGACAATACAATAAAGTAGTTCCCAAGCACATTGTTTTTCATGGTGTATGAGCCTGGCGCCATAGGCGCCAGGACTGGCCCCATGAGGGCTTTTGAAGAGGATGCCAGGCTCTAGAGGCCTGAGTCACGACTCCACCTGGCCAATGGATTTGCCAGAGGTGGTTTTGGGGCGAGAGTCGTGACACACCTGCTCCTTAAAGGCAGCCCATTCATCCGGAGTCGAAGACTTCGTCGGGCATGCCACTTTCCCTGCGGCACCATCCTCCAAGGAGGGCGGGGAAGGTGACCGGTGATGGCGCTTCCGAGAATGCCATGACAAGGAAGAAGAATGGCAGGAACCACTCCTGGACTGAGAACCCAAGACCACCTCCCGATGCTGAGAGTCGCCCCTCAAGTCATTGGTGTACACCCCTTTGGATTTCGCTTTCCGGGATTTACTGGGCTTAGAACCCCTACCTACCTGCAGCTTCCCCTTACGCTCCCGCAAGGCCTTGGCAGTCAGCGACTTGCATTTTGAACAATCGTCTCGTAACTCTCGCCCAAGCACCACAAACAAATGCGATGCGGGTCGGTGATCAACATTTTAGACTTGCACTACCACTAGATGTTGGACTATGTAGAGCATGTGATCTAAGCAGATCCACAAGCCTCAGGTTATATGTACAATGGTTCCATGGTGTAGACAACGTAGAGTCTATAAAAAATAACCTTTTCGGATTCAAGTTATCTTACAGATCTATATGAGCCATGAACGGCAGACAGCCCTCTACGGGGCCAAGCCCTGGGGCTGAGTAATTTGAGCATGTTATAGGTGGGCTGATGGTACACTGACAACACGCATGTGCCAGGTTGCCATGCCGGCAATAAACAGACTATTTTCAAGTAGCGCTGCATGAGGGTGAGAATCTTTAAGGACAGATGCATACCTTTCAGGTAAGTGATCTTTCCCTCTGTAACCATTACTAATATACACGCGTGCACAAGAATACATCGGTAGACTTAAAATGCCTGGCCACAGATAATGGCACCTGGTAACTAACAGACAGACAAATGCTGCACGTATATGCTGACTACACGTGGCTAAATCAGCGATTGTTATATTGCTCTTTGATGTGCTAGACTTTAGGAAATGTACATGAATCATCGTTTAGAAAATTATGTAGTCACTTGGAAGCTACACGAGCGAGTTCCCTCTGCAAATGACATGTTGCAATTACTCAGTTTAGTCTAGTCCAGTGAACCACTAGTTTGTGAATCCAACTTTGGGTGAATATGTTCTGATTGAACAACCGTAATACTTTCACCCCTTATTACAGTGACCTGTGAGTCCACAAAGGCTTGAGATCTTACTATACATCCCTGCATAGCAGGTTCCGTCCATGAGACGGGTGAGTGAACAATGATTATCGGTAGGACTTGAACAGTTATATAGAGTTTGGGTTATACGCAATCACCTTATGTATATGAGTTTGTCCACCGTAGTACCTCTATGGAATTAACAGGACCCTGTAATTTCCTCCAATAGGTTCCGTGCAGGATAGAACTATACACTGACATACACCTATACAGGTTAGTTAGTACCTGGTGATTTTTCAAATGAAGTTATTTTAAGGAAATAGGACTTTAAAATTAATTACTAAGCATACACCTGTTGTATTTACAGGACAACATACTTTGGAAGATGGACATACAGTTCGAAACGCGTTGGCCATAGTTTTTCTTGAACAATGAGACTATTTGGACATTGTGCTTTTTGCTTCAATTGATATTACACATTTTGAATGATGACACGAAGATTGCATGTCAAGGTAGCATGAATCTATAATGGGATTACTTATGATTCTAATGGGTACTCATTTGTGTTAAAACTTGACACTTTAAAAAAAAATTGTAAACATTTTTAACGTTGTTTGAAAACTACTTTAAGCTGTTGCTTTTTGTTCACTGATCGATTTATGTACCACTTTAGGAGAGTTTGTTGGGTGCATTTGAACACCCTTGCCAGATTAAATTTTAGTTTTGTCCGTTTGAAGTCTTCATTTAAAGTTTGTTATTGACAAATTAATGAACAGCTTATTGGCTGTAAAAGCATGGATTGCTTCTAAAATGTAGCCTGAAAATTACATACCATATATAGAATACTTTGACAGGGCGTAGGCCCATTGGGAATGCAAGAAGAGTCTCCTGTTGGCAACAATGGGCCTTGGTATTTTGAGGTTTTCGTTGCTTGTCTCTGGTGGCCTGGAGACCTTCTCCCCTTGCACCTGAAATACTATCTACACATCTTACTAATGACTATTTCTGTATAAGGGTTTGTATCAGAAGCCTGTTAGTACTTCATCATTGATTAGGTAGTGCCCCTCTTGCCTCTCTTTCAATACAGGTCGGGGAGTTGATATTTATCAAGTCAATACTAGGGCAGGCGGCCAATGCGCCAAACATCCCGGTTTTGTGGGAACTGGGCTTACAGGGAAGTGGCTTGATCTGTAAAACAAAACCAGTATCCCTATGGACCAGAGTATGGTCAAATGGTAATTTGGATCACTATAGAAGGGCCATTCGGGATGTTTTGACTCACCGAGGAGGGTGTGATCTATACTGGGCTTGAGCCATAAGAAAGGAGCTGGTTGCAATGGGGTTGGAAAGATACCGGCTGTACCTTAAATCTATTCCAGCAAATTATAAAGTGTTATTTAAAAAGATTAATGCACCTAGATAGGAGAGAGTCAAGAGCAAAGCAGACACTCAGCTAGTTTGGTCCCCTATCAAGGGTAACTGCCCTAGGCTTCGAACGTTATCTGGATAGCATGCAGGGTAAGGTAATGAAGGCCCTATATAGGACATTGCGTATGATTATATGTTCCTTGGCTAGTCTAAAGCACACCTGGAACGCAAGTGATCCAGGAATTTGTCCCCTCTGTTATAACTAAGGAGAGTACTGTGCACTTTATCCTGTTCTGCCCAGCCTATGCCAACATCAGGAGAAACTGGCTGTTACCAATATTTAAGCAATTGCATGTGAGAATGGTAAAAATGGCCCTGTGTCTTTTTATGGCACGTCTGCAATGACAGTGTCCACTACATCGTGGCAATTGACATAATTACAGAAACTTAATTTCCCTCTTAAGTTGCTGATTGTATGCCATCTCAACAGCATAAAGCTTACACGCTTCTGCCATGCACATGCAGCACTTAAGTTGAGGCCGCTGGTGCCTCCTCTGTAGATCGGGACACCAATACTGTTGGAGCGCAATGTCGCGCATCAACTCAAAGTAGCTGGAACAGATTTACAGGATTCCTGCTTTTCTCATGGTCAGCCTGCTCCAGAGTTGGAGACTAAGACAATTTGTTCACACTAGCTACTACAGGAAAGACTAGCAATATCGTCTACAAAACAGCATTGTTTTACTTCATTAAATAAACTTCAAACTAGGACTGAAGTAGGAATTACCATACAAAGCATGGGTACACCTGCTAGTTATATTATATAGTTGCACTTTCAAGACCCCCTTCTGATACAAAATATCAGAATGTCCTAAACCAATCTGTCATTTGCATAGATCTGATTAAAATAAATTGGCTAAAGTACAAATAAGGTTTTTTTGCACTTTGTTTTTGTTGAAAAAAATTCTCATACCACAGATCGATCAATAAATCACCTATAACAACCTCAGATTTAATATTACCCCGCTCCCCTCCTTTTCCCATCCCCACTCGTACATAACCTGGCCCAACCGGGCCATGGGGATTACAGGAAGCACAAACTCTGGACCATGACCCACCATTAGGCTGACTGGTTGGGTTCATAAAAGGCGAGATCATGGAGGTGAAGGAGAATCTGCACAATTTAATTAAGACCATCCTGTTCCTTCAACTCTTCGCCTCCATGCATTCCTAAAGCATCCATCTCTACATAGGAAGGGTACCCAAGGTGGATGCAACATTTAGAACATAACCTGCGCAGCACAGTTTTCTATATGAACGATTATTTCACCAATTGGGGGTTAATCAGGTATTGAAGGTTGTGTAAGGTTTACAATGGAGTTGGGATTGATGGTTCCAAACGGATCATAGGATTCACAAATTGCTTTCTATGGTGGTTCATGCAGCTATTTATGGCATACCGATTTTGTTTAAAATGGTATCCTTCAAAGTGAAAGGGTTAAACTTGCTATCGGAGAAGAACAAACAATACACTCTGGTAGGGTCCACTTACTGTATGCAGATCAGCCCAGACTGTTGCAAAGCTTTTCCCCGGTCAATTAGTTTTACAACCAGGGAAGAAAATCTGTATTAAAACGGGGGTTATTCTGCTTTCCAAGAAACAGACATCTAAAGTCATTGGGTTCTCAAAGTATTGTCAGAATTGCTTGTTAGGGTTAAGTCTGGAAATAAAACATTGTTGCACTGATTCTACTTCAGTCCTAGAAATCTGGTTCTCCGGTGACACTTTCTGTAATATCGCTGAATTCCAAGAGGAGAATAAAAAAGGCATTGACTCAAAGCCATTTTGGACCACCTACTTGATAGGTCTTGCCTAGACATTTGCTCCCTGTTGCCCTTATCCCAAATACTTAGAAAGCATTCCGGATTGAGAAATGACAAACGTGAGGCAGCCCAAACATGCAGTTGAAAGCGCATAAACCCACTATTCATTTGTTAATAAAAATGTATTCTACACTAGACTATTCAGATTTAATTCCCTACTGTGCTTCATGACCATACATGGCACAATACCATTCGCACCAGTAGCTATTACTGTATCCTACGGGAACCACAGGGGTAGATTGTTCCAGGTGGAAAATGAACAACTGTGTGACATCGAATAGCCATTCAGGACTTTGCCAAATATCAAACATTACTTGGAGGATAATTGGAAGACCTTGGTTACCAAGACCTTGGTTGCTAGTTTGTGGGAAATGCATAATCTACTAATGGAAGCAAGTGCAACTGGGTTTGCCTACATGTGCAAGAAAACTAGTGGCAATTTGACAGGAACACTTTAATGCTGGGTTGCTGAGCTAGAGATTAAACAGACCACTTAATACAAGCTCAGATACCAGACCAATAGTCTGCTCAAATCTATTTTCTCACTCCAACAAAGCTAATGGGATATTAGTAATTAGTGGGCAGACGCATGATAGGGGGTGACCTACTCTGATCTTTCTAATGGGATATTAGCCTACAAAATGAAAGGGCAGAAAACAGTCCTGAACTGCAGATTGATTACTTAGAATGGGTGCCTCTCCAGATCACTGGGAAATTAAAGTACCCGCTCACATGAAACCCGGGTCCAGATTAAGTTTTGGGATCAATATGGAGCTTCTTGGCAACAGGGTCAGTCACTGCAACTATGTGGGAACTCAACATGGTCCCACAAAGTAAAGCCAACTACCTATTCACAATGTTTAGCCTTTCCTGTCCTAATGCAGTGTTGAACTAGGGTGCCAATTGCTTGGCTTCACCGCTCCCTAAATAAACCCTCCCCCCTAGTAGACAATAGTTCTGGGAAGGCATGCTTAATATCTGTAAGGTCTTTCACACAGTTCACACTGCAAGGTATGAAGGGACCATGCAGATGAGGCATTTCACATTGACTTGTTATCCTTAAAGATGGTTCTTCATGTGCACATGGTAACTGATGGGGCGGTCTTTATTGCACGGATGTTTCCTGAGGCCGAGGGTGTTCTGTTCAACGATGTGTATGCTTTGCCTACTGATTACGCCGTTCTTCATTGCTATTTATGGGTGATCTTAGAATCTTATTGCTCATTGTGCAGTGCTCAATTACCCTAGAAAGTCGAATGTGCTCTCCAAGCTGGTGGAATTTAAAAGCCGTAGTGGTGTTGCTCCAGGAGACGCACCTGTTGGAGGAATTAGTCGAGACTCTGGTCCAAGTGGTTCCCACACCAATGTGTTGCTTCTTCACAGAAGGCATCAGGAGTAGCAATTTTGATTCATTCTTTGTTTTGAGATAGTGATGATAATTAAAGACAAGGATAGATATTTAGGACTTAATATTTGGATTGTGGGTAAGGACCTTGTTAATCCGATATATGGTCCAAATCAATGAAATTTTATGCTCAAATGTTCATGCTTATGGCTCAATTTGAAAAAGGAGACTCAATTATTAGGGGTGATTTTAATGTGGTATTAGATAGAAGAGATGGATCAAACCCTGCCTCCGGAAGCGAGGCTGCAACAGTCTTGCTTCAAAAAGCGGTTAATGACCTACAATTAGATGCATGAGAACATTTGCATCCCCAGGCTAGTTTTTCTAGAATTATCTTAGTTTCTCGTTCCCTTCTTTCTGCAATCAGTTCTGCTAATATATGGGATACATTACTCACCGTAATCGTATTTCTGATGCTTGTATCTGCTTAGATTCACATGCTGTGCATAGGCCGACATCTAGTGGAAGCTGCGGAGTATTACAGTTGTTTTTCGAAACTCGAAAATGGGCGTCGACACAGGGCGTGCTAGTAATACTATCCCTAGTGTGACGTCCACTGTACCCAAGATCCCTCACGCGTCTAGGATCCTCAGATTGTATTTTTTCTGACATGAGGAGTAGCGCGAGTACAGATAATCCAAGCAGATAGACAGAAAGGTAAGACTACAAGCAATCATGCGCCTTCTCTCGGAGGGGAGGAAGGGTGGGTCGCATGTGAATCTAAGCAGATACAAGCATCAGAAGTACGATTACGGTGAGTAATGTATCCCTTCTGAAGCTTGTGGAATCTGCTTAGATCACATGCTGTGCATAGATTAGCGAGCAGTACCAGAAGGAGGTGGGATGTGAGAAGGGTCATAAGCAAATAACTGTCTTAGAACCGCTTGTCCCACTTGTATCTGCTTTGGAATGGGTGTCAATGCAGTAATGCTGAGTAAAAGTGTGAATAGAGCTCAAATTAGCTGCTTTGTAAATGGTGTCAAGGGGTACATTTGCAATGAAAGCCAGAGTGGCCCCAATGCCTCTAGTAGAGTGGGCACTTGGCGTAAAAGGCAGAGTCTTTTCAGAGAGTGAGTAACACAGCTGGATAGTTAATAATCCACTTTGAGATGGCACCTTTAGAGACGTGATCCCCCTCTCTGCCTGTAGCTACGGAGACAAACAGTTGATCTGTTTTCCTTAGCGGTCTGGTTTTATTTACATAGTAGAGGACCGCCCTACGCACATCTAGGGTGTGTAGTTTCACCTCAGCCGAGCTTTGCGGGTTCTGGAAGCTCGATGGACTGGTTTACATGGAATTTTGATATAAATTTAGGCGAGAACCTAGGGTGTGTGCGTAAAAGCAGTTTGTCTTTATGGATAGTAAAGAAGGGATCCTGCACTGACAGAGCCCGAATTTCACTGACACTTCTTATAGAAGTAATAGCTACTAAGAAGGCCGTTTTATAAGTCAGGTGTTTGAGACTGCTTTTATGCATGGGTTCGAAAGGGGGGCCCCATGAGCTTGGCTAGCACCACATTAAGGTCCCACCCTGGTGGTGGGTTTGAAATAGGAGGGTGAAGTCTCTTTACTCCTTCCATGAAGGCTTTAACTACTGGTACTTTCCACCACGAAACCTTGCTATGGGAAGTGGTGTAAGCAGAGAGGGCTGCCAGGTGTACTTTCAGTGAGTTAAAAACCAATCCTGCATCTAGCAGGTGGAGCATGTATGTAACAATAGTGGAAGGAGTGCAATCAACTGGGTTGATTTGTTTACTCTGGCACCAGATAACAAACCTCTTCACTTGTCAAAGTAACAGTGCCTTGTGTTTGGTTTCCTAGATTCCTTTAGGATGTCCATACACCTCTGTGGTAATTTGAGGTGTCCAAACTCTATGACTTCAGGAGCCATGCTGCCAGGTTCATTGAGTTGGGTTGCTGGTGCACTTTTTGACCTTGGTGCTGGGACAGTAGGTTGTACCAGGCTGGAAGTTTGATGGGCTCGCACACCGCCAACTTGCGTAGGTGTGGGAACCACGGTTGTCTTGCCCACATGGGAGCAACTAGGACGAGCGTCAGACTCCCTGTTCATCTTGTTCACAACTTTCCTGATGAGGAGTTGGTGGAAAAGCGTGCGCAAACATCCCTGACCAGTTCATCCACATGGCGTTCCCCTGGGAGTCTGGTTGGGGGAACCTGGGATGCAAATCCTGGGCATTGTCTGTTTTCGCTTGTGGTGAATAAGTCTATAGTGGGGAAACCCCACTGAGAGAAGAGATCTTCTACGACCTCTCTGTGAAGAACCCATTCGTGTTCCTCTGGGAGGGAGCCTCTGCTCAGAGCATCCGCTAGGGAATTGAGCTCCCCTGGAACATGTTGTGATGACAGGAAGATGTTCCGTCTGAGTGCCCATATCCAGATTTTCTGGGCAAGCTTGGACAGATTTGGCGAGCGAGTCCCTCCTTGCTTGTTCAGGTACAACATGGCTGTAGTGCGGTCCGTCCGGATTTGCACGGACAGGTTTAGTAGGTGGGGCGCGAACGCCTGAAGCGCTCTGAATACTGCCAGAAGCTCTAGCAGGTTGATGTGGTTCTTGGCCACTGAGTGAGACCAGAGACCCTGAGCTGTGTGGTGGAGATGGTGAGCTCCCCAGCCCGTCAGACATGCATCTGTAGCGACTACTGCCTGTACTTCGGTATCGTAAAAGGGGTTTCCCCTGTGCGAGATTTTCTCTTGTCCACCAGTGAAGGCTTTGTACCAGTGTTGGCGAAACGACCACTAGATTGTCCCACTGACCACTTGCTTGAGACCACCGTTTCGCCAACCATTCCTGCATGGGACGCATGCGCAGGCGCGCGTGGCGGACCAGGTAAATGCATGACGCCATCATGCCCAGTAAACGCATTGCTTTGCGTACCGTTATTTGTTGACCAGACTGATAATGCGGAATTTGCAGTAGTATATTCCGAATTCTTTCTTCTGAAGGAAAGGTCAACCCCTCCTGGGTATCCAGGATTGCTCCTAGGAATTGTTTTGAGGTGCTTGGCACCAGGCTTGACTTCTCGTTGATTGAGAAGCCTAACTCGTGGAGGAGGTCGATAGTCCTTTGAATGTTTGTCCTGCAAATTCCTGGGGTTTCCCCCGTTATGAGCCAGTCGTCCAGATAAGGGTACACTGGGATTGCCTCCCTGCGTAGGTGTGCAGCCGCCACCGCCAGTACCTTGGTGAATACCCTTGGTGCTGAAGCTATCCCGAAGGGCAGTACCTTGAATTGGTAGTGCCGACTGTCCACCTTGAAGCGCAAGTACTTTCTGTGCGCTGGGAACATGGAAATATGAAAATAAGCATCTTTCATATCCAAGGTTGCCATGTAATCCCCTTTTTTAGGAGGGGGATTACCTCTTGTAGCGTGGTCATACAAAATTTTTGGGGCTTGACATACTTGTTGGCAGGCCGTAAATCCAATACTGGGCGCATTGTGAAGTCTTTCTTTGGCACAAGGAAGTAAGTTGAATAAATACCCTTGTTTACCTGGTGTCCCGGGACGAGTTCTATCGCGTCCTTTTGTAGAAGAATGGCGATCTCCTCGAGGAGAATCTTCTGATGTTCTAAGGAGTGTACTCTGTCATGGAGGATGGTTCCGGGGACGCTGCAGGAGCTTTATACAATATCCCGTGGATACTGTTGACAGCACCCATCTGTCTGATGTGATCCCTTCCCAAGCCTGGGTGAAGTTTGAAATGCGTCCCCCTACTGGGGTTGCGTGAGAAGGGAACCTGAACTGAGCGTCACTGCTTTGGTGGAGGCGTGCCGCCTCCCTTGCTGGGGCTGCCTCTGCCTTTACCACGACCTCTCCTATTACCTCTGCCGTAACCCTGGGTAGACTGTTGGTTGTTGTTCCCCTGTGTACCCTGCCCCTGGGAATAGTTAGATCCTCTCTGGGAATTTTGGCTGCGTGGGCAACGAAAATTACTATTCCCTCTCTGGTTAGGGGGTTTATTGGTTAACTGACCAAGGGATTCGAGTGTCTCGTATTCGTCCTTGGCATTTTTCAGTGCGTCTTCGACCGCCTTCCCAAACAGATCGGCTTCCACCGGTTTGTCTAACAATGATGCCTGTGTTTCTGCCTTAAAACCAGACTGCCGTAACTACGCATGTCTCTTGATAACAGTACCTTCTGCTATCAATCTGCCTGCGTTGTCCGCGGCGTCGAAAGTTGCTTTTAAAATGCAACCAGACACGGCTCTACCCTCTGCGGAAATCCGAGCTAATTGGCCCTTTAACGGTTCAGGAGCAGAGGCTATGAGAGCCGCGACTTCTTCCCACTGATGGCAGTTGTAGCTGGCCAACAGGGTGGTGAGTTAGCAATCCTTGCTTGATAGGCGGACGTTGAGGCTGCCTTCCTGCCGAAACCGTATAGTTTTTTGCTCTCCTTGTCGGGAGGAGCTTCTGACGAAGACAAGGGTGTCCCAGCTCTCTTCCGAGTGTTGGTGACAACTAGGGGGTCTGGCTTCAGATGTCCTCTTATATAGAGAGGGTCAGACTGAGCTGCCCTGAAAAGTTTTTCAACCCTGGGATTGACTGCTCTGGTGAGGTTTGGGTTCACCAGGGACGGATCTATTCTCCGCTGAATGGATTTAAGGATGGTCTGGGCGACCGGCCTCCTTTCGCCCACTAACTCTTCTGCAAAGTCCCTTTCCTCCTGTACACCGTGGGTGTCAATGTGGAAATGTTCTACTGCGCAAGCGAGAACCTCATTTAGGAGGGGCTGGTTATCGACCGGGGAGTCGGTAACCGGGGCTTCGTTCTCTACCGGGGAATCTACTCTGTATGTTTCCGGGTCATCCTCTTCTTCCTGGTCCTCATCATCCCCATAGTAGCCCGTCCCGGTTTGCTCTATCATACCAAATTCTTGGTCTCCACAAAAGGAAGCCTCTCCTTGATACCGTAAGTATGGAGTTGCGTAAGGTTGTACCTCAAAGGGATCAAACCGGGCCTTCTTACTCGGGGGGGGGATAGGATCAGTAGAGCCTGAGGGTGTGGCCCCTTGTGGATCATACGAGAGGAAATGTTCTGGATTTTTATCATAAAATCAGCCAAAGAAGACATTCTTGACATGACCCTGTCTATGTCTTCACTGGACCATTTTTTGGAACTGGGAATGACTCTCTCAGCAAGTCTATGGGATTTATCTTGAGTAGCCTTGCTGCTTGTGGACCTATCAGCAGACCTGGGCTTGTCTGTCTTTTTAGGGGGGTGGAGTGTTTCACAGGTGTGGAAGAACGTACAGGTAGTTTCTTCTGCTGTTTCCCCCCCTCCCCGTGCGTAGAAAAATGTTTACCCTGTCCCTTAGTGGCTCTGGAGTTTTCCGACACCTGGCGTTGAGGATCGGGAGAGGTGTCCCTGTCCTTCGAGCATGGGGCCTCGCTGGCTTTAATTGCGGGCTCCGCCTCCTGGAGCGCGGCCTGGGGGTGGAAGTTGTCTTCGTCCTCCGACGATCGAACTTCTGTTAGCCTAGGGAGCGAGGCACTCTTGGCAAGAGTGGATGATTGCCTGGAGTCATGCAGCGATCTTGATCGAGAGCACCCAGAGGACACCGAATCGGACCGTTCTGTCTGTGCCTCTTTCCGAGAACTCAACGTCGTCGAGTCTTGGTTGGACTTAGTGTGTTTAGTGTGTGTAGTATTTGAAGCGCTTGCGTCGCCGGGGGTCTTCCACATAGCTGCCCTGCCGGACGACCTTCTGAGGTCGGGGTCCTGCGCTCGGCTGTCTTTCGACGCCGTAATGCCCTCGCCGTCCGAAAGTACGGCGTCGCTGCCATCGCCATCCCTGCCTGGCGTGGTGGGCCCAACGCTTCGTCGAACGGTCCTTAAGTGTCTTAGGTTTAAACCTACTACACGCTCTGCAGTTCGCTTCCGGGTGGTCCCTCGGCAAGCAGAGATTGCACGTGGCGTGCCAGTCGACCCAAGGGTATTTGCGGTTGCACCTGGGGCAGAATTGAAAAGGGGTACCCTCCATACGCAACTTGAGGCAGCGGGCTGTTAAGTGTAGGAAATGTATAAGGTGTACCTATATACCAAGAGTGTAGAGTATGTACCACCCCCCACTCTCCCTACTTGCAGGGCCGAGGCCAGCGGCCTACCAGGCCCGGGCCGAGGCCGGCGGCCTTCCGAGGCCCAAATCCGTCGTGCAGCAGCCGACGGTAGATTTCTTCTCCAGCCGGCGTCGAGTGTCGAAGTTCGACATTGGGGTGGGGAAGGATGTCAATAGGTTATTTTATAATTTTAGCAAAAGTATGGCTAAGGCCAGGGGACTCCGCAAGATGCTTCCGACCAGTATGGCAGAAAAAAACAATCTGAGGATCCTAGACGCGTGAGGGATCTTGGGTACAGTGGACGTCACACTAGGGATAGTATTACTGGCATGCCCTGTGTCGACGCCCATTTTCGAGTTTCGAAAAACAAACTGTAATACTCCGCAGCTTCCACTAGATGTCGGCCTATGCACAGCATGTGATCTAAGCAGATTCCACAAGCCTCAGAAAATATGATTCAGTATCTGATCATTCACCCATCATATTGCAGTTAGATATGTATGCTGTGGGGATTTGGAAAGCGACTTTATAGAAACAATGATTTCCTATTAGCTGATGTAGCTGCACGACCATGAGAGAGGATTTCCCAACATTTTCAGGATAACACTACTGCCGACATTCATATTTGGGATGCTTTGAAACCCACCTTGCATGGCAAACTCATTAGCTTAGCTTCAGCAAGGAAACATCTGCTGGAGGCACAAATGTTGGCAGGCGAGCAGAGAGGTGAGTGGGAAACTAAATACAAGGGGGTTGGGTCCCTTAAGATAAACATCTGCAGGTAGCTAGGGCGGAACTGAAAGCACTTTGGGCAGATGAGATTTCACATAAAATGCTGCATACCAAGCATTTCTATTTTAGTACTTTTAACGAGGCTTACCTGATGTTTGCATACGAATTGAGAAGCCAGAGAACTAGAAATACAATTGAAGGATAATTCAGGCGGCTTATGAGAAGATTCTTAAAGGTACACCAGAAAGCCTTTATTCAGGAAGCATACCTTCCTATAATCTCCGATGACCACAAGCAGCTGTTGGAAAATCCTATAACAGATGAGGCTTCCCAAGCGATACGGGATCCTATCAGTAGGTCTCCTGGCCCAGATAGTTTCTCTGCCCTCTTTTATAAAAAGAAAATTCTCGAAATTACTCGCTCCTCAATTGACCACGTTTTTGAATACTTAAGGATATTGTGTCAACCATCACCACTACTACGGGAGAATCAGTGCCGACCTTGATAAGCTAACCCAACAAGGCTCTAATCTTAAATACATCTTATAGACCTATTGTCATTCTCAACTATGATTCTCGTATCTATTCTTAAGTATTGGCCGCCTGCTTGGCTGCTGTTCTTCTGAGTGTAGTAGGCAAGGACGAGACCTGTGATTATCATGCATTTGGCGTCCTGAGATAAATCTGAACTGTCAATGTTATAGAATGGGCAAGAGGGAGCAAACAGGAATTATCCACTCTTTCTTTCAACGCTGAACAGGTGTTCGATAGAATAGACTACCATTTGGCAGTTCAAAATTGGTTTGGGCCTGTCTTTGTAAAAAGTGTTGGCTAATTTTGTACATCCGATTAAATGTATAAAACTAAATGAATCATTATCAGAACCCCTGAACGTACAGAGTGACTCGTCAAGGGTGTCCATGGTCTCCATTGTTATTTGCTTTATCTATGGAGCCCCACGCACGCCACATTTGTCCATCTGCAGCGAACAGTGAGTTGGAAATAGCGGGATATCACCTTAAGGTGGAGTTATATACAGACAATCCTCTTTTACACAAGCAACTCGCAAAACACATTACCGCACAGTCTTTCTTCGTGAAAAATTCAATCAGGGTTCAAAATTAATTCAGCAAAATCCACTATAACATTTTGGATACACTCATGACATTAGCTAGGTTGTAGAACAATTTTCCATTGGGCCTCGGACACTGAAATACCTGGTGGGTATATCTGACTGTGCAATATGGTCAATTATATTCTGCTAATATTCCAGAGCTGGTGTCATCTGCCAGAAGTGCCACAGTATGTTGGGAGCGGTCTGACATTTTGTGGCTAGGGAGAATTAAAGCGATCAAAATTACTTTCCTGCCATGGTTATGTTTTCCAGGCTCTCCCAATTTGGATTCCAAGAGCAGTGATTAAAGAACTTCAATCCCAGATTTTTAGGTTTATTTGGGCTAAAATATTCCCTAGAATAGCTAGACATACCCTCATGGCAGCTAGAGAAAAGGGGGGCCTTGCGGTTCCTGACATTGAAAGTTACTTGTACACAGCACAGATCACCCCCCTGTTGGACAGTGGATCCAAAATGCACATCCCAAAACACTGGGTAGACATTGAACAGGTTGAGATGAGTCCCTTTACATGACTGGTGCTGGAGTTCCCCAGCAATGAAAAAAGGCAAGGGTCATTTGCTCTCTGACTAGAGCATATGCTTGATCACTGGGACAAAGCTGCCCACACATATGCAGTTGTTACTTTCCCTTCCCCTCTGACATGTATATGGAATGGCTTGGATGTCCTCCATATGCCACCTTCCTCCCCTGCCCCCCACACCCAAACCCTCCTCCACCTGAGTAGAGATGTTAGGTTTACCCATTGGATCGATGGTGGGTTGGTACGCTTAGGTAAATTGTCTGAGAATGGTCATTTTGAGCAATATAAGCAAAATGTTATGGTGGAGGAACAGGATAGTTATGGTTACATTGGCCTGCTGACGTATGGGTGTCAAACCGACCTTAGCCAAATGTCGTAGTTTGAGGATTTATTTATAAATTCTCCAGCAGGAGAAGTCTCGTCACTTTACAAAATACTCAATGTTAATAGGTTTAAGCCTCCCTACATGTATATTGCCAAATGGGAAGATACAGGCACACCAATTGATGACTTAGCAAGATATAATAAATGGTTGAGAGTAGGGAAAACTAACCGTACTCAGGTGAAAGAATGGTTTATTACGAATTTATGTACAGATGGTACCTCACCCCCGAGAGGCTGAAGATGAATCCAATGGTCCCTCCCACTTGCTGGAGAAGAAATAGACTGGGAATGTTCATTGATATGTGGTGGATATGTACACTTATACAGGGGTATTGGAAAGAGATTAGCACAAATTAACATCAGTGGTGTGCACTTATTAGCCAAACCTTGAGTGGTGTTGGGCGATGAAGAATCAGGTGGTCAATATAAATTAATGGCTAAAACATCTAGGCTCACGATTCACTTAAGTAGCAGCTAGGATAATCATGGCCCGGAATTGGAAATCCCCAACAGCGGCAGACATAAGGGAATGGTGGGTGAAGGTCTGGTTTATAGCAGCAATTTGCAAGATCGAGGCTGCCCTCAAGAGGAAGGTGGGGGGGGGGGGATGTGGACATTTCTAGTAGAATGGGGCCCTTTACTTTTGTAACTTGTGATAACTCTGGTATTCACTGCAAGCCACATGAAATTTCCTCGGGTATAGTACCAGCATAGTATGATTGTATGCTGAAGGTTGTAGCACAATTTTCCTCCCTTTTTTCGTCTGCATATTGTCAGTTATCTTCTTTATATGTTGGAGCTCAAATCGGTTGACCAGCGAGAGGAACGGAAACAGCACTACTATCCATCTGGGATGACCTAAACTAACGCAGACTCGAACACTACCTCTGCCCTTTTTCTGCTCGACCTGTCCGCAGCCTTTGACACAGTTAGCCACGACACCCTGACCAAAAGACTAGAATACATAGGCATAACAGACAGCACTACGCTGGACCAAATCATTCCTAGCAGACAGAACAGAAACCGCATGGATAAAACCTTTCAAATCCACTCCACGAGTTAGACTGCGGAGTCCCACAGGGATCCTCACCATCTCCACTATATTTCAACATCTATCAGACTCAGATCATCGGAATCTTCAAAAAATACATTACATGTTACAACTACGCAGATGACACTCATATCTACAAAATCAAATACACCGATGCCGACCATTCAATCCTAACCAACTGTCTAAAAGAAGTCTTCAACTGGATGGATGCCAACAACCTGAAAATCAACCCAGGAAAGACAGAAATCATGATCGTATCCAAAGACCAAGAGAACAAAACCACCATCCCATGGCCTACGGTAATGGGAAACGCACCAACACCTTCGAAGGTAGTAAAAAAATTTGGGAGTCCTAATGGACAACCTGACCCTGGAAACACAAATAAATGCAACAGTGAAGAAATGCTTTTTCCTCCTCCACACCGCAAGACGAATTCTACCTTTCCTCTCCTTCACGAACAAACCACTCACTATCGTCGCCCTAAACATGTCTAAAATCGACTATGTAAACAGCCTCTACCTCGGAATACCAGAATACCTCCTGAAGAAACTGCAACGGATCCAAAAGGCAGCAGCAAGACTACTCTTCAAACTATCCAGAAGAGACCACATCACTCCAGCCCTAAAAACACTACACTGGCTCCCAGTAAAACATTGCATCACCTTCAAAACAATGTGCATAACGCACAGAGCAATCAGCGGACAAGGAGCAGAATTCCTACAAAAGAAAATAACAGTCTACAAGCCAGCGAGACCCCTCCGATCAAGCAACGAAATCCGCCTGGAACTCATACCATAAGAAAAAACTAGGAGGCACCTCCTACCACTTAGCCGCAAAAACCTGGAACATCCCAAAATAAATAACACTGAAGACCACTAAAATTCAGGAAATCACTAAACCTGGCACTACAACACCAGACTAAACCAAGAAACCGAAACTGGAAAATAAAGGATGACTAAACCGAAAAGACATGGACATCCCTGACCCGAGAGTAACGCCCATGGCACCTGGATGGATGACACCGGATAGACTGGAACACAGGCGGCACGCACGGAGACTGAGTCAACTACCCCAGACAATCCCACCAACACTCTTGCACGCCCTTACTTAATCACCGCCAGGTACCACACTGGTGTGGAATTAGAGATATTGGCAATCACCCCACTACCTGAGAGGTTGTCATTGGCAGGTGCAATGGCCACAGGAGTATGAATGGAAGATAAGGGGAGCTATGAGAGAACATGTTAGAGGCAGGGTCTAGGAGGAGTAAGGAAACTGTATGCCAGTCAGACCCAGATCTGGACGGAGCCGCAACAGGGGAGACTAAAAAAGCCAAGCGCTTCAATTCAGGATAGAGACACAAACTAACCGACCCTAACAATTTACCTTTCGGCATACACCTCTCAAACTCCAAACCAAACAACCAAAACCTATAGCACAACAAACCGCACAAACTTCACTACATTACAACAACAAAACAAAAAACACATAGCCTTGCACAACAGTACACGACTACCGGCTGCAAACACCCTAGGCCCAGCCAACGGACCCACCAGGCTGAGGCCACCAACAGCACATCACTGCTCTCTTGCACCTTTCCTGCTTCCTCCCACTAACTCAACCTCCCCTCTTTCAGAGCCACCAGAGCGCCAAGGGACCACTCCGGTGGTGATGGCGCGCGGTACAAATGTCCTTTAACATTAACTTATGTAAAAGGAAATCCAGGTTATCTGATACACAGTATGAAGTATTCCTTTACCTAACATTTGTATGCTTTCGTTCATCTATGAGGTGCGTTATGTTTGTGCTTCAATAAAATTAAATGTATTCTGTAGGAGAGGTACTGGAGACTATAAATGAGGAGCAGTAAGTGGGCCATGACATATTCAGAGGAGGCAGTAAACAGAACACAGACAACAAATAGCTGTCCTACACTAGTTGCTTACATTAGTAATGGAAGTGCACATTCTTGTAATAAGTTTTCAAATGAGCCACTTTAGGGTGGATATGTCATCTGTCCAGTTTGCCCTATATATTAACCCAAACTAACCAATTAACCTTTCCTATTAATTGATAATTTACCCTTAAAACAGGGCAAACCAGGTTCAGATAACATGTCAAAGGTAATGTGCTGTTTTTACAGTAGAAAAAAACATGCAGCAGAGTGCATTAGCTGCGATTTCATTACTAAAGCTGTGAAGGGGAATATGTACGCTGTTGAAAGCGCTATTGTGTGCTGCAGGAAGCAGTTGTTACAAACATCTGTGGGAGGTTGTTCTCTAAGGGAGGAAATGCCAAACAGCTTGGGTGATTGTATACATTGGGGAAAAAGGCATGTTTTAGGGATATTGACAGGGTTAGCATATAAATTCAGGAGCCAGAACAGGTGGGGGTAGTTCAGTTGACAGTATTTCAGAGCAGCAGAAAGAGCAGAATCGTGCAGTGCAAGATGTTCCAAGAAGCTGAGACCTTGAGCCATGTCCTTCATGGGTGGCTGGGCTTTGCAGCATCTGAGATACTCCCGTGTGCTGATAATCCAATTCAGAGAGGTGTCCGTGATAACAGCGCAGAAATCTTATCCACACTTGGAGTAGATTTGTAAAGTGAGGTGCATGTATGGATAATTGAGTTTATTTTTAGTCAGTTAAGATCAATTGGTCATTTTATGAATAATATATTTTTAGCATGTAAAGGATATATAAATGCAGAAGTGTAAAGGGGGAAAAGTTGACCTGCTGTAGTGTTCGTTTTCTCTTAGACTGTCTTCTGCCAATTGTGTCGGGATCCAAGGTCTGTGGTAAGAAAAGCAATGTGGATTAGTCATGAACACAGAACCTCTACTTTAGATTGCATGACCAGTCTATTTTGTATTAATGTTCATACTGCATAACCTGTTCTCAAATAGTGCATATAAAAGAAAAGCATTCTTTTTTTTAAAACATTTTTTATTGGCATTTAACAAGGTACCAAACAGTTGAAAACACACTGACATGTTGCAAACTTCTGAACATCTTTCTTGTTCTGCATTCTATAATTATTTTTTTAAACACTATCTTATACTGGCATCTTACAATAAAAGAAAATCACATTTAGCATTGGGTATTCACGACCTGGATAAGTCAGTCTTGCTTAGTCTACATTGCATTACTTAAGTATTAAAGGAGAGGAGGGAGGGTGAAAGGGAAAGTCATAACACAGTTCAGGTTTATTTCAAGGCAGTTAATTCATCAGCTAAGTCTTCTGTGCTTCGCGGGTACTCTGAGGGGGGGCCCAAATGTATTCCGGTCTGGATGTGGTTTGAATACCTCAGATATAGGATTCTTCGTTGTCTTGAACGTTTGAGATCCGAGCCAGTTTCCATGGGTGGGAGGGGTTTTGGATTTCCATTTCCTGAGGATGTTACGTTTGGCCACTGCCGCTCTTACTGCGAATAGCCTGCAGATCTTTGTGGAGGCCTTCCCAATGTCTCCCAATACTTATTTTAGTGGCGTAGCCGGGATGTGCATGTTCAGTATTTCACTCATGATTTCTGCTATCTCCTCCCAGAAGCATCTGATTCGCGGGCACTACCAATACATATGGATTGCATTTGCAGCAACTGCGCTGCACTTGGGGCATACGGCTTGTTTAGCGGGGTAAAATTTGGAGACCTTGCTTGGAGTAATGTGTAGGTGTTTTAGAATTTTTAGCTGTATAAGCCTAAAGTTAGCGCAGAGTGAGATGGATTTGGTGTATCTGCAGAAGTTTACCCACTGCTGTTCGTCGATCGTCATGTTCAGATCTTACACATTTGCTTTTCATCTCATTTTTTGATGGAGTGTTAGGTTGTATTACTTTGTACATTGTGGAGACGTTGCTGGTGAATCCTTGTGTCAGGATGTCCAATAGGAATTTGTGTACACTGGGTGTGTTCGGGAAGGATGGCCATTTTTTCCTGCAGGTTGCTTTCATGCGTTGGTATTGTAAGATCGTGAAAAGACCAGGGCCCGTTCTATTTTGGATTTCTACAGCAGTAAGAAATCGCCCCTCTGGGAAGAGATCTCCGATTTTGGCCTTTTTTCCCCGGGTCCCATCTTCTTTGTATGGTGCAGTCCATAGAGGGTTCAATTGCAGGGTAGTGCCATAGGGTAGGTGCAGCCAGTAGGGAGTATCACATCCTACTCTCTTGAGTATCCATGACCATGCTCGCACTGTTGAGCGGATCTGCCAGTATTTTCTCCTCTGCGACCCTTGCGAATATACTCTGTAGGTTCAGGGGGGATGCCACAAACTCTTCAGTGTGTATATGTGCAAACTGTTTGCCAAATACTGGAATAATACCGCCAAAGTATGCCTGTGCAGAGTAGTAATAGGAGACAGTCAGGAGCTGCCAGCCCTCCGGTGTCGTAACCCTCGCATAGCTTAGGCCAATTTAGTCTGGGGTGCCTCCTCCACAGGCGAACCTGGACACCATCTTTTGTAGTGTATCGAAAAATGTCTTGCCTGGCCATATTGGGATACCACTCAACAGGTATAAGAGCTTTGGCACTACCACCATCTTGAGCAAGGATATGCGGCCATACAAGGATAGTGGCAACTTTACCCATGCGTCAAGCTTATAGTCCAGCTGTGTTAGGAATGGCGCATAGTTATTGGTGTACAGGGTATGCGTGTCTGTTGCCATTATAATGCCCAGATATCGTGCGCTGGTGGGGGACCACCGGAAGCCCTCCATGGCTGCAGATCGTGGATCTGGACATGGGTATTATTTATGATTTGGCCTGGTTTATCCTGTATCCAGAGTATTTAGTGAAGACTTCAATGTCACATGACTGGTGGGAGATTAGTATCAGGGTTTCTGAGGTATAGTATCATCAGCATAGAGGGAAATGAACTGGGGTGTCCCCATAATTCAGATCCCTCTCCAGGCGTGCCTGTGACGTAGGTAAAGATAATATTGCGATGTTGAATCACTGCGGTGTGCGTGGCCCTAGGGCAGAAAGTCAGGAAATACATTCATCTCTGACACTGGTCACGGTTGGCACAACACTGCCCGGATGAGCCCAGCTGACCTGCCAGGCCGAGCCCAACCCACGAGGGTAACCAGTGACGTCCTCCAGCCGCGGCAAACCACATCGCAGCAGCACTTATAGCTAGTCGTCGCCACCCAATCCCCACGAACTTTTGCCCCTATAGCATGTAGGTTCTTATGACGTTTTTTGTAAATATATACGCCTGTCTTTGCTATTGTCAGACAGATCGCTCTCGGAGTTTGCAGAGTTCTTTGCATGCCCTATTTTGATTGATAAACTCCCATTTAAGCTCACCCGCACTTTGTCCCGGCCTTATTCCCATCCTGGGAGAGTCCATTATTGTCTCATTGCGGGGAGGATTGTGCTATCTGGGGACGCTTGCCTTCACATAGTATCGTCAGCATAGAGGGAAATGAACTGGGGTGTCCCCATAATTCAGATCACTCTCCAGGCGTGCCTGTGACGTAGGTAAGCTGCCATCCCTTCAATTGTTAATGCAAAAATTAGAGGGGACAGCCTTGTCTGGTGCCCCTTTGTAGATCAAAGCTGGGTGAGAGTGGGCCTAGAGTACAGCAACTTTATGGATTGGAGAAATTCTTAGCCGAACCCCATTTTTTGTAGTATGGCAGGCATGAACTTCCACGAAAGAGTAACACTTTCTCTGCGTCTAGAGTAACCGCTATGGTCTTCGTTTGAGGGTCCATCTGCAGGTTCAGAGCAGTGAATCGGCCAGGTATGAAACCGGATTGGTCTGGGTGTACTAATTTGGTCATGTATGGGTTCAGCTTATTAGCTATGGCTTTGGCGTCCACATTGATATGGGATAATGGACTATATGAGGAGGGGTCGAGAGGTTTCAATAGGACCGTAATTATGGCTTCCCTCAGATGCCAGCAGGGTTCCCCTTTCCATGGATTCCTCCCACACCCCCAGCAGTCTTGGAGCAAGTTCCTCAGAGAGGGTCTTGTAGAGATCTGCAGGGATGCCGTCCGACCCGGGTGCTTTGCCCTGAGGTCCTTGATTGCTTGTTTTACTTCTTCCTGACTCAGGGGGAGGTCAATGTTTGCTCTTTTATCTGGGGCTAATGTGGGGAGAGGGAAGGAGTCATGATATTGCTGCAACTCTTCCGTTGATACTTGGTCCGAGTTTGTGTACAGCTCCATGTAGAACCTTTGGAATTCCTGGTTCACCCTCAAATGGTCCATGTGTGTCACCCCCACTTAATGCTGGTGATCATTCTGTGCCCGTATTCAGTTTTTATTAGGTTGGCTAGCATCCTACCAGACATTTCCTTCCCCATATCTTCTGGCTTTGGTAGGTTGTGTCATATACAGACCTCTCCTGCCAGGGGTGCAAATTCAGCCAGGACATCATGTAGCAGGGCTAGGGTTCTTGGGCCTGGCGATACTGTGTATGCCTTCTCCATTTTCTTGATGTATTCCTCGGTTCAAGACAGCTGGGTTCATATTTCTTTCAGTGTGCCATGGACTATGGAGATCAGGTGTCCCCTCAGCCATACTTTGAAGGCCTCCCAGACCGTGGAGCATGAACTGACTGATTCCTGATTGTGTTCAAAGAAGTCGGTCACGTTGGTTCGTAGTTGTTCCAGTAATGAGTAGTCTTGTAGGAGATCTGGGGGCATTCTCCAAGTGCGGTGGGCCTGCATGGGTGTTCCTTTCTGGATCTTCAGTACGATCTGGGAGTGGCCTGATAATGTTATGGGGAGTATTGTGCATGCACTCGTGTCTGGGATGCAGTCAGTGGAGGAGAGAATCTATACGGGAGCTTGAGCCGTGTACATGTGAATGAAATGTGTAGTCCCTAGTGAGGGGGTGCAATTCTCTCCATACATCAGAGTGGCAGCATGGTCATGGCTTGTTTGATGGTTAATGCAGCCTTCGACTCCGCCCGTTGGGTTGTGGACGTCCTGCCTTGTGCAGGATTGATAATGGTGTTGAGATCGCCTCCCCAGATCACCCTCGCTTCATCAGTTGGTATTATTAATGAAAGTATTTGCTGGTAGAATTACGAAGAGTCTATGTTGGGACCGTAAGTATTGATATTTAGGTCTTGCCCTTGCAACGATCCCCATATTATGCATCGACCATCAGGGTCCACTTTGGACCTGGTAACCTGGAATCCAAGTCTGGCAAATCATTGTCAACACCCCCCTTGAATGCGTAGAGTAATCCATGGCATATAGTTGCAGGCCCCAGGAACAGCCGAACGAGCCAGTTACCCACCCTGTGGCATGAGTCTCCTGTATCAGCAGGATATCTTTTCTATGTTTATTAGCATAGGCCAACACTTTTCTGGCTTTGATTGGATTGACCATACCCCTGACGTTCCAAGAAAGGAGTCTGGTGCTTTTAGTCACTTTTTGTGATGCTATGAAGGGTCTTCACTAGCAGGAGGGATGTGTCTTTGATGATGTATTGTCCTATTCCCCCAATGCTGTGATGCCAGGTTTTCCTCAATATAACAATCAACTTCAAAAGAAACTCTCCCCCCCGCCCCCACCAACTTGCCTCCTCGCTGCCGAACAGGAGTACAAACCTATGGATCCATGTGGACATTGAAGGCAGATCGACTGCAAAAATCGGGCGGTGTATCCCAATGAACCAGGTGCAACTTTGCAAAGTGGGGCAGGTCAGGCCGAGACCCTCTCCGGAGTAGTAGCTTCAATAGAGTATGGAGAATGGTGTACTATTTCATTTCAGACTTGGTGCGTGGATACTCGTTCTTTCATCGTAATTATGTGGGCTGCAGTGCTCAGGTTTCGTTCGGTGCGGCCGTAATATGTTCAACGTAGGTCAAAGCATCTCGAAGAATTGCATTCTGCCGGCATGTTGGATGCGCAGTTTCTTCTTCACGTGGTCAAAGGATCGGTGTGTAGCCTGGAACCTCGTTGACAAATCAGGGTATATAGGACTACGGTTAGATTCATAGGACAGGGGGCCATGTTCACGCAGCAGGTGTAGGATATGGTTGCGGTCTCAATAGTTAAGCAACCTTGCAATGATTGTTTGAGGGTGGGGCACCAGATTTAGGCGGGGGGGCTAGTGTCCTGTGCGCTCTCTAGAGCATAAATTGATTTGAGAACTGCGTGTCTGGGAATAAGGATCGGAGTAGGTCTTAAAGGAAATGTTCCATGGGAGTGTCCATTTTGTGTTCCGCCACCCCGACCACCCTTATATTGTTCTGCCTCGAACAGGATTCAAGGGCCTCACATTTATTCTTGAGTGCTTTGATGTCCTTTTGGATCTTTTCAATGCCTGTGCACTGTGTAGCAGATGTATCTTCCAGGGTGGGCACTGTTCTCGGCCTCAGACTGGCGTTAACCTTCCTAATATCCGCACAAATGGAAGTTAGTCACCAATCGCATCCAGCTTCTTGTGGATTGCCGCAAATCCCCTCTCCATCTCTGCCATGTAGGGGGCCATACACTGTTCAGAGGGCTCTGGTGCAGGGGCCCCGGAGGGCAATGCTGGATCAGCATCATGGTCTAAAGTAGCGGCATTAGCAAATGCGTCCATGGGCCCCCCTTTTCTTTTCCTTATACTTGTTTTTCTCACCTCCCGCCATGGCAGCTTTTCTGGAACTGCCTGTATTGTGAGAGTGACTCTGACACCAAGATACGCCTGCTGCCCGGGTGAGGCATAGGGGATCCTGGCGAAGGCTCAGTCCGCACTGCCCTGAAGCCGCAGTACCCAACAGGTGCCTCCAATGTGGGCTGAGTATTTGTGCAGTGTTCTAGGCAGCTTCTGCGACTCCCTCCCTCGACTCTAGGGAGTGAGTAAGTGGTGATGCCAGTAGTGAACTTTTAGGGTATTGAGTATTGCCCCAGGGAGGATCCCCGTTTATGGCCTGTATGCAGCCTACTGTCCCAAACCGTGCACCACCAATGCCTTAGATGTTCCTCCAACCGACGTGGCCACGGATCTTTATATCACTGTTGTAGGATGCGTGGGCGATTATGGGAGGCCCAAAGACAGACCGTTTTAACCGCAGAGGCAGCGGGTAAGGAGAAAGGAGGGGGAGGGCTGTAGCCCCCCGATGGGCCGTCAATGTCCACTCCACCCTCCACACGTACCTCTCAGAAGCCTGGTGGGGCCGGGCAGCCAGGCCCGGCGGGACATCGCCATCTATGCTCCTCTCTGCTACCGGGGAGCAGGGCAGCCCGAGCGCAACCGCCACGCTCTTGCCACTTCCTGCCCCTGCTTCTAACCAGAGCAGGCCTCCGCCGTTCTGTCTCCACGCAGCAACACTTGACAGGAGATGGGTTATCGGGCCGCTCGTCGCTCCCGGACGGCCTGACTTCGGAGCAGCAGGCTCAATCCAGCTAGCAGTGCACGCCTGCATCAGGGAACCATTTACCACAATCTCAGGCCCCCGACAGCGGCAGGATCGACTGTGCTCCCTTGCCAGCCCAGCACAGGGACTCCGCCTCTGGGGTGATTTTGGCGCACAGGAGCTAGCAGTCTGTTGGAGTCTTGGTGACCCGGATGGTTTTTCGCCAGAGCAGGAGTCCGGTTTTGCATGAGGACCGCCTTTGTGTGTTCCTGGTAGGTTCAGTCATGCATCTATGACCGTGTGTTGATTGCCAGTTTTACCATTCCGCAGGATATACAAGTACAGGATATTACTAGCTCCAGAGCTCTCGGGTCAAGCGGCCATCTTCTCCAGCGTGCAACAGCACCCCCCTGCATTCTATAATTAACATTGCAATGGTGACAGTATGCATTAAACTTAATGCAATCTGAGGTTTCCTCACTTCCTATCCCCCCTCTAATTCCCATTAAGCCTTAAACCGCAACATCCTTAACATTTCCCTCCCCCCTATCCTCAACTGAGTTGCTCCAGTGCATTTCTCTTTTGTGGTAGGGTGTAAGTGTACTGTGTGCCCCTTACGCCTTCTCAATTGGTCTCGTATTGGGCTGCTCGCCATGGCTGATGGTGTCTTTTCCCCTTCCCTCAGTTTACATGTAGGGTTCAGTCAGTTCCTGAAATTTTAATGCACTTGAGGGATTGTGTGTCTGCCGTCTTGCGAATGCCTCTCGCTCCATTCTGCAAGTTTTCGAAAGAAGTATGGCCCGGTCAGCTGAGGTGGGGGGGTCTTTGCCTTCTAGTGGGTGATGAGGAGTTTCATTGCCGTGAACAATAGCAAGCCTATGAGTTTGCGGGTTAGCCCTTTGTGCCAGTCGCCAGCCTTGGCCCCTAGAAGCATTACCTCGGATGTGTATGCGACTGAGGCCCCATTAATGTCGCCTATCTACGTGTGCACTTCGCTCCAGTATGGAGAGATCTCGGGTCATTGCCAGAGTATGTCCCATGGAGCCGCAGTCTTTCCAGCAGGAGTTTGTTTGGGATATCCCAATCTGGTATAAAAGTGCAGGGGTGTAGTATAGCCAGTGCAATATTTTTATATTGGATCTCTCAATGTCCTGAGTTTATGCCATTGTGTGATCGTGGGCCCTATTATGGGGTATTTAAGGATGGCAGGAGCCTATTTGGGGGGATGGTCATGATCTCAATTAGGTTAAGTGGTTTCATTAGCTCAACCTCCATTGCCCGCCAACTGGAGTTGTCTGATGCGTCCAGCCAGCGTTTCACCCAGCACACTTGGGCCGCCTGATAGTATGCCTTGAGGGATGGGGTTGTCAGTCCACCGATTGCTTTTGCTGCCTGCAGAACAGATGGGCGTATTCTCGCCTTCTTCCCTTTGCAGATAAACTTGTTCATTGCTTTTTCTAGTGCTTTTTCATGGCCACAAGTGGCAGGCTAACTGGGATCATCATTGCAATGGATGTTATCTTGGGAAACTAATTTTCAGGCTGGTCAGAGATTCACGGTGTCCCATCTTTTGAGATCCTGGCAAATGCCCATTATTTTCTGTGGGTCGTTTAAGTCTGATGTCGCCAAATGAAGCACCAATGTTGATGTCCAGGTATTTAATATAGTGTGTTTGCAGGAGAATGGAGCGTCCCCCCGGGGTCCCATGGGATATCTGGACGTAGTGGCATGACTTCAGATTTGCTGCAATTGATTTTATATCCCAGTCATTGGCCTATCTCGAGCAGAAGTGCTTGGATGTGCAGGAGGGGTGTGGGGCCATTGCTGATGTACAGCAGCATGTCGTCTGCATAATGGGATATGCAGTGTTCCTCGCCCCCCCTCCCACCCCCCTGTGTTATACCTGCCCAACCCTCGTCTGCCCGCAGCTTGATCGCCATCGGCTCTATGGATAGGCGTAAAGCAGGGGTGAAAGTGGGCACCCTGGGAGTGCACCCGATCGGAGTTCAAACAACGGGGAGGTAATCCCGTTTGTTACCACGACAGCGGTAGGGCCCCTATATAGCAGTTTGATCATTTGGACAAGGCGCAGAATAAAGCTATAGCGTGGATATAAACTCCCATCGCACTTTGTCGAAGGCCTTTTCCGAGTCTACAGCCAGAATCAGGTCTTCAGGGTCTCCATCACCTGCTACCATGTGCAGCAGTCTAATTTTGTCACCATTACGTATGAAGCCCGTTTGATCTTTGTGGATGATGTATGGGGGGCTGTTTTCAATGCGTTTTGCGAGGCACTTCGCCAAGATATTTGCATCTGTGTTTATAAGGGATATGGGCTTATAGGAGCTGCACTTCTCTGGGTCCTGTCCCCCTTGTGAAAGACTGTTAGCGACGAGCATGGATTGGGGAAGATGGCCTTGCTCTATTGACTGAGAATAATTCCTCCAGCTGGGGTGCCATTTCTAGTTCTTCGTATAAGTCGATCGGGAGCCCGTCTGGTCACACTACTTTCACCACAGACGGTGCTGTTATGACAACTGATATTTCTGCTGCAGTGATTGAGCCTCCAGGGCAGCTTTATGGCCAGGGGGGATTTTGGAGATCTGTATGGAGTCTAGAAAGATTTCTATGTCTTGAGATGAGGACGCGTCTGAAGCAGTGTACAGCTCTTTGTAGAATACTATGAAGCGTTAATTGATATGGGCATCCCCCACCAGTCATTCTCCCCGCTCGTCCTGAATAGAAACTATAGTTTGCGTGGCTTGTCTCAGTTTTAGGGCCAGGGCCATTGACCTTCGGGGCTTGTTACAGCCAGTGTACAATTTTTGGGCCCAGTCAGTCAGTTGACTGATTTTGGCCTGGAGTTGGTTTAGAAGAGGTTTAAGTTGCTGGTTTCTGAAGCTTTGTGTTCCTTCTCAACTTTGTCGCGTTCGAAGCGGGCAACTTCATGCCCCCCATATTTTGCACTTGTGCGCCGAGCGATCTATACAGTTGCCCCTCATATAAGCCTTGCAGCCGTCCCAGCACTTATGGGCTGTGTAATCTTGCCCTAGGTTATCATCCCAGAACCACTGTCTGCTAAGAGCAGTTCCACAATGTCAGGGCAACGGAGCATGAGTAGGTTAAGCCTCTACAGGGGTGGTTTGCGTATTGTGTCCAGTAGGGTGACGCATAGTAGGATGGGGGGTGTGACCCGATAAAGTAGTCAGGAGCATGGTGCATTCTGACACCAGGTAGCGTGTGTTAGATGGGGTTAGCTAGTAGTCCAGCTGGGAATAGCCATTGTGTGGGTGACAGTAGAATGTGAAGTCTTGTTTTTCTCCGTGCATCTCTCTCCAAATGTCGATTATATGATGTTAAATTGCCTGAAAAGCTGCCCATTTCTTTGGTGTGCTGGTGCCCGCTGTGGCTGGCCCTTGGCGATCTAGTCGGGGGTGCAGGTTTAAGTTAAGGCCTACCCTATGAACGTGCTATTGCCCATATATTGTGCACAGGTCAGGAACATCTTCGTAAAAAAAGAATGGGGTGTCCGTGGCGAGTGCGTAGACATTGAGAAGCGTTATGGGGTGGTGGTATAATAGGCCCTGTGCGAGAATATCTGCCCTCAGTATCTGCAATGGTATGTTTGACCTGGAGTGGAACCCTCTTATTAACGAGGATGGAGTGAATCGCCATACCCCCCCCCATCCTCGTTGCAACTTCCCCGACTCAATGATTCCTAGGTGTGTCTCTTGGAGAAATCTCCTTCGAGATCCTGCATATTGTTGAGCATTTTTCTGTGTTCGATAGGGTGGCCCAGGCCCTGTGTGTGTTAAATGATACTAAGTTGATCGTGAGGGTCATTGCTTGGGTGTATGTGTCTTTGAATATTGAGATTACTGTTGATTTTGCTCTGTGGTGCCATAGTGTGTGGTGGCAGCCTGGTTAAGGCGCAGTTTTCTTCACCTGGGAGCATGCAACTCATTCTGGCCCCAACAGGAATCATCTCCAACTCTTAACCAAACATAATACAAACATTGGGTAGGTCTAACCAGTCGCCTTTGTCCAACAAGTGGCACGTGTGCCTGGGCTGGTTGGAGGGGGCCGGTGTTCAGAACATCCACCATCCCTCTGTGCCACACCCGACTGGGTGCTTTTGCCGCTGTGTTCCCGTCAAGGCTGCGGCAGGCAGCGCCAGGCCGTGGACTGCTAATTCAGCGTGTAGTTTGTATACGCTTGGCTTTCTGAAGGGGGAAGCATCTGATGCACCAGACACAAGAATCCAGAGGTCAATGGCAGGGCCTGTCCAGCGTGGGACCTGGATAAGAGTTTGTTTTTAGAAGTAGTTGTGTGGTCCTTTGAGGCCTAGTGCTTTCAGAGCTTTGGTCCCCATCCTTTCAGGCGTCGGCTGATTTTGTGCCACTTTCCGCTAGTCTGGTCTGTCTAGGTTGGGGGAGGGGCATTGATCTGGACGCTGGGTCTCCAGTGGTATTTGTGCGTAGTCTGTGGCAACTATATTGCGCTGTTGGGAGGAAGCACCATGCTGTTTCTGGGTCCTTGAAACTGTGCCATGGTTGTGTTTAGACATACTGTTGCAGGGAATTTCAGGAAATGGCGGATGTCAGAATCTTTCAGCGCTTCAAATATCGGGTTGAATTTCTTGCGTCTCCTGGAGACTTACATCGAGTAGTCATAGTATTTGAGAATGTCTGCTGATAAAATTTTGATGGGGCATGTCAGCCTGTAGGCTTTCAGTATCGTCATCTTGTGCTGAAAGTTGAGAAGGTGCTTAGTCCAAGTCAGTTTCCGTTGTCTGTCTTCTATTGCGCCGATCTGCTTGTGCGGCCGGACTGGTTTGTACGTCCTACAGATCGCGTTTAATGTCCAGCACTGCGTTTGTTTCTTGGGTCTGCTGGCCAATGATCAGCATTTCTGCTAGAATGATCTGTAGATGAGTCTAGATATCCATTTCTGGTGTGTTCCTATTGGACCTTCTTGGTTGACTTGGTGTAGCAGGGGCCACTAGTAGTTCGGATACTACATTACAGCCTTTTTGCATGCCCGTTAAACCAATTATACCTGTTCCACTATGAGATGACTGCTTGGTGGGTGGGCTGTGGTGTCTTGCGCCTGGGTCCTGCGTTGGCTCCCGGCACCGTTGGCAGTTCCGCCACGAGTCCAGGTGCACTTGCCTGTTGGTGGATCTCCCCATCCCCAAGGTGACTGCAGGTGTCTATCGCCACTTGTGTGGTTGCTTTCGATGTGCGCGCCTGCTCTTCACTCTGTAGGCGCTGAGGCAGTCGTATAGGCAGTGTAGTGGGGCTTGTGTGCGTTTGCCCTTCTGCAGAGTCCCTGGGGTGCTGCCTGCACCCTTGTGGTTTGTTCCTGCCTGGCGCGCCACTATCTGGACGGCCATCATTCACAGAGTTGCAGCTGGGAGGAACGGAGGGAGGTTTAGTGTGGGTAAGCTTCCGCTCTCTGCAGTCTATTTGTCCCCCAGTGTGGTGCAATCTGTGGGCAGTTGGATCTCCACTTGACGCACTCGTGTTTGATGCGGCTGCAGGGGTGTTCTGTGGCGAGTCTGAGGTGGTGTGCTGTGTCCGTATACTTGCACGTGCCCCAGTGCTTGATTTACCCCTGCTGCCGTGGGGTGGTTGGGCTTCCCTCCGATCAGGCATGTGAGGCTCCAGCTAGGGGAGCTGTGGGAGTCTGGTTTACCTCGTCTTGGCTTCCCCCTCCTGGGCATGCACAGTGTGCGCTTGTGTGGTGCCCTCTTTCTTCAGTGTTCCCCTGTTGCGGAGGGCAGGGCCTGTCCAGCTATGCCTGGTGTTGCGCAGGACAAGGTGGGGAAATTATTTGTGTGCTTCAGTTCTGCATTGACCTAGCTCGTGTCTGCCGCCGTGGGCATGACAAAAGGGGTGTGCCGTTTATGGGAGCGCAGTGTGTTGTGGATGCTCACATCCCCGAAGAGGTGCGGAGGGGGGTTTGGGCCGTAGTGTCTGAGCCTGTTGTGTGCTCATCTGCGGTGCCCTCCGGTCGGTTGAGGTCAGAGTGTCCCCCACTGTGCACGCCAGGTCCGGGCTCACCCCTCCCACTGCCCGCTTACTTGAAGTTTGGTGGAGTCTCCTTCATACTTTCTCTCCCCTGTGTCCCGGCGCTGGGTGCAGAGTCTTTGTTCCCGGGCCTTCCGTGCACTGGAGGTCACACTACACTGGGAGGCGGCGGGATGCCGTCTGTTCCTGGGCTGTTGGCCCCGGGTGGTATTTCTGTATGGCGGTGTGGGGGGGGGCAGTGTCTCTGCTTCCCCCAGTGTCCACTGTGGGGGTGATGGTGCGCTCCCCTGCTCTGTCCGATGGTGCCCACAGGGGACGATTAGCTGCAGGGTCTGAGTGGGGGTGCGCCGTAGGGGGGGACTGGCACCGGTCTGGGTGGTCGGGTCTGCTCCTCTGCTAGTTGCTGCTGACGGGTGCTCCCTGTGTCCATGGTCTGCCGTGGCATCGATCGTCTGTTAGCAGGGTGAGTTTGTGCTGTGCTTTATGCTGGTCCCAGCCTTCGGAGCAGCTGCGGGCTGCTAGCTTCGGTTTTCTTGCCCCCAATTTGCATGTGCTTGGGTTCCTCTTGATCCAGATGAGGTATGCTTTAATAATCCTTCCTTTGGGAGGCAATCTGTTCATGATAACTGGTATAAATGTGCAGTACCATCCCTGCACTGTCAGGAGCTCTGCTAGCCCGCGGCTGTCTTGCGCTGTAACCCCTAACCCCTAGCGTTCCTCAAAAAGAAAAGCATTTTTAAACTAAATCAGTGGAGTTGCGTCTGTGTCGAAGTGTATTCAATGACAGGGGGTGACGTCACAGGGACGAGCCCCAGTGTGTCAAAAGGGTTAACATTTTACCACGGGTTCTAAAACAAGAGGTAACGTTTGGGGTTCTTAGCAAGCAAGTTTGAACACGTACGATGCATGTGTGAATGGTGAATCATTCACAATGGAAAATGTTTTATGAACAAATCTATCAAAGACAGTAGTCCAGTCTTGTAGATAAGAGGCTGGAGTGACACTTAACACTGTCGAGTTTCCACATGTACAAAGCCTATTTTTCTGTGTTTAGAGTTGACACTAAATAGAATACAGGTATTAGAGGGGAGTGTGGTCACACCATATAGGGAAATCTAACGCTAGTCCATTTTACCACAGTACTAAAATACCACCAAATTAGGTATAGCCCTCTGACAAAATCCTTAACAGTCCTTCATAAACTTGGTTCTGAAGTAGAGTTTACAAAACATTGAAGCAAACTGCCCCAGACTAGCAAACGAGCAACTGGACTTCAGAGATGTATACTTAGGCGCAGAAAAGGTAGAGGTACCCAGCCACGCCTTTAGTGCACTCTATGTAGCCTCTAGCAAAAGATGGGCATGCAGTTGATCCATAGCCTTCCAATTAAGGAGTCCATGACAAACTGGCAGTGTTTTCAGACAAACGGTCAACTCATGAGATTCCAGATTCCTTGCCAATTTAGACAATTGGACATGATGCAGTCTCTGGCTAGATTATTATTTATGGCCAATCTAGGGTTTAACATTACCCAAGGGTACACTGAAGCTTCTCAGATCAAAAATGACTATGCGGGAGAGAACATGCATTAAGTACTCAAGGCTAAACAAAGAAAATCCCAGCTACAATGTAGAAACATACTATCCCTCTGTCGCCTGACCTGGCAAAGCATCTGGTAAGATGTAAACATGTAGAGAACCCTTGGCTTAGCCTTGCCACATCCATTACCCTGGTTTCCAAAATTCTGTCTGAGATTAATTCCAACATATTGAAATATTACAGTAAAACATTTCCTTTACAAATTGTCTGGATTGAATCCTCTTGAGCTGCCTCAATGGAGGCTTGGGTTCCCCAGATCAAAAGAGAAACTTCCATGTAACAGAGCTTCGCTTTTTTTTTACTGTTAAATCACACTTCCCAGAAATTACAGTCTAGTGCGTGTGTATAGCATGAACCTCTTGAGATCATGCTGAGCACCGTACTGGTCACATCAAAATATTGCTAGCGAGAATTTGTACAAGTCATTGAGTAAACATTTATCACAGTATAATCCAGTGTTCCCTGTGTAATTTGAAGGACTAATATCTACAAGTTTAACATTTGGGAGATAGGAGACGGGTTACTTCAACAAGGATGTGGGCAGCCATATACAGAACAGCAGTTGCTAATATCTGAGTACTTTAAGAGGTTCTTCCATTGATTAAACATTTTAGTGTAGCAGCAACGGGTAAATGGGAAAAACAGCCGAAAGTTGATACAACTTGATAAACTTCAGAATTGCAGTGAGGGGGAGGTTTGGTGTAAGAGAAATAATAAATGTGGTAAAGGGCAGCCAGTCGACTGCCCAGTGTCAGACATGTTTGTTACCCATTATTTAATCAAACTAATTAATGCAACTTGTCTTTTGATTGACACACTATGAATTGAAGCAGCACAAGTGTGGAATATTCCAAATGCTTGAACTTGTAACCCTCCTCTAGCCCTGGAACATGGACATTTAGCTGTTCTGTGATCATCTCACCTAGAAAATCTGTACACAGTAATGTTTGTTTTTTTGAAAAAGGACGGGTGCCTCCTGATGCACCCTGGCAGCCATTAAGGAGACTAGTGAGGACTGAGAAAGCATTTGCCAAGACTAATCAAGAACGAAAGTCGTAGGTTTGAAGACCGTTGGATACCGTTGTAGTTCCAAACAAACTAAATAGTCTGCCCTATGCGCCATACACCTGAAAAATTGTTTTATGTATAGTTTATCATTAATTACTGTCATTCAAAAATGCTCATTAATGATGATTCTGCATTGAATTCAGTTGGTCTTTATACAATATTCTTGTTCAACTGTTGCTTTTCACAGTTAGTCTTTTAAATCAGTGTTCATGTTCCACCATTGCCAGCACATGTTTCTACCTGTTACATACTGATCAGGGCTTATGGATTACACCACAATTATACATCATTCAAGAAAACCGACAAATTTGATTAGAAAAATACCAACCAGAAAAGCAGCCAAACATGTTTAACAGTGAACCAGAGAAAAAGAAACATTCAGTCCAAATAGGGGTATCCATCTGTATTATTTATATAGTTACTAATTGAATATTGAGGTAATCCACCATGGTTAAAGAAGGTAAAAGTGCAACAGTGAAGCCCAATGTCTACCGACATTAGCTGTGAGTAATTTCTAGTACCCAATGTCCCACTACCCATATTTGGTAATATTCCTAAATGGATTGTGGAAAAACCACAAGTTCAGATATTGTTACTGTTGAACCATCCAACCAGATCCAGAACTCCTGCCTGCCTAGCCTCTCAGTTCCTATGGAGAAGGATTCCGAACACACAAGTACACCCCCATGTACACAACCTGGTGGTTTCTCTTCAATGCATTTCTAGCACAGATTATCAATTTCAGCTTACCTAAATGGTCTCCCACTCTAATATGAGTAAGGTTATTACTTCCCGAACCATAAACTATGCAGACTAGCAATCCAGCAGCATTATTCCATGACCCTGCAAGCAGATTTTAGGAAACCAAAGTCTTCAGATTCAAGGGGGTGGAGCGGAGGGAGTATGGTTGTCAAGCTAAAAACTCCACCCGGCCACACCGCCATCCAGTCCTTTTTGGGGCGCACCACAGCCCTAACAGTTTGCACCAGAACTCAGACATCCATGCCTAGGAGAGTTGAATCAGATTGCGCAGGGCTAGCCAAGGAGGGAGAGGACTGCTACATTGGGCCTTAAATTCAGGCTCACCAGTCGCCAATTAACGAGAGACAATCCAAGGACAGACACTTCACTGTTCATCTTTTGTGGAAATCTTTGGTTTAAAACTTTATTTGAAATAAGCATGTTCACATTTTTTATAGTTGCATGCACAGCGGATTTTGCGACGCAACTATTGACCGATGCCTTTCAATGAAAGGCAACTTTAAAAACAGGCTACTTGCACTTTAATACCTGCCGCCAAAATGTAGAAAAGTTTACAAGTTGAAGGTTAACCAATGTCAAAAGTAAAAGCATAATTTTCACATGGGTCAAAACGATACACAAATATCATAATCAACACCAATTTAAAAGGGGTAAATCCAACTAGATTACATTTGTAAAGGGATTATGCTTAGACCTCAACCAGATTACATACATGGTCAACAAATTAGTAGTTAACTGCGAACTTTGCAATTATCACTCAATACAACACAGAAAACTGATTTAGGATACAGAGTACATACTTAAAATAGAAATCTTACCTCAAGCACTCATCTCTTTTGGGACATGTTAATTTTGAGAAATGTATGAGGTAATCCAGTTCATTAGAGGTTAAGCACATTGCGCCATTCAATCCTTTTCTGAAATCTTTCTGCACAAGCTCTTGACCAAAGTTTGTTAGTATGTACTGAACTTGGAAGACTGTGCAGAGCTTCTTTTTTTCAGCCTCCAATTTAATCACAGAGTCACGTCTCAAAATTTTCTTTTGTGCTTTTAATAACTGTTAAAGAAAAAAGGAATGCCAAACTCATTGAAAGCTTTATAACAAAAGGTTCAGTTTTTGCGTTTTTCTGTCAATTGTTGGCTTTGCTGCGTGTAGCTCTAAAGAGGTTGCTAGTGGGCTACAGGAGGGACGGATACAGAAACCTGCAGTGTTGATGGGTGCAAGGCTATTGTTTGGGGGTTTGGATGAAGGCCTTAGGGACGTTATCTGGAAGGGATAGCCCAAGAGCTGAGAGGCAGAGTGTGCATTAGGCACGGTTATCAGCTGAGGAGTGAAATAACGGAAGAGGGGAGCTCACTGGCTAGGCCTGTGGCAGCAGTCCATAGTAATATGAATGTTTAGGGTAAGGTGGCGAGACCTTGTGGAGAGGTGGATGGGGAGGGGTAGACAGCCAATGCAACAAGTAGCAAAGTCATCAAGGAAGATTTGCATGTTGGGCAACTTTCAATGGTGGGAACAGGTGGTTAAGTCTGCTTAAACAATCATACAATTTGTTTCTGAAACTTAAGTCGTCTTCTGTATGGAAGTGTTTGGGCAGTGTTGGGAGAGGAGAGATTGAATTTTAGCTAAGACTTCACATTTCAACAGGGATAAAGACTGGCCCCATTTGTGAGCAAAAATGCGAGACTCATGTGGTAGACTCTGGTTGAATCTAGTAGAAGCCAGTATTGTGAATGCACAGATCACATGCCAGACAACATTAAGATTTCGAATTTGGCATTGCACAACATGTCATCTTTTTGCATCACAACACCACAGTTCAGGGCAGAGTTGCACTGAAGAATGAGACCAACATACCCCAAGTTATACCAACACCTTCTAACACCTTACATTCTCCATTAACATTCAGGGCAGATCGGTCCATGACACTTATAAGCTTGGTGCAGATAAACTGAATGTGCAAGTAATAAAATGTGCAGTATTAAGGCTGCGCTGTGTTTGAAGTTAGAATTGTGGAATGTTAATCGGTTTTGCTCAAAACTAGTTTGTTAAAGACTGTCAGAGAGGGGCGTGGCTTGAAGCCATGGCGGTTGGAGCAGCTTTGTAGGACCTCCCGGCTTGAGCCACGCGACTGATGAAAATGCACTGGTAAAATGACTTGCCCAAGTCTATAACCGGAGCAAATTGGGCTGACAAGCTCCCGACCATCAACAGGGCCTGAATCAGGAGAATTTCATGTCACAAGATGTTCGTAGCAAGCCTGGAGGCTGAGGAGCCAAAATGGCAGCCGCAATCCTGACTCCAACACCCCGGGGCGTAAGCGTTCCACCGGACCATGGGCTCTCAGCCTGAGACCCAAAAGGAGCTTCTGTGATCTCGGCACACCACCACCCCCGATCGCGGCAGGGTTGAAAACAGACCTGGGTCGGACCAGTGATCCATGAGGGAGCCCATCAGTGCGACAGATCAGCCGCATCGGAAGCCCGACATCCTGCTTCTGCTGGAAGCTCTGCAGGCACATGCATGCAGCAGGAAAAGCCACTCCCCACTGCAGGTGGGCACCTGAGAACCCAATGCACTCCCGCGGAACCACCGAAAATGAGGCAAGCCAGCAATGCAACTACGGCACAACGGACCCCTGCACACAGAAAGCAGGATGGATCCCATCTGACCATTCCTGCAGCCTCCATGCCCAGGGAAAGCACCTACAAACTCCTGTATGAAGCCTGCTGTGACCTGCACCCCTCTTCATTGGTAGGAGACGCCTGGAGCAACCGGCCACTCGCTCTCGGCCGACGGCTTGAAGGTAGGCTGGCACATGCCTTGCAGCCCAGCAATCTCCCTTACGCAGCCCAGCTAACCACTCTACTCCCTCAGATCGGGCGGGGGGGGGGTTACACCACATGGGGGCCTGACCTACTGGGAAGCTACACCCACACGCAGCAGCAGGTCCTGACAAAGGCAGCACCAACGCCACCACGCAGCTTCCAAGCAGCCTGCAGCCCCAGGGACAAGCACAGCCTAAACGGCCTCTCAGCAACCCACACCATCAGTGGGAGGGTGGGACCATGCGCCGTCAGCACCCATCAGGCCCACAACAAAGCTCCCAACGGGGGGGGGGCAACACCACCAAAAACTCAGCAGTGCTTTTCTAAGTCCCAAGGAGGGACAGAAAACCAAACCAAGCACATAGCAAGGGCTCCCACGACACAGCCTCTAAGAGGAAAGGCTAGCTAGAAAACATCACCCGCTTACGCTCGACACATCATAGAGTAGAGTGTACCAGAAGAGGAAACTCACCCTGCAGAAGAAGTTTGTAGGGACACAATGGCTAAAAACCCAAAATCGGGGAAACAAGTGGACATCTCCACGCTGTGGACAACCCCTGCCACAGAAAAAGTAAAGAGGGGGGAGCAGAGCGGATCTATGGCCCCCGTGGCTTATCCAGAGGCTGCAGCCGGCCTCCTGGCGCAAGTGGTCACAAAAACGGATTTCCAAGAGCCACTGGCGGTCATCACCAAGGAGTGCCAGAAGGGCACTGAAGTGATTAGCAAAATCATAACCCTAGACAAGCACGCAGGAGAAATTGAAAGCCAAACAAACTCAGACCACAATATACGAGCACCATTTTGAAATCGGGGAGGGAGCAGATAGGATGACGGCGCTGGAGGCCAGATGTGAGGCCTTGGAACTCAAACAGGAAGACGCAAAAAACAGATCCCAGTGCATTATCCGCCTACGGGGGACCCAATCAGTCAGATGCGGAACTACACGAGGGACTTATTCCGCTTTATCCTAACCCTGCCAGACAAAGCCCCCCCTTGAACTCGAAGGGGTACACAGAACCAGGACAAAACAAGGCACAACCACCCCGACGGATGTACTAGTGAGGGCACACTTCTACAAAGTCAAGGAGGAAATCGTGCGGGAAGCCAGAGGCTCAGCCTGCTTCCACTTCAAGGACGCCTTCATCTCCCTATACCAGGACCTAGCAGCAACCACTCGTGAAAAGGAAATCCCTGAAACCCATCACAGAGTGGCTACGAGAGAAAAGTCCCCCCAGCGGTATGGTTCTACTACCCTGAACTTCACCTGGGAAGGCAAATCCTGGCTGATCCGCACCCCAAAGGAGGCAGAGGTTCTTTAACCCAGAGGCAGACAAGAATTATTCCGAGAAAGAAATTACCTCCCTCAAAAGCACATCAAGATATTCCACGAAATCCTGGACCCAAGTGGATGGACGATAGGATCAGGGACCTCAGCCCAAAAGTAAGTGAAACAATAAACACGGAGGTGGACAGGGCCACTGAAGCACAAACTATCCCAGATACAAGTCGCTGCAACTTAGGGTGACAAACCGGATGCCCTCAGCCACAAACCTGATATGATAAACTAGGGCCAGGCAAAACCCCATGGTCGTTCCAATACATCTCCGCTCCCGATCATCATAAACCGGCCCGCAGAAACAAAGGTGCCTAGATTCAAGGGGATAAAGGGCCTGGCTGGACAAAACACGAACTACAGACCCAATTACTTGCCAAACGGGAATATCAAGTTTTAGCAAAATGTTACAGTAGCCACTGTTACCTCCAGGAAAGTTGGTGTGTCAGAGGGGGTAGCCGCTGATTTAAATTAGTACACACTCAATTGTGTATGTCTTCCTGTTTAACAAGATTAGCAAAATAATGACAGAGACCCATTTTGTCATTTGGTACAAAGGTAGTGATAGTGAAGACTAACTGGGGATCTGGGGGGAGGGAAGTGGGTTAGTGGAAGAGTTCTCAGAAAGGGCCAGAAAAGAAAGGCAATTATCAAAACTTCATCATGTGAGATTCGAAGACTGTTAAAGCAATCTGCATGAAGATGCCAAATCTTCCACTGAAACCATTGGGGACAAGTAAGCAAAATTACAAGGTACTTCCTAAATGACGCACACAACCAAAGAACTCACTATGATAACATGGAATGTACAGGGGCTGAACTCTCCGGGGAAGCCAAAGTCGGTCGAATGCAGATTGTCCCAACTATCAGCAGACACTGTCAGCTTAAAAGAAACTCAGCTCCTGGAGGTGGATGAAAAGCGAATAAACTTCAAGCGATACCCCAGGCGATACTTCACAGAAGGCCAGAAAAAAAAAAGGGGAGTGGCACTACTAATCAGCCAAGAGGTCACCCTAACACAAATCACAATAAAGCAGGATCCAGCAGTGAGATACCTCCTGTTCAAGGGACTCCTGGTCGAACAACTGATAACCGTAGCAGTGGTGTACTGCCCAAACAACGCACAAGATAGTTTCCCCCGCAACATCCTCCCAACTTTAACCACATTTGCAGAGGGCCGCTTGCTAATTGGGGCAACTTCAACCTGATCCCAGACCCATACAATGATAAAACACTGCCACCCACCAGGGAGGAATTTGCCCGGGCAATAGGGCTGGCTGTGTTCCTAAGGGAAACAGGAACAGTAGGCATCTGGAGGCTTGCCAACTAGGGGTCCCATGACTACATGTTTTATTCACATGTGCTCAAGGGCTTCGCCAGAATTGACCTACTGTTAACATCCAGCATTCTCTACCCATGTATCGAAGATATACAAATTGGCCAGAGAATAATATCGGATCATGCTCCAGTGATCGCCAGTCTGAATGCAGGGCCTGCTAGAACCCCCACAAACCCACATTCTAACAGAAATTAGTAGCGAGCTGTTGGAATCCCTCAAACTATTTCAGAGAAAACAGCAAAAGGCACCTCGAGGCAACTGTCTGGGACACAATGAAACCAGTGGTGAGAGGGGTAGCAATCAACTGCACGGCTGCACACAGAATAAATCAATTGCAGCAATCTGAGCTAGATGAGATGGTAGCGCAGTAGGAAGAAAGCTTCAAAAGACAAACCACAAAAGTAGGTAGGGAGCTTAAGAAGGCAAAAGCAGCTCTGGAAACGCAGATGGTGGACTTGTCGGCGAGAGCGCTAGCATACACCAAACAATATTACTACTTAAACAGCAACAAGGCAAACCGTTGGTACACAAGCCTAAAAAACTGCACACGGAATAATAGCCATATTCTCCAGGACTCGATCGGTAGGTCCTGCTACACAGAAAGACTGGTGATCATGACAGAGCACCACAGGGAAGTTATGTTTGGCGCCCCAAGACAAGGCAGCACAGATCAGGTACCTGCAAGCTACTCAAAAGGGAAGTCTGCATCCTCAACTAGAGTTCCTGGAGCTCCCAATAACAGAGGAAGTAGCTGAAATAATATACCCTAAAAAAAAAACAGCCCCAGGTCCCGACGGGCTCACAGCACCATTTTACAAACAATTTGCTCACATATTAGTCCCTCGCCTGGCATCCCTATACAACGCATGTCCCTCTAAAGGCAGCATCACCCCCTCAATGGAGGGATCCCTAAGAGTGCTTATCCCAAAGCCAGTGAAAACCCCAGAGCAATGTGCATCATAGTGGCAATTATCTTTGTCTGAATGCCAGCAAGACAAAGATCCTTCTCATCGGCACATCTCCATCTTTTCCCCCTCACTCTCTGGGCAGCCTCCCTTGGCCCCTCCTACCTCTACTTGCACGGCTAAGAATCTCGGGGGTCATCTTTGATTCCACACTCTTTCTCCGCCAACATCTGATGTCTCTAAAAAGTCTAACTTCCTACTGCACCTCCTCAGAGGTACTCTCCCTTTCCTCTCCTTCTCTAGGGTGGACTATTGTAACAGCCCCTTTCTAAATCTGACTCTACTCTCCACCCTCTGCAACTCATCCAGAACAGGACAGACTGGTCCTTGACCTCAAACCCTGGGATCGTATCTCTCCAGCTCTGAAATCTCTCCATTGACTCCCAGTGGATGCAAAGATTAAATTCAAAACCCTCTGCATTGTCCACAAGGCTTTCTCTTCACTCTTCTACCTCCCTCGGGGTCAGTCGTTTTTCAAAGAAAGGTAGATCTCAGTCTTCAGCTGGGTCCTCCCTTTGGGAACAGCCTCCCTACCACTATTAAACTTGAGTAGCACCATCTCTGGTTTTGGAAAAACCGCAAGACCATCCTCTTTACTTCTCCCTTCGCCCCCCTATTCCCTGCTGATCTGGTCTCACTTGGCACCGTGCACCTGGCCACCCTTTGCCCCCCGGGTCCAGGCTCCTGCTTACCTTACCACCCTCCCGCACTACCTCCGGGCCACCTCTTGCACCGAGGTCTGTATCTGTACCCATGCAGTCCCTCCCACTTCCTTGCACTTATCTGACCTACCCTGTCTGCTTCCCTAAACTGAGCATTTGCCACTTGCTGGCTGCACTACCACTTGTGTTTGCTTTTATTTTTTATTTATTTGTATGTGTGTTTTTCTTTTGCTCTGCACTTTCCACTTCTCCCCCCTTCCTTGCACGTTTCCCCTACCCGTCTCCCATGCACTTGCACATTCTCAATGTCACTGGGCCTAGTAAGATCGTTTTATTTCTCCCCTGTTCACCTCCCTTGCATGGTCGCGCTCTGAAAAACATGTATGAGTGCAATAGAAATAAAATCAATCAATATAGGCCCACCATACTAATGAATAACGATGACAAAATATTCTCAAAGATCTTAGCACATAGATTAGCAAAGATCATCCCAGAAGTGATCCATCCAGACCAAACAGGATTCATCCCAGGTCGCTGCGCACAGAACATCAGACGCAACCTACACCTAATCGAAACAGCAAATGGGGCTGGGGTGGAAATGGCAGTCCTCTCACTTGACGCATATAAAGCGTTTGACATGTTGGACCGGGGATATGTTAAGGAACCACTAACCCACTTCGGCCCGAAGTTCCTGAAGTAGACCCATGCCAACCATCAACACCCTAACGCACTAAATCGCCCAAAATCCCCATAACCACAGGCACATGGCAGGGCTGCCCCTTGTCACCACTAATATTTGCGCTTTCTATGGAGCCATTTGCAAGCTGAATCTGCCAGAATACACAGTATCGAGGTAAAAGGTGAAGGTTACAAAGCGGCTTTGTACGCAGACAATGTCCGTGACCCAGACAGAAAATTCCATTAAAGCCCTATGGCAAGAAATCGAAGCATTCGGCGAAGCATTAGGGTTTAAGGTCAATTTCACAAAATCAATAGCACTAGGCATTAACATTCCAAGCAACCTTAGAGAGATATTGGCAGCTAGGCATCCTATCCCCTGGGCAGAAAACCATATCGGCTACATGGGAGTCCAGATCACAAACAAAACAGAAAGAAAATATTGCGTAAACTTCCCACCACTATTCAAAGAAGTGCACAACGACCTGGAACACTGGCAGAAACAAGAAGTGTCATAGAATCACAGCTCTTAACCTGATACCAAGACTGATCCATCACTGCCTGGCATTCCCAATTCCCATTCCTAAAAAGGACTTGCAGAAACTACAAACTAACATCCTGAAATACATTTGGAGCCAGAAAAAAACATGAATAGGAAAAGAATAATGCTCCAGATACTGCCTCAGAGCTCACAGGCCTTCAGGTGGAAAATAATCACCAACCTCGCTGGAAGCAGCTAGTGGAAGACTGTAGCCGGGTCCCATTAGAATCGCTTTCACACATCGCAATGCCCCGGACCTGCCCCCCCCCCCCCAACCTCCCCAACTTTGGCCCATTAACACATACCAGAAACACTGGAAAAAGGCAGCTTGCCGATGGAACTGTAGGAACACTGACCCCAATCTGGGTTAACCCTGGAATACTGCCAAGTGGTTTCGAAAAGTGGAGAGCGGGGGTCCTGAAGCACATATTGGACTTTCAAACAGCGCCCCATTAACATTTGAAGCATCTAAAACAAAATTCCAGGTGCCAGAAACCAAAAGATTCCCCTATGCGCAGCTCAGGCACTGGCTATCCCACAGCAACATAAAAGCACAGGGGGGCAGGGAACTAACAGCGCTAGACCGCACCCTAACAGCGAACGCCCCTACAGGCAAGATATACACCCTAATAGACAGCGGACCCCAACAAAAAAGAAACCTCGTCTATCTGGACTCCAACCTGTCCATGACGAGACAAGTCAATGCAATTGCCTCTAGTGCAGCCTACCATGCAAAACGAATTAACCCTGCTATGCCCTCCCTTTCTCTCCATAGAGAACTGCACTAACCTAGACAGAGCCATCACCAGCTCTAGGCTGGACTACTGTAAGTTACTCTTCCTAGGGACCGCCACACAATCTAGGAAAACTGCAAGTAATCCAGAACAGTGATATGCGTGCAGCCCAAGGTACCTCTAAAAGAACGCATCTCGGCCGCTAGAAAATCAGCCCACTGGCTCCCAATAAAGGAGGGTTATTTTTATTTTATTTATTTTATTATATTTGTTATACACCCAGACCCGGGGGTATCATGGCGTAGTTACAGACATTGGGTGAACGCAATCTTAAATGTGAACACAGATACAAGTAACAGTCAATTATATACATTACAGTCAGATATGTACAATTAGTTAGGGCAAAATAGGGCTCTAGATTCATTTAGTACCTGTTGAATAACCAGGTTTTCAAAGAAGTTTTGAATTTTGGGAGAGATGTTTCATTCATAATATTAGCGGGTAGAGAGCTCCAATGTCTGGGAGCCAGGATTTTAAAACTGCTACCCCCCCCGCTTTTGTATCTTGTGATTTCAAGGTATGCGTTCTCATTGAATCTGAGAAGTCTGGTCTGGGGTTTCTTCATGACTTGAGGAATTTGGGAGCTTTGTTGGCCATGCATTTATGTGTGATGCTCAGGGTTTTATAGGATTCTGGCTTGGATGGGGAGCCAGTGGTGGCATCCTCTGGTGTTGGAGATCTGTTCAAATTTGTTGATGCCTAGGGCTACTCCAAGGGCTTTGTTTTGCATAAGTTGAAGTTTGGCTAGATTGGATTTGGAGGTGCCAAGTAAAAAGATATTACAATAGTCTAGCTTGGCTAGTGTAACAGTTATTGGCTGAGAGGAATTTGCGACCAAGGGTGATTAGTTTGGAAGTGTAAGATGTGGATGAGGCTAGTGTGTTTACTTGTTTTGACATAGTTAAGGTGGCATCTAAGTAAACACAAGAGTTGACTTGTTTGAGTACGGGGATCGTGGTGCCGTCAATGGTGAATGATTTAAAGACAGGCTCGAGGGCGTCAATTTTGGTGGAGGATCCTAATATGAGGAGCTCTTTTTTTAATTTCTTTATTGGCATTTCACTTAACACAAGCAATCAACCAGACAACCAATCCCCCAACACCCCCCAGTACACATGTGAAGGTAATACCAGAAGCCAGAATTAGCCTGGGCGACAGGGACAATGTCTTTCTGGGAATTTTCCCAGTCCAGTCTCCAAGTCGTCAGCGCCACATATTTCAAAGCACTTATTCCTTGGACACAGTTCTAAGAGGAGGATGGAGACTGCACCTCAGGGCTCGGCCAAAAAGGAGACCCTCTCACTACAGGGGACCCGGAGCTCTCGCCTCCCGGACGGCCAAGGTGGTATGACATGTACGCATCCCACATCTGGCTGTCGCCTCGACAGTTCCCCCCTCACCACATCCCATCTAGTTTCCATATCATTGCAGTATAGTATATCCTTCGACCATTGTGCAACTGTCGGACTCTGTTTACTTCCCCACCCCATAGCCACCCGTCTTTTTGCTAGAAGAGAAAACTTATCAATTTCCTAGTTTCTTTAGGTATCTGCTCCGTGTACCCCAATAGGGCCATCACCGGATCCGGCACAAGCCGCTGCCCCACAATATCACCAATTACCACGAACACCCCTTGCCAGAAATGCACCAACTCCCCGCACTCCCAAGCCACATGGAGAAAACGCGCCATCTCCTGTCCGCATCCGAGACAAGCCCCGGACCTGAGGAAAGTAGTCTTTTAGTTGAGCTGGAGAGTAATAGCACTGATGCAAAAACTTAAAGTGGATTAGTTTAAAGTTCGAGTTGACCGCCCCCTTTTTGGTCATCTCACAAAAATACTCCCATATGCTTGCAGGGATTTCCCTCCCCAACAATCTGACTCTTTGGGCGACCTCCCGCCCACCAACTTGGCCTTCAAAGCTAATCCATACAGCCCAGAGAGCACCCGCTGTTCAATGCCTCCCCCCAGCACCCTATCGAGCAGCACATCCGCTGCAGGCGGCTCCGGGAAAGAAGGGAGCAGCTGTTGCAATGTCATCCTCAGCCTATAGTACAGAAACACATCTAATGCCGACAGGACCCCTCTCTGCCTCAACTGGTCCAAGGAGAGAAACTTCCCACCCGGGAACAGGTTTCCTAACCGAGTGACACCCAGTCGTTTCATAGTGGCCACATAATGCGCTTCGCTAGTCAGGGGAATGCCAGGAACAAATCGGTGGAATTTCCGGCGAGTAAAGTACGCTACAGGTGGGCACACGCCCCAAGATAGACCAGGCCCAGCATGCGAGTTCCACCAGATTCTGAGGGGACCGAGACCAGCTCGGGGCAATGCCAGTAATGCAATTGACCTTTCTATCTCCACAAGTCTGCTCTGCCGCCATCCCGTACCAGTACCTGACGTAGCTAGCCTGCGCCACTATGTAATATAATTCAAAATCGGGAAGTGCCAACCCCCCCCCTCCCGAACCGGTGCCATGAGCCAACCCAGAGAAACCCAAGCTTTTTTCCTGGCCCATATGAAACTCAATCTATGAACGAAGATCCCGAAAATATTTGAGGGACCTTTATGGGCACATTTAGAAACACATAGGAGTTTGGGAAGGACAGACATCTTGACCACTGAGATCCTACCGTATAAGTTAAGAGGTAGTGAGGCCCAGCCCAACATCGCCTTTTTAACCTATTCCAATGCCTCTACATAATTTGCATTATATACCATCTCTTCATTCCTCGCTACGGTTACCCCCAGATAACGAGTACTCTGCAGGTCCCACTGGAATCCGCAGTTATCCCGAAATTGAAATGCCCCACCCGTCAATGGGAAGATAAGACTTACTAGCATTTATCTTAAGCCCCGAGAGGTCACCAAAGGGCTGAAGGTCCAGCATGACCGGGTCCGGGTCCAGGTCAGTTTCAGGATGACGAATGAACAGGACCATGTCATCTGCATACAATGAAATTATCACTTTATGGGTATGCATTTGGATTCCCCGGTGTAAATGAAACTCCCGCACCCATTCAGCCCATGGCTCTATCGCCAAGGCGAAAAGCAGGGGCGATAACGGGGAACCCTGACGCGTCCCCCGCTCAAGTGGCAACTCCCCAGTGGTCTGCCCATTCACCCTCACTTTAGCCACTGGGTTGGTATACAAGAGTGACACCAAGGAAATAAAATTGCCCAGTCCCAGCCTGCGCAAAACCGTGAATAAAAATGGCCATTCCACGGAATCAAAAGCTTTAGCTGCGTCCAATAGGACCGCCAAGACCGGGTCATCCGATGGAAACGCTGCCATCAGACCAAACATCCTCCGCAGTCCAAACAAGGTCGAACGACCCGGAACAAACACTGCCTGATCGGCCCTCACCGGGGTTGGCCGCCTCGTCACAATCTTCGCCAATATCTTATTATCGAGATTAATAAGCAAAATTGGACGGTACAATGAGCAGTCACCCGCTGGTTTACCCGGCTTCAGCAGTACAACCACTACAGCTTCTCTAAGGGAATCAGGTAATCGGCCCAAGGACACCGCCTCTTGGTACACCCGTAACAAGTATGGCACCAATCTTTCCGTGCAAAAATGATAAAATTTGACAGTGAAGCCGTCAGGGCCCGGGGACTTCCCACCTGGCAGTGACTTTAATAGCATCCATCACCACCTCCAGCGTCACCGGCCTATTCAACCAGCCCCTCTGCTCCTCAGAGCACCAATACAGCCCCACCCCGTCAAGAAAAGCCTCTATATCCGCCTGCGCCACCGACAGATGGGACGAGTATAACCGACCATAAAATTCCTGGAACTCATTAACAATCCCCTTATCCTAGTAGTGAACAACTCCTCTCATCCGTGATCGCCGTCACTATTCTCCCGGCCACCCAGCCGAGTAAGTTTTGCGAGCGACCGACCCGGGGCCTGCCCTTCCCCCATATTGCAGAGGGGCTACCCTATCCCACATAAACTTAACCTCCCGCCGAGCAAGGGCATAAAACTCCTGTAGCTTCTGCTTAATACTTGCCCTCTGAGCCGCATTTGGGACAGGTGCCGCTTCCTGCAGAACCTGTATTTCGTCCTCCGTGTCCGCCAGATCCTTCCGTAACTTCCTTAGAATCCCCAGCTCTTTAGCAATACATTCACCCCTGATCACACACTTAAACCCTTCCCACAGGGTGCCAGCAGACGACACCGACCCATCATTGGCCTCGAAATACGCCTCCATAGCCTTCGTCAATTCCTCCTTGAAGACCACATCTGTAAGTACCTCACTTTTAAACCGCCAGGGCGGCCTCACCCTGCCTCGGCCCTCTACTCGAGACAACAGAACAGGGGCGTGATCCGATAAAGTGCGGGCCAGAATACCGACCCCCATAGACCAACCAATAATTGCACGGGACACCAGGAAATAATCTAGCCGGGCTGCCAAACCATGCGGAGCAGAGTAGTGCGTAGGATTTGCCCCAGGATTTCTCACCCTCCATATATCTTCCATATCCCACACCAGGAGCATTGCCCTGAATTCTAGAGGAAGCCTTACTACCAGGACGTACCGCACAGCCCACCCTATCCAACGAGGCATCCAGGACAGAGTTAAAATTCCCTGCCCAAATAATTTCCCCATCGGGAAGTACCCCAGTTGCCTCTCCACCCAGTCAAGTGACTCCACCGTGTCATGATTGGGACCATAGTAGCTTATTAATGTATATAACTTCCCCTGGACCACCCCCTGTACCATCAAAGCCCTGCCTTCTTGATCTTTCACAACCTTAACCAAACGGAAACCCACAGACCTATGCACCAAAATAAACACTCCCCTAGAGTAAGAGGAATAGGAAAAGAAATACCTATGGCATCCCCAGCTCTTGCCAAACTTCGATTCAGTGGCCGCGGTCAAATGGGCCTCTTGAAGAAAACCCACCCCCACCTTATGGCGTTCCAAATAGTGCAAAACTTTCCGACATTTAGGCCAACTGTTCAGGCCCCTGACGTTCCAAGTCATAATTCAATGTCGCCATTCGAAAACATTAGAGCACACCACTACCCATCCCCACTCAACTCCACAAGCTTCCAGACCCTCCGTGTGTACTGCCAAATCTCCCCCCCCCCCCATCGCCACCCTCCCTCCCGATCCTACCGGCAACCCCCCAACCTGTCGGTGAATCCCCTCCCTACCCAACCCCATCCCTCTACAGACCCCAACATAAAATCCACCCCTGCCCACACTGGAGACCTAATCACTCCAGCCCCCCCCCCCCCAAACTGGTCGGTCATTCTCCCCACCCCCCGGTTTGCTTCTCCACCCCCCCAGCCCAACCCCAACCGAGGTAACCCCCACCCATGCCAGAACCCCCAACTATCCAGCTCCCCAAGTACCATGAACATGTGTACAACTGCTTTTGCACAAGGGGCGGCTTCGGGCCCGACCCTCCATTGCACCTCACCACCAAAGTTGTTGTCTCTACACGTGGGTGCAACATCCACTACCGAATTGAGTCACGCCACTCGCATCTTATCTATGACCCAACAGCGCCAACGTTGTTCCTCCGGGGGATTTAGGCAGCCCATCAAGGAATGAGTTGGCCTCCTCCGGAGTCAGGAAGAACAACAACTTCCCTTCATGCACAACGCGAAGTTTAGCTGGAAACAACATCGCATACTTCATGCCCCTGTCTCGCAACCTCTTGGCGTCCAGAAACGTTCTAGCAGACTGCACCTTATCAGAGAAGTCCTGAAAGAGCCCGATTACATCCCCCTCTGTAGGACACCTTGCCTTTCTCCCCGGCCTTCCGGAGTGCTGTATCCCTATGCCGATAATTCAATAACCGGGCAATTAGTGGACGCAGAGGGGGCCCCTGGTATCGGTTTCCGACCACCTGGGATCCTGTGCGCCCTCTCAACGCACAGCAGGGAAAATTCGTCCAGCCCAACGCCTCCTTCAATATCTCTTCCACCAGGTTCTCCATGTTCTTCTGGCCCTCTGTCTCAGGCAGGCCGACGATCCTAATATTCCTACGGGACCTCGATTGTGTCCTGCTTCTCCCTAAGGTCCTTCAGGGCTCTTGACCACAGCCAGTTCCCCAGACACCGAGGCTGCCACATCCTCCACACTGGATATGTGCCCCTCTGCCTCATCCAATCGTTCCATGTTGGTCCAACCGGACCTGCATGTGGTCCACCTTGCAGGTCAGCATATCAAGTTTACCATCTAGAGACTGTATCCCCGATTGCAACTGTGCTAGCATGGTCTTTATGTCCTGAAAGGTTGCTGCCGGGTCCGGATCCATCCGAGGTATGCAGCGCCCCCGAGTCGCCGGGCAGACCGTTATTCCTAGCCTGCACAGGCATTTCAAAGTTCAACCTTGATTGCTGCTTTCCTCCCTTCCCGGACTTAGACATGGCACGAGAAGTAGGCGGGTCACTAGCATGACCTACAAGATATACCGGCCCCTCTGTAATCTGCACTACTCTCCCCACCCGAGAGCGAGTCCAGACCCCTCGGCCAGTACCGGGCTTCTCCGTACCCGACTCAGGGAACCGGGGGACAGTACAGTGGTCCACAGTTGCAAGTACCCCACCTCAGGGCATAAACTACTGGACTGCTCCCGGCCATGCGGGCCAACCCCCCCTAAGCGTCCGCGTGCTACTGGCTAGATCCTCCAAAGTGCTTTCCCCACGTACTGCCCCAGCCTGCTCAGCGCCTTCCAGTCTTATTGCAATGACAACAGGCCTGGGTCTATTCCAGAACCCCCGGGCCAGTCTCCTCAGTCTATGTGCTGACAAGAGCGTTGATACACTTCAGGTGGAGCACCTTATCCCTTCCCCTCCTGACCACTGCCTCGGGGATTCTAGGGACGTCTCCCAGCTTCACACTTCACCCAGCAGCACCTAACCGAGGGCAGCAATGTCCACGGCGGCACAGGGAGGCAGAGCCGCTCCACCGCCTCTCCCTCCCCAGTCAGGCACCCACCTCGGGAGTGCGCCAATGCTACCAGAGTGTTCCTCCTTGTTCTGCACCACCGAGGCGGTCGTGTGCCCAGCCACCACCGGGGAGCCAAGCCTGCTTCCTCCCACCCCGGCACACAGCCCAGCTCGGGGACGCCCACCTCCTCCGCAACATCCGCTCAAGAGCCAGAGCGTCCCGTAGGAAACAGCCGTCACTTCACCTCACTACAGGAGTTTGTCCAGTCCGCAATGGCACCGCCAATCTGTGAGGCACTTAAAGTGCCAGCCCTCTAGATCTGTAACGCCGCTTCTCTGTTGGAGCCGCGGCCTGCCATCTCCGCGCCAAGAGGGGATGCACCCACGAACACCCCCAGCAGCACTTCAGGATGTAGGAGCTCAAGGGATGCCCTCCAGGCAGCGGGCCCCTCCACACAGGTAACACGCCGCGCTCGCTGTCTGCCCAGTCTTTGCTCCGGGCGGCAAACTGAAGTACTGCCACTCCGCACGCCAGGCAGGTCCACACCTCCCCCCCCTCCTCGCAAGGGTGGCCCACGGCCTCGGCTCCGACCCGCTGGTTTCCAGCCGCTGCGGCACCAATTGCACTCCCGAGATGCGCTATGTGGGCCAGGCACAAAGCAGCATCATATACTGCAGCTTGGTCATAGGTTGCTGCACCGAGACTACCGGATACCAGGCCGGATTTAGACGGTGCTGGAGAGCTTCACGGACCCGCGGCCATCTTGGTCATTTTAGCCATATTTGGGAATATGGTATTTTATCAATTATATTTTTAGGAGAAACGGGACAGTTGTAATGGGTCGGTAGTTAGTGACTATAGTTGGATCCAAGGTTTTTTTTTAAGAAGGGGTGTCACCCAAGCTTTTTTGATGCTAGTGGGGACTGTTAGTGAGGAATGAGGCGTTGACAAATTCTGTGCTGATCGGTGTAAGGGTGGGGGCGCAGAGTTTCACTAGGTGGGAAGGGAATTGGTCTTCTTTACAGTTGGAGGCTTTACGTTTCGTTATGGGGTCTAGTACTTCTTTGTGAGAAACTGGTGTGAATTGAAATGGGGGGCCAAGAGTGATGTTTGTTGGGGTCACTGCTATGGTGGGTGGAGTTTTATCTGCTAGGATGGTTTTTTTACTATTGATTTTGTTTTGCAGTAGGATTTTGGATGATAGGGCATTTTGTATAGTAGTGGACCAGTCTTTACTAGTGTTGGTAGGTGCTGTGGTTTGACAGGGGTTTTCGAGCTCCAAGGATGGTGAACAATTCTTTACTGTCTGAGGACGCATTGGTAATACGAAGGTTGAAAGCATTGGCTTTTTGGGTTATTGACCTTTTGTATTTTTTTATTGGCTTCCGCAAAGGCTAATGCTGAATCTGGGGCGTTTTTCTTGTGGAGGTGTTCGAATGATCTTTTTATGCCTCTTAGGGACACAAGTTCCTCGTTAAACCAAAAGCAGGATCGTTTGTCGGGTCTACGGGTTTTGGTAGTAATGGGAACAAGTAAGTCAATGGTGTGGGTAAGGCTTTGTTGGTATTCTGCTAGGTAGGCAGGTTTGTTGGTACCTTGTACCGTGTTGGCTAGAGCTGCACTCAGGGCTGGAGTGAGGCTGTCAGATGAGAGATTTTTAATATTTCTAGTTTCAAAAGTTTTTTTTTTTTTTTTTTTTTTTTTTAGGAGTGATGTGGTCTGTGCTAGCATTGTCTATTGTGACGTTAATTACGAAGTGATCTGACCATTTAACAGGGAGGATGGAGTCGATGGAGCCTTGAGAGTGGAGCGTGAGGAGCCAGTCCAGGGTTCTTCCTTTGGAGTGGGTTGGTTTGTTTATCAGCTGAGCAAAGTTAATTTCTGACATGGCTGTATGGAAGGTTAGAGCATCAAGATCTAGGGGATCATTGTATCCTAGGTTGAGGTACCAAGGACTATGCATTTGGTTTTGGGCTTGATGAAGGGAGTTAGAAGTAGAGGGATGTCCAAATCAGGGTGGGTGTTTTTGTTGGGTGATCTATACACTACCAAGAAGTTGGTGGTGGTTTTGGGGTTAGATGTATACTTTACATATAGGAGATCGTAACCCTGTATTTGTTCTAATGGGCAGTCTGATTTCCAGGGTGGTTCTGGCTATTATGGCGACTCCGCCTCCTTGAGTGTTTGTCCTATCTGTTCTGAGGATACTAAAGCCTGGGGGGGATATCAAGAGCCAATAGTGGGCCAGCAGCTGGGTGTAGCCAGGTTTCGGTGACTACCAGCATATCAAGATGTTGGTCCTCAATAAGGTCATGGATTTCTATTGCATGGGCTCCTAGTGAGCGAGCGTTGATGAGTGGTGGTGTGTTGCCTAGGTTGGGGAGAGATTAATGGGCTTGGTTTGGTGTTTGAGAGGTGTGTTGTGGTGGCTTTTGTGTTGGTGGTAGTTGGGGGTGAAGTCTGGTGTGGTGGATGTGTTGGGAGTTGTGGTGAATCAAGTGACTTGGGAGGTTTTAGTTCTAGTCAAGAGTCTATAGAGTGTCAATATCCAGGATGGGTGTTGTCCTATTGTTGGTGCTATTGGGTTGTGTGTGGAGAGGTTGGGATTGAGGGTCAGGATGTCTAAGGTTGCTGTATTCTTAGTTATGGCAGACAGTGTAGGAGGGTACAATTTGTGTGGGAAAGGAGGGAGTGAGGAATGGGGTGGGGCAGGGGTTAGGGAAGTGTCATTGAAATCCTAGTCTGGCTAGGCCTTCATCAATCTTAATGAAGGGTCCTCTTGTGCACAGTGTGGAGTGGGGTATTATGCAGAAGGGGGGCATGATGTAGTCAGCAGAGCCAGCATTATAGTAGGGGCTAAATGGGCTGAAGTAGGGTTCAAAATAGCATTTGGGCACATAGGCTAAATACAAATACCCAGCACAGGTAGGAGACATGCTGTTGCAGAGCACAGTTAGCATTTGGGTAAATAGGCCAAGTACAACTATCCAGCACAGGTAGGAGACAGGCTGTTGCAGAGCACAGTTAGCATTTGGGTAAATAGGCTAAATACAACTATCCGGCACAGGTAGGAGACAGGCTGTTGCAGAGCACAGTTAGCATTTGGGCAAATAGGCTAAATACAACTATCCAGCACAGGTAGGAGACAGGCTGTTGCAGGGTTCTATTAGCAGATAGTCATAGGTTAGATGCAATTGACCATCAATAGGTAAATAATAAACACAGGGTTGTAACTATCATGACCAAACAGTTTATGGTCTAGGTTAATATATTAATTTTCCCAAACAATGAATATTCTGCTTCTTGAGAAGTCAGAAAAAAATAGGAAACTTCCAGAGTGAACAATTAGGGCAAACTACATGTATATATTTAGTCATACATATTGTTTATTAATGTAAACAAAAAGAGGTTAAAAATGTTTTCATTATACATTGAGCTTAAGTAAAGAATAATGGTTCTGAGCAGTGCCATGAAAATGTACACAAGATATTCAGACAAAAACTTAAACAAAGGAAAACAAAAGGGTGACCACTTAAATGGTTAATGTTTACAAACAAGATAATTCAAGATATAAATGCAATAAAGGATAAAGAAAAAAAGGAAAGATACTTTCATATTAAAGCAAACAAAATGCACAATTAAAATCAATGTTTGAAATGCTGAATCAAACTTTCTTGTGGACAAAGGTGCCTATCCTTTGTATGTACTCATGATCAGCATTTGATCATGTTTTGAATAAAGCTGCCAGGGTAGGTAAATAGCAGGCTAAGTAGAATGGCAAGTATAGCTTGGGCATGCAGGCTAGTTGTTGGCTGCAGGTTGTGAAATCAAACTGGGGTAGGTGGTAAGGGGAGTGGGTTGCCATTGTGATGTTGGGAAAGGCACCGGGCAACTTTGTTGCAAGCAGTAGGCTAATCTGCTTGCGGCGGTATAAAGATAAGGGTGCTTGCATTGGTCAGCCAACTTACTTCGCAAAAGTTTGGAGAGATCACAGTCCACTGTTATTGGTGGGAAGAGTCGCCGCTGCTTTCCGGGGGCATGGATGCACGCGGCCTTCCGCAGACAGCCACAGACAGGCCCTTGTGACGGCGGCCCTTAGGATCGGGCGGCCGGCTGCCACCTCCGGTCGTGGGCGGTTAGGGAAGTGGAGGAGCGGCCCAATCAGCTTGTGGCTGAGGTCAGGCAAGGCTTCTGGACTCCTCAGGCAAACAGCGGCCATTTTCGGATGGACGCAGGCCGAGGTGCTATCAAAACAAATAGCAATGCCTCATAAGCTAAGGCTTACATGCGCTCACGAATGGGGGCTCTGCTTACTTGAGCGCCGGATGCAGGGCAAAAGCAAGAGATGCCTCTGGTGATGGAATCATCGTCTGAGTCGTCGCAGGGCTGGTTCTGGGCCATGAATCAGCCAGAAGGGGGGGGGGGGGGGGGTCCTGCCCTTCCCAGGTCAGGGGCTGCAATATAGATTCCAGCCGCAGACAGGCCCTTGTTATATTCAAAGCCCTGACTCTTACCCATAAATTCATCCACCTCTCTGTACCGGTTTACCCATCACAAAGAATCTAACCCGCTACATCTACAAGGCCAACCAGAACACCCTACGCAAACATGCTCACTTTGCCCAGAGTAAAAAGAGCCGGGGCAGGAGGCGCTAGTTTCCCCTACCTTGCCTCCCTACATCGCAACGCCCTCCCTATGACGCTTCCTGCCAAAGCCTCACTCAGTGCCTTCCGCAAAGGTATAAAAACCACTGTTCCTTTCGCAAAGGTATAAAAACCACTCTGTTCGCCTGATCAACACCTCAGTCCCCGGGGACTACTCGCCACATCTCTTGATTAACCTGCAAATGTACCTGGAACTAGCTGACTATTAATTTGCTACCAATGTACAATATGTAAAATGTAAAAAATGTATTTTGTACCTCCCTGCAACTAAGTTCCCTACAAGTAACAGCGTCACGATGCACATTGGCTGTTTGTGCGCTATACAAATGTAAAAACCAAATAAAACATATGCAGAAATGGGAAAGGGACGTAGGAAAATAACTGGGCCTGGGGTGAGAATGGAACCAAATCTGGATACAAATGCACAAGAGCTCAAAATGTGTCACTAACAAAGAGGGAGAGATCAGAGTGTGAAAATGGTGGTACTTGACACCAGAGACTCTAAATAAAAGCAACCCAGAAATCCCATCACAATGTTGGAGAGGCTGCTCAGACACAAGCACATTGATTCACCTTTTATGGACATGTCTAAACTACACAGTTCAGGAAGGAAATCCTAGAACATATCTGATATAATCACGGAACTGTCAAGCTGAACTATGCTCTCACCTACTCACAGCAGCAAAAATATTGAAACACCCCAAAGGCCCGGTAATTCCGATGTGGTGGACAAAATGCTGGGATATTGCAGTCGCAGAATAATTAACAGCCTTCCACACGGAAACGGAAGTAATTTCTACAGTTTTGGGTGCCCTTTGATTACGCAGAGCAAATTCTGGGTGTTACAAAACGCTGGATGGCGAAGCAGGACTTAAACGTTAGCCGCGAACCTGAGGGACTCACTCATAAGCCGCTTAACGAACTAGTGATCCCGAAACAGATGGAATCGCACTTGCAACTCCCCCTCTTTAGCCCCATCCCCATTAACACTGAATGCAACCATTGTCTCCAAAGTGCACCAAGACTGAGTAACTATGACATGTGTATTTCTGCGCCCTGTGATTCCCCCTAGACTTATTTTATTATTGTTTTTCTATAACTCAAATTCTGTTTCATGTTGCATTGACATGTTTTGAAAACCTCAATAAAAAGATCTGTTGAAAAAGACTGTCAGAGCAGGAAACCAGCGCAGAGATGTAGCTATTTGCATCAGTTGCTGCAGCCGGGATCATGGTCAAAGGTGGCAGGCAGAACACTGGTTTCTTTGCAACATTCCAAAGGGAGGTGGTTTTTGATGAGCACATGTCACTATCTTACATTTTCTTTAAGGAAATATAGATCAGGGGGCTGATCTTCGTTGTTAGGTCAAAAGGGTTGCGCAGTGATGTCAAAGGGGTTGTTGTTCCTGGGCTGTCATTTGGAGCATGAGGCACATGCTGGTGGGGTGCAGTCTCCCTCAGAAGAGTGTGGGCTGAGCTGTCCTAAGCACGAAGGGGAGAAGGCAGATGGAAGACCCAGTGCGAGCGCTCTCCAGAGGGCTGCCGTGGGGGTGTTTCACAACAGCTAATCTGAGGGGAAATCCCACCCTTGCTGTGTCTAGGCATCCTCTAAGTGAGCATACAAAGTATAATTGAGGTATGTGTACTTTAAAATCACAAATCTAGACCGATTTTGCATGGTTTTCTACATATCAGGCATCCCGTTTGTTCCCCACTCTACTGAAGTGAAGTAGATTTCCCTATACGAAATCAGTTGCCAAAAAAAAAAAAAATAATTACTAAGGATAAAAGCTACTGCTCTCGGCTAGGTGTAAAGTTTGTTACTTTGTGTTCTCTGCCAAGTGAGGTGGGAGAGAGTGCTACAGTAATTCTCTGAACTTCTGCAGGGACCACCACCTGGGGGTGGGGGCATTAGAGCAAAACATGTGCTAAATATTGCTGCTTAAATTGTAAAAGCATTGCATCATTTTAACAGATTGTAAAATCAGCATGGGCCAGTGAACAAAGGTATATATATCTCTTCTGTACATTACATGTGCTTTTTGTTTTATTCAAGAGTGTCAATTACTTATTAAGTGCTTGCAAAAGTAGTAAGTTAGCCTTGGTCTGATGTGTTGTGGTTCCTTGTGTTGGTATTCAGACTGATATAAAGCAAATGGCATATTCATTTTACTGCAAGTGGCAAATTCATATTGCTGTGTGTGGTAAGATACAAAGCTAAGTCGGTCACTGTAAATTGTGTTCTTCTAAGAAGCTCTAAATGAATAGTCATATTAGGTTTATATGGTAAATGTGTTCCGAGATGCTACCAAATGGGCATAACGTGGTATTGTAAATAAAATACAATGGCATGAAGTTATGTTCTAGAGTGTACTAGGTCCAGTCTTGACTTACCATTCATGGCCCCAGTGTAACAACCCCAGGCATTTCCTAGACTCCCACTATACTACAGAAATACCATCAAAAATACCACCAAAACTTACCAAGAAATATCGCAATCATAGAGTGTGAGCTTGGTTGCTACAAGGGAAAAGAGGGAACCTTCTATATCACTTCTGCTAGAAGTTTGGTACTGTTACTAGTGAATTGTTATAGGATCAGAGTGTTCTTGGTGCTTAGTGAGAATTTACGTGCTATCTTCTGGGATCTCTTGCAGGGAAATGTATGATAAGCAACGCATAGAGCTACAAAGAGGGTTTTCTTTTTGATCTGAGGCAGTGCACGGAGTGCTGCAGTGATTTGTATCTTTAGCCTCAAGGGGTAGTCTAGCTACCACAGTTTGGACTCCACTATGCCAACAGTCTTAATTACAAACATCTACGCAAGACAAAGGTCCTGCTAGCAGAGGGATTACTGCAATGGTCTTGTGAGGGAAAGGTCAGATCTTATGAGCAACAGTTGGAAGCAGCCACTTATGAGAGCTTTAACCTGTAGCTCTAGTATTAGATTACAGTCACATTGCTTCCCAAATACTTCACACAGTTGAAGTGGGCAAGGTCTAGTTGGGTGTTATTGCACTGCAAATCAGTAGCTCAATGCAGGATGAGTTGCGCTCCAGCTGAGCGGTCAAGAGCCCACATGTGAAATGCCTGTGTTATGGCAAGGTGTGTCCATCAATGGATCGCTGGTTAGTTTAGACAATGTGACCTCTACAATAGAAGCAAATCTCACATCAGGAGCGGTGGTGAAATAGGTTTGAATGTTCAGAACCTTTGCATACTTTGCGAGGTGGTGATGTAAAAAGGAGGAATTGCTGTGGTTAGTTCTCAGTGAGGAAGGAAGTGATCCAAGAAGGGCACTCCTTCAACCCAATATTCTCCAATTGTAGCAGGATGTCAAATTATCCTATCGAATGCAGCAGAAACATCTAGAAAACAGGTGCACGCACGAGTTTGCATTGTCAGGACGCCTCGCAGGATCTGCACTCAGAATGGCACACTGGAAATTGCAGTGCCGGCTGCTGCATCGAAGAATGCAGCAGACACTTCACATGGTGCATAGCCGTCAGAACACCAAAACCGGACACCATCACGTCAACGAACCCCGCTCACGCCAGAACAGACAACTCCAGACGGGTTTAAAAGCACAGCAGTCTCCCATCCCGGCGCTTCCGATTTAAGTTACGTGAATAGCATGTTGCTGTGTTATTTCCTGATATTTCCATGCTTGCTTCTCTTGATCTCCGTGCCTGGAAACGAGTTCCTGCCCATTTCTGTTCTTGTTCCACAAAGTGCCTGTGTACCAAGACTATACCCGCTCTTGTTCCAGTTGTCCTGCACCAACGTGTACTGAGACATGGCCCGTTTCCTGGACCGTCTTGACCAACCCTCTACTGGATTTCCTTGGATTGTTTTTCCTCAAGGTTTTCTCAGTGTATTTTTGTGCTCGTGGACTGGGCCTTTCTATTTTTGTCCATCTATTGAAGGATGCCTTATTTTTGTGGGAACTACCTGCAAACCCTTGAATGCTCTGGATTCTGCATTATAGGGACAGTGCCCTCATTGCGCCAGAGTTAGCTCCTCTTGCTTCATATTGTACCTACGCTTTCTCCTCTCAATCGCCACACAAATGATGTTTGATTTACTGTCTTCTTGCCATCGTGCCAGGTAGCTATTCTTCATAGATGGAAAGCCGCAGTGAATGGGGGAGACTTCTCCATTTACCACTGTCCTTTTTTCAGATCACAGATAGCATCTCCTGGTTGTGTTCCCAGCCTTTTTATCTGACCAATGAGCCTACAATGGAACATCCTGGACGGCTGGTGGGTCAGGAAAAAAAGTCCCTGTACAGGAGCCCCATTAGACCTACGGTTGGCTCCATCTCCAGATTAGCCTATCCGTTCACAATAGTTATTTAGCATATAGAAAATTAAGCAGGTGTGGATTCCATTCTAAGTGACCTGAAACCGATTCCTAGAGGTTGTCAGTCTCTACATTCTCAATTTGCCAACTGCTTCTGGATTGTTGTGGAAAAAGGGTGTGTGTGACTGGGATGGTCCCCTGCTCAATGAAGGGATTAAGGCATAGGAAGGCAGGTGCTAATCTGTTGCTTAGTTTTATAAATGTTGGCTGAACAGGGTCTCCCAGGCTTCTTGAATTTACATTTCAAAGAGTGCTTTGGGGTGGTAAAATGGCAGAAAACAGTTGAGGATTGCATGGAAGAATGTTTTGCTTCACATGTTGGGAAGGGCATGGTTAGTTAAATGTAGGAGGATTTCAGTCAGCTGAATTTTACTATTGAAGCATAAAAAAAAAAGTTTACCTGTAACTCCATTTCTCAAGCGTTGGTATCTTTCATGGATTCACATGCTGTGAATATTTCCAGTCAGGCTGGGAAACGTCGGTAACTTTAACCTAGTGTTTTCCAATGGAAATCTGATACCTTAGTGTCCTATTGACATCTTTTTGGGTGCTTTAGCCTACACCAATAAGACATCTGGTATAAATAGCTCCGCCCCACAGCTTCCCTTCAGATGTTAACCCCCAAAGTAGAAGAAACCTGAATAAAGGTTTGACTGCACGGGCCACCGTCAGGCGCATGTGAATCCATGAAAGATAATGCTGGCAAAATGGAGTTACAGCTAAGAAACTACTCCCTTCTCCAGCATTGGATCTTTCAGGGATTTGCATGCTGTAAATATATTACATATCAGTATGGAGGTGCCTGGTCAAAGGTTTGAAACCAAAATGATCGAATGCAATAGGGTCGAGTCAATAGGACCGAAAACAAAAGGGTCGAATTTTTGGGGCACCCCAAAAAAAAAATATTCAACCCTCTTTTCGGTCCTTTTGATTCAACCCTATTTTATTTTGATCCTTTTGATTCGAACCTTTGACCTATAACCGCAGTATGACCAACCACTGGGGGTTGGTGACAGGCAAACCAACCCCATTGCTCCCAGGCCGTAACCACGAACGCAAAGAAGATCCAACAACATGCAGGATAACAGAGCCAGACAAATACAGAGGCTGTGGTACCCTCTTTTTTGGTAACGGGGGGGGGGAAATGACTCATGAGGGTTGTAACACACCCTGATCCGATTCATACAATCGTAGCTCATTATGCAACATTAGAACGTGATGCTTCTAGCACTTTATAAAAAATGTGAATATCAAAACCTTTGTCATGTTTCATACCCACAGTGTATCGGACCTCTGTTCATTAGATATTGTGGTCGAATTTTTAAACAATTGTAATTGTCTAAATGTTCTCAATTTGTCTCTATTTTTAGAATAAAATCTTTACCTCATTTCTGTGCACTACTGGTGTAATCTAATCATGTTACACTAGGCTTTAGAATCTTGTCAACAACTGATCTGGCGCCATTAGGGAGAGGTAGCCTTTGACTCAGCCTTTTGTTCTTCTGATAAAACCAGCAAGTGAGTAAAATACAAACCCCGGAAGCTGCAGGGCTTACCTTATTGAAACAAGTGTTGGAGGACTGCACTTCCCGGCTGCATATCGCCACATGTTGCTGTCCCAGACAGTCTGGTGACGGTATGCGGCACCGCCCAAGAAGGCGCCTGGCAAATGTCACTGAGCGGTATTCATACAAAATGGATCGTATGGAGTACGGGCCAGATCAAGCTTCAGCGCCCTCTTGACACCCAGGGAATGCAGGGTTCTTTCCGCGGGCGTGGACGCCTTAGCGAAGAATGAGGGCAATGCAATTGTAGCGTGTTTATGAAACGCCAAAGGCACTTTCGATATATAGTGCGGATTAGTAGACAGGAGAACCTTGTCCCTCATGAATCGCAGGTACGGCAGGTCAATGACCAGCGCCTGAAAATCCGAAATCCTTCTGGCAGATGTGATTGCAACCAGAAACGAGACTTTCCACAAGAGGAACTTCAAGGATGCCGACGACATGGGCTTAAACAGCAGTATCATGAGAGCAGAGAACCACATTGAGATTCCATACCGGAGCAAGCCTTTTCTCAGGGGGAAATGTCCGAAAGAACAAGTTACTCCTTACCTGGTAACGTTCTTTTGATGGGATGTTCCTCCGACGTATTCCTTAGCTATGATATTTGTATCTCCAGCGTGCTGGCCTCGGAAAAAAAAATGTCCCCAGTAGAGGGTGCTGTGCGTCGAGTAGGTGTTCGACAGCCACCGTATCGACGCCGTCGTCATCATGCCTATAAATGGCCACGCGCAGCGTCCGTTACTCAGTTCCGTTTTGTAGAGTAAGGTAGTTATTGCATGAATGGTTACTACCCTTGAAGGAGCTTAAGCTGCAACCACAAGGAAAATGTTACTGCGGGGATGGATGGGAGGGACGATAAGGAATATGTCGGAGGAACATCCCATCGAAAGAACGTTACCAGGTAAGGAGTAACTTGTTCTTCGAAGGGATTGTGTCCTCCGACGTATTCCTTATCTATGATAGACTCCCATAGTAGTGGTATGTGATTGGAGGCGGGAGTAAGATGCCATATTACTCTTTAAGAATGAACAGAGTGTAACACAGCTTTGCCAAATCTAGTCTCTTGACTAGAGGAGGAATCCAGGTTATAAAATTTGGTAAAGGTATGTGCAGACGCACATATGGTATGAGACAGTAGGGGGGAGTACCAGCCCTTGTTCCTGTCCGCTACAGGTACCGGTTCTATGGCACCTTTCTCTAGCAGGCCTACAATTTCCTGCAAGAGGAGCGGATCTGGCACTTTCAGAGAGCTGTTCCCCGGTGGATGGCTCTGAGGGATGCGTAGAAAAGGCAGGCAGTAACCTTGGGCAACTGTCTCCAATGCCCAAGCATCTGACGTAATAGCCTGCCATTCCGTCAGATGGTGAGTTAACCTGCCCCCTACAGGTGTCTTGTGATGGGAGACCGCAGAGTGGTTTGGGAGCGGCTGATGCAGTTGCCGAAGGTAAAGCGGCTCCTGCTGATGCGGCTTTCTTTCCTCTACCCCGTCCACCACGGGTACATTTTCCTTGGCCTCTTTGAGCCGGCCGTCCTCTGCCTCTTCCATATGAGGAATAATCGCGAAAGGACCTTCCTCTCCAAGAGGATCCTGAGGGACGAATATTAGTTTGGCGGATTGCAGCTCCTAGTGACTTGGCTGCTGCTTTAGAGGGTTGCAGTTTTTCCAAACGGTCATCCGCCTTTTTACTAAACAGGGAAGAGCCGTCAAAGGGCATATTTAAAAGTCTGGCCTGTACGGGACTTTCTCAACCACGCATGCCTGCGGATTGTGGTACTTGCCGCCATGGCCCTGCTGATACCGTCAGCAGAATCAATGCCAGTTTGAAGGGACTCTCACATTGCATCTTTACCATCTCTGATATTTAAAAATGCGTCCCTTTCTTCTCCTTCCTGGAGGCAGTCAGCCGCTGATGAAGTACACTCCCAAAGAGTGTGGCTGGACCTAGCGAGCGTACAAGTCGCATTAATAGATTTTAAAGCCATGATACAGGCCAAGAAGACTTTCTTAGCCATGGCATCATTTTTTATCATCCCTATCCTGTGGAGCAGTGGGGTATGCAGATGTACTGCCTGATGAAGTTGCAGCCTGGACCACCAGACTCTCTGGAGTAGGGTGTTTAGATAGGTATTCAGGGTCAGAAGCAGATACCCTATATTTCGCTGACAACTTCTTGTTAACCGCAGGGATAACTTCAGGAGTTTCCCAGTTAGTTAAAATCTCTCTGTAAGGCAGAGTGAAATGGAACCACAGGATCCTCCTGTGGACCTTTATGCAAAATGTCAGTGAGGTCATCCTGCTGAAAAACAGGTGAAGGTGCAGACCAACCCATGAATTCTATGATTGACATTAGGGTTCTATAAGGGGTTTCAGCATGTTCCCCTGGGTCTAATTTGACAAATTCCACTTCAGGGGAAGTGTCTAAACCACTTGCTTCCTTTAATACATCCTGAAGGTCTTTCAACCTTCTTTCCTCAGGGTCAAAAGTCTCTGGTTCAGGTGATGTGGTCCTCTGCAGGTCAAAAGGCCTTTCTTTATCAAAGTCTTCCCTTTCCTCATAAATTGAGGTTAAGGGGGGTGTTCCGAGTGAAAAGGGACAAAACTCATTTCTCAAGCAGAAGGAGCCATCATCACTGGCCTTGAAAAGGTCGACGTTGTCGACACTGATGTAAAAATCCTCGAAAGCGCTGTCAAAGGAGTCGAGAAAACTGGAAGAGTCCCCGTAGAACTCGAAAGGATTGGAACCCTGCTTGAGGAGGTCGACGACGCTCTTGGCGTCGTGTCGGAGGCTCTTGGCCTAACCGCTGGCTGCGGAGTAGCCGTGGTTTTTTCTTTTATCGGCGTCGACTCAATCGACGGATGCCTCGAAGAACCCCTCGATAACGGCGCCGATCTATGCTTCGAAGGGGCTTTCGACGATGGCGAAGATGCTTTACTTCCCGATGGCTCATGGCGCTTTCGGGTCCACTCTTTTGCCGGGTGCTTCGACTCGTAGCGTTTAGATTTTTTGGGCTTTTCATCCGGGGTATCACCCTCAGCTGACTTCGAGGGGGTCGAGGCCGCTTTCTCGAAGACGCTTAGCATCTTTTTTTTTTTAATTCCTCCCACTCAGCCTGAGAGCTGTGTTTTGTGGGGCAATGTACTCTTTCAGGGGAACTAGAAGACGAAGGAGATCTACGTCTCTTTTTCGAGTGTCTAGACCTCGACAAGTGGTGGGAGCCACTTGTAGACCTAGACCGAGAATGCTTTAGACGGTGAGGAGACGAATGTCTCTACTCTACCGCAGAAACTTTAGAGGAAGTTAAAACTGACTTACCTCTCGAGCTTCCCCTTACGCTCCTTCAAGGCTTTCACCGTCATGGATAGGCATTCCTCACACTCCAAACACTGGTGTTCGATTCCCAGACACCACAAACAGATCCTGTGAGGATCCGTCAATGACATTTTCTTCCCACAGTCTCGGCATTTTTTTGAAACCAGACCGAGGAGGAGTCGGGTCGGAGCAGAAAGCCATCGAGCACGAGTGTTTTCTCGAGGAAATATGAATATATTTCGACTGTGAACTGAGCAACGGTATTCCGAGGCACACGAAGCGCAGAAAAACGGAACTGAGCAACGGACGCTGCACGTGGCCATTTATAGGCATGATGACGTCTGCGTCGATAGGGTGGCGGTCGAGGAACACCTACTCGACGGACGTCGACGCACAGCGCCCTCTACTGGGGAAAAAATATTTCCAAGGCCAGCAAGCTGGAGATACAAATATCATAGATAAGGAATACGTCGGAGGACACAATCCCTTCGAAAAGCCCTTTCAGAAAGTGCTTAACCAATCTGTCACCAAACAGAACTAGCATGGCACCGTCTGGTAAATCTGAAAATGGCTGCTAAATGTACTTTGCGCACCCCTGCGCCAGATGCAGCAGGTATGCGAGAACCTGGGCCCGTGAAACGTCCAACGGCCACACGTCCGGTTGCTGCTCACACCAGGCACAGAATCTCGCCCATTTTCTACTGCCAGAGATTAGTGGACGGCGCCCTTGCCCGACTCCAGGATCCGACAACACTCCTGTGAAATACCTAGATGACCGTACTCTGAGGGGTCAGGAGCCATGCAGCCAGGCTGAGAGATGCTGCATCGTGATGCCACACTCACATTGTCCTGCGACAGCAGAGTCTTCTCCGCACCGACAAAGCAGCTCTTCCACCATGAGATGGGGATCTGAGAACCACATCTGTCTGGGCCAGAATGGGGCACCCAAGATCACTTTGCACAGGTACTTGCGCACCAACTGGATGGTCCTCCAAATTAGAGGAAACGGAGGGAGCGCATACCCGAAAAGGCCTATCCACGGAAACGCGAATGCGTCCCCTTTTGACTCTGGATGCACCACTGCTGGCAAACAATGGGCCTCACTGGTTCTCGTGTGGCAAACAAGTCGAGAGGGGGAACCACCGTTTCTGGAAGATAGCCACCTGCTCCTCCTTCAGCTTCGACTCATGCAATTGCTCCGTCTCTGGTGAGAGTCTACCTGCACATTCTGGACCCCCGTCAGATAGTAAGCTGTAATGTGAATTCCGTGAGCATTGGCACAACACCTCCTGAGCCTCTGGACAGGAGCAGAGAATGCGTCCCTCCTTCCTCAAATAGACCATTGTGGTGCTATTGTCCGTCAACACTCTAACCACTACGCCTTGGATGCGAGGTAGAACGTATTTCAGTGCACCACGCAACTCCAGTACGTTGATGTGCAATAACGCCTCCTCCCGAGACAACAGGCCCTGGACCGGCAACTAGTCGAGGTGCGCCCCCCCAAACCACCTGGGAAGCGCCCATCACCATCGTAAACTGAATGTCCAACTCCAGCAGGGGCATGCGCCGTACAAGATTGTCTGTGCATGCCTAACATCTCAGGGCTTCCAACAGCCCCTGGGAGATGACCACCTTGTCTGACCATGACCACCTATCTGCGAGAAATTCCTGCACCAGCCGCATGAACAGGCAACAATTCAGAATAAGCGGAATGCAGGATGCCATGGAACCCAGCAGCAACATGTAACTGCGGACCGAGACCAGTTTCTTGGCCCCATCCTGCCACCCTGGACTGCAACTTCACCACCCTTTCGCCCGAAGGCTTCACCATATTGTCCTGTGTGCGAGAAACAGAGCACCGAGAAAAACCAACTCCCTGGATGGCGTCAGATAGGATTTTGCGAAGTTGACGGCGAACCCCAGCCATTGTAACAGGCTCATGGACGCCTGGAGAGACCCCAATGCTCTTTCTGGCGATAGCCACCGTACCAACTAGTGATCCAGATATGGGTACACATGATGCCCCCCTCTGCAGAGGTAGGCAGCCACTGGAGCAAGGCATTTTGTCAACATCGTGGGAGCCGACTTCAGCCCAAATAGGAGGACATGGAACTGGTAATGATCGTCCAACCAGAAAGCGCAGGAACTTGCAATGGTTTGGCCACATCGGGATGTGTAAGTAAGCATCCTCCAAATCCAACAACGCCAGGAACTCTCCCAGCTGCACTGCACGGATTACGTCCTGCAGCTTAAGCATCTTGAACTTCAGGCGTTGCAGATTCTTCAACAGCTAAAATATAGAATAAGACTCCACTTTCCATTGGGCTTTTTGATGACAAAATACCGGAAGTACACCCCATGGCCCCGTCTGACAACAGGACTGTTTCCATCGCCCCTTTCACCAACAGGAGTTCAACCTCCTGCCGCAAGACTGGCAGGTGCGGCTGTACCACCTGCACCCACAGAATTGGGAGTGGAGGTGACCGAGACGCAACTTATCCAGCACCCAGCGGTCCGTAGTAATAACATTCCACTTGTCGACATGTCGCGACACTCTGCCCCCAAGTGGACTACCAGCATGGCAGTCATTGTGGAGACTTAGACTGCCGTCCTTTAGCAGCTGGGGCGGTAGGATCCTTCTTACGTTGCGTCCGATAGTCCCTGCTGCTTTTCTGCGCCAACTGGAACGAGCGCCTGGAACAACTAATATCTGTCACATGAAGCAGCAAATCTGGTATTAACAGAGGCCCCTCAAAATGCCAGAAAGGGGTGAAAAGAACGGCCCATTTGCAGAGCCCCCAGGGACTTCACCGTCTTTAGTGCCTCGTCAATTTTTCGGCCAAAGAGCTGCTCACAGGGCATATACATTACTTAATGCTGGACCTTTGGATGCAAGTCAGTGCAGCGCAGTCACGCCTCACTCCAGGAGAACACCATTATTTGTTTGAAGCCCGACTCCGCCAAGTCCACTGCAATGTTGATCATGTGGTTTGCAGACTCCTCCCCCCTCAAACCAGCAGCACAGCCTCTCCGGGAGATCTAAGAGCGGGGCCAACCACTGCCACATCTCACTGTCTTACCCCTACCGGGCCTTAATGGCCAAGCAATTTGCCGCTTTCACCGCTGTAGCGCACACTGTGAGGACTTTCTACCCGAAAGCATCTTGTTTTCTGGCCTCATTGTCCAGGGGCGCAACACTTGTGCTGGCACCTCGCCTTCCAACTAGCCAAAATGGGGACCAAGAAGACTGCCTTCTGTCGCTTCCCCATGTGATCAAAGAGAAAAGTCTTTTCGTTCCTCAGAAGCCAGGCCAAATTCTTGGCACGCCTTTGCTATCATAGCGTGAAATGCCCCAACATCACCTGAGCCGTCAACAGCAATTGCGGCCCACTGACGGTCATAGCCGTAGACTGAGCCGATGACACCACCGTTAACAGAACGGCGGACTGTACCACAACCATCAGAACCTCCGTCAACGACCTTGTCATTGGTACTAAGGCCTCCACAGGCCTTGCCTTCTCCGGCAAAGCGGACCGCTTGGATGAAGCACCGGAAAGATGTTTCGACAAGTCCCACTGCTGGAAGGGGACCTATGATGGTCCGTAGAAGAGTGCTTTGAGGAATACCCCGCACCCTTGACTTCTCTCCACCAATGCAGACTTCTGCTCTGACTTCTCGGGCCTAGCACTCGACACCTTGGACTGGTTTGGTCTTGCTGTCTTAAACAGCAAAGAGCCACTTTCCCCTTTAGACCGATGCTACCTGGATTCAGAAAAACCACCACCTTTTCCACACCTCAGACGCTGGCACCTCTGTGTGCCACTTCTTGGTGGGGGTTCCGCGGAGACGGCCCTTCGCTACGTCAAGGCCTTCTCCGCCAAAGACTTTCTTCCACAGGAAGCAACCACTGAACCCGGGTAAGTGCCCTTGTTGAGCCAACAAAATCAGCCAGCGGTTGCGGTCTCGTTTTCTGAGAAAATCCACGACAGATCTCACAGGCGTTCACAGAATGATTGTGGTATAGACAATACAGGGAATCTGCATGGCGGTCCCCCTCGAAGACCTTTAGGCCACAGGTTGCACAAGGCCTAAACAGCGATTTCTTCTGGGCCACAAAAGACATTATGGCTGAAGTACGAAAAGCATGTGTAGAACACTAAGAGTAAACACGACGTGATCAACTGTTTGGGGCAAGAGAAGACGAGTACATTGTAGAAAATAGGCTTTGTACTACACTTCCCAGCATCCTGTGGGCAAACGTGTAGTTTAAGGTGTTCGCGCGGCAAGTCAGCTGGGAGCGATTATGTGGCTTATTAAACAGACGGTCACAGCGTTCTAGAAGGAGGAGATCTGGATGATATTGGACGCCGGAATGCTGATTCAGTAGCCCGGGCCACGCCAGTGAGCGGCGACATTCCCTGCAGCAACCTCGGTTCATTCCATGAGTCCGGGTGACCTCGCGAGGCACCCGGACACTCAGATAAGTGGCAGAGCATTTCTTACCTCGTTAGGGAATACCAGTATTCCCATCCCTCTATATGCTAAACATGAGGAATGTGCACACGTGTCGGGTGTGGGCTATCTGCAGCCGGTGATGAGCAATTCTGAGAAGAGTTTACAACATGTGTTTTTGGCATATTACGCTGGCGAGTGCTTCCCATAGTGCTAATGTTTTCTGGGTTTACATACAAGCCTCAAGGGTAAACTAGAGATATTAAGGACACGTTCCCTACATTTTCTGGTGAACACTTTCGTAGCACACACGCCCATGAGGTCAACAGCACACTGTTATTGCTGTTACAGAACATTAAGGACACTGGATTCTGAAATATTACATGCTGAATAGGGGTGGCTCTTCTAGTCAAATTAGGAAGAGTGCTGCTAAATGTCATGTGTGTTGTTGCTAGCACAAAGGGCCAGGTGTCTTGTTTCTTCACCACAGGGAGATTCCCTTGTGTGTGCGCCATACAGCTTACCGTCAAATCCATGCCTTTCATTTTGGTCCTCATAAGCTTTAGGTCTGTTGCCATGTTACATGTTAGTTAAAACCTTGTGATATGTGCACTTATGTTTTGGTTGAGTTGATTAAGCATGTACTAGGATGCATAAGTTATGCAGAGTGGCGTAAGTAAGGAGTAGGAATTAACAGGCTTTGGAGGTTAGGCTTGGGAGTAAAGGGTTTTCAGTAGTCTTTGCTATGTATATGCATATGTTCTCTCCTCCACCTTTCCCTCATCGGTCCACACCCCCCCCCCCCCAAAATCCTTCCTCCCCATTGGCTGCCACGTGGTTACATGTGTTATAAATATCAAGGTGCCCGTGCCAACCACAGGGGGAGGGTCAAAGTCCGTTTCTGTGGTCCGTGAGGTGGGGGGCGGGGGAGAGCGGGGGGTCGATACCCTTTCATTCCTTTAAGTTTTGACAAGACGGTTGAAATCTGAAAGGAAGCCGCGGGGCAGGGCCATTTATACCAGAAGTCCTATTAGCGTAGCCTAAAGCACCCAAAAAGACTTTGAGGTCTTTAAGTTTAATAGGAAAACGCTAGTTTAAAGTTACCAAGGTTTCCCAGCCTGACAGGAAATATTCACAGCATGTGAATCCATAAAAGATCCAATTCTGGAGAATTAGGAGTTGCTTTACATGCAGTGAGGTTCTGGAATACTTATGGAAATAACCTGGGTAGCCCCCCCCCCCTTCTACTGAGCACCATGCACTAACCTGGGGAGTTCCACAAGGCTCATCACTCGGGGAATCAACAACAACAACAATTTGGCATTTATATAGCGCTACGAACCCTCAGGTATCCGAGCGCTGCTCATTACCACCTACGGTGTGTGGTGCTCATTTATTGACATCGGAAGGATGAAAGGCTGAGTTTGGCCCTGCCGGGATTCGAACCTGCGTTAGCAGGCTCTGCACGGATGTCAAAGCGAGCGCTCCACTCGCTGTGCCACTGTCCGGTTTCCTTCACCTATTCAGGCTATTTTCCCTTATTCAAGTTTCTTTCCATTATTTCTCTTTTATCATTCTTTTTTAGATTAGCCTTGTGTGGGTGGGAAGTTTTCTATTGTAGTTGGTTTGGCCTTAACTTCCTGATTCAGAATCCTGGTTCTGACCCAAGGCAAAATGGAGTTTCACAGTGACAGCTCTGATTGGTTAGAAAACACTGCAGAACAATGAACATTCTAAACTGTCACTCTTTGCCTTTCATCATCTAAACCCCAGCTGAGCGGACGTGTGTAGTGGCTGCTCCTGCTTAAGACTTGGGCCTGGTGGATTTTATCCTTCAGGCGCTAGCAGTTGAGCGGCTACTTTCTTGGGAGTTTCAGGAGAAGTTCTCAGCTGTCAGGAATGCGTTTTGAAGACAGGAAACTCTGAAGATCTTTAGGAAATCGTTCTGGAGATAAGTGACTGTTTTACTGCCGCTCTGTTTATCTTAAAGACATTTAAGTGAGAACTCGTAAAATGTTATCTTTGAATTTATATTTTGAACTTTGAGTGCGTTTGAAGTTTTGCGCGAGGTTAACGGGTGAACGCTATTTGTTAAACACATACTACGTGTAATCAAAAACTAACGGTTGAACCTTTGCGCGTGCGAGTGAAATTAGCGCGTGTGTTTTCAAGCGCGTTGTTTCGGAGTGAGAAGTCAATTGCGCTTGTGTTTCCAGCACATGTACTTCCAGGCGAGAGAATTCAACTGCGCGTGTGCTTCCTAGCGCGAGTATTTGTTCGCCACGTGAGAACCCTATTGCGCGTGTGTTTTCAAGCGCGTGTGCTTCCACGTGAGCACTCTATTGCGCGTGTGATTACCAGCGCGTGTGCTTTTTAACGCGTGAACTCGACTGGGTTATAAGGCGCGTGTGAATAGGCGCGGGAGTTCAACAGCGCGTGTGCTTCCTAGAGTGAGAATCTGTTTGCCGCGTGAGAACCCTATTGCGCGTGTTTTCAAGCGCGTGTGCTTCCGCGTGAGCACTATTGCGCGTGTGATTACCAGCGCGTGTGCTTTTTAACGCGTGAACTCGACTGGGTTATAAGGCGCGTGTGAATAGGCGCGGAAGTTCAACAGTACGTGTGTTTATAAGCGCGTGTGTTATCTGCGTGAGAATCCGTTTGCGTGTGAATTCTACGCGTCTTCAACGCAGGAAGTTTTCAACGTGCGAATCTTCAGCATTGAGATCTGCGTGTGTGTTTAGCACGTGTTTCTTCAAGAATTCTCAAACTCTATAGAATTGTAAAAAGGTTTTGAACACTAAAGTTCAAAAGAAAAAGAAAGAGCAAAACTTTCCAGGTTTGCCCAAAATAAGAAGTTGCTGTGAATTTCAAGAGACTCAAGTAAGATTTTCAGCTTCTTTACAAGCTTCTCTAAGAAATTTCAAGAGAAGAACCAGGTATGATTCTTAATTATTAGTTAAGGATTTAAAGTCTTTCCAACTCTAAAGGTTAGTAAGTATTAAAAGGATTTGTATCTGCTTTTCTTATATCCACTGCAGGTTCAGCTTTGGTTAGCCTTGACGCAGTCAGCCTGGTGTTTTGATATCCACTTCCCCCTTTCCCTTCGGGGTGTAGTTTGCAGAGCTGAATTAATATCTAGTTCTGGGAATTACATTTCAGGGGGATTGTCGGGGGTTCAGCAGCTTCCGCGGACACAGGACCTCTCAGCCTGACAGCCACTTGAACATCTACTTCAACTCTACATGAGATATGGAATCACCTACTACAACTATGCAGACATACAAATCTATACAATCAACACTACTGGGAACCAGACCAAACCCTTATCAACTGTCTTTCACAAATAAATTGTTGAGCACCAACAGCCTTAAACTGAACCCGTACAAAACAAATCATGATCTCGCCCAACAACCTGTTGGAATCAACATCACATTCCATGGAGTAGCAAAATGGGAAACTGACCAGAACCTTCCAAAGTAGTTAAACATCTCAGATTATAACTAGACGACGACAACACTCGAACCACAAGTCAATTCAGTTGTAAAGTGCTTCTTCCACCTACGGACAAACTGTTCTTGTCATGACAGATGACTGCAAGTGTTGTGTGGGAAGATAAGGTAGTGCCAGACTGCACCAACAGCATATACCTTGGCATGCTGGACTACCCGACAATATAATTACAGAAAATACAGGACGCAGCTACTCCTCAGACTCACTAAAAACACAAACCAGCACCGTCAACCCTACAATGGCTACCAGTCAAAGTAAGTTTACTTCAAAACCCTTTAACACAAAGCAGTCCACTACCAAGGAGCGGAATTCATTCATCTACAAGCCAAACAAGCTGAGATCCAGCAGCAACATGCTCCTCAAACCAAATATTCAAAACTAAAATTTGGTAGGGGAAGCATTCTCTTGCACATCAGCAAGACACAGGAAATCTGTCCCTTTGGAAATACGGACAGCAGAAAACATGACATTCAAAAAACTAAAAACGGGGCCTTTTAACTTGCCCACCTAAACAAGAGGTACTACGACAAACACCTGACCGTGAAAAGAGATGCCACAACCCAAAATGGAACCAACTAATCTGGGCTGGCCAAATAAAGGCAACGCATTAATGCCAACGACCATACAAGGAAGAAGCAAATCAAAGTAACCTACAAGAAAGCACAAACCTCTCCACAAAACCTACTAAAACTTTCAATTTTCCTACCTCACCTTCAACCACCAGATGAAAATACCTACCACTGCACAATCTTGAAAACAGAAAAAAGCACCCTCTACAACACCCGACTCAACCCAACGTAACAAGTCGACAGAAAAACCACAGCAGAATCAAAACAATCCCATACAGATTCACACACCAAACTCATCAACTAGAAGCAAAGCCAACACAGCGACTGGTTTTTACAAACTGAATCTACCAACAGCACACCAAAAGCTTTATTGCACACTCCCATTCCATCCCACTAACCCCCCCCTAATACTCCTTTTTCATAACAGTGATCGCCTGGAGACCATGAAAATGGCAGAGATGCATAGTATAAATCTCAACTTCGATTTTTAAGGCTTGCTTTTGACTGTGCTGGTCAGAATCAATACTATAAATAGTGCGTTCTCTTGCTTAGCATTGTTTTTTCTGCTCTCAAGTACTGCAGATGGTAGGCCAGTTAGTTTATTGGGTGCTTCTCCAGATTATCTCCAGTGTTTTTGATTAACTTCGAAATTACCTACATTTTCTTCAACTTCTTACATAGGCTAAACCACCATTTTCTTGTCCTCCCTTGTGTCTTACTCAAACCATCAATCCCTTTATGTAGTTTAGCTCGTAACTTAAGCACGGAAGGTAGGAGTGTGTATGAAGGAAAGGACTATGGACTTTTACAGTCATCACTATGGTGACTAACTTTACTATTTAGTATTTTGGTAGGTACCCAAGCCTCGCTAAACAGAGGAGTGTTGGAAACCAAGGATCAGTCCCAGGGAGATTATGCAATAATGCTTGGCCAAAATGTGCTCTAAATTTCAGATCACAACCACAAAGTTTACAGAAGGCACATGGAATCGCCCAAGTGGCAGCCTTGCACATGTCCTCTAATGCAAGGAGTCTTTGAAAGGTCAGAGGCGGATTTAGCCCTCAGAGTATGGCTGGTAGACCACGGCCAATTAGCTATTGTCAACTTTGATGCAGCCATACTTCGATTTGCCACAGGTTTCTTTCTAGGTAAAATGTTAGTGCTCTGGTCACATTCAGAGAATGTAGTGCCATTTTTGCATCAGTGGTGGTTTTTAAAGGAAAGCAATGGGTTGATATTTCACGATTAATGTGAAAAACATCGCAACTTGCTAGACAGGATGGAGGTGCTCTCAGATCCACCTTATATCCAAGATTAGGAACAGCCTATAGTTAACTTGTCCTATGGGCAGGTGAGACCCACCAAAAAGCCATTTTCAAAGTAACTAACCTCAAATCAGATGAAGTCATTGATTCCAAGGATTTCTGCATTAAAATTGTATATTTGGGTCCCGTGGCGAAGATTTCATTCTTGGAGGAAATAATTTTGAAAAGGGAACTGAAATGTCTAGACAATTAGATTTAAAAGAAAAGGCAGACCTTAATCCAAATATGCACCGATAAACTGGTTCTGCTAGTCCCCACAGAAATATCAGTTTTAGCCAAGTACAGAATGGACAGATAATCTGATACCTCCAGCAAACCGCGACCCCCTAGAGACCAATGACAAGCTGGTTGATTTGCTCACATACCGGTCTGGTGGATATCTTTCTTTCAGCTTTAATGAGATCCAAATCATTCTGAGTCACAAAACTCTAAACAAAGCCCCCAGGCATCTAAAGAAAGATTTGGGTGTAGAACAAGCCTCCACTTTGAGTGGGCCTGTGTAAAGTGGGAGCGGCCAGGCAGGATGCCTTCAGGTTCTTAAGGTCCTGGTAAATCTGCAAAACAAGGGGGGGTCTGGGAATCTCTACCCGCACAAACACAGCCCAATGACCTGTTCTTGGGCAAGTAACCCCTGGGAGAGACTCTACCAAGTCTTTAGCTCACTGTCCCTTTCACAGAGAAGCAATTTCCCTAGTAAATATGTACTGCCCATTTCAGAGCTATCAAAGGGATGATACCCCAAGACTGCTTCAAATTGTGCAGAACCTTCGAGAGAAGCAGGAAAGGGGGGCAACATGCTCAGAGTATACCCACCACAATGCGAGGGAAGGCATAACCCTGAGATTTCGGATTGGTTCTCCTCGAAGAATTTAGTGGGCTCTCCGTTTCTTTAGGTTACAAATCAATTTAAGAGTCGAGTGCCCCAGGCCTTTACGGTGGGAAGACTTCCCTTTGAAGTTCCCATTCAGAGCATGCAATTGTATGCTCAACTAATAAACTAATAATTTCCTTTCCTGATAGATGGTGAGGACTAACAGTGATCCAGGTGCCAGGTCCAAATCTCCACACAAAAGGCAGATGGTTTCAGCTTAGTTTTCCCTGTTTGTTCTTGTAAAATATGGCCCTGGTATTGTCCAGGGGCAAGTTCTGATCTATGTGAAGATTGAGCCGGAAGGCCTTTGCCGAGAAAGTACCTTGAATGGCAAATAGTTGAGAAAGTACAATTCCTCCAAATCCCAGAGGAGCATGCACCTCCCATGAAACCATTACAATTCACCAACCAGTCAGATGAGTATCAATGAGGCAGCAGGGCAGTGAGGAAATGCCATGTGTATACCTCCTACAATCCTGGCAAACAAATGAGGATGAGCCTAGGAGCTGCAACTGCTCCACAAGGCCCTTTTATTGTACTTCAGATGGACTTCAAGGCTATCAGCATATTAAGTGCAAATTGGGCAAATTGGATGCGGAGACCGACATCACATGGATACATGTCCTTCCACAAGCACTCCTGAGCATAAGGACTGCCCCAGGGAGGATGGGGTTGTCGCATTTTGAAATCATAATGGTGTGCATTCATATGTAGGATATGTTTTGTCAAGATACATGTTAAAGTATGTGCTTTTCCCAATTCCCCTTCCCATCCACATGCAAGTTTCCTAACTATCGGTGACACCAACACCCCCTGCCTATCCACAAACCAACCCTCCCTCCCTTCCGCTGACTTGTCCCTGTATTTATTAAGATCAGGACCCCGTGCCAACCAAGGCGGGAGGAGTCTACTTTATTTGGCTTCCGTGGCTAGGAAGGAGTTGTGCGATACTCCAGGGGTGTGACAGATGTGGCGCAATTGCACTCATCTGAAGAGGGCCACCGACCCTGATCTGTGTTCACCACCAACTGACTTTGGGAGCCTCACCAGATTTGTCACAAGAGACTGAGCAACAGGTATACATTACGCAGCAGCAAAGGGCATTGGGAATGGACAAGTCCTCTCACCCCTCTGAAATGCATCACGAGGCATTATCACCTAAGGTGTTTGTTTTGTTTTATGATTTATAATGCGCACCAGACCCAAGGGTACGGATGAAGCTGCATATCAGCAGCCATGAACAATTGACGGCATATTTCCAGAGTCCTGACCCCAAGCACTTTGTACATTATCTCACTCATCACCCATGTCAGTCTGGATGCTACAAGTGTGGATATATGGTTCCTGGGTTCATTTGCCAGGATTGAGCAGAGCGGTGTAGAGTACTCGCGAAGAGCGGTGTTAGAGAAAGGAGATACTGATTTGGTGGGGAATAGGATTAGATGTGACCTAATGGTGTTTGGAGTACAAAAGTATATCCAACATTTCATGAGAACATTATAAAACCAGGGTGTGATTGTGTTAGTGAAGTTTTTATGAAGAGAAATCGAGAAAAGGAGTAGAAAAGCGTAGCTAAGGCATGGCCATTGGAAAGTGTTATTTATTAGTCATTGGTATGCAGCCTTTACACAAGTGTTTCCAGGAACGACCAGACAAAGGGAGGTGGGGCAGTCAGTGGGGAAAAAAAACAATTGGTCCTAAGCCTTGTGATATTCGGACTGTGCAAGTGCAGCAAACAAGTGCAGGGGAAGGACAGGGTGGAAGGGCTGGAATAAGGTAGAGGGGTAGAAGTGCCCCAGGGGCTGGGCAAGTGCTGAGGGGAGCCCAAGGAAGGAGAGTGCAAGGGGGAACCAGGGTTAGTGGACAGCTAGTGAGGGGTAGATCAGGATCAAGCTGTTTCAGGAGGGTGCCCAAGGGCAAGTGCTGAAATGGGTGCGCTGGAGTAGACTGGTCAAGAAGGGTCTGTCACCAGTAAGACTCATAAGGGACCAGTCGCAGCGGCAGGGGGAACATTAGCATAGGAGGGGGAAAGGGAGCGGCAAGGAGGAGAAAAGGAAAGTCTTCTGAAGCATCAGGAACTTAAGGAGATCTGGCTCAAGTCAGAGGGGCTGGGGGCCGTTCCAGAGGGCGGTTCCTGCCAAAGAAAGATCTACCCCCTTCCCCTCCACTCTCTGCTTGGCGAACCGTCTGATTAGCAGAGAGAGCTAGAGGACTGAAGGACTCTAGCAGGGAGGTATTTATGGAGAGAAATTTTGATGTAGCGGGGTCCCAGGCTTGTGAATGATGCAGAGGGTCTTTGATCTTTGCAGTCACCGGGAGCCAGTGGAGAGATTTCTGGGCTGAGAGATGCAGTCCCTCAGCTTGAGGCCAAGGATAGTCTTGCAGCCCTATTCAGAATTAGTTGAAGAGGGGCAAAGGGAGGAAAGGGGCAGACTGAGGAAGATAATGTTGCATTAGTCAAGCCTAGAAAGAACCAGAGCTCTGGAGACATTGAGCTTCTGGGGAATGGTGAGAAAAAAGTAGAATGCCTCGGAGGAGGGGGAGCTGAAAGTTGACTTCTTGGCAAGGTTTGTGATGTGAGGGGAGAAGGAGATGAGTCGAAGATGACTGATTTTTTGCCTCACAATATGGTTTGGGGGTGAGGAAAGATTCCCATTCATGTGCAATTTTCCCTCCAGTTGTATACCCCCCCAACTTTTTAAACACAATAGTCTGACTACCAGAGGAGCCCAGCCTTCTGCTGCACTCCTCTGGGCTTTTTGCTCACTTTCTATGGGGAAACTGACACGCCCTTAAGACTGTCCGTTCTGGGAGACTGTTTCCCTTAGTCATTTCCAATGGTGCAACCTTTCTGCAACAAGTGTACAATGTACCTTCCAGTACAGTGCACTTGGGTCTATTCGTAATTTCCAAAAGGCCCTAGATACTCTTGAAGGATTTTTTAGAAGTGCAGATGTGCCTTGGACAGGGCTCGTGGCAACTTATTTTGCATAATTTTAACCCTTTCCTGCAAGGTAAACCAGGTTTACTGCAGTTGGCATTAACAGGTGGCCTGGCTGCAAAATGGCCATGCCACGAGGTTCTTTGTCCTGTCCTTTGGCCATCTTGCCCCTTCACCTTCCCCAGGTCGAGCCGACCTGGTCAGTCCTTATTTGGGCATGCATTTTCCCGCAAAGCACCAAGCTTTCTCAGGCTTCTGCATGCCTTGTGTGCGCCTCCAGGATTTGGGCTGGAACATCTGGTTCCAATACACATCCTGGGTACCAGAGTGTCTGGGTTGCTGTGAATGCTGAGGACCACTGGTTCGTGCTTGGTCCATGTATGGTATGCCTGTATGTGAGTAGATCTCCCTTGGGTCTTCGTTTTGGCGCGAAGGAGATTCTGGATAAGAGAAGGCCATAAACACCCATACCATGTCGATCTCTGGAGTTCACTGAATGAAGGATAGGATCAAGTATCCTGAAACTAAGAAGCTGAGTCGAGGAACCGCTGGTGACCGGCTGGAAGGTTTGGCACCCTGAGCCTGCTATCGTCCCGTGGGATCCCTCTGCATCCGTTCGTCCTAGAAGGTATGCGAAGACGCTTCAACCCATTGGAATAGTGGGGCAACCTAATCTCAGCACCTTCATAAAACCCTGCAAGTAAGCTCTCTGAAGTGTCCCTGGGCCAACCAGTGGGCTGACCAGCTTACACAGACTCTGTCCTGATAGCACTGCCGTTTCGAGTAGGCCCTCAAAACTTGGTATGTCGCTAGCTCTGTGTTCACGGCACTCACACCGAATTTAGTACACTTGGCGTTCCCAGGTCTGGAGTAAAGTGAGTGCACCCGAACCGGAGTATACGTGGTTACAGTGTCATCCAGCCGTGGTGACGAACTTGCAGGTGTGCTGCATTTGTGCCCCTCTTGCACCTGAAGCCTGCTGCAGTGAAACTGGCCTGATCTATCCACCAGGAGTGGATAAATTACCACTGTCCTGTTTGGGAATCAATGCGGCATCTTTGTCGCCGAAATCCTCAGAGCCGCAAAATTGCAGCACTTGAACCTACAACCGAAGAGGACTCGACTGCCGAAGTTTGGTCCGGAGTGTGCCAGGGGTCGGTGAGTAATCACAACCCTAACCGGTGGCCCCTAGTGCCTCCATACATTTTTACGCACGAGTGGCACCTGAGTGCCCCTCTCCTTTCCACTGCTAGTGTGAACTAGCAAAGAATTCCAAACTCTTGGAATCGACTCTGCTCTCAAGTGGAGGCCATCCTCAAATAATGGGAATCTATTAGTCAACACCTCACTCACCTTCCTGAACTGCTACAGACCCCTGAAGAGACCCCGTTATGCCCATTTGAACTACCGCGTGCGCCAGCAGGTCAAAAACAATTTAGCAATAGGCTCCACTCTTCTTAGGGATTGGACTGCCGTCTTAGTTAGGAGTGTGTTGGATGCAGAAGGGACTAAAGACTAGTGCACTGCCCGTTTCCTTCCCCCTTTAGGTTGTGGACCCATTTTGTGCATTAACCCTTTAGACCACATTGGTCTTGTATATGACAATGCATTACTTACCGTAAAAGCATTTCTGATGGTTGTATCTGCTTATATTCACATGCTGTGCATAGGTCCGACATCCAGTGGTCACTGCGGAGTATTGCATTTTGTTTTTCGTAGTCGAAAAGGGTACGTCGACAAGGCGTGTCTAACACTATCCCTATAGTGACGTGCGTTGTACCCACAATCCCACACGAGTCGAGGTCCCCCTGTTTGTATTCTTTCTGCCCTGAGGGAGCCTTCTATACGTGAGTGAGTACAGAAGAGAGATGTAGAAAGATGTCTATGTTCCTTCCATCCGAGCGGGGAGGAAGGGTGGGCGCATGTGAATCTAAGCAGATCAACCATCAGAAATGCTTTTACGGTAAGTAATGCATTGTCTTCTGATGTTTGTTAATCTGCTTAGAATCACATGCTGTGCATAGACTAGCGAGCAGTACCCAGCGTTGGCGGTGGGTTATGAGAAGGAACAGTACAGAAAAGAGGTCTTAATACTGCCTGTCCCACCTGGGAGTCAGATCTAGAGTGTGCATCTAGACAGTGTTTTGTAAAGGTGTGCACAGAACTCCAGGTAGCCGCTTTGCAGATGGACTCAAGGGGAACATTTGCAATGAAAGCTATGGAAGCCCTAGTGCCTCGAGTAGAATGTGCTCTTGGCTTGAAGGGTAGTTCTCTCTTAGCAAGAGTGTAACAGAGTGATGCATAGAACAATCCACCTAGATATAGTGGACTTTGAGACTGCATCTCCTTCTCTTCCTGCTGCCACGAGACAAAGAACTGATCCAGTGTATGCAGACTTTTTTCTCCCAAGTTGGAAGGGTTTTCAAAGAACGTTGGTAGTTCTATTGACTGGTTTACATGGAATTTCGAGATGAATTTCGGTGCAAACCTTGGGTGTGTGCGTAGAACTGTTACGAAGGGGTCTAGGACAGAAAGAGCCTGTAGTTCACTTACTCTCCTAATGGAGGTGATAGCTTTTAGGAAAGCAGTCTTAAGAGTGAGGTCTTTAAGAGTTGCCTTGTGCATGGGTTCAAATGGAAAGTACCACATTTAAGTCCCATCCGGGAGCTGGGTAAGCTATCGGAGGGTGTATTCTCTTTACCCCCTCCATGAAGGCCTTGATAACTGGTATCTTCCACCACGACACTAAGTTGGGAAGTGGTGTATGCCGAAAGTGCCGCCAGGTGGAATTTAATGGAATTGAACACTAGACCTGAATCCAGTAAATGGGTCAAGTACAGAACAATATGTGTGGGAGAGCAGTCAACCGGGTTGATGCTCTTACATCTACACCAGATGACAAATCTTCTCCACTTGCTAGAATAGCAGTGGCGAGTATTAGGTTTTCTGACTTCCCTGAGGATGTCCATACATCTCTGCGGAAGTTGTAGATGTCCAAATTCTATGATCTCAGGAGCCAGGCTGCTAAATTCATGGTCTGAGGGCATGGATGCAGTGTCCTGCCCTTATCCTGTGACAGCATGTTGTACGTGCAGGGAAGTTTCACTGGGGGGGGATAGGGACATCTCCATCAAGTGAGCGAACCATGGCTGCCGGGCCCACATTGGGGCCACTAGTATCATGGTAACTTGTTCCTGGTGCATCTTGTGCACAACTTTGTTGAGAAGGGGAGTCGGGGGAAAGGCGTAAACAAATTTCCCTGACCATTGAATCGCCAGACCGTTCCCCTTGGACTGGTTCTGGGGGTACCTGGAGGCGTAACTTTGGCATTGTGAGTTCTCCAGAGTTGCGAACAGGTCTATTTCCGGGAATCCCTATTGCGTGAAGACGTCCAAGACCATGTCTTCGTGCAATCGCCATTCGTACTCTTCGGGCAGGGGGAAGTCTCTGCTGAGTTCGTCTGCTAGCAGATTGAGTTCCCCTGGTACGTGTTGCGACAGTAGGAACATGTTGGGTCTGAGAGCCCATTTCCATATATTCTGGGACAGCTTGGACAGACCTGGAGAGTGGGTGCACCCTGCTTGTTGATGTAGTACATGGCTGTGGTGCTGTCTGTAAGGACCATCACTGTCTTCCCTGTAGGTGTTCCTGGAAGGCTTTTAGTGCTTTGAACACCGCCAGTAGCTCCAGTAGGTTTATGTGCTTGGATGCTACACTCTGAGTCCACACTCAGTGAGCAGTCTGATGGGATAGGTGAGCCCCCCCCCCCCCCCATCCTGTGAGGGATGCGTCCGTGGTTAGAGTCGCCTCCACCACGGGTGTGGCAAAGGGTTTTCCTATTATCAGGTTTTCCTTTGTCCACCACCGTAGCGAGAGAACCAAGGCCTGCGAGACCACCGCTAGATCGTCCCATTGTCCGCTGGCCTGACACCACTGGCTGTTGAGCTACTCTTGCATTGGGCGCATGTGGTACCAAATAAATACACAACGCCATCATTCCTAGCAAGCGCATTGCTTTGCGCACCGTCACCTCTCGACCTGCCACATATTGGCGGATCTGAAACAGCATGTTTTGGACCCTCTCGTTGGAGGGGAAGACGAGGCCGTCCTTTGTTCGAATTAGAGCCCCTAGGAATTGTTTGACTTGGCTGGGGTCTAAGCTGGACTTCTTCTCGTTGATGGAGAAGCCCAGTTGGAACAAAAGGTCTACAGTCTTTTGGGTGTTTGAGAAGCATGTCTCGTAAGAATCCCCTGTTATGAGCCAGTCGTCGAGGTAAGGGTATACTGGGATGGATAACCTGCGCAGGTGGGCCGCTGCCACTGCCAGTACTTTAGTGAATACCCTTGGTGCAGATGCTATGCCGAAGGGTAGCACTCTGAACTGGTAGTGTTTGCCCTCTAACATGAACCTAAGGTATTTTCTGTGCGCTGGCAACATTAAAATCTGAAAGTATGCATCTTTCATGTCCAGTGTTGTCATGTAATCTCTGTGATAGCAGTGGGATCACTTCCTGTAAGGTCACCATACGAAACTTTTGGGGTTTGACAAACTTGTTCGCTGGGCGCAGATCTAATACAGGGCGCATGGTTAGATCCTTTTTGGGTACAAGGAAGTACACTGAATAAATACCTTCCATTACCTGAGATAGAGGCACAACCTCTATGGCTCCTTTTTCCAGCAGTTGGTCCACTTCTTGAAGGATGGCGAGGTGTTCTGGTGTCATGCGGCGTCCCCTCGGGGGTCTGTATGTTGGGGAACTGTTGAACTCTATACAGTAGCCGCGGGCTACGGTGGAAAGTACCCAGCGGTCTGATGTTATTCCCTCCCATGCTGGAAGAAAGGACATTAACCGGCCCCCGACCGGCGTTGCATGGGAGGGAACGCAAATCTTCACGTCACTTGGTGGTGTTGGTGGCTTGGGAGCCTCTGGGGGTGGAACCCCGGCCTCTCCCTTTGCCACGGCGTTGACCCCTCTGATTGTACTGGCCACTATTACCCTGGTAGTTGCTGGCAGAATACTGTTGGTTTTGTTGCTGGCGTTGTCCACGAAAAAAGCACTTATTACCAAATACCCGCCTGTTGGGGGGGTTTTGAAATTTGGTCTAAGGTCATTGTGTCAAATTCTTTATTCGCGTTCTCCAGCGCGTCATCCACTGCTCTCCCAAAGAAGTTGGACTCCTCTATGGGTTTATTAATAAGGGACGCTTGTGTTTCCGCCTTAAATCTGGAATTGCGAAGCCAGACGTGACGCTTCAGCAAAATTCCTTGTACCAAAGTGCGGCCAGCTGTCTCTGCTGCATCAAGGGTATTCTTGACGATGCTTTGGTTGACCAGAGAGCCCTTGTTAACTGTAGCCAGCAAACGAGTCCTTAGGGGTTCGGGAACTTCTTCGATGTCCTGTTTGAGCTTAGCCCATTGAGCATCGGCGTAGCTTGCAAATAGGGTATTATTATTAGCAATTCTGGTAGAGAATGCTGCAGAGGCGGTGATTCTCTTGGCTAGGGCATACAGCTTCTTCCCTTTATCTGGGGGTGCCTCGCTGGTAGATAGTGGGACTCCTGCCCTTTTCCTGGTGTTGGTCAAGACCAGGGAGTCCGGGATTGAGTGACCCTTAATATATAATGGGTCTGATTGAGAGCGAGAGAACAGTTTCTCAATCCTCGGATTGACCCCTCTCACCAATGCAGGAGTGGAAAGAGAAGGTGAAATACATCTCTTAACTGAGGCGAGGATGGGTATAATTTGGCTAGTGGGGGGGTTTTCCTTGATAATCCTCTCCACAAAATCTGTGTCGGGGGTGACTTCCCCAGTTTCAATTTCGAAATGTGCTGCTGCCTTCTTCAGCAGTGCATTGAAGGTGGGTTGATCGACAGGCGAAGGGTTCCTGACTGGTGTAGTTTCAGTAGACCTGATGACTATACTGCTGCCGCCTGTGTCTGTCGACCTAGCCGTTGACTGCCAGGGATGTGGGTCGCCCTCGCCTGGGTCCTCCTGGAATCCATCCTCACATGTTAGTTTCATCATGAAAACCTTCCTCTTCTTGTTGGTCTTCAACATAGGTGAACTCATCTTCCTCCTGGAAGAAGGTGTCTTCCTCAGTGGGATTGTAAGAGTATATATGTCCTCCTGTATGGGGTTATAACACTTTTGGTATTTAGCCCTAGGACTCTCCAGGGGTGCCTCCCTTGGTCTCTTGGGTGCCCTGTCTTCTGGGATGGACATGAACCTGTCTAGTTTATCCATATATGTCTGGAACCTTTCAAAGGTCCACTGAGGTCAGCCAGGACGGTCTGGGAATGAAAAAGGAGTTTCTTCCTCCTGTAATTGTCTGGTTCTGTCCCATAACGTCGAAGAAAGTGAGCCTTCGTCTTCCGAGTAGCCTTCTCGCGGCGTCGGGAACTGGCCTGATCCGTTTCCCGGCACTTTCGACGTATCTTTGGCGTTGTGCACGGTTTTCGGCGTCTCACTCGCCATACGTCTCTGGTCGTCCTTAGATGCTATGTGCACGAGGCTTTCGGCGATCATTCTCTTCCGAGGGATCAGTCGCGCTATGTAACGTCGAGCCTTTGCTCGTCGAGTCCTTGCCCGTCGAGTCCTTGTTGGCAACGTGAGCGCTCTTGCGATGCGCGTCGCCGGAGGTTTTGGTGCTAGCGCCCTTATTTTTAGAATGCCCAGTCGCCTGTCGCGGAAGCAGTGGCGGGGAGGGCTGACGACCCTTACGGTCGGCGGAAGACGCCGGTGGGCCCGGCATCCCCGTTGGCGCTATGGCTGCCTTCGTCTTCCACTAATGCGTGCCGGGGGTATGTGCTTTGTTTTTCTTCCGTGTGCGTCCTTGTCGCCGGGGTGTTCATCCCCATAAGCTGGGCGTGAGCCAGGCTTGTCGGGGCTGGGGACGGACGAGTGTGAACGCTCCTTTGAGAGGTCTACAGCCTCCGTTACGGGGGCCGTGTAGTCACTGTCCTCGTCACACTCGGCGGCAGCGGGCGAGGAGTGAGGCCTAGACATGGCGTAGGCCGCCCACCTTTTGACCCTGCAGTCTTTTAGAGTTTTGGGCTTTTGTAATTTACAGGCCGCACAGCCGTCCTCTTGGTGATCGAGGGGTAAGCAACGGTTGCACCGTTTGTGCTTATCCTTCCAGGTATATTTACCCTTGCAAAGCGGGCAAAACCTAAATGGCGTCCTCTCCATAGCTGAGGGCAATAGGTGTGACTACGACTTCGAAAGAGGGAGGGGAAAGAGAAAGGAATTCTTAAAGAGAAGAAAGACAGACCACAAAACCCTACTCTCCCTACTGTGTATGGCCGGCGAGGCCTGGCCACGTGTTCAGCAGTGCCGAAGGATCCCCTCCGCTCGTCCTTCCGTCGAAGATCTTGCTCGGCGGAGAAGCAGCTCTGCGTTGAGGGGGGCGTTGGAACTACGTTATTGATATTAATGACAAACGACCAAAGGTCGAAGAAACTATTTTGCAATGTCTCTCTAGGAGCTCCACATAAAGGCGACCAGTAGCTGGGCGGAAAAAAACAATCCGAGGGACCTCGACGCGTGAGGGATTGTGGGTACAACGCACGTCACTATAGGGATAGTGTTACAGACACACCTTGTCGACGTCCCCTTTTCGAGTACGAAAAACAAAATGCAATACTCCGCAGTGACCAATGGATGTCGGACCTATGCACAGCATGTGATTCTAAGCAGATTAACAAACAGAAATGTATTTACATAGGGTTGTATTGGTTTAATAGTATTACTGTGATTTGATGTGTTGTTACTCAAAGGCCTTGAAATAAATGGTATTTCTATTTTTAATATATATACACCTGACTGGCAGTGATTTGTACGTGTCCTTTACTCTGTGCTTATTGAGGTCTTTCAGTCAGCCTTGCCCCACCTGTGACCTAGTTTCGACCGGCGCCAAGCTACTTTGATTGGTCTGGCTTCTCCAGAAGGTTACCCTGTTCCAAGAAACTAGGCTGGCCTCCTGAACCTCTGCCCACCAGGTCAGTTCAGAAATCCATCTCAACAGGGGGGCGCCAAGGAAGGCTGCCAGAGTGGGAGGGAAGCTGGGAGCAGGCGTCCCAATGAGAAGGATCTCGGTCTTACTGGCATTAAGGCAGAGCCTGAATAGCAGTCAGGTAGTAGGGTATGAGGGAGGAGGTAGAGGGAAGCTTAAAGGAGAGTTTTGAGTCATCAGCATAGCACTGGAAGTGAGGAGAGAAGCTGGAGATCAAGTGGGCCAGAGGGATAAAGGTAGATATTGAAGGGCCATGGCGATAAGTACTGCAAGTAGAGTGAGGTGGAGGAGAGGAACTTGGGAAGGTCAGAGAGGAAGGAAAGAGGTCAGCAATGCCAGTCCTCGGTCCATGATGCCAAGAGTATCAGAGTCTGAGGATGGTATGATTGACCATGACAAAGGAAGATAAAAGAATGAGAAGTATCAGAACAGAGAGAGCTGGAACCCAGGTTAGAGATCAGGTCATCACATGTGTTCAGGAAAGCAGTTTCTGTGCCTATGGATGCCTTAAAGCCAGACTGGTGGTCATTGAGCCAGTCAGCAGAGTCGGTGTGGTGGATCAGTTGGGGATGACCAACTTCGCCAGGAGTTTGCCGAGGAAAGGGGTGGAGCTAGGGTGATAGTTAACCGGGTAGGAAGGGTCTGCAGACAGCTTTTAGGGGAGGGCGAACAATTGAGTGCTTGAGGGGCTGTCGGATAAATCCGGTGGCATGGTTACAGAAGTCAGCCAAGGCAGGGGTGAGAGGAGATGGTGGCCTTGATAGTTCTACAAGAGCAGGGGAGCACCTGTTTGGAGGAGGCTTTCATAGAGCTGACTACTTCATTAGAGCCCTCATTCGGTACAATGAGAGAGAAGGAGCGTATGGGGGCAAGAGGGGGAGTCAAGAGAAGCAAGCAAGGAGGGGGTAAGGAGAGAGGACAGGATGGCCTGAGTTTTGGTGGAGAAGTGGGAGGCCAGTACAGGCCTAGGAGGGAAGAGGAGACTGCAGTAGGATTGGCAGGTTCCTTGCAGATTTTGAAAGGTTCAGCTGCGTTGGTGGCCCCAGAGATGCAAGCTTTGACAGGAGCTGCCCTCTTAGAGCGTATGGAGAGTCAATATTGCCTTTGGAGCAGACGGCAGGGCAGTTTGTCAGAGGATGTGCCTGAGGCCTGCCATTTCCGTTCAGCAGCTCTGCACTTGCGTTTCAGAGCATTAAAGAGTCATAAGAGTTGCACTTTGAGGCAGGCTTCATGCGGATCCTTATAACAGGGCCAAGGATGTCCAGGGTGATGGAAATGTAGAGATGGAGGTGAGCAAGTGCTGAGTCAGTAGGAGAGTCAATGGAAGGGGGTGGGCATAAAGGTGGCAGCAAATGCATCGACTGACACTTTATCCTTCGAATGAAGGACGTTGGCAGTGCGGTCAGAGGCATCATCAGGGGATCTGGGAGCTCCAAATGGAGGAGAGGAGGGCAGTGATCAGACCAGGAGTTAATTGAACATCTTACATGCAGTGTGTACAGGACAATGGTTTGGTTCGAGGTCAATTTGGTAATTATTGGAAATATTTGGTCTCACAAGGGTGGGTGCAAAGAAGGGGGATAAGGATAGCAGTAAAATCACTCCCCTCAAACTAAGTCGCAGGAGCCCCCTTCTTTGAATGCACTAGTTTTGGATGTCGGTCGCAAGACACAAGGACAAATAAACTCCCCCTTGTAAGCCTCCCAGCACCACAATATTGATGGGCAGGTACTTAGGAGACATGCAACATATTTGGAAGCCCCCAGACAATGGTTCACCATCATCGGCATTTTTTCCTTTCACAAACAGTGTTGCCGAAATTCCATTAAAATGGGACATCTAAAGAGTGTTTTCATTATATTGCTATCACCAGCAACTGGCTTGTGGATAGAAAATGCAGTTTTCAATCTTACTCAAATAGCATCAACCATTGCACATATTTCAGATTGCTGGATCTGTATGAATGGTTCAAAGCACAGGTCACAAGGCCGACCCTTAGTTTCCACATCATTGGGATCTGCCGGATTGTTAGCACCATGTGCTACATTTTGGTTTACAAATACAAATTTTACAATCCCTTTCCAAATCAGTCCAGAGGGCATGGCCGCTGTGACACTCCAGAAGATGGGTAGAATTTGGGGAGAAGTAGACGGGGACAAACCCTGGCCTCCTGTACTGGATATAGTGTACCCAAGGCAGAAATTTTCACCTTTGAGGCACCTTTTGGATCACTGATTCTGGGGTCTTTATGAACTCCATGGCCGATTATGCCCAGAATAAGTCTGGACAGCTGTCATCGCTGAGGCACGGCAGCAGGGGCCATGGTTATCACTGCGGGGGTCGGGAGCATGGTAGCCCAAGTTGGGTAACCCTTGGTGGTATTGGTTATGTGGTAAACTCGCATTAAAAAAGATACCCTTCAATTGGACATTTAGATGCACAATAGAAACATTATGCCCAGCTATTGGCATTCATGCTCCGGTTAACCGCCAGGAAAGGTCAGCTAATTTACTGTTAGAAAGGGGCACTGGGTTCCATGCATTTGTAAGAGCACTTTTTCCTTGGTTGGGAGGGAGCTAGAACAGTCTCTGGTCAACTTATTTGCAGGAATGGCGGTATTTGCTAATTCAACAGCACACAACCTATTGTCATTGCAGGAAGAGATTGAACCGGTGTCTTGGGACAAAGAGTGCCTGCTGGACCTTCATTCTCATGCTAGACATTGTAGAGAAAAGGGGGTCAAATAAAATAAATATTAGACTATCCTAGATTGACAGTGTTTGTGAAATACAAAGGATGGAATGAGTCGTCCTAGGTATCATGTGCCAATCTAAAGCACAGCCATCTTATATTTTGTAGCACAGTCAAGCAGCTAAACAGTTAATTCTGCTTTTAGTGCAAAAAGAAATAATTGTTTTATTTGCAAGGCGAAAAGACCTGCTTGCTGTGTAATCTCGGCTGCTCTTGTGAGATAATGGAGCCAATGAATTGCTGCGATTTTCTGTACAAACTTCGAAAGCTACATTTTGAATGCATGGATTCTAAGGAACATGGCCTCCGACAGTCTCGGGACGGAATACCCGAGAAATGGTTAACTTACCAGTTGCTGGTAAGAAACACATGCAGGTCGATGCAGTGCAGCACAACATGTCCATAACGAAATGGCTCCTCTGATATGATCAAATGTATGGATGATTGGCTATCAAATTCAAGGCATACAGCAATCTTCCATGTAGTTTGCTGACTGCTATACATACTCCTGATGTCACCTTGTGACTAGCATCTTATATTAACACCATCTATAATTACATTGTATTGGCTTCTAATAAACAAACAATACTGGTCCAACACTTGTGGTGGTGCGTTTCCCTTCCATCCTCTGCACACAGCAGGCTTTCAGGGCAAGTGGAGGGCTGGAGGGCTTTATTCCTGGCCATCGGATCATTCACATCCTTTGCAGCTGATCTGTATGCCATTTTAAGGAAAATTGGGATCGATTCCTACTCAAATGAATGCATCAGATAAGACGCGATTCATCTGCATGTGGAGACAATTCTAATGATATATTAGCAGAACCAATGCAAAGCAGTGACCCTTTGGTACAAAACACACATTGAATATGGGTTAGCAACTACCCCCAATACTACATCCCCAAGTGGGGCACCAAGCAAAACTATATCAACACACCTTGAACACCATAGTAATGAGGAGATGGAAAACAGAACCAAACATTGTGCCAGAATGCCCACGATTAGTGAAATTAATGGTGCGGAACAATAGAACATGCTACCATTAACATACCATCTGAAACGGGAGTAGTGAAACTCACCAACACTACACATAAGACCCACTCACATGATAAGAAATACGAGATCTATTAAGATACATTTAGAAGTGAAGTAATAAAATAGAAGCAGGGAGAAACAAGGAAAATGATTCTGGTGATAAAATATAAGCACCTCTAGTATCACACTAGATGGGTTTGAGTTGCTGGAAAACTTAGTTATTAAAAAATAGTGAAAGTATGGAACGAAAATTTGATGTGCAGTCGCTATTACTACATAAAAGTAACCATAGAGTTAGGAAAACCTTTAAAGAAAGCAGTATGAATTCTGATGATCACTTGAAATGTATTTGCACATCTACTGTAGACATTAGAATACAAGTAATTGAAAGATGAGATGGAAAGGACCCTTTCCAGCAGTAGTAAGTAAATACTGATCCCATAAAACAGACTCCACATACTGTAAAACGCAAGAGCCCAGAAAAACGAAAGTGGGGAAAAAGCAGGGTTGTCAGGCGATAATGTATGGACCATCTCATGAAATAGCTAGACTGGGTGTATTAATTACGCTCATACACATGGAAAAGTTATGGTTGAGAGTAATGATGGAACTACAGTAGAATATAATCCGAATACAAAATCCACTAAAATTGTTAATCAGCAAACAATCTAGAATTGTGCAGAGCCATCAGTCTGAAAACACTAATAAGAGTGGGCCAAACTCAAATCAAAATCCCATATATGACATCAGAAATTATCTAATTGAAACAAAGGACACCTGAGCTACAGAAAACAAAAAGGTGTGAATATATTTCACTGCGTATTAGAGGCAGTACACACTAGATTTGAAGACACTGAGTAAATTATAGAGGTACTAGATCTCAACTACAATAGAACAGGATAAAGAAAAATGAAATGGTTCTGAGATAGACAAAGTATTAAAAGCAATAGTAACACTGACACATCAAGATGACATAAGAACTAAGTCAAAAGATAAATAAATTGAGCAGTTGTAAACAGACGTAACCAATGCTAGATGCACTTCAAATTAGAGCAGTAGTTGGAATTGATCAACATCCTCTAATCAACGGGACAGTGTTAAAAATTCTTCACAATATTGTACCCCACACAAAGAATCAAAAATTGACGATATAATCATAGTGGATCAATTGGAGGATCCTCAATGTAACCTCGAACATCTGGTGCAAAAACAAAAAGACCGTAGAGTACAATTCAGATTAGGATATAAATTGTTCAGGAGGTACAAATGAAACAAATCAAATGACAGCGAAAAGATTGAGAAAAGAAAAAACAAAAGAGTGCACCCATGTGGAAGGCACCCAACGTACGGATCTAAATGGGCTTGAAACAGCGAGAGACACTAAACCTGGTTGAGGGTAAGATTGAGAAAGATGCACACAAATGATTGATCATGAGTGCTACTGGTAATGGTTACCAATGGCCAATTTGCTAAATCTCATTGATAACACCGATGTAATGTGTTCATGGAACACTAGGGGACATGCACATTATGAATGAAATGAGGGCCTCCTGGAATACATCAATTTATTCACTATAGTCGCTCTCCAGGAAAACCTGGATGACAGACATGTGATATTGATGGGATGAGTACTCTTCAGGCAAAGGCTATTAAAGGTCCTCTAGGTAGAGGAAAGGGTGGTTTCTGGCTTTCTGCCCAAAATCCATTGTCATTAAGTGACACCCCCTGGTGTACACCCATGGTTAAAGCAGTTACACTCCACTGCAAATCCCCCCAGGAATAATTTGCTTTTGATAAATATATATGATCCACCTAAGGCTATTTCAAACAAAGCAAACATTGCCACAGTTATTAAATGAATTTAAGTGGAATCTAGATTATGGGTGATTTTAATTCTAGAACTGGGTCCAATTTCAAGTGACAAGATTAATTCATAGCATCAGGACCACACTCACATGCTGACTCCAACAGACAAGAGAAAGGCTGGGCGAAGTTATTCGAGGTTTAACCTAAACATGCTAAATGGGCCTAGTTCAGGTGATGCAACTATGGCATCAACGCGCATTAGTGGTAAAAGCTGCTCCACATCCGACTACATTTTTGTCAGTCAAGAAGCTAAAGCAAATGTTATAGATATGGCCATAGCAATTAGAGAAGAGAGCCATCACCTGCCCCTATGTGTTCTTAGTGCCAATAAGACAGCAGTGAACCAATATCAATTTAATGGTGACATCAAATGGAGAGAATCGCATTGATGGAACCCCAAAAACCTAGAAAAGCAATAGCTGAGCCTGAACTATCTAAATATGTGATTCAATGGGGAAGATGTGATCTTTCTCAGTCAGGCGCTGCCCTTGATTAATTCAGCAAACTGACCCAACTAATTAAAAATGCCAGTGGCATAAAGAGTACGCAAAAAATGGAATCTTGCACATGACAAGTTTTTATGACCATGATATCCAACTAGCAAAAAAAAACTAAGACGTGATAGATTAAGTAATCAAAAATAACCATATCAGAATCATAAATAAAGTACCAAATAGCATAATTGTTGGACATTTCAGAAAACTGATGCGTCAACATAAGCATAAAAGAAAGAATCAAGTATGGAAACAACTAGCTCACTTGGCAAGTAGCATAAATTGTGGAATATTGGATTTACTAAATGGCACAAAGAAAAAGAAGTTGCCAGTTAATATTGTGGATGAAGAAAGTTGGGAAAAAAATGTAGGCAGTACATGAGCCCTAAATGAACCCAGAGATTAGATATGATGAAAAGGCGAAACAGTTAGGATCTGCAAAGATAAGGTGAGTGACATAATATAATAGGAAGCCTATCATCTTAGAGAGCTGCTGGTCCTGATGGTACCTGTAATGGTCTTATTAAGCTATTACCAGCATTGTGGGGAAGTGCACTTCACACATTATTTCAATAAATTGGCCAAATGGGCCAGACGCCATAAACGGGTTTGTTTTGTTTGTTTATTTATTGATATGGCGCACCATACCCAGGGGCAGCAGGGCACAGGCAGAAAGAATATGCGAGGCTTGCAATGTTACACAAATATACAGTTGATAAAATTATAGACATATGCCATTAAGGATTACAGGAATGAGGAATATACAAAACTTCACACAACAATATCAATATCTATACAAAGGAGTGAAATATACAGATATGTACAGGGGCTGTTTGTGGCGAGAACAAAGGCCTCAAGCAGAAAGTGTCAGTATCTATGCAGAGTTGTAAAATGTACAATTAAATACGGGTGTGGTTGGAATTCAAATGACTGACGAGATTCCTTCTAAAGTGCAAATAGGGTTGATCGGCTCTCGGGTTGTGTTGCAGAGAATTCCAAAATGTAGCAGCTTTCACAGGGAAGCTGTTGCCTCCAATGGTGGAGAGTTTGAATCTGGGAATTATCAGACAGTTGGAATTGATAGTTTGTCTGTCTGATGGATGACTCTTTACTTTATCCATCAGATAACTGGGGGCAGCAAAGTTGAGGGCTTTATGGGTTAGGGAGGCCAACGTTAGCGGGGGGATGGGTGGGCTGCTGTGGGCACCCCTTGGGGGGTGCCCGCTCTTCCAAGTCGCCGGCGGGGGCCTCTGCTCTCACTGGTCTCCGATGAGGGCTGGCCCCCTGGTAGGAGCGGGGGCCGAGGATGTCGCGGGGCAAACCAGCTCTCCAATAGGCCCTCCTGGGCCGGATCCACTGAGCGCCGAAGCCCGGGGGCGCAGCACAAGCCACCGACCCCGGTGTGCCGCTTCGGGGTGCAGCCCCAATGGCGGGAAGCAGCCCAAGGCGTCGTGCAGCCCTGCCTGGGCTCTGTGGGGCACGGGAGACCGCTGCAGTCAAGTTTGGGGGGCTGCTCTCCCCAGGCTGTCCGACGAAGCTGTAGGCCTCACCTTAGCCGCGGCTCTGTTTTTGTGCAGAGCCGCGGCGCTGGGGGAGGCAGGGCTCTCCCTCCCTCCGGTCTTCGAGGGCTCACTGCGCAGCGAAGGCGCCACGTCGGGAGACCGGAGTTGGGATTATTCAGGTTCCCTACGGTGTTAGAAGGCTGCGGTGGGGGTTGGCACTTCACTCCGGGGAGTTCTGGGGGGCTCAAGTCCCAATAACGCCACCCTTCAGAGGAGACGAGAGGAGATGCGTCAGTGCATCTCTGCGCCCCCTGGTGGTTCCCTCCGCAGCAGCTTTTACCCAGCTGCTGGCCACCCGCATCGGCACCTTCACCTTAGATGTGCAGGGCTTCTTGTATGGACGATCAGGCAGGAGCTCGAGTACCAGGCTTCTATATGGCTGCTAGCGATGCCCCAAGAAACAAATTAGACCATATTTGTCTAATAAGACTAGATCCCCACTTACATGTGCTCTTGTTAACTCCAAGCTTGACTATTGCAATAGTTTACTTGCAAACATGTCTGCTAACTTGGTAAAGCTCCAGCCTATTAAAAAAATGGGGCGGTTAGGGCCAAGTGAGGAGATGATACTCCTGCTGGAGTCTCACTTCATTGTTTACCAGTTAAACTGCAAATCACCCATAAGATTCTCATCCTGACAAATTTAGGTCAGGGAATACATCCCAGTTCCTTTGTCCTCATCTGAAGGCTCCAATGGAGATATGCTCAGCCACAGAGGTATGGGGGATATGGTGTTTGATACATGGGATCCTTGTTTTTACAATGGGCCAAGAGCTCCTCTTTACTGATAAAGTTCAAAAGCTGAAAAAACATCTTTTTAACCAGAGGGATTAATAGTGGTTTCTAGACTTCTGCCTGGATTCATTTTTGCTCCTTTATTTTTTAGGTTAGTTCGTAAGTTTAGTTATAGGTGTGCTCTGATGCCTATTGGCATTTAGCACGTTATATGAATTAAATAATGGCTTGATTGTGATGCTTTGAAATGGCATGCCTTACTCACTGTAATAGTATTTGATGACTCTTTGCTTAGATTCACATGCTGTGCATATAGTCCAACATCTAGTGGTAATCATGGAGTATTGCATCTTTTTTTCGAAGATCAAATGGGTTGTCAACATGGGCACGACTAACACTATCCCTAACGTGGCGTACAGTGTACCCAAAATGCCTCACGCGTCGAGGTCTCTTTCTGCTGCGAGGTAGCATAGTCTGTGCGAGAGTACAGAAGAAAGTGTAAACCGTCTATGTTCCTTCTACTCCAAGACGGGAGGAAGGTTGGGCGCATGTGAATCTAAGTAGATACAATCAGAAATACCATTACGGTGAGTAATGTAGGTCTTCTGATGCTTGTGGATCTGCTTAGAGCCACATGCTGAGCATAGACTAGCGAGCAGTACCTAGAGATGTTGGTGGGATGCATGAAGGAACTGTAGCAAAGAGGTCTTAGTACTGCTTGTCCCACCTGAGAATCAGATCTAGAGTGTACATCTAGGCAGTAGTGTTGTGTAAAATTGTACAGAACTCCAGGTTGCTGCTTTGCAAATAGAATCTAGAGTAACATTTGCAATGAATGCTATGGTAGCCCCTGTGCCCAGAGTTGAGTGAGCTCTAGACATGAAGGTAAGATCTCTTAGCAAAACTGTAACAGTGTGATGCAGTTTAAGATCCACCTATAAAAAGCTGATTTAGAGACATGGTCCCCTTCTCCAACAGCTGCCACAGAAATTAAAAAATTGTTTTACTTAGTGGCTTTGTCTTTTCTAGATAGTAAATCACTGTTCTCCGCACATCTAGTGTTTGGAGGCTCCTTTCTGCCACATTAGTTGGGATTTGGAAGAAAGTGGACAATTCAATGGACTGGTTCACGTGCAACTTTGAGATAAATGTGGGTGCAAAGCGTGGGTGTGTGGAAAATCCCCTTGTGAATCGTAATGAAGGGGTTCTGAACTGAAAGGGCCTGCAGTTCACAAACTTCTTATAGGAGGTGATGCCCACTAGGAAGGCAGTCTTGTAGGCGAGTGCCGTAAGGCTAGCCTTGTGCCATAAGGCTAGCCTTGTGCAATGGTTCAAAGGACGGTCTTTGCTTCATTTCTCCTCTTCCTAAGTGCGACGACGTTGGGGACATCTATGCTGGCCATATCTCGCTTCCTGAAAACATATTGGAACACTGGGGTAAGCCCTTGTTTAATCCATGATTCGCATGTTGGCGTGGTATTTTTCATGAAATGGACTACCGACCACCTAAATTGAAAAATAATTTGTTTGCAAACATGTTCCCACTGGAGGTGCTGCATTTGGCAATTTACTTTTCATGACCTTCTGCCACATTGCAGGCTTCCTGCACATTGCCTCATTGTTGTCCTTCCAAACATGGCCGCACCATTTTCACTCTGCTTTGCTGCCTTGGCCTGGCTCGGCTCTCCCTTCCCAGTGGTTGCTATTTGGCCCTTAAGCCAATTGGAGCCACCGGGAGGTGGGAGCCATCCATCACTATGGCCCACAACGAAGGCCCCGTCTACTCCTGTCTGCCACTACGCTTCCCCCCCTTACCACCCTGTGATGGCCTGTGTGCAAACGCTGCCCCCTTCTCCCCCCCCATGATGGAGTTTGTGCCCCGCTGACCACTTGCCCCCTGTGATGGCGTGTGTGCCCCCCACCTACTCCCCTTGCCCCTGTGATGGCGGGTGTGCACCCACACCCCCTTGCTCCCGATAAGGTGTGTGCCCCCTGTGATATGTGCACCCCCCACCCCTTGCCCCCTGTGATTGTGTATGTACCCCCGACCCACCCCCTCCCCTCCAACACTAAAAGTTTGTCTGGCCTTGTACGCTGGTGGCCAGTTTTTTTTTTCCATTCTCCTCCTCCCCACCCTTTCCCCTGTTAAATTCCAGTACTACCCCAATTGCCGTCAGGCATAGTAATTCTAGCCGTCTGTCTTACTCATCCTCCTGCCCGCTCCTTCCCCTTCTCTTCGCTCCCATTCAATTCTGGCACTACCTCAATTACTGTCAGGTATAGCAATTTAAGCTTCCCGTTCTCCACCCACCTGCCCTCTTCTCGTCCCCTCCATTCAATGTTCATTAGCACTTACGCCATCATTCGTCTTGTGACCTTTGTGACAGCAGCTTGTTTCTCCCCCCCTACTTGTCTTCTCCCTCACCCCCCCAGCACTATTATGAATCGTCAGCAGAGCTAGTATGTTAGTTGCTTGTTCCTCCTCCCCTCCACCTCCAGCCCCCCTCCATTTGTTAATTTCTCGCACTACATCAACTGTCAGGCATAGTAATGTAACCGCTCAATTTGTCTTTTATCCCTTGCTCCCCTCCTACATTTATTGTTCCTTGCACCATCTGAAATGTTCAAGGCTGATTAAGATTGTTATTTCTCACATTCTGAGTTGTTTCAAGGACTTGTAAGAATAAAACTATTTCTCCTATGTTCCTTCCCTCCTTGACACACATTGTGTATAGGCTCTATACAAATAAACAATCAAATCAATTAGTCTGGTAAGGACAACATTCAGGTCCCATCCGGGAGCTGGGTTGGAGATGGGGGATGCAGTCTTTACACCACTCCATAAAGGATTTAATCACATGATTTTTTTTCCACCACAAAGCCTTGCTCTGGGATGTGGTATATGCTGAGAGCAGCCAAGTGGACCTTTAGAGAATTGAATGCCAATCCTGAATACAACAGGCGAGTTAGGTAAAAGATGATTTCTTTAGGAGAGCAATCCATACGATTGACGACCTTGGTATTACACACCAGGTAACAAAGCACTTCCATTTACTGGAGTAGCATTGTCTGGCGGTATGTTTCCGTGCCTCCGAGTAAGTCCATGCATCTGAGGGAGTTGAAGGTGCGCCAAACTAGGACTTCAGGCGCAAGGCTGCTTCGATGAGTGTTTGGGGGCATGGATATAGTGTCACTTCCTGATCTTGGAACAGCATGTTGTACGGGAATGGCAGCTTCCTGGGAGGGGAGATCGACATTGCCATGAGATGAGAACCAAGGCTAGTGGGCACAAAAAGGTGCCACCAGGATCATTGTGACTGGTTCCTGGTGCATCTTGTGCACTAATCCGTTGAAGGGGAATCAGGGGAGGGTGGGAAGCGTAGGCAAATTTCTGACCAGTTTATCCAGATACTGTTCTCCCTCAGAGTGGGTTCTGTGGGAATCTGAAGGCGTAGTCTGGGCATTGGGCATTTTCAGAAGCGTGGGGAACAAGTTGATCGCTGGGAAGCCCCATTCTGCAGACACAGTGAGTAGAATGTCCTCTTGTAGCTGCCACTCGTGCTCTACAGGAAGGGGGAAGTCTGTTGAGTAAGTCGCCAGAATATTGAGTTCCCCTGGACCAAGGTGAGAGGAGGACCATTGTGTTTGCGTGACCACTTCCAGATGTTCTGGGATAGTCTGGATAGCCCCAGAGAGCAAGTACCCCCCTGTTTGTTCAGGTACATGTCTATGGGGCTGTCCGTGAGGATCAGAAATGTCTTCCTTTGAAGGTGTGCCTGGGAAAGCCTTCAACACACTGAACACTGCTAGCAGTTCCAACAGGTTTATGTGTTGGACTCTGCTGGTGGGGACCGTGCGCTGTCTGTTGAAGAAGGCGAGCCCCCCCGACCCCTACAGATGAGTCTGTGGTAAGAGTGGCCTTCTACTGCTGGGGTGTTGAAGGTTTTTCCCTACAGAAGGTTGTCACTGGACCACCACTACCGAGACTGAACAAGGGCTGTCGAGACAAACACTAAATCGTCCCGATGACCCGACACTGAAAACAGAATCAAAATATCAAGGCTGAGTACCCCAAAAGGAAATACCCCGAACACGGGTTACAAAGGAACATACAAAGTACTTTATTTTATACTGAATCCAGTTACAAAAACAGAGCAAAATCAGATAGCTATCGGCCCTCAGTACAACACAACGAACTCCAGCGTGGTTCAGAGTGTTCAGTGAGAGACGTTGTACATTCGAATGCATTTGACTTTTTATACACTTGGTGGGCACGATGTCCAGCCCCACTTCGGGTTAATATTCTATGTAATACATCGCTGATCTAGGGTTCGTGCCAAGTCTCGAACAACCGCATATAACTGGTTTGCCTTTAATACATGTATCAACAAGCCTATGCAATAACTGTATATCCTAGGATTTTCCGTGCAGGCCTTGTCAAACATTAATACAATGCAGTAAAACAAGTGTTCTACGTTCAGTATTTGAATACATTGTTTCGACATATGCTCGTGGATTAGTTTTGTTGCACGAGTAATCCTTTTACACACAGGTCAACGAAGGACAAGATCTCAGTTCATGACCTCAACAAGTGGCCTGCAGGCAAGTTACATATTAGCTATGTACAGAGGTCAAGACGGCCAGGTTGTATTTTGGAATGACATCGTCCACCATTTTAACTCTCGGCGACTTTTACAAAGCGAATCCTAAAATGGCAGATTGGCCTAAAATGGCGGCTATTTAAGGTCAGGACCTTGCAACACGGATTCTCTCGCAAGCGACTTTCGAGCAGCTTGGCATAGGCCAATATACATATATTTATTGCAATAGGAGGCACGATATAATTTCTCTTGAAAACACCACTGGCTCGAGAGCCACTCTTGCATGGGGGCACATGCACCAATGTGGGCGTGAGGCACCAAGAAGACACAGGAAGCCATCTCCAACAGCCGCATGGCCTTGCGTACGGTCACCCGATAACTGGCTACATAGTGAGTGATCTGGAACATGTTTTGCACCCTCTCCGAGTGGAAGACAAGCCTGACTTCTGTCGGACTCAATGTCCCCAAAAACTGTTTGATTTGGCTGGGGTCAATCTACATTTCTTGTTGATAGAGAAACCTAGGATGAAGAGAAGATCTACTGTCTTCTAGGTGTTCGCCAAGCATGTTCCGTACAAATCCCCCAGTATGAGCCAGTCGAGGTAGGGCTAGATGATGGACTGCCTGCGCAGATTACCCGCCAGTTCCTTCGTGAGCACCCTTGGTGCAGAGGCAATGCCAAAAGGGGAGAACCTTGAACTGATCGTGGGTGTCCAATCATAAACTGGCGATACTTTGAGCTGGCAACATTGAAGTATGAAAGTAGGCATCTTCCACATCCAATGTGGCCATGTAATCCCCTGCTGCAGCAGTGCGGTTACCTCCTAAAGAGTGGTCATCCTGAATTGATGTTTGACATCAATGTTTGCAGGGCGCAGGTCTAAAACAGGGCGCATGGTGAGAACCTTTTTGGATACAAGTATGTACACTGAATGAATATCCTCGTTTACCTGGATTGGGGGAACGACTTCGATGGCACCCTTTTCTAGCACAACCTGAACTTCTTACAGCAGGATGCGCAGGTGTTCTAGCGACAGGCGTCTGCTTCTTGGTTGCTGGTAGCAAGGTGGTCAGAGGAACTCTACAGTATCCGTGTGCGATGGTCTTTTTTACCCAGTGATGTGATCCCCTCCCAAGCGTGGATGAATGGTGACCAGCGACCAGACCAGGGAAGCATGGGCGGGGAGCCGTACGGACTAGTCACTTGGAGGAGGCCGGGAAACCTCGGGAAGCAGGGTTTCTAGCTCTGCCCTTACCCCAACGAGAGCCTCTGTTGATACTGGAAATTGCAAGAGGAGCTCTGTCCAGAGGACCAGTTGACACCCACTCTGAGCCATACTGAACAGAGTGAGTGGGAGAAGGATTGGTCATGAAAGGACCGGCAGGCGTTTGTGCCACCGTGCTGGTTAAAAGGTTTAGCCGGGATCTGGCTGAGTGACTGTCTCATACTGCTTTTTTGCCGTTTCCAGGGGTGTCAACCGCTTTCCTGAATAGGTTGGTTTCCTCCAACGGCTTGTTAATTAAGGTTAAGGAGGCTTGATCCCAGAGTTCAACCAGACATGCCACTTGAGCAGGGTTCCCTGGGCTAGGGTGCGCCTGCGGTTTTGGCAGAGTCCAGAGTGTTCTTCAGGATATTCCGGGTAAACCGTCTGCTTTCAGCCATGACCGCCAGCAGGCGTGATTGGCTAGGCTCTGGAAGTTCCTGGTGGACGTCCAGTACTAGGCCTCACTGAACATCACTATAGCTTGCAAGAAGTGTGGTGTTTCCAATCCTCGTGGAGTAACCTGCAGAGACGGTGACACACTTAGCAAGGGCGCAATGATTTTTTACATACCTTGTTTGGAGGAGATTATGCCAAGGACAGTGGTACCCCTGCCTGCTTGCAAGTGGTGGTTACGACCAAAAGGTCTGGAGTGGCATGGCCCCTAATGTTGAGGGGATCAGGAGGAGGCCAGGTGAAACATTTTTCCGACAGGGATTAACTTCCTGTATAAGCAAAAGGGAGATTAAGGATGGAGCCAGGCATCTTGTAATGGAATTAATTAAGAGAATGGCTTGGCTAACCAAAGCTTTCTCCTTGAGGATGTCCTCCACGAAGTCAGGGGCGGCTTCGAGCGTAGCAATCTTAAAATGATCTGCTGCTGTTTTTAAGAGGAAGGTAAACAGCATTTGGTCAACAGGCGACAAATTTATTTGCAGAGGAGTAGTGGGTGGATCCAGCCAGAGTATGTCCGGGTCAGCATTGTGGTGGTGTGTGCCATGAGCCCTGGTCACCTGCCTGATCCCAGTCCGGGTCTTGATCGACGGGCTCTTGATCATAGAGGTCAAAACCCCCATAAGAAGCATTCTGACCTGGGTCCTCCGGGTCATACCCAAAGATATTAACGTGGTGTTCCTGTGGTTCCTCCAAAGAGGGAAACTGGGCACCAGTGGAGGGGGAAGTTTCCAAGATTTATAGGGGATCCGACATGAGTCCACTTCTCTATGCCTCTTCAAGACTTTATTGTACTGGTCTGAAAAGTTGATGAACTCAGCCATTTTAGCCATACACTCAAGCCTCTCCCTGGTCCATTCTGAGGAAGCTGAAGGGTTGCCGGTGGTTGGGGGGGGGAGGGAAGGGTGCATAGAAGTGTGTGAATCCCTATGTAAGACCTTAGCAAGAGGCTGGGTGGCCTCAGAATATCCCCTGTGGGAAGGGGGATTCCCTGGAGTCCCCGGTGGTTGAAACGGTAGCCGAAAGCTTCTCGCAGAGCTTTGGAAGCATTGATGGCCTAGAGTATTTTGGCACATCTGTAGGTGCTGCCGTGGTAGACGGCACTACCACCACTTTCTGCGTTCCGGCCCCTTTGGTCATGAACGTGTCAGTGGTGGAAGTTTTAAAGGGAACCACCTGTTCCAGAAGAGATTTTATGACCCTTCGCACGCTGCAGTGGCGGTTGTGTGGAGGGCGCCAAACTGAGGCTTGTAAGGCTCTGTCTAGTACTTGATGGGCCTACAGGCATTGAGGCCTTCTTCAACGCTATTGAAGAAGCCTTGTGTGTTGTGTTTATGGACACATGGTGTGTGGGTGTCCTTGTCACCAGGGTGTAACCTCCCCATGACAGTGCGGACCGTGCATGTCGGGACAGACATGGGAGCGCATAGGCTCCTCAGAAAGGTCGATGGCTTCCAAATTGGAGCCATGGCTGCAGATGGATTCCTGGTCTGAAGCGACTACACCCACGGTCGAAAGATTCTCGGCCTGCAGTGCCAAGGCCACCCACCGCTTAGTCCACCTGTCTTTCAGCGTTTTAGGTCGAAAGTTAACAGGTCTTACACAAGCGCTCGTCGAGGTCACGAGGAAGACGCCTGTTAAATTTACGATGGGTGCCTAGGGAAATTTGCTATTACAGGACGGGCAGAATTTAAAGGGAGTCTTTTCCATAGCAGAGGTGAGTGGCAGTCAGACCAGGAGGAAAGGAGGGGTGAAAAATACATTCTCCAAGAGAAGACAACAGGGCTCCCACTCTCTCTACTGTAAAGGCTGGGGCTGAAGGCCAAGGCCACGCAGTAAACAGTCAGAGTAGTCGGGGATGGATGAGTCAGCAAGCAGAAATCCCACAAAACCACCGTCGAGATGATGGTTGAATGCTGACTGAACGACGTAGGATTAGATGCAATAAACTTACGAGCTCTGCATAAGCGACTAACTAGGAGGCGCAAAAAAACAATCTGGTGGGAACTTAACGCGCGAGGGATTTTGGGTACAGTACACGTGCCGTTAGGTATAGTGTTACAGTCGTGCCCATGTCGACGTCCCTTCCGATCTTCGAAAAAAAATGCAATACTCTGCAATTACTACTAGATGTCTGACTATATGCACAGCATGTGACTAAGCAGATCCACAACCATCAGAAATGTCCCAACTACATGGCAGCCATTCCTTGCCGTTAGACAAAAAAGCAAGCATTAGACCAGCTGTGAAAGTGTCGGGTCACTGGCCTAGTGAAAGGGGTGCATTACACAACGCAAAAACAAAGGTGATGGCTGGAAGGTTTAGAATGAATCTTAATCTCTGGAATTGCTCTAGGCAACTCTCCAGACTACCGTTCACCTGCCAAGCCATTACAGAATGGGAAGCCCATACGCAAATCAGGCTTTGTCCCACGCCACTGAGGCCCAACTAGGCTGAAACATGTCTGGGGTTGCTTGCGTTTCCATGCAGAGGGCACCTGGCCCTGCAGTTCGGGCAGGGCTGCTCCCATTGGTGGCAGTACCTGAATGATTTGCATATGGTTGGACCCCTTTTGCAATGGCAGAGACTGGCTACAAAACAGTGGTGTGGAAGGGTGAACCACTGCCATTGCTCTGGGCTGATTAATTCAAAACCTTACACCCATCACTTTTCTGGTTTCTATTACACAACACATACCTCAAGCAGTCTGAAAGTTAATTGTACCACAGCTGTTGCCTAGTTCAGACTCTACTCCAGATTGAAACTATGCAAGGGACACTCAAGGAGGGGCTGGGAAAATGAAGTGTCAAATTAAGGCCATTTGATTCAGGATGATTGTTGGAGTTGGGTGTGCAGAAGGCCAAGTCTTTGCAGCCTGTCCCACATTATGGGTCAGATATACTGAACATGTGCTTAAGTAGTTGTGTAGTGCCAACCAGCCCGAGTTAACCACAGTGATGACTCCCTGGAATGGGCCAGTGAATTAAGAACTGATTTTACAAAACCAGCATCTATGCTATCGGGCAATTAGACTATATTCCTGGTGTAATCGAGTAGGATGTCAGGTGCAGATTTTACGCTTTCTACAATGACTCGATCCCCTTGTTATTTTAACATGGGGTTGCTCTAAATGTTGCCCCCCTACTTATTTTAGAACTAAGTTCTAGACAACGCATGCATAAGTGAACCAAGTGCTCTTTGAGACATTACAATGCTATGTGATTTACTACAGGCTACAAGATTAAACATTGACCCAACAATTATCTAATTGACAAATGCATCTTTCTGGCATTTTATAGTATATTTTATTAACAGAAGCATGCCAGTGGAACTGAATCTGGGACACTAAGGTTGAGGTACAATCTGATAAATTCCCACAATCATGCTAGTGAAAACTGGGCAGATCGTAAATGGATTGGCAAACGGAAGGTATAAGGACTTTGCCTGGTGCAGATCACTTCTAGGTATTACAAGTGCAAGATGAGATTAACAGAAGTATCTGCAGTGTTAGATTAACACATTAGGAGCATATAATGCTTCACCACAATGATTAAAGCTTCAAAAGCACAATCTTTTGAAGCAGTTTACAGTACACCAATAAATCTGAAAAAATAACCAGATCGTTCTGGTAGATTTGCAAGATGCGTGGTAAATGAAACTGAGCTTTGTATTGTGGGCGCATATTTCAAAGCATTGGAAAAAAAAGAATAATTACCTACATGGTCATTTCAGGTTTAGTCCTACCCCCTCCACAACTGACTAAGCCACCATTAACAGGAAAGCCAAGAAAAACAGACCAAAGAATGTAACTTTAAGGAAACAGATAGGGAGGCATGTACGCCCCTCTGCATGCTATCCTTAACCCTGTAACATATCCAGTTCCATACGATTTCTCCTGTTCTAAGCAGTTGTAGCTCGCTATATACTGTGCTATTGAAAGGGTAAGTAGTGCGAGGGAGGTCAAGGACAAACTCTCATGGCCATGAAATACATTTTGATTATGTCCTGCTCCCACCTTCCGTCCAATTCAACTAGAACCAGATTATAATGCAAGTTCAGAAATCTGCAGATATCCAGGTGAAACCTGTGCTTGCTAGTTTGAAGTCCAGTAATCGAGACTCAGCCATCCACCCTACCGAGGTAGAGAAAACCATTGCCACTGTTCCCTCTCCCAATTGCTTTACCCTCATGCCTTAACCTTTGACAGATCACAGGTCCTGTGCAGGCTTCTTCAAAGTGCTCATTTGCATTGGTGGAAAGCATACTTTCCAAACATTTGTTTCTGCACAGTGCAAATAGAAATCACTATCAAAGGCACATTTCGAAGCTTGGCTGCCCCATTCAATAAAGAAAGAAAAAGTGCTTTCTGGGTGTTGTAGCCCATTCACATTAAGTGTATGGGACCATACTGCCAAGCAATTCAAAAGAAAAAGTAAAAATGAAGCATCCCTGTGCCATTTGGTGAACATGTTACTGCAGCACCTGCTCCCCCCCCCCCCCCCCCCGCAGTCTGCCATCTCAATCCCATCCTCCTAGATCAGGTTATAAATCAGCTGAAAAAAGAATGGTTCAGTATTGTGTTTAAGTTTACAGGTTTCGTTTTACTCTATTGAGTATTTCAAATAAGATAACATCCTGCATGACAAACCTTTTGCATCAAGTATTCATTGAAACACCCGTTCCTTCTACACTTTAAACATCTCAGCTTCAATTTTTCATTGAGTTCTCCCGCTCCCCCCAAGGTAGCCTTCAATGCATCCAAACAATTGCTTAGTACCCAAACAAGACATTGAATTATCCATCAGAAAGACTGGATCTAAAAGGCAAACACTTCTAGGACCTGTCTGGGCTTTCCCTCCACTTCACAGAATACCAGGGCATGATCAAATTGTAAAAATATTTAATTAAAAAAATTAAGCATCCAGTTTAGTTGCTGTTGTGGGCTGCCTCCGGTGACCGGGGCAGCCCACAGATGCTGGTGGGATCACCAGACAGGATAGACACACTGGTGGGCAACCGGCGAATCAGTGGTAGGGGGAACACCCAACGGCGCCGGGGATCACCAGGCGCAATCCACAGTGTGGGGGTTCACCCCTAGTCTCCAGCAGCCGCGGCTCTGAGGGCACTTGGGGCCGTGCCGCACACAAGGCCACGACCATGTGGCAGGCCCACAGCACAAGCGACACAAACACAAGTTGCCACTTCCTGGTGCTCTGCTGCTCTCCCTCGCAGCGCCAGCAGAGCCCCTTTTATTAGGTGAGCGTCGTGACGCTCGCGCCAGAAGAAACACTAGACCACCACACAACATCCCTCCTTTATTATAAACAAACAAAATTAACGAAACCCACCGCAAACACTCTACTGGGCTCCATTTGGTGCCTTCTAGTCCACGCACCAAGTGTGCCCCTACATCATCACAGCAAACATTGGGTGCATTCCAGTCCACGCACCACCTAAGAGCTACTTGAAACTCAAACATTATAACACTGCAAAACAAACCGGCGTGTTCCAGTCCGCACACCTCGGGCCCGACGATGGGCTCCTCCGACTCAGAAGATTCCTGGGTCAAACTGGCCACCGGCGCCGCTGCAGGACAAAAATGCAAGGTGATCTTTCCCGCACCTTCCACAGATCTGCCCCATCGTCAGGCAGTCCTGCGGGTGCATAAGATCCCACCCACACTGATGGCATATTGTGGCATTGGGGTCTCGCTTCGGTCAGTCTCCCCTCATCACTCTTCCTCCTGGCCACCTGCCGACAGCAGCTACCTCCTCCACCTTCACTCGCTGCATGGGGACCTCCATCTTGAGGTGGTGTCTAGAGGAGTCCATGACCGAGGCCCGCATCTCCGCCAGTTCTTGGGCCCGGCCAAGCTCCAATATTCGATCGAGGGTGAGCGTCTGGTCCCTCAGGACTTGCATGCATAGCTTCGAGGAGCTGCATCCGTAAATGATCTGCGCTCGGATCTCATCCCCCTCGAAGTTTCCCCAAGTCGCAAGATAGTGCAATGCCACGCAGCTTCCCATGGAACGCATCAAGGCTCCCCTTCCTCCTGCCTTGCACACCTCATCCAGAATCTTTCGTAGTCCCTGTCGACCATGTGACGAAAGTACTCGTTCAGGGCTGTGATGGCTGCACCGTACGATTGATCTCTGGGTGCTAACGTCTTGAACAGCCTCTGAACGGCCAGCCCGGCAGAGTACAGGAGTGTCAGGCGTTTGGTTGCGTCCTTAATTTCCACTGCCGTGAAGTACAACTCTAGGTTCTCCACCCAGGCCACCCACCTGGCCCCCAGACTTGCAGGCGCACCCAAGACATCGAAATGGGTTATTGGTGCCAGCTGACCCCAACATGTCCCCTCGTCGTCCGACATGCTGAATGCCGTTGGGGATGTCGAATGCAGTCACCGGTGTTGATGGATGCCTGCTGTTGCTGGGCTTCAGGTAGCCGTTGATGGGCGCCCGGCGTTCTTCCTGCCCAGGAGCGCACAAGCACTCCAGATGGAGCCGCAACATCTAGGGCCTGAGCAGTCACAGATTGCGGGGTTAATATGACACCCCTCTTCCAGGCAGTCTCTTTCTTTTCCAGGCCTGTATGTTACTGGAGTGTGGCCCAGCCCAGGCTCCTCACCACCACAGCCTGGTTCCCTCTTTGTCCCCCCCCTTGCTAGGGACAATGCGGGCCGTGTGTCCGTATAGGCCACACCCCTCACTGTCTCTGGGGCAGTGATGTGGGTGCACGCCACCTTTTCCTTTTCAGTTCTTAACTTTCACCCAGATGCAGCCCGGGCAAGAGGTTTCCTCCCATCACCCGCCCCGAGCGGGACGTTCTCGCTGACTGGCGGCGAGCTCCGAAAATTGGACCCCGCCCCTTCCCTTCCCTTTGTTCTGGGGCCAGGCCAGCGCTGGGACCATGCCCTTTTAAAAAAAAATATTTTCACCCTTCGGCAGCCCAGGCTCAATGAATGGCATTCCACAGTTCGATGGAGAACGCCACTGCGGGCTGGGGCTCCAGGCCCCGCCCCCTTCCTTTGTTGTAGGGCCTGGCCCTCACGTGGCACACGCCGCAGTCCAAGCTTCTCTCCGGCTCAGCTGACAAAGGAGGGCGGCCGCTCTACTTCAGCGCCGCCGCGGGCACCAGGCGACCCATGTGGCAACACCCGCGCAGGTCCCTGGCCCCCCGCAACGCTGCCGCCACCACCACGTTCTTTTCCCCACACAGCCGCCGACTGCGGCCGCATGCACAGGTCCTTCTGTCCGTCCGCCACGAATGTCAGCCGGCAGGCGCAACAACCTTAGTCGCCAATGTTGTGGGCTGCCTCCGGTCAATGGGGCAGCCCACAGATGCTGTCGGGATCACCCGAAAGGATAGACACGCCGGTGGGCAACCGGTGGTAGGGGAACATCCTACGGCACCCGGGGTCACTGGGCACAATCCTCACAGTGTGAGGGTTCACCCCTAGTCTCCAGCAGCCGCAGCTCCAAGGGCACTCGGGCCGCGCTGCACACAAGGCCACAACCACGTGGCAGGCCCACAGCACAAAGCGACACACACGAGTTGCCACTTCCTGGGGCTCTGCTGCTCTCCCTCGCAGTGGCAGCAGAGCCCCTTTTATTAGGTGAGCGTCATAACAGGACGCTCACACCAGAACAAACACTAGACCACCACAAAACAGTTGCGCTTTCACTAAATTCAGTATTATTACTTGAGTCAATTAGTGTAAATAACAGTATATACTGTCAAGATGTTTATTTTTTTCTTCATTATTGTTTTGCCGTAACATTTTTGAATCGTTTCCTGTATTTAGTTCATAAGGTTTTAGATCCTTTGTCAGGTAGATAGTTGAATTAGTGGCCATTCAAGTGGTCATTCAATTGCAGCCTTGCCTAAATACTGTTTTAGTTCAGGTTGATGGTTCCTTTCAGCTTTTGCTTACTTACACTCAGATGTTGTACATACGGGAAAAAGAAACCTCAGACTTATGCACCCCTTGTTCCCTCCCTCACATCCAGGAGTTCCATCGCTACCACCATCCTGCATGATAGGAGCATGTTATATATATGAATATCCCTCAGGAGTCAGGTTGTCTGCCCACCTTAGTGGCATCATTGTAAGGATCCCATCCAAAAACAATGTCAGCATACTGGGGAGCAGGATCTATATGCATCAACAGCTGTTGCATCCAGGCAGTTATGTTTTACTCACTACCAGTCCCTTTAACAAACTATTCTCCCACCTGGGCCAGTTTCTAAATCTTCATGCGCATACTAGAACCACAGTCAATCTCTCCAAGAGGAGTGCAACAATCTTTTGAAAATCATGATGCAACTCTTAAATGGCCTTCCATTAGCATTCGCTCCTACACCAGTCATTGCTAGTTCATTTGATTTCTCCCATGGTTGCATGTGTATCTTTTGTAGATGCATGCAGTTACTCAGAAAACCTGCTACCTATATCCTTGTAGTAGCCATGCACAATCAGTCTTGCTTCATTAGTGGCAATTAATTGGTGTTGCTCAACTCCACCCTGCATGCTGATATGGTGCTGGGCCCCAGAGCTGGCAGGCCACTACCTTATGCTACAGGTGTTTTAGGGTAAGGACTCCAAGGCTGCAGCTACTTTTTTCTTCTTGCTCCACATCTGCCTTCATTTAGCTCCACTACTAAAGGACACTGGGGAAACGGCACACCTAAACACATGGGGGGAAAAAACGTCTGCCGATTCCGAAATATGGCGAACACTATTTTGTGTTGGTGCATGGATTGCAGGATTGCCACTTAGTCCAATTTTTAGAAATTTACATTGAATGAAATGCCCATACTTTATAGAGCCCAGAGACAGGTGTCTTTAGCACAGATCCACAATTATGCTCCTGTGTGGATTAGAGATCTTTTTCTGGGATAGCCATTGAGCTCCAGAAAAACAGTTCTGCTTCTATAGTAGAAGAAAGAAAACTAGCAGATCTCCAGACAGTTGCATCTGCTTGGCTTGAGAAAAGGGGAAGCAAAGACCTGAGCATGTTAAATGCGCACGTTTCTGGTTCGGTGGTGCAGGAATGCTGTTCCATTACTGCTAGCCCTCGCCAAACGGAGATCTTCTGGAAGAAAGTGAAGCAAAGAGCTCAAAGGTGTCTCAGTTGTGTTGGATTTTCCATGCCCAGAACATCTTCTCAGAATTGTATATGCAAGCAGTTGGTCCGAAGGAGGCAGTAGATTAGTCACCAAAAAAGAGTTGCTAGGAGCAAAGAGTATGCTTCTCAAATAAAGACCATCCTAAGGCTCATAAAACATCCCTGCATTAGAAATCCACACATGGCAGCCATTTTCTCAGGACATGAAATCTGTGGCTGCCTGGGAGAATGCAGAACATGCTCAGTAGGGCTAATTACCCATCGGCCCACACCCCAGACTAATTGTCAACTCTTCAGGACAGGTTGATGGGGCCACATCACCTTCAAACATGGGCTGCTGAATTAATAGGGAGCCATGGCTATGAAAGTAAATGACTGGAAACCAGTCGTGCAGGCTTCTGCACCAGCTTGATGTAATAAGAGGATATCTGGCATAATCTCCCTCTGACAGGATTGTAGAGGTCGGATGAGCCAGTGGTGTTTCACTGAGATACATTTCAGAATCAATGGAGACCGTTCTTAAGGACCTGTAACAGCAGCATAATCATTAAGTGCACACAATTACCAGTACAAGTCCAGTTTCAAGGCACTGCATACAACAAATATATATTACATTACAAATACAGAACTCTCAGAATTCTTGCGCTCTACAATTTATGGCATATGAAAACAGCACAGGTGCTGCTCGAGTAGACTAAGATTTGCACAGTGCATTTTCTAATCAATATTGGCAAAATATTCCATAAACAGCATCCCAAGGTTTGCACCATTTTACCTCCATATGACGCTTTGCAGAATTTGCAACGACCAGTGCATCATTTGAGCTGCATCTGAGGTTTGCAGATAGTTGTGTCATACATTAGATATACTTTGGTCCAACACCGTTTATAATTGTCCAAATGTGTTTAAGCATTTTAAGCATACTTGAATGTCTTCCATTGGCACCCAGCCTAGTTCTCGCTTAGCAGGAGAGAAAGGATTGAATTTCTTCAAGCCACTTCAAGCCAAAAGGTAACAGACACAGCCCAATCTTACACTGGCTGAAGTATACAGATTGATTTCTTCGCGATGGCAACATAAAGGGAAACAATATTGGCGTATCGAGAAGACAATTGCCTAGACGAAGATCTTCAAATGGTGTGCGTTTAATAAGTGCTTGCATCAACTGATGCTATTAGGATGGTAACATGCACTTTACTAAGGCATGAACTTGTGGTTCAAATGCAAGTTGGCTATCGAACACCCAGATTCCTGACCATCTCCACAGGGGACAGAGGAACCTCAAATTGGAAAGCCATAGGAAAGGAAGATTGCTTAGGAGAGCAGCATAGAAGCATAATTTAGCTCACCTAAACTTAAACAATGGCAATTTTCCTGCATGCCCCGCTGCACCACACCCAGGCAATTCTATACCACTAGCCCCATTCTCCTGCCGTTGGAGCGCAACCAGAATCTGGGCATCACCTGCAAACATCTCATTCCAGGCCCCACTTCAACGTGGACTAAGGGATAGATATCCCTGTTGAAGAAAAGTGAAGATCAGGACGAACATTGTGGAAGCAAACAAGATAGCGGTTTGCTCGATTACAGTAAGTTTCCCCAACTGCACCCTTTGCCTCCCATTTTTTTTAAGACACTGAATTAAGATACTATGGTCAACAGTGTTGAGCGATGCAGACAGATCTAAGATCAGTACAAAACTGGGTCACCCCTCTTAATTCCAAGAGTTTGCCCCCAAAAGTACTGTTTCTGTATTGTGGAGTGGCAGGAAACTAGTCTGAGGTCTGGCCAACAAAGAATGTAAGCAAGTTTGACAATTGCAAAGTAGCTTCTCATTCCACGATTTTGCTCAACAGTGCGAGTTGAGTTTCCTTTAAAACATACAGAAAAATCCGATTTTGAAATAAGGCCTGCAGCAAAATATGATCTTTCATACATGGAGGGCAGATTATCCAGGGAGGAGCCCAGTGTACTTTAGTCACATCACTCTATTGTACTAAGAAGCTGTATAATAGATCAAAACAGATTAAGGGTGATGTTCTACACAAAAAGGATGCCCTCTACTTGCATGAATTCTAGGTTCAGCAGCTATCGCCTCATGAAGATTGGTAATTTTAGAAGAAAGAAGTGTGTTTATCAGAGTGCTTTATCAGAGTGCTTTAATGGGAGAAATCTTATTGGTTACTTTCGATAAAGTTGCCAGAGCATGAGACTTAACTGCTTTAGTGCTTGACTGGGCAGAGATACTGAATAGGCTTTTTTGCCAGTTGTATGGCCTTTTTGTAATCTTGAAGATGAGATTAATAATTTTGTCAAAGTACGAACGATTCTGGCGCCAGTGTGTACCTAATCAGCAACCATGTATGTTTAGCTCTGCAAGTTCTAAGGAGAACCAATGGCATGTATTATAGGTCTATTGCGAGAAATATGGCACAATGGCGCTCCACAGAGGTCTGTTGCTAGGCTACAACACATCACTTGCATTGCCGTCGAAGGAGGGCAGGGGCTGAAGATTGGGGTGGGCGTGATGATCAGTGGGTTTGAGGCAGGGCAAAGACTTTGGTGCCGAAACACTGGGGGGTGGGGAAAACCTGTAAGAGGAAAGGGCAGAGACCACTGAGTTAGCCTCAGTCTGTGCAGAAGCCCTGTGGTTGAGGACAAACCAGCAACAAACAGTAATTTTACTCTGAGCATGGGAGCCCCTTTGCAGCAACAGGGAGGTGGGTTTCAACTCAATGATGGGTCGGAGGGCAGAGAAGAGGACCACTAAGTGCCCCATAACAGTAGCCCCTTACATAAGCATGTAATAGAATCTGGTGCGAGTGGCAGTCTGTGGCCAGGGTCCCTAGCACGCTCCCCCCGCCCAATGCCAGAAAGGAAGGGGAGAGTAAGGAGTAGTGTGAAGACTTGTCAGCAAGCCTGATTAGAGATCTTTTCTGGACGACAAGAAATGTTGTAGAAACCAAACTTGATATTAATGAAAAGACCTTCAGGGAAACCCCACCTCACGTGCGAGTGGCCTGGAGAAGGTGAGGATTGCATCACCACAGCACTAGAATTACTCCCCGCAGTGACATGGGGAAGCAAGTCCCAAAGTCAAATGAGCTGGCAATTGAAGTGAGGGTGTGGCGACATGGGATTGTCGTGAGCCACCTTAGCTGGACTCCAGTGAAAGGTCTTCGGCAGGGATAGTACAATGTTAAGAGTAGTGAGCAGACCAGGTGTAAAATCTCAGTAAGCAATTTGAGGCATTACCCCAGTAATTGGCACCTGTGCTTTATTGCAAGGAGAAGCACCCAAGTGTTTATTTTATCCAGACATTGGCTATGTCTTTTGGATGTGAGCTGTACTTTCATAATTAGCAGAAATGGTGAATAATAAGCCAAAAGCGTAGCCATAACATCAGGTCTATACTCCACCACGAAGGTCCAATCGCGAACATACAATGCTAAGAGTATGTATTGGTGCTGGACATCGGACTGGCGAGCTGCCAACATTGAAACACTGAGAAAGGATAAATTACTACAATTAACTGATTTAAGAAAGCCATTAATGTCCTGGCATAGAGGACTAAGATTCAAACTGCACTTTACAAACACGCCAATGACTGAAAAGCTACATAAGGAGTTGGAAGATATTACAGTTTTGAGACCAGATGATACCGAAATCAAAGAATATGAAATCAGGGTATCACACCCTCTGCCCCAGAGGGCAATCTAAATGACTACGTTCAATCCCTCTGCAAGAAAGTAGTTTCAAATATAGCTCAAATAAATTAGATGCATGCATAGATAGTTTACGTCGTATCAAAAGGAAAAGAAACTCACTGGATGTCTCCAGGGACCACATTTATGACCTCAAAGGCCAGATCATGCAGAAGGCATGGCAGTAGAAAAATAATTTTTTCAAGGTAATAAGATATGGTTGTATGGGCAATGGACAGTTATGCAACACAAAGTGGTTTTTCCAAGACAATGTAGTGCCTTCGTTCTTTCACTAGGCTCAATGAATGAGGCTTCCTGGCTTGAGGTGCCAGCAATGCAATTGTTTTGCTGAGAGCTCTGTGGGCTGCCAGATATCCTACCATCACATTCCCGCTATGTCATCCTGTGAAGGGCACAGAGACAAACTGCAGCTGTCGGAACCCACCCGGAGCAGCTGGCCAGGAGCAGAACCGGAGAGCAATAATCCGGGAAACTTGCCAACAAACTAAAGCGCCAGTGAAGCCCCCGAAAAACAGATTGCGGTGCTCCAAGCGCACCGAGTAAGAGGGAACAGGCCGTTCCACCACCTGGCTCCTTCCCCTACCTCATAACCTTCCTGGAGCAGCAGCAAAACAGCCCGATCACCTCTCCCTACAAGCGGGTAGGTGGGGATGGTGCCCCTCGGCTGGATCACAGCACCCTAGACCAGTAGGGAGGAGGGGTGGCTGAGCCAGCATGGGCAGGAACAGAAGCGGCTGGAGCCCTCGAGCTACGCAGCCCATACAGAGGGAGGAGCTGGCAGCTGCCAGCAGCCCACCATACAATGCAATATTAACCCGAACTGCAGCAGGAGCCGGCAGGGGCCCCACATGAGAAGAGGACCTCTCGGATCCTCTCCAGCCACCCCCACAGACAAGGTGGCCGAGTAGCTAAGGGCGCCAACCCTTCCACAGCAAACCGTTGGGGCTGAGGCCATCTCGTAACTGCGAGCCAGCCAGGAGGCGAAGTAGTTAACTCCTTCCCTTCCCCAACGCACAGCATAGGATGGCCCCGGCAGCACTTCCAGCACAGCCACTCTGCAGGACACAAGAGCCCCACACAGTTCAGCCAGGTGGGACACACCCTCTACCCCGCCACCCACAACTTTGAAGGATCACTCCAGGGCCGTAGCAGAGAAGAGACGGGGGGGGTCCTGCTGCGGGGCTCCCCATAGAGATCCCTGGGCCAACAGGCCACAACAGTCTATATTCAAGCCCTCCTAGTGGACATCAAATCGGAGTTTCGAAGCTGCATGACGGAGGTGGCTGTCAAGATAGATGGGCTGGATAATCAAATGGAGGAAGTGGAGCGCCGGGTTGACAGCTCATGGACTTTCAGCGGAAACTCCAGCCTCTAGAGGAAGACAGCGAGGGAATGAAACGCAAGCAGTAGGACTTGGAAAACAGGGCCCGCAGGACTAACATTCGGATCAGAGGGGTCCCTTCCTCAATACGGGACCAGGCCCTGCCGGCCTACATCAGCGACCTCTTCCAGACCCTTCTCCCAGGCTGCGATAAGTCGCTACTCCTGCTGGACCACCCCCATAGGCTGCGAGGCCGTAGCACTCCCAGACAGCTGACGCGCCTGAAGTGATCATGCAGGTCCACTTTTGCACGAAGCAAGAAATCATGCCTGCAAGCCGCACCCAAAAGGGACCCAACTTATCAAGGGGCCTCACTAGAAATCTTTCAAGACCTGGTGCCCACAACAGTTCAGCGGCGCAGAGCCCTCAGGCCCCTGGCAACCTTCCTCCAGGACCAAAAAATAAAGTGCTGGTGGCTCTTCCCAGCAGCGCTCCAAATTCTCATTTGAAGGCCAAGCACGAATAATTCACTCCCTGGGGGAAGCAGGAGGTATCATGGGGGATCCAGTGACCCCAGACGAAGATTAAATGAACCAGTCCCCGGAGAAGGAACAAGGAGCGAAATCGCAGCAAAACTGCTGGATGAAGGTACCCGGGGGGGGTGGGGAGGGAGAAATCCACCTTCCACCTAAAGCACGCCTAAGCTCCCCACCATATAGTGGGAGGAGTAAGAAGTAACCTGTTCTTCATGCCAGAACTCCATCTCGGCACTCAGGCGTCCCACGATATGCCCCAGCCAAGTGGATGAACACACTCTGACCCAAGGCCCTATGGGCCCAGTTTGGTTTGGTTTTTGCTTGCTGTTAATTCACTTGGTTCTCGGGTCATGTTTGGACCCAGACTGGAAAAAGTAAAAGCCTGGTTGCAGCAGGAAAGGACTTGCAGCTCAGCATCAGAAGGCAGATCCCTGCAGACAGCTCCCTCCTTCACACCCCCCCCCCCAACATATTGCTGAGGCGGAGCCTGCAGAGCCTAGATGGTAGATTCATTGCAGTAAAAGGGGAGTTATTTGACAAACTACACATCCTCATCGCAGTCTGCGCCCCGAAAGAGGGCCAGGAAACTTTGTGGAGCTGGCTAAGTGGTCATAGTAGGTGACTTCAATGGAGTCCCAAACTCTCCCCTCCAACAGATAAATCAAATCACCCCTCACCCAAGGACTTTATGATCGACCTGAGCCTCTGTCATTTATTCAAATCTCTGGGGGTCCTAAATAATTGGAGGGTTTTCCAGCCGGAGGCCTCAGACTCCTCGTTCCTCTCTCGTCCACCGCTCCTCCTCGCGGATTGCCATGGCACTGGTTAGCCCGCAACTTCTTTTGTTCATGGATGAAGTGGAAATAGGCACAAAGGTCCTATCCGACCATGCTCCAATAATTCTGGAAGCCTGAACAGCGGAGAAAAATCAACAAGGGAGGTCACCTAAGGTAGCCAAGCTCCTGGGGCTTGCCGCACTAAATTAGAGGCACACTACGCAGAAGACACGGCCCAGACTCTGATCAGAACAAAGCAAAGCTATTACGTGAACAGCAACAAAGCCAACACGTTTTTGGTCAGCAAACTGGCGAAAGCACGACAGCGAAATCTCATCACAGCCCTAAGGGACCCTGAGGGCACAACCCTCTATGGGGAAGAGGCAAAGCTGCAGCTAGCGACATCCCACCTCGCCAGCACACTGACGGCCTCCCCTCGGTCGCCATTGCAACATGAGCAATTCATAGCACAAGTTAAGCTCCTGCACATCCCAGAAACGGATGGATCCGCCTTGGATCTCAATCACAGCCGAAGAGGTCAAAGCAGTGATCAAAGCCCTAAAACCAAGGGCAGCAGGCCCGACTACTTTCTGCTCACATTTTTCCGATCCTTCCTTCTGGGCCCGATGACAACTTCAATTTGTTTTGTGATATAGGCACTATAACTCCCATCTACGCAAGATTCCACCAGGATTATGCTTCTAAAACCTGGAAAAGAGCAAGGAGTGTGCCTCATACAGACCCATATCCCTACTCAATGTGGATGCAAACATCTAATCGAAGGTGCTGGCAAACAGACTGGTGTCGGTGCTGCCAACCTTCATAGATCTGGACCAGATGAGGTTCAGAGGAAGAAGCACAGGGGACAACATTTGGCAGGCCCTCAACCTCATTAAAGTGGCCACCTAACACCAGCAGGAACTTGCGGTACTAACCTTAGATGCCACAAAAGCCTTTGATCGGGTAGACTGGGCCTTCATGCAACTCACTCTGGAAGCCTTCCAGTTTGGCTCAACGTTATGCAAGTTGTTACTGGCCAACTACCAAACCCCAACAATGTCCAAGGATGAACCAAAAGCTTTCGGCCCTGCTCTTACTCTCATGCAGGACGAGATAGGGCTGCCTGCTCTCCCCACTTATCTTCACCCTGATCTTCAGCCTTGTGATGGAGCCATTCGCACAGAAAATCAGTTTGAACGATAATATAACAGGGATGGATCTGAAAGGGCAATAATTAAAGATATATGCAGACAGGATGCTCTCCCTCACCAATAGCCAATAGCCAAACCTCCCTCCCCACGACCTTAGTCGAACTGGACGCTTTCGAACAGGTGGCAGGTTTTGCGGTTAACTATACCAAGTAAGAGGCGCTGGGGGTAAACATGACCAAATAAAAGATCCAACAAGCAACATGCCAGCTGAAATGCAGCACCACATCCTCATACCTAGGGGTAAATATTGTGGCAGATCCAAAGCAATTTTATGCATCAATGCATCAAACTCCCCCAAACCCCTATTCAAGGAACTGGTGGCCGACCTGAAGGGATGGGAGGGCCAGGAAATCTCCCTGCTGGGCGGAGTCACAGCATGTAAAATGAACCTTTTGCCCAGATTCCTGTACTTCTGCTCGACCGTACCTGTTCAACTCCCTAAACAACTCCTTATGCAGCTACAGAAGCAGTTATTGAAATTTGTCTGGAAAGGGGGGTAGAGCTAGGATCCCGCTAATAGTAATGACCGGAGCTGCAAAATGGTGATGTATGGGGTTACCCAATCTTTATAACTACTATATAGCGGCTCAACAAACAAACGCCATCGCCTGGGTTGAGCAGGAAAACACCCCAAAATGGACACATTGAACAATCCAACCCTCCCACCCTCCCTGCTAAGCTCACTGCTACACATCTGGCACGGCACACCGCCGATGGCCGACAAACTTATCTTACACCAGAACCACCCTGAAATCTTGGACCTAGAAACTGCAAAGAAAGATGCTCCCATGGGTCTGGGCCCACTTTTCCAAATCCTAGAGAACCCAGACTTTTCTCCTGGCATGGACATAGCAAACTTTAGCGGGTGGGCTAGGGGGGGGGGGGGGGGGGGGGACTCCAAACTCTCACAACTGTTTGAGAATGGCACCCCACTCTTTCGAGGACTGCAAGAGCTGCTTCGACCTGGCCGAAATGGAGAGATGTGCCTAGATCCGGCACTGGATCTCGCAACCAGCGGTCAGACTTGAGGGAACTACACTCTAGAACACGCGGTAAAGGAGGTCCTGCAGCGGTGGCCGATCACCTAGCTCTATAAACTACTGCAAGATGACATGACAGCTAAGCCAACGTACATGTCCAGATGGGAAGCAGACTTGGGGCAACCCTTAAACAATCAAACATGGGTGGAAGTCTGGTCTAGCATCAACTCCGCCTCCAGATGCAGAACCAATAAGGAATGTACACTCAAACTCCTTCACCGTTGGTACTAACTCCTGGAGCATCTGCACCATTTACAGAAGTCCCTGGATTCAAACTGTTGGAGGCAGTGTGGCACCCACTGAACCTTCTACCACATTTGGTAGGAATACCCGAAGGCGCTAAGAGCTATAACCCGATGAAAATTGCTCATGAAAGGAGGTGATCCTGCTAGGAGCGTCATGGCCGGAGTGCTACCCAAAAGTGGGCTGCACTGCCAAACTACTCACGCAGCTACTCTTGGCGGCTAAGATAACCCTGGCCCGCTAATGGAAAACATAGGAAGGCCCCCTAGTGCCCCTATGGTGGATAGAGGTCTGGGAGACCCTAGTGGCCGAAAAGTGTCACAGCGGCAAAGGAAGAAACAATACACTGCTTCACAAACTGCTGGGCCCTTGATCCTGGAATACAATAGCCAGTTTCCAGTACTAACCTTCCAACCACAGCTGGCAAAACACTTGAACAGTTTCTCCCCCCCACCCCCACTCCCTCCTACTGGCAGGGACACTGACAGGGGAGAGCTCCAGGAGCAGACCTGACCGGGAACAGGGGAGGACGAAGGTCAGTGTTACGCTCACCTGGCTCCTACAGAGGCGTCGAGCGGAACTGGACAGCTGCGATCTCCACCCATGTGAAGCGCAGGGCCGAGATGACGGACTGGACTGGCCCACCTAGCTTTGTTTGCTTGGCCCGTAGGAATATTTTTCTGCAAATGGAGAAAGGGAATTAACCACCCATGAAGTTGAGCTTAAATCCCCCCCACCCCCGCTGTTCCCCACAGATCGCCTTTGATGGCCCCTCTTATAGTCTCACCTGATGGTTTGAAAGGATGAGCTCTCCATCCAGAATTGATAGCAGGAGCGCATTGATAACCAGTTGCTTCACTGGCTCGAAGGAATCTGAGTTCCAGAATAATATTGACTCCGAGATTCCCGGCAAGACACCGTAAGTATAAAGTTCGTAAGAGTTCAAATGCATGACTTTCACTCTTGTCCGATTCCTTGCAGGTTGCAGCTTGACCCTAATGAAGAGTTCCTCGTGGCAACCAGTAGTATTCTGGTAAGGATTTGCATTTTCCAACACAGTTCGATAAAATAATGTCAATATGTAACCTGTTGCTTTCTCCCTTATTCAGGTGCTGAGAGAAAGTATGAAGTCTTGGGGAATAATACCTCCGGCGGTAAAATCAGGTAAGTCTATTGTGGTGAGGATGGTTCCCCTGGTTAGTCCCTTTGTTTCACCTTGCTGTCCTTTTGTTCCCCTTAGGGGCCGGGGTTCGGCGAAGATGCAGTGGAAGCTGTGCCGACCCGTGAAGAGGAATAGTACCCCCGGTGGTAAAATCAGGTAAGTCTATAGGGGGGTAACTAATATTCCTCTGTGTATACCCTTGGCTCACCTTGCTGTTCTAGTCTTCTCCTTAGGTGCCGGAGTGCGGCGGGAACATGCAGGAGGATGCGGTGGAATGTGAAGATGCTGCGAAGGCCGGTGAGTTCAGCGCGGCGCTGCAGCAGGCGAGGCGCATAAAATAACTTTCTTCCAGCTAGAAGGCGCGATGGATCGGGAATCCAGGAAAGGATTAAAGGTATTGCTCTTGTTCTAACCTTTTCTCCTTCTTTCTCCCTTTTTCTAGGAGCTCCAAACTCGAGGCGGGCGTGGCAGAAGGCTGGATGCAGACTTGCAGGCACGGTGAGCATTATGCTGCTGGATGCAGAATAACGCGAGGCGTGTGCTGCTCTTCGGGCGTGGTTTAAATAGCCTCCAAAGTAGTCCCAGGTAAGTATTCCTCCCCAGCCCCGCCCGAGTAAAAAAATAATACCAAAGTAAAGTAGTCCCTTCCAAGCCTCTTTTGGCTTGGAGTTTTTGCAGCATGGTCTGCATCAGGTAAGTTTTAATCTATGAGCCTGGCGCCATAGGCGTCAGGACTGGACCCAAATAGCCCCTAGCAGGGGATGTTGGGCTTGCTTAGGATAACTTGATGCCTGCTTTCGGGGTTGCTGGATGTGCTCTGGGTCCCCGGGGGTAGGCATGACAGCCAGTATGAGCCGGGTAATCTAACATATCTGTCTTCATGTATGGCATTCACATAACCTGCTGTAATTGGTTATAAATAAAGCTGCTAAACAAAAAAAGGAGGCTTCCTGTTTCAGTGAAGAGTCATTGAACCATTTACAGTGGGTGTTGATAACAGGATATGAGGGGGCCATTTGGTAAAATGTGTTAGGATTGTGTTGAGGAGCAAATTGGACTCAGTGCGATTGGATGGAGAAAGGTTATGATTAGTGAGAGCAGGGTTTGTGATGGGTTTGATTTTCTTGGCTTAGAGAAAAGAGGGAAGTGTGGCAGGCTGTGGGTTTCAGTGTGGGACAGGGATGTTGAAAGTGATGACCAAGTAGTCTGACCACAATACCCAGACTTGAATTTACACACAAACCTACATTTCAGAAGTATAGGGTGTTGTGAGCTATGTGTGTAGTCGAGTTAAGCATGGTAAGCAGAGAGAAATAGTGTGATATTATGTATGAGTGTTCTGGGTGGGACCTTAGGTACAAATCGCCAGCAAACATGTTGGTGCATAGCAAACCATGGTTTATAGTGAAATCAGACAATTCATAGTGAAAGTTCAGCTTGTGTGATAGGGCAGTAAATTAGGTGGATGGAGCAGCTGAGAGAAGACTTCAAAGGATGGGTTTGATGGGTGAATGGGGCTGGAAGTCTGAATAGGATGGCAATGTCGCCTCCTGTGGTGTGGGCGGTCTAATCAATGTGGCAGTGTGGTTATAGGAAGACGACAATAGGTATATGGTGGTGTTTCATCTATGCCTGGAAAGGATATCGGAGGTATTTGGGTGCTGCAGTGAAGAATGTGTGCTGGTGCAGAGCAGCAGTTGAGAATGTATGTGAAGAGTTTTTTAGTGGAGGCGTGGAGTGTTACCTATGCGGTTGAGATGTGTTTGCATGTGTCAGGTCTGTAGCAAAAAGGGTGCAAGAGGGAGCACAGAAAGATAATTTACGGCAGTCTTTAAATCTGCCTGCCCTTTTGCCTGGGCAAGCAAGGAAATGTATTTCCAGGTGGACCCAAAAGCAGTCTCAGGATCACTGAACGTTAAGAAGTTGCCTTCATTCTGGAGAATGGTGGCTGTGGGACAGGAGGTGACCTTAGCAGGGATGAGAGAATTCAGCAAACTTAAAGGGAAAGTAGAATGGCGGTAGGTATGCTTCCGTGCAAGCACACTAATTATACAGGCTAGTTGTGGGTATATGCCCATACTGCAGATCGAGCTAATGGTAATTTACTGATCAGCAAGACCTTACTTTTTTGGGCTCAATTTAACCCTGCACGGGGTATGACATTGGTCACATGGAAAATGGTCCTTCTCATTTTCTTCCCCTCCAAGCAGTCTTTCTGGACACAGCTATATTTGCCCATTCCTGTGCTTTCATACAGATGTGGAGTATGGTGTGATGGTAAGACCTATGATGGATGACGACGACAAAATGGACAATGGCTTAGGTTGAAACAATGGTCTAACCATACAGGGGTAGGTGGGGAATTGAGGGCTGGGCGGGTGGATACTTTATGCAAAAAGATAGTTTACAGTCTTAGCTACAGAGGTGTTCTATAGGAATCTCCACATTAATTGGCCATAATTACAACGCCCCAGTCAAGTGCAGCAGTTCATTTAATATTACACAACTATAAATATTGCTCTCCTGCAAGAAGCCCATTTACAGAAGCAGGACGAAGGATACTTTACTCAAATACTCTGAATAGTTTTCCTCTACCGTACATATGAGGTGATTAGCCATCTCATTTGGGGCAGGGCTTCATTTTATAGTGCATGGAAACAAGGACTCAGAGGGGGGGAATCTTTGCTTTGAAAGGTCAATTGTGAGAGATTTGACAAGTGTCCATTTATGCACCAAATTATAGAGATGCTCTCTAAAATAAAACTGCGGGCAGAACTTACACTTTGCTGAAGAGAAATTGATAGAAAATCTGAACTGCACCATTAATGCAGATTTAGACTGGCCAGCGGCCCTAATGTAGGGAACATGCAAGCGACTCCTTTTAGATGGGATACTGGAAGGGGCATTACACAATAGCTTGACACTAATACCACTGCAAGAGATTACAGGCATTTCTCATTGGTACACAAGTTATTCAAGATTACATTGTGCAACTCCAAGAATCAACACTGGTCCAAAAAAATCTTTCCAATTGCACTGCAGTAATTGTATTGCTTGATCTGCTGAACTGTTCTCCAATCCCTCGCCTGCTCTGGAAGCTTAAACAATAGATTGCTCATAATGTAGAGGAAACCACGTCATGGCCTACTATACCGGACACAAGTAAACCAGCAGTATTTATTTTGGATCAGCTTGCAAGGCCTTAAACCTCTGTGGGTTACAATTAAAATAAGTAGGTTGACGAACTAGAAAAATCACGCAAGTCCTCAGGTTTGCTAAAGCTAAAGTGCAGATTGATCTCATGACAAGGAGTTAAAGGCTTTATTAAGTAAGGTGAGTCACAGTATTACAATTGAAACTTTTGGATAATTGCAGCACAGCAGGGAAGCCAACTTTAACATTAGGAAGACTAGAAATGATGTCCCTAAATTCAGATCTGGGAAATCATCACATGGAAGCCATACCAAATCGATGGACAAATTCCAATCAACACTCAAGTAAAATATTTTCTGAAATGGGTAGCTTTACCAACAAAAAACCCTCTGAGCGATTAGCATCCCCAGCAGTGGGAGTTGAATTTAAGTGCGCTTTTAAGTCCATTGCATCTGGGAAGCCCCCCTCACCCCCCTCACCAGATAGCCCTTCAGCACTTTTTTGCAAACCATTTGCAGACACCCCAGCAGCCCATAGTGTCAATTATGATGTGAATATTTTTACTCACAATTTGGCCAAACCAACCATCCTGCCGATCCTCATCCAGAGAACAATCTGGTTTAGTTCGGTAGATATACCTCTGCCAATATCAGCAGAGTCTTATTGAATTCTACACAAAGGACAAGCAGCTGGTGGTTTTGAAAATGTACTAGATATTTATAGTGTGGGAACCCTATCAAATTAGAAGCTTTAATATTTAATCCCTCAAACATTGTTTCCTCTGCATCCAGAAATATCTACATGGATAGAGATAGCAAAAATTCAAGTCTACGAAGGCATGGGAAATATTTAAGAGTTCGGAAGATTGTTGGAAAGATATCGGAATGATGTTCAACATGTATTTGACATTTAGAAAATACAGAGTCTGCTAAAAATGGTATTGAACCCTGCAAAGACTTCATAAAATGTTTGTTCCTCTCCACTTTTCAGAACTGAGTGTTCGATCGGCCCCATTTTGTCATGTAGGAGTATGAGCTCCGCATTTCAACATATAGACTCTGCATTTCACATTCTAACAAGGGTTTGAGTTTTAACGAGGGAAAACGGTGTAAGAATGCATGGACTCAAGAGTACGTGTCTCGGGCTGAATTAAACAGATGCCAATGCACAGAGCACATGCCATAAAATGATCACTTTGCTTCATGATATTTCAATAATCTGAGCTGCACTAAATAGTATACTAACATAATCTAACATACCAATTAATCCAACCCCATTTAATGTAACTGAATACCATAACATTTAGTGCAAATTAGTTCATGAAATAATCTGGATGCAGATTCAGCCAATGCATAATGCTCTAAAAATGGGAAAAAAGTGAATGCTGAATCTGAGCTGTGCGGTAAGCTGAAAAAGTGAAGATCCATTCCCAAAGACAAGGCTTTGTTTTGGAGCATAAGAGCAAGCAAAAGGTTTCATTTTTCTCTTCAGTAATGCAGTTAGCACAATAAAGAAGTCACAGAGGAAATCGCAGGACTCCTAGTGGGATGAACTGGACAAGGGGAGGTGCTCGTGATTGACAAGGGTTTTCATAAAAAGGGTTTGAGGCAGAGCTAGGCAGCATTCCGATTCTTGCAAGGACTGAAAAGGGATAAGAGGGTTGGTGCTGTTGGGCTAAAACTGAAGCCGTTTCTCTCCTGGGTTGGTAACTTTAGAAGGGCTGAGAAATCTCAAGCGAACCTAGCTGTGAATGACCCTGGATCACTGCCAAGCTGAGTCCGAGAAGTTCTCAAGCTTTATCTAGGAATTCTAAGTTAATTGCAGGGCGATTGGAGTGAATGGTAACAGATTAAATATTGCAGTTCATTTTAGGTGCTGCATTAGAGATTTGAATTTAAATGTACATGTAAAATTGTGATTGTACTTCTCAAAGTCTTGCTGTTTTTTAAAAGGGTATTTTTCTTGCCAAGTTCTACGAAGCCAAGGTTGATGTAGCAGAATTTGGCACAGATAGTGCTGAAAGCCACTGCAGAAATTATAACGCGGTTGTACATGTCATTCTGTGTAACTTCCATAGTTACATTTTATGATAAATAAGTTCAAAAAGAAACGAATGACTAGCATTTTATTATGTGTCCGAATTACTGTTAACACAGACTGAGGTCCAACGGGTGGTAAGCCTATTTTGCAGCAGGCAGTAATTCACATTTTGCCAAATGTGGCATAACACAAGGTAAATAATTTGTGGGAGCTGAGCCCTTCAGAGGTGCTAAATGTGTGTGTTTGCAGTGAATTGTTTTACTCCGAGTGTATTTGCATGATTTACATATTTTGAAATCGTGAAAAGTGCCTAATGTTTTATTGTACATACGATACCACAGGAGGGCATGAGCCATCTATTCAGAGTGTATTAAGTCCAGTATTTGTTTGAGATCGTGGTGATATTAGGCAGCATTCAGGAATTCGTCTTGGCACCATGAAATAAATACAGCAATAAAATCAATAAGTAATAGATACAACCCCAAAATATATCTTACATTCACACTGCACCAAAATAAAAATCTATTGGCAGAATAAGCATTAAGAATGACAAATGGGACTACAGTGAAATCCCATGGCGATATTCCTGGGAGCGAGTGAGGACCAAAATAGTTATCCTATCGGGCACATAACCAGGTAAATTATTAAACCTGGTTTGATGGCGGCTTGCTTTAATCCCTCAAAAAATGGTGAACGGATGTGCCTCTTCTGTACCTGCCACCTTTGATGCATAGGTGTTCCAACATTTGAGACACCCAATAGCAAAAATATCAGCATGCAACAAACAAAAGATCAAGGTTCAATGAACTTTACCAAATATTTCTTATGGACTAATCTCCAGGATAGTTATGATGCAGTTTGTAAATTGTGGTTTACAATGTGACATTTGGCATGATTGACCTACAATCAAAGATGTTAGCTGGGATTTACCATTGCCACCGAAACCTACATAACCTTAGAACTTAACTAAACATGTAAGGGATGACAATTCAGAAGCAATAGTAACAGCCCTATTTAACATCTTACAACCAAAATAAGATCAGGAATAACTTACCATAACAATGCAACCAAGTTAAAGGTTACCACATTTGAGATTTTAGGATCTCTTCACCATGCAGCAAGCCCAGGGATCTGGTCAAGTCAACCTGGGCTACAATGGGGCAAGGGATAATCTCTTGCATTAACAGGGCAGATTTGGAAGTGGCCATTTGAAGCCACCATCAAGGTGTTCAGGCCTAGGAATAATGGCCATTTGTAGGCAAGGAAAATAAAGTAGGGGAAGCAAGACAAAATTTTTTTTGCTAGGATTGTGTCAGAATGGCAACCATCCATTCGTGGCGTTTCATAAGGCAGCTGAAGGTCCTTTACTGGAAAGAGCTGGTCTTTGTTGGGCTGAGTGCAAGATGTCATCCAAGTAAGTGTTAAATGAAAAAAAAACACGTTGTGGAAGTATTTTAAAGGTTTTAATGTAACTGTTGAACAGCCACCAGACCAGTGATGAGCCAGAGGGTAACCAAATGTTTGTGGGGGAGCCAGAGTAGCTCTCCCATTCAGCTAGACGGTGCAGTCTGAAAAGTCTACACAATCAGATACATTAGTGCCCATGTTAGAATGGAATGTCTAGAAGTGAAAGATCAAATAGTGGAATGATTTAACATGACCAGGATAGATGGTGCATCAGTTTTCAGGATTGCGTCTCAAAGTGTGCGGTTTCTACGCAGGCCAGTTTTGAAAAGTCATCAAGTGAGCATAGTTTGAAGAGAAGATGTCAGGGATTTAGGCTTTTTCTGGGGAGCTATTGGCACCAGACAATTTAATATTTTGGATAGTAAAAAAACCTGAGCCATAGTACTTGCACGGTTTTGTCAAGATAGGTGTGCAATTCAGGCAAGGGTGAGGAAGTCAAATTCTGGAAAAGGTTTTCTTCCTCCCAATTGGAGTTTGTAAGAGATTTGGTCCTCTGATTGGGTGCATCTTCATTGATGCTCTAGATTTTTAGTAATCCGATTATGGTCTTGAGGTAGTATAAACTTGAGATGGTTTGGTTATTCATTGTTGGGGCTAAGATGTTCAGAATGCAACTTTTTTCTTGGTGGAGGGACTCACTACAGGAATGTTAGCTACATTTCTGGGATCAAAGGCTTTCTGGGAGTTTGTGTGGTTGACTGGTCAAATTAGTTTAATTTGCAATATAGGCAACCTTGTTGGTTGCATTTTGGCCTTTTGAAACCATGTGCCCAAGATGTGTTTGTGGTTAGACCAGTGGAAGGAAGTGGTTCAAGAGTAATCATGGCTGACTGGGGCCTTGACCTATTGTAGGAGAGTAGCAGCCAACAATCCTGGATTTTGTCAGGGGACAAACAGGATTCCTATACCATTCAGACTGATGCCAGCAATTTTTCTGGTGCCAACAGACTTCACCAACTTGAACACTGGATACATAGGTCGAACACGCATAATGCGGGTCTTAATAGCTTAACCGGTCCCCTCTACTCCCAGGATGAGGTTTGTGTGGAGCTTAGGGGTGCTCCCCTTAGAGATGCATAGCCCCAGGAATGTCAAATCCCTGTGTGGCACACCAGCCTAGTACAATGTTGGACACAAATATACAGGTTTCTTGAAAGTAGCATATACCGACCTGAGTTAGCCTTTAGGCATAACCAGATTTTATCAATTTTTAAGTCCAAGATGGCTGCTGACATGGGCTTTTTTTGTTAAATGTGCTACATGGCTAGTAGTTGCTGCCTTGCACATCAGAACATCCTCTTAAGGCGATTGACATTTAGTGGTCTCAACTCTGCCCATCTGGTTTTGACTTATTGCAACCGGATCCGTGGGGCTACTGTGTACCTAAAGTCTCACTGAAGGTACAGCGTCCCTCTACTACCCAGTGTACAGCTATGCGGCTAGTCCTTTCACTGTTCCTGTGCACAAAATAGCAGATATATTTAACCATTCATGGTTTTGAGTTGCAAATGAACAAGAGACCTCCGTTGAGGAACCACTTGGTAATTTCTTTCGGCATGTTAGGTTACCTTAAGACTTTTTATATAGCAATCGGTCACCCGATGGCATCATGGCACTGGAGAGCAAGAAAAGAAGCCCAGAGTATGGTCATCAGCCACCAAGGTTAAAATATATGTGTTGTAAGAGCCTTCCTAAAGACCAAATGGTTTTACTTTTTTTCAATGCGACGGGCAGCTTGTTCCATAACTGTGCCGGAGCAATAGAGAAAGCACCCCCCCCCCCCAATCCGGGAACGGCGAAAGGGCAGTACAGAAAGCAGACCAGCCGACTCAGATGTCAGGGAGCGCTTCGGTAGGTAGCGTGAAAATGTAATACGAAGTTACTCTGCCCCCTGGTCATGCTGACGTGATGCACAATACAAAGCGCCTTGAATGCGATGCATTGGGCAACCAGCAGCCAATGCAAACTGCGCAGGACCGGAGAAATATGGGCACCATAAGGTGATCCTGTCGCCACCTGTGCTGCAAAGGTCTGAAGGCATTGCAGTTGGAGGACCAGGCTCTTAGGCTGTGCAAGATCAAGAGAATTGCAATAGTCCAGCCAACTAGATACCATTGCAGCCACAGCCAGTGGGCGCAAGGGAGGAGGTATCAGAACCAGTTTCAAAATTCTCAGGTGGAAAATCCCTGCGACAGATGATACCTGGGCATCCATAGACAAGGTGGCGGTCATAATTCCTCCCAGATTCTTTACCTTCGCTGCAGGAACAGGAAGAAAACCCAAGTAAGAGGGCCAAAAAAGTCAAGATCCAGAGTGAAGGGTCAGGAGGAGAACCCACCACCACCACCTCTGTTTTGTCCACATTCAGCTTCAGCCAATTAAGGCACATCCACTCCCCCACAGCCGCTAGGCACTGATGAAGGCACGACAACTCAGCCCGGTCAAGATCTAAACGGATCAGGATGTCGTCGGCATACGAATAGTACCAGACGCCGAAGGAGCGGCTGAGGAACACTAAAGCCCAGATATACATATTGAAGAGAATGGGTGACAAAGTGGAGCCTTGAGGCACACCACAAGTGAGGTGACAAGAATTGGAAAAGACAGGAGAGCAAAAGGGATTGAGATCTATCAATCAGAAAAAGAGGAGAACCAAGCCAATACTTGACCGGATATACCGACTTGGGCCAGGTGGGATAGCAGGTAGACTGGGCCAGGTCAAGAATCAGACAGTTCAAGAAAAGACAAAAGAGGGGGAGACCAGTGATTGCAAAGGTTTCATAAGAGCAGGTAGGAGAGAAATAGGCCGGAAATTAGATGGCAAGGAAGAGTCCAGCAAAGGTTTTTTAAATAGCAGGATTACTGTTACAGCCTTTAACTGCGGAATAAACCCTGATTGACGAGAGGCATTAACGGCATCCGTAATCACCCCCAAGAGGTCAGAGTAAATCTCCTTCAAGACTCTTAATGCCACAACATCGGCCGGTGCGCTAGATTTAATCTGCTGAAGGACCTTGAAAACAGACTTTAGAAAAGATGGTGAAGGACAACCAACCTGATTGTGTACTGTCCATAACAGAGTCCGAGAGATTGTTGCCAGAAATAGGTGTAGTGGCAACTAATGCAGTGTTCACAGATTTGCACGAATAGTCTCAATCTTACTAATGAAAAACTGAGAAAGAATCGCACAACTCATGGGTCGGTTTAACAGTAGGTGTACAATTTACTGATAGGGATTTTTTTTCCTTCAACTTGTGTTTAGTGGCATTTTTTTAGGTTACAATATGCACAATTAGGAACTCCCCCCCCCCCCCTCCCCCACCTCTCACCTTCCCATTCTCTCCCCCATGCTCTCCACCCACCACCCCCCAGTCCAGGAGTCTTCCTTAGAATTCTCAGTACCCTCCAGGTTTCCAGTTATGTCCATACCAGGTATGGAAGTTCCACGTTTCCCTCCTCTGTTGCTTCCCTTTTATAGGTCCGAGTCCTCTTTAGGCTCTATAATTCCTAAAAGTCATGGACCTAGGGCACCAAGCTCTACACGGTCCCTCCTTTAGGTATTTCAGAAGGCCGCACTAGTCCGTCGCAAACCTCATGGAATCACCTTGTATTGAGTACGTGAGCCATTCCATAGCAACCAGAGACCACATTTGTGCAATCCATTCGTGATCTTGGGGAGGCTCATTAGATTTCCACTTGCGCGCCAGGACCATCGCTGCCGACAACATAATGACACTTTGCGGGCCGACTTGGTGGAGGATGCCTTCCAAGGCCCCATTCAGACCCATGTTCAAGCCTCGATTCGACCTCATTTAACCCCAGGACCTGGACTATGAACCGCCATACTCGATCCCACTTCCCCCAATATTGGTAAATTTTTGGGCATTCCCACCATATGTAGGCCCACGTGCCTACCTCCCCGCATTTCCTCGAGGCAGTACCGGGAGGCCTGCAGAAACATTCCATTTATCTTGACCGGGGTTAGGTGCCATTGAAACAACAACTTTAGCCAGGTCTCTCTGATCTGGAGCGATCTGGTTAGCTTTGGTATCTGTACCCATAGGTGTAACCAATCAGAAGCCCCGATTTTGCCGCCCGTGCCTGCTTCCCATTTCTTCATGTATACCCTAAATCGGCAGTGTTTCCCCTTCCTTAATGTGTTTATAGATGGAGGACATCAAACCCCTGTCACCTGTGTGCGAGTCCAAGTATTTTTCAAAATGGGTGATGGCCCAGGACCCGGCCTGTTTCATCTACAGATGCAAGAGCCAATGCCTCAATTGTACATAGCCATACCTCTGCCCCTCCCCCAACCAGAATTCTGATTTGCACTGCTCGAAGTCTTTGACCTTGCTGCTTTCGTACACGTCTTGCACCATGCGACATCCCCCTGGTGCCAAGCATTGAACGTCGGGATCCTATGTCCCGGGGTGTATTGCGGGTTGTCGAATAAAGGTCGACGTTTTTCCCTCCAACTGCCCTGCCACCACTGCCTTGTCCACTGGCCTCCAAATCTTCTCGATCCATCTTTCTGCTAGTCCCTGATAATTCTCGTTTGTGCAGCAACATATATCCTGAAGTCAGGCACTCCCATACCCCCTCGGGAAGTTGGTGTTCTCATTATGTCTGCAGCTATTCTTTGGCGTTTTTGATGCCATATGAAGCTGCTCATAGCTTTCTGAAGGGCTCTGAAGAAGGTGAGTGGAACGGCCATCGTTAAGGCGGCAAAATGATAAAGCAGCCGAGGAAGGACCACCATCTTTAAGAAATTGATTCACCCTAGCCACGAGATAGTGGGCCCCAATCTACCAGTTTTGATTTACGTTTCTCCAAGAGGGGTGGATAATTTGCTTGGTACAATTCACCCACCAGGCTGGTCATATGAACCCCTCTCCCCCCCAGCCCCCAAAGTATTTAATAGTTTTGTGGGCCCACCCAAACTCATGAGTCCCCTTGACCAGCTGCTCAGTGGGCGGGGCTAAATTAAGGCCGAGGATCTCAGATTTTAGTATTTACTTTGTCCAGCCACCGGTCCGAAACGGGCAAGTTCTGCACACCACAGGGAGTGAGGTGACGGGTTGGGTCAATGTGAGAAGCAGGTCATCCACAAAAGTGGCCACTTTGTGGTCATATACCCCCAGCCCTCCCTACCCCTCCCCCAACGGTATTCCTTTTATGTCCTCCGCTGCGCTTATCGCAGCTAAGAATGGTTCTAGATGCAGGGCGTATAACAGCGGTGCTAGGGCAGGCATCCCTGCGTTGTGCCCCTCTCCACTGTGACCGGCCCGAGATCTGCCCATTGATTACCAGTCAGATGATTGGGTTTTGATAGTTGGCCTTAACCCGATCTAGTTAAGTCCAAAGCCCATCTTAGTCATTGTGGCAAAGGGAAAACCCCACTCTACCCGATCAAAGGCTTTTTCGACATCTATTGCCAGCAGGAGGGCTGCGATCTCTTTCCTCTGTGCCTTCTCCATCAGGTGGGCTATTCTTACATTATCCGCCGTCTGCCTGCCTCTGATGAAGCCTGCCTGGTCGCACTAATCTAGGCATAATGGTCTCTAGCCTGGTTGCTAGAATTGGTGTGTATTTTAGCGTCAACGTTTATTAACGCTATTGGGCGGTACGACCCGCAATCTGCTGGGTGTCTTTACCCTTTTTATGTACAAGTATAACCTTCGCCTCCTCCATTGATTAGGGTAAGGCTTTGGTGGGTCCGAACTGGTTGAATAGGGTCTATTTTACAGAATTCTGCAACGTACCCATCAGGGCCCGGGCTTTGTTTAGAGGCAAGGCGGTAATTGCCTTTCTGACCTCATCCTTTGTTATTCCCCTGCTTCCTCTCCTCATGCAAGATAGTCCATAAGTTTATCTTGTCCAGGTAGGACACCTGGGCCGTGTGGTCTGGGTTATCAGAGGTGTATAGGGTGGTGTAAAACCAGCGGAACTCCCTTTCTATATCTTCATTACTATTGTACATCCGGTCCCCCTCTCCCTTGGTTCTCAGGATGGTTTTTTCCCCTTCTTCCTTCGCATTCTGGCTAGAAGACAGTCAGACTTAGTAGTTTTTACGTAATCGGTTTGGTGCAAACAAAGGTACCATTCGGCCGCTCTGGATTAGATTTAGCTGCCCCCTTACTGCGCGGTACTCTTGATGGCAGCTGTGTGCTTAGAGTTCATCTTTGCCATAATTTCTTTGAGTTCATACACTAGGTGTTCTTCCAATTTTAGCTCGGTCTCTTCTAGCTTTTATCGCGATAATCTTTCCCCTTATGGCTTTGAGGGCGTCCCACCATATCTGTGGGGGATGTGTCATCCCATTTATGGTTAGCCGCAAACTCCAGCTCTTCTTCCATTTCCCTGGACAAAACTGCATCCTTAAACAGGAGGGTTGGGTAACGCCACCTCCACAGGCCAGGAGCGCCGCGTGGTCTAGATATTGTCAGGGTCAATGGGGCAGGGTCAGAGCGCTATCGCTCCTAGGGCAATGTCTGAAGTTTAGCCTAAAAGCAGCTTTGATATCCATATGTGATCTATTCGTGAGTGGGACATGTGCGCATGGGAATAGAATGTGTATCCCACGTCGTTCCCCTTCATCTCCCTCCATTTATCCATTAGGCCCAGGTCATGCATTTTCCTCTTTAGGTCCCCTGAGGGTCCTCCCACTGGGTCTTACTCCTGTATCGATTGGTCCCATGCCACATTGAAATCTCCCATTAGTTTGATGCGGCCCCTGGCAAAATTCCTTAAACAGGTGAGGATATTTTATATGTAGGCATCCTGCACTACATTGGGGGCATAGATGGTGGCGACCGTATATGTCTCCATCCCCTCCAGCACCACTGCCAGGTATCTTCCCTGTTAGTCTTTTTTACGTTGCCTTAATTGTCAGGCCTAAGCCATCCCTCAATGTGATAGTCACTCCCCCTTCTTGCGGGGTTGTGTGGCCTGGATTACTCTAGAGTAACCCCAAACCTTAATCCTGTGGGATTCTCAGGACTGGATGTGGGTCTCCTGCAGTGTCACAACGTGTACTTGCTCTATACGTAGGAACCTCTCCACCTTTTTCCTTTTGAGCAGCGAGTTCAACCCGTTGACATTTAAAGATTTTAGGGTCAACTGTTCCATATCCACATTCTAGGCCTCTGCTTATACGGCCCCCCATTGAATGTAGGTCGCTGGCTCCCCATCTCCCACGCTCGTTGACTCCATCAAATCTACACCGCAGGAACCCCCTATCCCATCCCTAAATTCTGCACCCCCCCCCCTCCAAAGCTGCTTTGCAAATGCTAGTGTTCGAGCAAACCAGTAAACTTCTCTTGTTAGCGAGTGTTAGGGAGAATTCTCTGTAAGGCTAATTTCCCAAACCTAGTGAGTCCCCCAGCAGCTTTGCTGGATTTTTGGGGTTTATTTTTTTCTCTCCTGCTAAGAGTGTGATTCTTTTGCTCCCACTCTTAGACATGATTTGAGGTGTTCCTTTAACTTTCCATGTGTTTTATGGGCTATAGGGTCTTTTACTCCATAGGGTCTCGTGTTTTTTTTATGTGGGTTACACAGCACCCTCCGTGCCTTAACCCAGGGGTGTCGTAGCGCCCCCCCCCCCACCCAACATAGACTCCATACCCTGGGACTGACTACTGTCTCCCAGGGCATGTAAAGTCACCATTGGCTTTGCTAGTCCCAAATTATGAACAGAAACCAGTACAAACCATCATATTGTGGACGTACTGGTCGGGGCACGTCTCCGCCCCCCCCTGATCGAGTTTTGGCTGGTGGCAGTGGATACTACTTTTTATATTCGACCGCGAATATCTCTATGGGATTTTACCATTGTTAGAGGCTACCAACTTCAATTATTTAATTCTTATAGCCTCGAACATGCCGCCGGTTTATTTATTAATTCGCCGGTTGGTATTTTTTGCCAGAACTCAATCCTAAAATGGCATTTGTGTTCTCTTCTGCGACTCCAACCCAAGTCGAGCCCCTTGTTCCACTTTTTGGCGGGCTTCTTCACAGAAGCCTCCAAAAGTGGTGCCACCGTCTGGGTACCACAGGGGGTGTGGGAGGGGGTTTAGGCACCCTGGACTGAGTTACCTTGGTAACTCAAGTCGCACTCTTGTGTGATTGGCCCAAGTGGTGAGCCGGCCGGCTCACCACTTAGCATGTCTGATTGACAGCTAGGCTTAGTGAATGGGGGTGTGCTGCATAAAAGCAGGGTTTTGGGGACAGGAACTTCAGAAGTCGCCACAGGACCTAAGAATCTGAGGCGGGAGAAGCTGAGCCGGCCTGCAACGACGACACCGGTGGAGACCTGCGGAACCGTCTCACCAGTTTTCCCAACGACAGAGGAGATCTCCAGCCTGGAGAGTCTTCTTCCTTCGACTGGTGGGGATAACCAGTCTACCTTCTTTTCGCCTCCCTGGAGCATCTTGTGGCCGCCTTGCCTGTGCCAAGCACCCCGGCAACCGGGATACCACGTTTTCACTACTACCGCGAACCAAAAGGGTAGTACCTTTGTACCAGAGAACTCCGTGGCTGGTTTCTTCCCTGGCAGTGCAACGACCTCCATCTTTCCTCCACGACAAGATCTTCTCTTCCTCTGGACAATGCTATAACTTGCACCCGCTGCCAGGAACAACTGCCCCCGCTGGAGGATCCTCTCCATTTAAGGTACTGTGTTCCGCCTGGCTTCCCTTGCAACCGTTTGAACGGAATGTGTTAAATTCTCGAACCTGTGTTAGCCTGGGACACTAACTAAACCTTTTTCGAACTACCTCCACAAACTTCGAAGACTGTCTGGCTCCCTTGAAAGTGGGCCTGGCGCCTAAACTTCCTTGCTCACCAGTAGACTGCCTTCCTAACTTGCTGTGGTTCTTTAAAAAGGGTTTAGTGTGTATGCTTCCATAATTCTGCTTTTCCCTCCTTTTATTGCCATCGAACGTTAAGCGCTCACCTCTGTCTGGAAATAAGTGGTGTTAACTAAGACTTGTCCAACAAGTAATCAGGGATGTACATATGATAATAGTGATTGTGTTTTGAACTTATCTTATCAATTTAGTGCTAGTGTGTGTTAAATTATACTACTTTTACACCCAAGCTCAGTGTTTGCTAGTGTATTTCCGTACCTATTTTGTATGCTCTGTATACTGCCTAACTCTTCTTGAGGGAAGTCGGACTGCTCAGCCACAGCTACCAAGTGAATCTGTGTGGTACAGACTGCTACCAAGTGGGTTTACTGCCAAACACCTGTAGTCTTAAATCTTTTGCAGTGGTCCCTAAGGGAACTGCACTGGTTTCTGCCCAACAGCGAGCGCCCTCCCCGGACTCACTGTATGGTCTCTGCTATTTCTCCAGGTTTCCACTTCTGCTTTCAGGCGCGCGGTTTTGATGTTCTGCCGTGGGTTTGATCGGGTCGTTTCTGTTTGAAGCTTGGAGGGACTATTTCTTTGCTCATTTTGACCTCGCCGTGGACCATTCCCATGGTTTGCAAGTGCTACAGCGGTCAGCAGGTCCCGCTGGGGATTGCCCCCCCCCCCAGGGCAAGCAAATCCTTGCCCTGTTCGCAGGTCGTGATGTGTTGCCGGCCCTGCCAGGTGAAGCTCAGACCAAATGGGGGGACCCATCTGCATCACACCTGCAGGGCGCCCAAGTACACGAGCAACGGGCCCATACGCCTCTTTTTAAGCAGGGTTGATTGTGTCAAGTCTTGATATAGAAATATCTCAGCGCTGTTATAGGTAATGTGGCCTGCCTTTCACCAGGAGTTTCGTTTGTAGCTAAGCTATGGATCGCCATTAGGACATCCATTGGTCTAGCTCCTGGTTCAGATCGGGGCAGACCCACTCTGTGGATCCCATCAAATGGAAGGTCAGCCCCTGGATCAGCATCAAGGAGGTCCGCAAAGATAGTTGTCGGAGTTTATGAGAGGTCCTGGTTGTGTATAGTCTCTGGCAGTGAACACACATCGATTCTCCTGGATCAGTTTTCTAAATCTTCTGCCTGTAGTTCGAGGTTTTGTGTGGCCTCCTCCAATGTTTCTAGACCTTCAGCTTTCTTCGCATCCTCGATTACTTCTTGGATGGCCCGCTCATTAGTATCCACCCTCTCTTCTAGTTTATTTATATCCCTTTTTATTTCCTTTATTCCCTCAGCCAAGTCTTCCCTCAAGGTGTCCATCTGCCTTTGGCCTGCCGCCGTGATCTTGTCCACCAGCTCACCCATGAACTGCTTCTGCAACTAATACGTGACCGGTCTGTCCTGATTCCCCCTGGGTGGGGTCTGTCCCTTGTTCAGTTGCCCAGTCAGTCAGCGGTTGAGTGATCTCCCTCTGTGTCGGAGTCTCTGGGACAGATTTTGGTTTGGGAACCATCTTGCCCTTTTTGCATTTTTTAGTGCCCAAGGAGGGTCCTAGAGTCTCTTCCTTGACATTGTTGGAATGCTGGATGTAGCTGCACTTCCTGTTTATTGTATGGGGTCACGTCCCTACCAGATGGATCTACAGGTGTGGGGAGGGCCGCCACTTAGTGCAGAGCGCGGGGCCACTGCGACGTTTGGGTGTAGCGCTAGGTCTTTGCCCTGTTGCCCTCTCCTTCTGGTGCCCTGGAATGAGTGCGTGTTTTGTGTATTCCTCCGTCACAAGAGGGGATGGTAGTTAGTAGCGTGGGTCCCTTTGGGTGGCGTTGCTTAGGGAGTTCCGAGCGTCCTCACAAAGACGGTAGCACTTTAGAGCCGTGGCTTTATCGCTAGCCCTCATGGGGGCCTGAATGCTATATTTGCAGGGGATGGGTCGTGGCTGGGAAATGATCTATTGACCTGCTGGGGCTTCCTTGGCTCTGGATTCTGCATGCCTGCTGCTTGGGTCGACCGGTGCTCTAGGCGTACCCCAGATGGGCCTGGGCTGAAGTTTCACTGCAGTGATTTGGCTGCTTCAAGGATTGATTGGCGACCCTGGTTCTCGGCTAGATTAGGGTCTGTTGTGCGACCGGGCCTGTAAGGTGATACTAGGAATAATGAGTGTCATCAGCGACCCCCCCCACCCCCTAGGGCTCCGGTCGCCGGCTGGGCGCCCGGTGCGAGGCAGGGCATCAGGCAGAGGTCGGATGAGCAGGCCCATCCACAGGCCGATCACCCAGCGCCCACGGGCCTGCTGGATGTCACATTGGGTCTGGGTGCTGCGGCAACCTGGGTGAGCTAGTGTCTCGCGTCCGTGGGACCGTAGGAAATGGTTTCCAGCTGGCCTCCAGGAAGTCGGGCTTCAGGTGTCTGGAAATGCGTTGCGTGTGAAGACGCAGGAGGGAGGGAAACTACCTCGCCCCCTGGCCCCCTCCCCAGTACCACCACAGGGTGAGCTCTGCTCCCAGATGTCTTCAAGCCCCCGCTATTAGGTCGAGCAAGGGGTAGTGGGGCACCCCGCCGGGCGAATGGGTAATCTGTGACAGGATGGTATGCATGGCCAGCAAGGAGTCCTCACCTGCGCTTCTCTAGGCGGCGCATCACGGTGTAGCAGTTTGTTAGCCACCCCAGTTGGCGGTGTGCTCTGTTACTCTTGCCCCTTGTCTGTGTCTGCTTGACTGCTGCTCCGGTCTAATTCTGCAGGCCTTGCTTGCACCGTCTGCCCCCACCTTGCGGCGCTGCCAGTGACGGGGTTCCTTGCCAGAGGTCCAGCACTTCTATCACACCGGGTCCGGAGCACCAGGCATGCTCACCTCCAGGTTGACGCTGGTTGGAAGCGTGTTCTGGCTGTCTCCACCGTAGTATGGTTACAGTGATTCCATCAGGCCAGCTCCAGTGTATTAGATAGCAGCATAAAAAATACGAATTGGCCCTCCTTGGCTAAGTCACCGTCAGGGACCCTGCGGATCGGGCACGTGGGAGCTGCACTGCTTGGCGGCCATCTTGGAATTGGAGGATAAAGATTCAACCACTGCATAGTTGACCACTGCACGACCTGAGCCGCCTTAACGGGCATGGCACTGCATGTTCCATATTTGACTCAATTTCAGTCTATTTAGTTACAATTTAAGGATCACATCGACCTCCACAGGTTAGTCAACCTCACCGTAAGACTGCTCCCATTGGGCTCAAACTGGGAACCTGCAAACCCTTTTTCAAGTCACCAATATTGAAGAATCATTTTGCACTCAGAACTTACCAACAGGTACATATTCTTTGCCGACTGAATATTCGCTGCGTTGAACATTACCTCAACACATGTACCTGAAGCTAATATGACATTTGATTCAGTTCTAGATGCAATCACTGCTACATTGTATTGGCAAATGCTGTGAAACCACTCTTGCGGCCTTAAACTATTGTTACAGCCCGAGGATGGCTGTGGCCAAACTCGTGAAAATTGGGACCTACACAGCCGAAACTGAAGTAGCTTGAACTGACATCCTTCTGTTAGAATTGTGGTGTTTTGTACTTTACATTTTTTGTTTCTGGGGTTGCTATCACACTTGTATGTTGTGTCGTACGAATTCATATGTATTTTTCTGTATTTGGCGATATATTAAGTTTCGATTAAAAAGTATGTGTGACATCTATTAATCTTTTGAACATTTGTCTGCAAGTGTTGTATTGAGTTTTTTGTTAGCAGTGTCAAATTGTTTTTCTACTGTTCTTTAATTGCATGTGTTAGCAGACTGGTAACCAGTCAAGTGCATGTCTATGGTATGTGTCTGTAATTAAACAGATGCAGTTGATTTGGTTTAGCATTTTCATGTACAATGTTGGTCATGCAACATGTTTTTTTGTTGATGGTTTATCCTAACCTGCTTCTTAGCAGGGGTCTCTTTGCTGTATTTGCATGCTCTTCTCGGATTTGAGAGTGTGCTTTCCTTTGCCTCACTAGTGGGTGAGGAAAAAGTTATTGCATGGCATGTCTTTACACCCAATAAAACTGAACTGGAACTGTGGAGGGGCTCCCTAAATTAAATTCTAAGTGCTAGTCTGTCGTGCAGTCTAAACTCAAAATGTCAGACCCTAAATCTACCTGACCCTACCACCAACCGTAACTAAAAGTGGCCAAGAGACAATTTCTCTTCTGGCTGTCTCCCTTTGGCCATGTGTCTTTAGGCTTTCGTTCAGGGTTTCCAGGTTCCACACAAATCTTCAATATGCAAATATCTTAGAAGAACAGTTACTTACCAACTGGTAAAACCGGATGTTCCTCCAACGTATTCCACATCTTTGACATGTAATGTCCACAGCTGGGCTGCTTTAGAAATTTTTTGGCAGAGGGCGTCCTGGGTCGATGGTGTTGGGTCGATGTCCCTCGAAGGCCTCCGTTGCACGGGGCACAGCCTCGGTTCATGTTTTTTCCCCTCCACATGTGCCATAACCGCACACCAAGCCTCCATGACTGCACATAGCCTTGTAGGAACTCAAGCTGCAATAGCATAGGAAATTCTTCAGAGGGGCAGGCTGGGAGGGTGATGTGTACTATGTTGGATGACTAACCAGTCGAAAGAAAGTTACCAGTTGCTAAGTAATTTTCTTCTAATGGATTGTCCTCCTCCAACGTATTCCACATCTTTAACAGACTCCCAAAGCAGTATCAGTGAATGCAGGAGGGAAAGGAATTTGGATATACCCAATCAGATGGCAGAATAGAGTACTGCTTTATCAAGGGCCTATCTTGACCATAGAAAGTATACAGGGAGTAATGCTCGACAAAGGTGCGGATGGAAGCCCACGTTGCAGCATCACAAATGATGTAGGGCTGTGGATGTAGCCACGCCCCTGGTGGAGTGAGCTCGCGGACCCTCAGGAGGGTCCTTGCCAGCCAATCTGTTGCATTCAGCAATGGTGGGGATAAACCACCTGGACAAGGTCTGTTTCGTAACAGCCTGGCCCAGTCAGTGTCCATTGTACCCCACAAAAAGCTGGTTGTCCACTCTGATCATGGGCATCCTAGAAATATAAAAGCTCAAAGCTCTCCTAGGGTCCAACCTATGGAGTCTCTCAACAGGATTAGGAGGGAGATAAAAAGGAGGAAGTACCACCTTCTGGCTCAAATGAAACTCAGAAACCTTAGGTAGGAAGGACGTACCCTCAGTACAACCCTATCCCAACACAGTAAAGGGTGGCTTAGATGATGGTGCCTGCAACTCTATGCGAGCAGATTGAACTGCAATCAAGAAAACTGTCCAGAAGGTCAGTCTCAAAGGAGTGCAAAGGTTCAAATGGAGCACCCACCAAGAATTTCAAGACTAGATTCAGATCCCAAACCGGCACCTGACAAGGGAACGGCAGGAACACATTTAGGAGCCCTTTTAGAAACTGGGTAATCAAAACGAATCTTAAGAACATTCTTCAGATGTGCGCTTGAAAATAGACAGCGCTGCCAGGTAACCTTTAATGGTACCCACTTGAAGACCCTTGTGGGCCAAAGAAAGCAAGAAAGAACCATCAGAATGGAACACTGAAAAGTATCGACATGGTTACCTCTGCACCAGTTGCAAAACTTATGGCAACGTTACAGGGATTTGGTTGCCTGACACCTGGCCAAAAGCAACACTTCCATCACATCAATTGGGAGGTCCCAATTCTTATATCTCAACCTTTCAGAAACCATTCCTGAAGGTTGAGAGTCTTTATCTCTGGATGGAGAACCCACTGCACGTGCAAGAAGATCCTCTGTGGGGAAGACGGCGGAGGACAGATGGACATTTCTAGAAGGTCCAGGTACCACACTGTGCTGGCCCAATCCGGAGCAATTAGGATCATGTGGGAACGGAGCCTCCGCAACCTCCTTGGAACCTGAGGCATGACGGGGACCGGAGGAAACGCATACAGAAGTGGAAATGACCAATCAACGATGAAAGCATCCCCTAAAGATCCTCAGAGGAAATTCCCTTGAGCAATAGGTCTTGCACTTCCGGTGGGCACCAGTCGCAAAGAGATCCACTTGAGGGGTTGCCCAAAGGGTGAAGATCTCCTGAAGGACTTCCTGAGCTAACTTGCACTAGTGGGACTCCACGCTCTGCCTGCTCAGCGCATCTGCCGCTGCATTCTCCTCTCCAGCCAGGTGAGCTGCCGAGAGTGAGATTCCCTGCTCTACTGCTCAGAACCAGAGCTGCATCGCCACTCTGCACCGCGGGCGCGACCCTACACCACCCCCTTTTTGTTGAGGTAATGCATGGCCACTATGTTGTTGGTCAAGATCAGGATACACTTCCCATGTACAAATGTCAGAAAAGCCTTCAGGGCTAGACCGATGGCCCTCGGCTCCAAAAGATTTATGTGAAGTCTGGATTCTGACGGAGACCAACGACTGCTGGAGGTCAGCTCGTTGGCGCGAGTTCTCCATCCTGTGAGGGCTGCATCCGTCACTACCGTCACCTCCGGTCATGGTTGCCAAAACGTCTCTCCCTTAATCAGATTCCCCCCGCTGGCCCACCACAGACGATCCTGCGAGACCTCGAGCAGAATCTGAAGATGATCTGAAATCTTACCTGATAATTGGGACCACTGCGTCCTGAGAGCCCATTGAAAGGATCTCATCCGCAGTCTGGCCTCCGGCACCAGAAAAATGCAGGATGCCATGAGGCCGAGCAACCTTAAGAATTCAAAGCTGGAAGACTCTGCATGTTGACATTTTTTGACCATCTGGACAATGTGATGAGCCCTCATCTTGGGTGGCGAGCACTTCCAAGGATGTGTCCAACACAGCCCTGATGTACTGAAGCTGTTGGGAAGGGGTCATATGCGACTTATTGAAATTGAGGGAGAAGCCCACCTTGTGAAGGGAGTTGCAGGTGAGGCTGAGACGATCCAAGGCCTGTTTGGGAGAACACGCTCTGATCAGCTAGTCGTCCAGGTAGGGGTAGACGTGAACCCCCTCCTGAGATATGCTGCCACCACCACCATGAGCTTGGTGAAGACACTCTGGCGTAGGTCAACCTGAATGGCAGGACACAAAACAATTTGCAAGCTGCCAACGGCGAACCTCAGGTATTGTGATTTGGATGGATCAGCACATGAAAATAAAGCATCCTGTTGGTCCAATGACACCAACCAATCCTGAAGTCGAAGGGCCTGAAGGACCTGAGAACGAGTGGCCATCTTGAACTTGTCCTTCCTGAAGAACTAGTTCAAGCGACGCAAGTCTAAGATGGGTCTCAGTCCTCAGTCTTTCTTGGGAATCAAAAAATAGGGGGGTGGGAGGGAATACCAGCCCATGTTCCTCTGTCACAGGCACTAGTTCTATAGCGCCTTTCTCCAGCAGGGTCAAGATTTCCTTCATAAGGAGCGGATCCAGAATCTTCAAATAAGTTTCCCCGGTGGATTGTCTTAAGGCCGAATTTGGAACCATGGGCTATTGTCCCAAGAACCCACGCATCTGAAGTAATGGCTCGTCACTCTTCAAGATGCTGAGACAGTCTGCCCACAACAGGCAAACAATGAGACCTGGCCTCAGATGTTTTGAATCGGCTGTGGCAGTACCTGAAGGCAAAGAGTCAGCTGCTTGAGCAGCTTTGGCACCTCGTCCCCATCCACCATGAGGAACCTTATGGTGGCCCTTAGAGACCACTACACACAATTAAGACTACAAGTGGTAATACAAGTTGACCTTTGGTACAAGTCTGTACTATTATGTTAAAGTGGTAGCAGTAGCGGAGCAGCCAGGCTTATCAAGAGTATATGATCAGTAGCAGAGATTACACAAAGGGACCACAATTACAGTGACTCAAGGTTTCAGGTAAAAAAATATAAATGCATTTATTTTTTAAACCATTTGTTATTAACACGTAAAATACACTACAACCAATTCACTTGGTACAGTATAACTCAAGGTAAGTACCCTATGTTTTAACGACCATTGTTGTGAAACAAAAGACGTTACCGGGAATACATATGCAATCACTTTTTGATAGTAATGACAGTTCAGTCTTACTAAAGATACACGTATCTGCGGCAAGAAATGTTACCAGGGCAAAAACACACTTAGCACCAGAGTTAACCAGAGAGAGTTGGGGGTAAAAATCATAGGCAATACTTTTGTCAGGGCAGACAATCAGAACACTCGTTGACAGAAATTCAAGAGTCAATAGGCCGGAGCCAGTGTCAAGTGGCACCGGGTTCCTGTTGTCGAGGATCACACAGTCGGACAGTTCAAGTTTCAGTGTTGCCAGGAGTACTTAGATATTGTCAGAAGAAGCAAAAGTTAGGAGGGAAGACGAGGGCAAGCCTTGGAAGAGGAAAGGGATTCACACTAGCTCCTCGAAACAAAACACCGTACCTTATTCAAGGAAGAAGCTGGTGCCACAGCAGTTCCTGGTAGTTTCCTGCAGACCCACGGTTCCTGCAGCTTCGGCAAGAAGGACGACGTCTGGAGGGGTCTGCACCACACAGGGATGAAACCAGCAGCAGCGGTGGTGAATAAAAGGTGCGCTCCTTAAAAACTGGAGAGGCTCTTCAGATGGCTATCCGGACCACCACAGCAGTGTGCAGCGATTTCGACCACAAAGAGGATCCTCTGGCTGTGGAAGGTGAGCTGGTTATCCCCACCAGGCTCAAGGGAAGACGACTCTGGACTGGATCTTCTCTGGCCGAAGGGTAGATAGCTCAGGACTGCAGCAGGGCTTCACCGGGACGGGATAGTTGCAGCAGCCGTCGTTCTCTCTGCTTCTCTTCGGTTCCTTGTAGTTCCAGTGGCGACTGACTTCTAGCCCAAGAGAGCTGCCTTTTATGCAAAAATCCCCCATTCACACAGCCTGGCTGTCAATCATGCAGCAGGGGGGGGTTGTCCAGCCCAGACAACCAACTCAGCCAATCATGGCAAAGTGCTACTTGGGTTTCCTAGGTTACCCTGTGCAGGGGGTGACTACACCCCTCCCTCACATTCAGCCCACCTAGACACCCAGGTGTCTAGGAGGGCTTCTTGGCAGAAGCCTGCCAAAAGACAGTGAACAAAGAAGGCAAACCTGGTTTGCCGCGCAAAGTAAAACACAAGAAGAAATGGCGAATAAACCCAACCAGAGCCAAAAGAAAGTATTTGGTCAAGCGGGTTTATGTTCGAGGCTAATATAAGCCTAAAACAATACCAAGTTTATATAGTATAATCGCGGTAGAAAAGTTAGGGTAGATACCACTGCCACCAGCTAAGTCTAAATGTTAAGAGAGAAACAATGCTCTAGGAGGTACAGATAAAAAGGGCTAAGGATTAACCCTTCCCAGTACTCCATGTAAGATGTGGTGTACTGGATCTGAGGTTGACTAAGTAAAGTAAATGGCAACTTTACCCTTTTCTGGGGGACTATCGTCAGCCTCAGAAATATAGTCGATGGGAAGTCTAAATGACAACCCTCTGTCACTGCATTGAAGGTGCTGTGTAACACACAAAAGGGGGCTACTGAAGTGGTGTACTCCAGAGTCCACAATCACAAAAAGAGATGAAATACACATGGGAACACACAGGTAAGAGTGGGAAACAGAGGTACACTCTTACCAAGTGAAAAAAATAAACTCCAGAAATCCAGCAAAGCTGCTGGGGGACTCACTAGGTAAGGGAAATTAGCCATTGAAAGAGAATTCTCCCTCACAGCAACCACACAAACCTGCATATCACAGTGCTTGCAGCCACGGACCAGCTAACATCTGCCATGTCCAACTCAGACTGAAGGGATTCACACATGGCATCCTTGCCATCCTGCACAATAGCAAGGAACCCATCCCTTTCTTCCCCTTTGAGAATATGCTCAGCTGCCAGAGAGAATTCCAGAGTGTGCGAAAATTTGGCCAAGTTGGAGTTGGGCGATTTAAGAGCCATACTCCCAGCTGAAAATACGGTGCGTGTCCATCCATCGAAGTGCTTGTCGTCACTATCGGGAGGGATGGTAGGGTACGCCGCCTGCCTCGAGGTTGCTGCCTCAACCACCAAACTCATGAGTGGGCTGTGTGGATAGGTAGCTGGGGTGGGTACTGGATGGGCGGTTTCTTAGTCAACGACTTGTTGACCACCGGAAGAGACTCCAGGGTGTTCCAAGAAGCACCCACCCTTTTCTGTAACGCCATGTGAAAAAGGCAACACTGGGTCAGTGGACGGACCCTGATCTAAAATGTCAGTCAGGTCATCCTGATCGAATTCAAGGGGAGGACCAGACCACCCCAGGTACTCCGTAAACATCAACCTCCTATAGGAGGATTTAGCATGAGCCCCAGGCTCGGGTCTGCCAAACTCCATCTCAGGAGATGTGTCCAGGCCACTGGCATGTACAGATTGACAGATCCTCCAGCTGGCTGTCCTCAGAAAAGACCATGTCAGGAGCGTCATCAGGAGCACCAAAAGGCTCTTACTCCACATCACACCTCTCCTCATCCTCAGATATCCTGTAGATAATGAAAGAACTCCCTCCTAGGTACCGGAGCAGACCTGTGGTCAAGAGGAGGCCTCACAATCTTAAGAGCCTTTTCCGGAGGCTCCACAGCTCTGGTTCTCCACCAGCAAATTCAGGCCTGTAGGCCGCAATGGCGTAGACTGCTTCGGCGTCGACAATGGCGCCGAGGGCAAAGTCCCGACAGCTGCACTCTATGGGCATGGCGCTGATTGTGTGGACACCTTCTCAGACTTCGACTGTTTGGTTGGGGACGAAGACCGTGACCTGGATCTGGCACGTCTCTGGCAATCTACCAGAGCCTTGTCCGAACAGGACCTCGAGAGCTCCCAATGTTTTTTGCGCCGACTGCCCGGACCCGAACGAGCACAAGCGTCAGACCAAGACTGTTCGCTGCCGGCTTTAACCGAAGGCACGGATGGCACAGTGCGCGGAGATTGAAAATTCGCCAGGATTTCTACCGGAATGCCTCCCACTCCTCCGGAGTAGAGGATTAAGCGGGGCAAGCCACTTTCCTAGCAGAGTCATCATCAGACGAGGACTGGGAAGGCGACTGATGATGCCGCTTCCAGCAGTGCCTCAACAAGGACGAGTGGCGAGAATCATTCCGGGACCAAGATTCCCCTGGACTCCCTCCAATGGGGAGAGTCACCCCTCGAGTCATCAGTGGAAAGACCGGTAGTTTTACTGGATTTACAGGGTTTGGATACCCAACCTACCTGCAACTTCCCCCACAAGGCCTTGGCAGTCCACTTCGAGCAGTCGTCCGTGTCATGGCTCTTGCCCAGACACTACAAGCTGATACGGTGCAGGTCCGATGGAAATCTTGGACTTGCAGTCCCTGCACTTTTTAAAGCCAGACTGCATCCGGAAGTGCCTGCGAAGTGTCGCTGTTGGACTGTGCTCGCTGCTTTGCTGCCTCTTTGGATCTTTCTTCCCGCAGCGCCGTCGGCAAGAAGGACTTACTCGAATTTTGCGCGTAACGCGCACTTTACTGGATTGATGTGGACCTTCACTCTGGCCACGCCCCCCTGAACCCGCCCACAAACCCACTGACCACTTCCTTATTTGCACTCGGACCCGCGCATCCGGCACGCGCATCCGGAAGTGCCTGCGAAGTGTGGCTGTTGGGCTGTGCTCGGTGCTTTGCTGCCTCTTTGGATCTTTCTTCCCGCAGCGCCATCGGCAAGAAGAAGGACTTACTCGAATTTTGCGCGTAACGCGCACTTTACTGGATTGATGTGGACCTTCACTCTGGCCACGCCCCCCTGAACCCGCCCACAAACCCACTGACCACTTCCTTATTTGCACTCGGACCCGCGCATCCGGCACGCGCATCCGGAAGTGCCTGCGAAGTGTGGCTGTTGGGCTGTGCTCGGTGCTTTGCTGCCTCTTTGGATCTTTCTTCCCGCAGCGCCATCGGCAAGAAGAAGGACTTACTCGAATTTTGCGCGTAACGCGCACTTTACTGGATTGATGTGGACCTTCACTCTGGGTATTTGTTGAGGACTCTGCACCCCATACTCTAGTGTCCGCGGGTTTCCCGCGGGTTTTGTATGTTGGGCAACCTAGTGACGCCATTCTCTTCTCTTTTCCCCTCTAGCCACGCCCCCCTGAACCCGCCCGTTTGCCCGCCCACAAACCCACTGACCACTTCCTTATTTGCACTCGGACCCGCGCATCCGGCGCGCGCATACGGAAGTGCCTGCGAAGTGTGGCTGTTGGGCTGTTAGGCGGTAAGGTGGCTTGGTGGTAGGGTTACCTTTTGTGCCCTTAATATAGATTGCCTAATATTGCTTGGAGGGGGATATAGCGAGCTAAAGTGGTGTGATCGCATTGCCCTTTATTTTCTAGCCTATAATTGCAATCAGAACTGCTTTGGTCATGGCAGAGGGGCTTCGTAGCATAAAAATAAAAGAGTCCCAAACTAATCCTAAAAAAACAGAGGCGGACTCCAATGTAGTAAAATCGTCCGCTGTAATGCTCTTAAATCGGCCTGAAAAAGAGATGAACAAAGAATTCAAACCCCTGCTTGACTCCAATCATATCAGTACATTGTTGCCTGAAAATCTTACAATGGCCTTAAAATCAGAAAGCAATGTTGAGAATAAAGTTATTCTCACACCTGCCTCTTTTGAGTATAATAAAAATCAGGAATGGAAAAATAGATTGGATGCTAAGAAACTTGCCTCTTTGTCAATGAAATATACGACAGAGAATTTTCACTGTGATGATTTACAGAAATCTAATAAGGATGCCCCTGTCGATATAATCCCTGAAGACCTTGAGGAACAAATTCTCCCGAAAAAACGGTCGGTGGATATCGACTGTGCGACTCCTAAAACTACTTTGGCCGGAAAAAACATGGATTCCAAAATTAAACCAGTATACATGTCGGTCAAAGAAGTGAATGAAAGCTCCTCAAAGGATTGGGAAATTGTTGATTGTAACTCTGATCAGAGTCTTGATAGAGATGAAATAAAAAAAATAATGGGAATTGAGCAATTTGATCTGCGAACTGCAGATGTCTCCATATTAGCCCCGGCAATTGAAATAGAATTAGGCAAACGGATTAGTCTATCCAACGAACCCTCAACTCCAGTGAATAGAAGTATGGGATTGAGAATGTGTTCCTATTTAATAATCCCCAAGCATACACCTATTCTGTACCCTCACACTTTAGTGCACAGAAGGAAGCATGTATTCAGGGGGGAATTAACACTGAGTAATAACATAGGAGGGCCCTCCTTGATGGTAAATAGCTCCCCGATACTGGAACAACCAATGATCCCCACTTGCCAATATCCTTCTAGTCATGAAGGAAATAGAGTACCTAGTCTCGATTCCAACGAGTCTACTCACTGTAAGATTCGTCCACAGCCGAACTGTCCTACCTCTGAACAAGAAAAATGGAATGCCGAACTGCAGCACTCTTTCGAATCTTTTCCGGTCATGACCAGAATTCTTAATCTACTTGATAAAGGCCATGAGCAGACTCATGAGGCAATAAAATTCCTACAGATTCAAATGTCTGACCTCACGAGTTCTCTTGGTAAAATGGAGGGCATGTTATTTGCCTGCCATATGTTTTCTTCCATCTTAAACAAAAAAGATTTGATGGCCCATGTTCAAACTATAGGCACTCAAACTAAATTGTTCTCAGAGGTAGTGACAGAAGAACCATCCATTAAATTAGAAAACAGTGAGGTTGTGAACCCAAAGGTAGTGAACTTGGAAAACACCAATGATTCTAATCTCGCTGTCTTGACTACCCTTGTAAAGGAAATGGCAACTAATCTTGCCACACTTTCCAAGTCAATTATCAAGGAACCGCTGACGACCCCGTGTGTAGAAGAAAGTGTTCCTCCAGACAGTCCTACAGCCTTAACTGATCTTATTGATCTAACTGGAATAGATTCTATCCCTCAGGAAACAATAGAAATATACGATAATGAAGAGGTGCATTATCAAACTCCGACCATTGCCCTTACTAGAAAACAAAGAGCTTTGGCTCGGGCTCAAAAAAGAAATCTTTTAACCAAATTACAAAAGGGAAAACAGGAAAAAAAAACAAAGAACCAATCACGTGACAAAAATGATACTCATAACACAAAGATATTTGCAATCTTTCAGAGGGAGATAATATCATTGATTTAAATCAGTTGAGCGAGGAATCTAAGGTCCTGCTGAATCTTTCAGAGCCAGATTTGAATACTGCAACTATCAAAGCCCCCTGTAAACCTTTAATAAAAAACAAAAAAATTAATGAAAATGAGGGCTTGTCTAATGAACCAGCTTGGCAAGAATCTAATAAATCACGATCAAAGGCAAACAAGGGAAAGGATAAAGAGGAGAGGGGACATATTGACCTCGGGGTGGTGGATAACTCAACTGCAGGGCCCCTACACTGCGTTCAAACTGACCTCTCCAAATATTATCCAACGTTGAAAATTAAAAAAACGGCGAAAGTGATCTTGGGTAAAGTTAATTGACAAAGAGAAAATAAAATACTCACTTGTGCTGATAATCCAACTGAATCCCAAAATAAAAATTTGGAGGGTGTAAGTTCAAGCGAGCCGGAAGAACTAACCTCAGATAATAATGTTGACCCTAGTAAACAATTACTCACGAAATTGAGAACTTAGTTCATCAAAGTACTAGCCCAAAGGTACCAATCTTGAGTTTGCAACGTCCACAAGTTAAGGAGTGCTCTAAATTGACCAATCTGAAATCCACTACGGATAATCAGGAACCCCTGACTAACCATAATTATGGCGCCTCAAAATCTGCTATAATTATGGGCTGGGAAAGCGATGAAGCTCGCTATGGTAAGGCTCGCTTGAACCGTACCTTTATGATGACTGTTTTTCAGGATATCCCTGCCCTACGAATTATTAGATCTAATGACATAGATTGGGTGAAATTGGCTGATATTAACAACAATCGAATGATTTGTAAGTTTAGGTCTCCTTTTATAATGAAGATGTTATGGGATCACTCTGATGACTTGGCATTTATTGGTTTAACTGCATCATTTTTTTCATCTTTTGATGACGCACAAAGTTACCTAGAAACTACTCCTCTAAGAGTCGAAAGTGTCACTGATAATGTAATCCAGGGTACCTCTGTAAATATTGATGCTAATACTATGAAACAGTTCATGTCATTCATGTCTGCTTTAAAGGAGATGTCTTGGAGGGACCCAATTAACAACACACAATCAAACCAACAAAAGACAATGAAACATTCGTAGCCCACTTCGACTCCACATTATTTCATGGGATTCTTGTGGTATAAATAACTTCAAAAAATGGTATCACCTAAATCAGTTCAATCGACCTGATCTCATTTTCATTCAAGAGACCATGAATCAATCCTCTTTTTTATAGACGGATATTCAGCACATATTCAGATTGCAAGGCGAGGCAGCGAAGGTCGTCCTTCAGGCGGCCTGGCTATATTGGTTAATTCCGCCCTTCAATGCTCTTTGGAGAAGATATATAGTTCAGATTCCATCTTAGCAATCATGAAAGATGATTTGGATCCCTCAATTATTCTTTTATTGGTCTGTATTTATTGGAATAAATTGTCTACACCTATTGAGATCATTATTGAGGAAATGCATGATGTATTAGAAAAGGGACTGATTTTATACCCCACTGCAAGAACTATTGTAGGTGGTGACTTCAACTGCTACTGCTATGAAACAGGTGTTCATAATAATGCAATTAGGGAAAAGCACTCAATTACTTCCCAAAAGCTCGGAACTATATGGAATTCTTTTTTCCTTGAATGGGATATTCAAACTCCTTATTTCGCTCTAGAGGATTATACCTATACATGGACTAGAGCAAACCTCAATTCTCTTATTGATTATTTTTTCATCTCTTCGAGTTTATATTCGAATATAGATGCTCTCAAAATTATTGATCCAGTTCTAGGAGACCATTTGATTATTTCTATGCAGATGAATATTCCTTTGGCTCGTTTCAAAGACAATTCTTTCCTATCTCTGGTAGAAACTGACCGGCCTCACTATACAGTGAGATGGAACCCTAAAGTGTGTGCAATTTTTATTCGGAATCTAGAATGTGATCCTAGTATTTTCACACATTTATCACCGTCCAGTTATCCACTTACTCATTTAGATCATCTAAATTCTACTAGAATTCAAATCCATCTAGATGCTATGCTTCATTCAAGGGATAAGCACGAGAAAGCTATCCAGGTTCATGCGCACAAATTTAACAATCAAGTCGCTCACTTAAAATAGCAAAAAAATCACGAAATTCGTCAGATTAATAGAACCTTTCTTTCTGACTTCACTCGTGATAAATTGATCAAAGCAGTACGACAAAGATTCCGTAATAAACTAAAATGGTTAAAAAGACATCTCTATGTAGATAATCAAAAATTATTCTACCATTTACTAAAGCATGACTCAAGGAAAACCTGGAATATTCTTCGTTCCATCACCTCGGAAACCACAACTAAATTTGATTCTGTAATCTCCGCCGAAAATTGGGTATCATATGTAAAACTCAAATATACCATGCCCGAGCGCTTTCACTTCCTAAAGGGTAGTGAACCACGCTTGGAATTTGATTCTCCTTCATTATGGTCCATAGAAGACATCATAGATGCCATCGGTAGATTGAAGCCCTCAAAAGCGCCTGGTCCCGATGGTATTCCATCTTGTGAGTATAAATCAAACCCAGTATTCTGGGCCCACATCCTTAAAATCAAATTTGATCTGATTTTACAAACAGGACACATCCCCATAACATGGTCTTCTGCGTTAGTTATTCCAATTTATAAAAAGGGCTCTCCAGATTGTCCCTCTAATTATCGCCCTATTGCCTTAACTGATTCCTCTTCCAAAATATTTTCTATTCTACTCATCCAACAATTACAAACTTATATGAACGATAAAAATATGTTGTCTATTTATCAGGGAGGATTTAGAAAACTCATTGGTTGTCAGTTAAATGCTACAATTCTTTCGCATCTCCAGGCACATTCCTTGGCTAGTCACTCAGGGCCAATTTATATGGCTAGTTTGGATTTGACTGCAGCATTTGATTGCGTTATTCGTGAAATCTTGTGGAAAAAAATGATCCATCTTGGCATTCCGACTAAATTAGTTGCCTTGATTGCAATACGCCACAAAAACACAAATTATCGCATACGACTTACCAAGGAAGGAGCCCTGACTGACCCCATTCTTACTGAGATCGGAGTGAAACAAGGCTGCAATATGGCAGCGATATTGTTCAATTTGTATTTGTTAGGATTGGATGACAAATGGATTGCTGGGGAATGTTATTCTGTGAAGTTTGGTTCTCTGAACTTAGATTGGTTAGGCTTTGCTGATTTGCTATTTTTTGATCGAACGCCCTTTGGTCTCCAACGAAAGCTGGACTTATTCTCGGAATTCGCTTTCAATCATAATCTCACGCCTAATCCAACGAAAACTTTTATATTGATCTTCGCCAAAAAAAATTAGGATGTCATCGATATTATTGGCATATGAACAATGTCAAAATTGAATACTCTCCGATGCTTCGCTATTTGGGATATCCTTTAGCTGATCAATATTCAATTACAATGTGGAAAAACTATCTTAACCAAAAAGTTAGGGGGTTGACATCTCAGATGAAAATTATTCATCAGAAATATTGTATGTTCTCTTTAATACCTTTAATTCAATTTTATCTGCAGAAAGTTGAACCTGTTATTTTATACTCACTGGACATTTGTACATATTATTTAGATGCCTACTTAAATAACTTACAGGGGAAATTATGGAAAACTGTTCTGGGACTATCATTGTCAATCCCCAACGTTATGATTTGCCACGAATTAAACTTACTACAATTGTCAGTAACACACACATGGCGTAAAATTATCAATCTAACCAAGATCTACAATCCACCGAAAAACACTCTTTATGTTAAACTGAATCAATTATTGAGTGAATCACATAAAATCACTCAATACCTACTCACTTAAACTTACTAAAATATTACTTCTTATCAATGAAACTCCATTATCTATGAGTATGGGGTTACCAAGCCAAAAACTTAAATTTCAAAGATTTTTTTGGTGTATAATGATGGATGAAATGGGTAAATATACTTCCTTTAAAGAATACAATGAAGTTCACGGCAGATGGGGAATCCGAATAAAATATCTTACAGTTCCCTTCAGTTCGCTCAAGGAACATTTAATATGCGCTTTCGACTCAACCAATTTCACATCCGTGAACGACTTAAACATTGGACTGGTTATCTAAATAGCAACACTGATACTAGTTGCCGTTTCTGTAAAAACTGCACAGTACTAGAAACCCTTAAACACTTAGTGATTAGTTGTCCATTCTTTGAAGGTCATCGCATTCAATTTCTTGAGCATTTCTACTCAAATTATGTAACCGCAAAGGAACTCTTATGGAAACGCTGTATGGAAGGCTTTAGCCAGAATCTTACTCTCCGTATAACTAACTTGCTGGCAATTATAGAATCGAAGTTGGCAGAAAACCTGTAGGCCAAACAAAAATGAGTAAATCCTACTATTAGATCATGTAGATGGGTGAGAATGAACACTTAATATAATAATATCAAATGGTATTATTAAGATTCCGAGGTATTCACATTAAGTACCGAATTGTAACTTTACTTTTTGAATGTTATTTGGATGTTGCTTCCAGAAATTTTTCGATTGCGTTTATGTTTCCATTGTATTCTTTAATTTTCTTAGTTTTATTAATCAAATGGAAATTCGGTACTATCACTCTTTGTTTATTTATAATGATGTTAAAGTTTCTTTGCAAGGGAAAGCCATCTCTTCTTTTTAATTGTCAAGGTGTAATGTTATGTCTTAAATTATTGATGCTTAGTATCTTATATTTTAATCTCAAATTTATTTGTAAAGGTTTTTACTTTAATAAACCAAATACAATAAAAAAAAAAAAGCCAGACTGCGGGGTCAGAGAGATAGAAGACATTATCGCAGTAGATAACGAGGCGTGCCAAGTTTTCTCGAAGCAAACACGTTTGCGGAAAAAACAGAACCGAGGCTACTGGCGCTGTGCGGCCTACATATAACATCCGATGAAGTCAACCTCGACGGAGGCCTTCGAGGGACATTGACCCGACGCTATTGACACAGGACGCACTCTGCCGAAAAATTTCTGAAGCAGCACAGCTGTGGACATTACATGTCAAAGATATGGAATACAATCCATTCAAAAATACATTCTTTATGGTAATCTCTTCTGACACCGTTTCATTCATGAGCCTTTGTAGCTCCTCCAAACAGTTCAAAGGCCTTGTCTTCCTGACAATGACACTCATTGTTCTCAGAGATACTCTTAAACTTCCTTTTATTTTGCGTTTCCTTGTTTTATCAGGGTCGAGTTACCCACTCTTGGTGACTTTACATCCACTCTCGCTCTTATTTCTTGGTTCACTTTACACTCAACTCAATCCTTTTGACACTCATTAAGTGGGCTCCCCACTCTTCAACAATTATGTCTCATGGAATTCTCTTGTGGCTTTCTCTCACGCACTGGATATTTGTTTTCACTTTCTTAATTCAAAATCATTCTTATTCTTTAGATTCTTGCATAGTTCATCAGATATCAGGTTATAATTGTTTAATCAGTTTTGTCTCTATTCCATATTGACCCAGGAGCAGACCACTTCGGCAGTTCACCCCTGCACCTTTGTTTGCCATGGGTGACCTCGGAGGGCTTGGCGTTAGCTCAGGTACGTTGCTTTGCTTTCTCGCCGTTTCCCTTCAGGCTTCACATGCATATGAATCAGTGTTTCTGCAACTGGCCGTGTACAGCAAATGATGGCAGATGGGAGCTGTCAACACTCCGTCAGCCAGGTTTCAGTGTTAAACAGTCGCTTGGCCCACCATGTTATTTCTGTGGTCACTCAACCATGTTGGATGTTCTTTGAACTCCGTCCTGATAATGGTTTTGCCGCTGTCCGCTTCACTAGGCCTTCAGCGTCTGCCTGGCATTCTCTGCTCCTTGTCGCAAGTTAGGATTTCTAGATATACTTTAGTTTATAGGTTTGTCGATTAGGTATTTTAGGATAGTAGCATTATTGCGTTGTGAAAAAAGGCTAGTTTCTCTTCCTTAACCATTTCCCTTTCAAGAAGGTGAAGTTAGCCCAAGGCAAGATGGAGGAGACAATTGAAGGGGTCAGGCATGAAGTAGGGAGCTTTGGAACCCTGCCATGGTTCTAAAATGCCTTTCAACTGAAGGCATTCAAGGAGACTGCAGAAAAACCACCACACTCCGGTTTAGGAGCCTTTTCTGAGATAGAAGTCACCAGGGGGGGGAAGTACCCAGTAGCAACATTGGACATGAACCAGAGTACTGGTGGGATTGTTTGAAGTTACTGTTTGAGACTGCAAGCTACAGAGATTCATTTTGGAGAAAGCAGTTTTGGGTTAAAGTTATTACAAAATAATCTGACATGTAAATACCTCCTTTTGAAGTTGCAGAAGCTAAATGCCCTTTGAAATGTTTAACGTTACTTCGGTATATTAAATGGTTGGCACACCAGCTGCGGCACATAGAACTCATTGCGCGACGCTCACCTTGAGTCAGTTTCAGTGCGCACATTCGATCAACTGTGGAGTCGGAGCTGAACCATGTGGTAAGAGCTTTCATCCACTGGTGCGTACAAGTTCATTGCCAGCGTTGGCATTAGATCAGCCTGTCTGGTGTGTCATTTTTCTTTCTGAAAGCACGTCACATTTGCAAGTGTCTCATTCGTCAAGTTTCATTTTTTCGCCAAAGGACTCAGCTGACGCTCGTCAGACATGCGTCTGTTTTGACAAGAATGTGTGTAGTTGTCAGGTCCTGTGCATATCTTGGTCCGCAGGAGCTACTGAACCCCACATACCCTCCAAAGTTTTTGGTCAACTGCCAAATTAACTAACAGCAGACATCCCAACACGCTGAGGGGAAGTGGAGAAGATAAACATATTTCCGTCTTCTAACTGGAAGTTTGAGAATGTGCAGAGGACGAGAAAACAAAAAGGATTAGTTTAATTCATAACTCTGGCCCACTCTCCATCCCAAATCACAATCAATACCTGTTTAGCCTCCTCAAAGAGTAAGGTCTCTTCAATGAAATCCCAAAAGATGCAATGAATTAGATGTCTGCAAAGTTCCTAGATTAAATTGCAAATTGAGGGTTGCCTTTTCAGAGAATATGGTTGAAGATCCTTAAAATAATATTTCAATATTTTGCTCCTTTATGGGATTTGCTATTCATCAACTTGAATGCGTCCAATAGCTCTTAGAAATGCTTTAACAGTTCGGTTTTGCCGCTTTGATTAATTTTACATATTGAAACTATAAACCTTTCATTACTCCGTGAATTGGATTGTTTAAATTGCGTGTAGTACCAGGTGCAGACTCATTGACTAAGTGTCCCATTAAATACTGCTTTAATTTAGTCACAGGGAGCCCATGCTTGAAGGAAACAAGATGCTGGTCTCCAGCGTATCGGCTATCTTCCAAGATATGCGCACACTGAAGTGACAGGCTTCCAAATTGGTCATTAACGTTCTAAATATGCAATTGCAGCGCTAAGCGCACTTCAGAATTGGTTTGACTCACTTTCGCAGTGCTCGCTATCGGAATGGTTCTAAGTGAAGATTTCCAACAAGTGTTTTAAACACCAACTCTAACGGCCTGCACACTCCAGGAAAATAAGTCTTTCCGGAAACACTACATTTTAACTATTCAGAATTCCCTTCATGGATATGGTTCATAAACTGGGAAATTCTATTGTGGGGTCTCAGATTAAAAATGAACTCAGTAATTTAAAACATTTGAATAAGAAAAATGCAGATACTAAATATATCCAACTAAATACCTAATCTACGACTATTAAACTCCACAGAACTTTCTGTAAAGTCTCAAAAAAATTAACCAGAGCGCAGTGCGCCCTCCAATGTCTCCGCTTGTCATGCCCCATGCAGTTACTTTCCCGAATCTACTAAATCCTGGCAGAACTTTGTTTTCAGATAACCTGCCCTCCAAAAGAGGAGCTTAAATACGCAGGACTTTCCTACTTGAGGAAGTAAGAAAGGCAGTTGGAAATACCAGCTAGCCTCCTAGGTCTCTTAAATTGACCAATCATGAGTGGCTCCGTCCTTATCCAATCAGCTGGTGCATACATCTCATGACGGATTGGGGAACTATCACTCTGCAGACAAAACAGTTAAGGGCCCACCCAAGAAGAGAAGATATCTTAATAAAACTTTCCCTAAAAGGTCCCAAAGCCAAGTTTTCAGGAGCAAAATTGTTTACCCTTTCTTTCCCTCTAAAAAGATGGTAAAAGCTGAGGGTATCATTCAAATTATGGAAGGGCAAATAAAAGTCTGTTAGGGGCACTTGTTCAGAACTTAATTCAAGAATGAAAGGACTAGTTTCATACAAACAAAATACACATTTGAAAGCATGTTAAGGCAACGCAAAGGAAGCAGAACTAATTTCCTGAGAACTAAAACATTTGGGAGAATCAATTAAAGACTGCTCAAGGAAAGCAAACTAGGTTTCTAGCTACTGAAGTTTAAAATATTGCCTCTAGGCATTTAGAGGAGCTTATCAGCTATGTTCAAAGCAACAGTTGGTCGGAGAAGGTTATGTTGGGAAGAATGCCGGAAGTTGCCGTGTAGTCATTTATTGTCTTGTTCTAGGTCTCACAGCAGTTGAATCCAAGGCGAGGATCAGTTTCTTATTTTGTCCCATTGCGCTTTCCCTTTGGGAAAGAGGCATGCCACGCGTAAAGAAAAGGGTAATGTGTTGAATGCTTCAGAGGGCTGGTGGGGCAGTTCTGATCTGCCTCTCTAGAGCTCTGACATCAGGTGGTTTCTCCTGCATACTGTTCTCCCTCCCTCAGTTATGGTCTACTCATCCCACTTTCATACAAGTTTCTTCTGAAGGGAATATTCCCTTTTCCTTCAAACAGCATTTTGGAGTGAACATTGCATTTTGCCAAACAGAAGGACAGTATGTGAGTATATGGGACTGCCTTCAATCAAAAACAATTACCCGGCATAGGGAGTTCCCATTGGGAAACCCTTGTCCCCATGGGGGAACAAGCATTGGTGCTGTGACAATGGCTCATTGTTGCACCATTGGGTGCCCAGGAGTTCTGGGTGCAGAGGTGCCTTTAGACACCTTGTGCCTTGTCCGGGTTTTTTGCACCCACACAATATGACTGAAGATCACCATGCTATAATGGTGAAAATTGAGGACCTCTGCTTCAGATTCCCACGATGATGGATAACCAGCAAAATGAACGTCAAGCGATGCAGTTGTGATGCAGCACATGGTCTGCAGGCATAACGACTCTAGTAGGCACTTTGCAGCAGACAGCAGCAGAGATTTGAGATCCAAGACTAACAAGAGTGCTTTGCAAGATCCAGGCATAGCATTACCTTAGTGTAAATTACGATGCATGGTACAAGTTGGAGGAAAACCATTTCACTTTTCTAGGGAGGCAATAGTGAAAAATCAGCACAACATTGATGTATGCTTAGAGACTGAATACATGTTGCTCTGGGACAACCATAGTAATGGTAAAAGAATTTCTGGATCCAGTGGACAATAAACCTAGCATTAAAACGAACCGCTGATCAACAAACAGGTTAAAGAGCAATATGGTCTACCTGAATGTGTCAGCACACATTCCAATAAGTGAACATTGAGAAATGTGAGAGACCTCAACTCCTTTGACTGTCTTTTATTAACACTTCGAACTTTGACATACGAGTATGTGCAGACAACCAGCAGGCAGGCAAGCTTTCTAAAGTAAATGCTGCAAATAAAAGCCTTGATGCTCAAACCCCAGTTATGGAAGATGAGAAGCAAGCAGCTGCTAGTTATGGAAAATATAACTGGGGCAATAGTATTTAAAAAGTGAAACTGCAGTGAGTCAATATTCTATCTGCCATTGTTGTCCATCTTTTGCACCTTGTTGGACTAATTCTGGTGCAGACATGCGCAACCATTTGTGAGGAGGGAACAGGATGAACCTCAAACAGCCAATGCAAGGACTTTGCATCAGGTGTAAATTATACATTCCCTCTCGTCCCTCCAAGCATACATCTTGTTGGTGTGGGTTGTTAAAGTAAATTGTATTGTATTTCTGAACCATGGACTGCAGCACTACAGTTCTGTCCAAGCATTGTGGTAACTGCAGCCATGTTTAGGTTAGTGTCATGGTAAGAGATTGCGATAGCTGGCATGCACACGAGAGCCCATAAGGCTGAAGGAGACGGAGTCATGCCTATGTCCAAGGCACAGGCACACTCAGCAAATGCACAGAATGCAAAACAGAAATAAAATAGGCCAACTGCAGAAACAGAAAGGGGCAGGAAAAGTGAGCAGAGACTAGCTTTCACCCTCTGTATAGTCTAGTAACATTGATATAATTCGAAGTGAAGAGTGTCAGGACTCCAGTTAACAATCCCTGTGCACACACTAGGGCACCATTGTGCATGAGGTGACCCATTGCTAAAAAAACTTCAGGCAGCCCGAGGGGCTCTTATCTGCAGCCGCAAGTACAGACGGAACACACTTCGAGCTCTGTATCGGTGTTTGGATGTTGCCTTGGAAACGGTGGCAGCCATTGCATGCACGTTTGTCTGCAACTCAGGAATGTTCAGTGCAGTCACATGACTTTACAGTCTTAAGCACCTCCCTATTTGGCCTTTGGTGCTTCTGAATCCGTTTTTCTTAGGCTCGCGTATCATCCTGACTCTAGTCAGGTGTACAGACTTGGATTTTGCTCACGACTGCTTCTTGCCCCACCCTTGCTGATTTGGAACTCTGACATCGAACTTTTGTAACAGGGACCCTCTTTAGTCCTTCGTTTTGTTCTGTTGCCACTTGCTCCTTCTTGACCCGGAACGTCCACAGACGTCTGATTTTGTCTTCGTTCTGCCTGCAACCTGCCAGACCCGGCTCATCCTATGGACCGCTTCTTTCTTCATGGAACTTTGCTCTTGTGTTTCACTGACTCTGCATTGGTTCTAGTACACAGACTAGAGACTGCCTGCAGTGTACTGTATCAAGTAGGCATCCTCGTGCCGTCGGGGTAGTTTGTTTCCTGGATTCTGGACTTGTTTTCCACTGATATTCTACTCCTTGTGACCATCTCTCCACTCTGAAAAAATCAACAGGACTGCTGCCTGGTAAGCTTTTGTCCTTTGGGACGTTTAGTTTTTGGTCTTCAGTCCTTTCACTGTTATTGGTGTCTCATTTCCGAATATCTTGTCAGTGGTTTTGCATACCCGTCTCCAGTTACATTGCTCTACCCGTTTCCGCCTCAGTTTACGGCACAGGTTAGTCCACTGATTTTTGAGGACATAACATTGTCATTGTATTGCTGACATTAGTGACTCCATTTTGGGTTTTTCCTTGCAGCCACCATGGTTGCGTATTGCATCTTGTCTTCGATTAATAGACTCCTCTGCATGTAGCTTTGTACATTCAGAGGGGTATATTGGTAGGGAGAATTCTCCTACACAACGGGTCAAACCAGTCATCTCAGCACTACCACAAGGCCATCGTTTGAGAGTGTTCCAGTTCCTAAAACTGGAACAGAAACTCACTCATTCTTCGAAGCGTTAGCCATCATGGAGAAATGAAACTGAAGCCAACAGGTGCTGCACGTGCTATATGTACCATGGATGACATACATTGGGACGAAGGCCCTTGATGAGCGTCGACCATATCCATGCACAGCAACTTCTACCGAAATTCATTTTCAAAAGCAGCTGGAGATGTATATATCAAAAGATTAGGAATCCGTAGGAGGACATGATCCAGTCAAAAACAGCTTTTCTTGCAGAGGAATGTGTGCTTCAGTAGTCTGGGTATACTGCAAATCGAGAGTACCACGCTCTGCGCATATGGTCGAAGGGATCCCACTCACAGAAAGCAAGCTTTAATTATTCAGATTAGAGCCTGAAGGCTTTTCTTAAATTGCTGGTTTATGAGTTTTAGTAAACCAGACAGGCATGCTTTAATTGCCACTGCAAGACGATTTCATGTTTTCCCATTTCTTGCCATGCACTGAATGTATGAATTGCATTAGCTTTTAGCAAGTGTGATTTACGATTGCCTTACCCACCTACGCGTAGGGAGGGTTATAGGTTTTATTACTCCTAGGAGTGGTTCTAGTGTGCCTTGACATATGGTCTCATTAATTGGTTTGTTGAAATGCTGCGTTATGAAATTCATTTATAGAGTTTGCACCATTTCAAGTGCATTTCATTGTGAAAGAGCTTTGCACCCTTGCAAGTGTTTAGATCAGGCGTGTCCAACTCCAGGCTTCTAGGGCCGTAAACCTGACACGGTTTCAGGATATCCCTCATTAATATTCATGAGCTAAATTGGCACACATTTAGAATCTTTGTACAAATCAATCTGGTTAATTATAATTTTTCATTTATAACGCGCTTAATACCGAAGACCAGTTTGTAAGTGCGAGTCTGGGATTCAAACCTGTGTTGCTATGTGTTTCCCCTGAGCTATCCTCGTAGCCAATGAGGGAGAGACTGAAAACCTGGCTTGTTTTCGGGCCTCGAGGCCTGGAGTTGGACAGCCCTGGTTTAGATAGATGAACCAGATAGAAATGCAGTTTTGTATTGATAATCCATGCTTTGATCAGAGGGTCTTTGGTATATGTTTGTGGTGAATTGTGATAGGAATATGAGAAGTGAAATCTATTAAGAATGGACTAGGAAGGATATTGTAATAAATCATTCTCATACACAGGCACATTCTCTTGCTGTCCCAAGGGGTTGGGATAATGAATATTGAGTAAATTAAGGTTTATTATATGTATTCTGTTGCAGGTTTTCATTTACCCGTGTATTTGGATTCCACCAGGAACGGGTTGGCTGAGTAATAAGTTGATCAGTACATTCCATTGTTCGAAGGGGATCCTAGCACCCATTGGGGCAGTTTTGTTCTCAGCCAGCCCCTAGAGAAGCAGGATGGCCCCAATGACCTGGAGGTGCAGGTTAACCATACCACAAGGAGGTAATTTGTTTTGGATGGGTTGAATTTGAGGAAGTGTGTGGTCATCCAGGTGGTGGAAAGGAGATAGAGTTTAGGGGAGGAGATGTGTATTGGTGAAAATGGATGTTATGGGTGCAAAGGGAGGGGGATTCAACACATAGGTTGAAGGGGGCAAGGTGGGGAGATCAGGACGACGTCTACAAATCCTGTACTTTACTGGGGTGTGCCTATTTAGTGAGGAAGGTGGTGAACCAGTTGAGAACAGTACTTGAGTGTTATCAAGTGGAACAGGATGTTTAGGGGAACAGTGTGATCAATTCTGTTGAAGGCTGTTGAGGAATTCGGAGAAGGCAGTCCTTTATCAGTGATGTGTTGGAGGACACAGGTCGTAAAGTTTGTCTCAGTGCTGGAGCTGGGTTGAAAGTGATTAGCAGGAGCAGTAGTTTGTGGTGATATGTTGGAGTTGGCCAACCTTTCCAACAATCTGGTGAGGTATGGCAGGACAGTAATGGGACAGAAATGTTCACAAGTGTGGGTTTGGTTAGGAGGAAAGACGTGTCCTTTGAATGAAGAGGGATTGTACCAATTGAAGCAGGAGTGGATTTGACAGTGGCAACACAATTTGATGCAGCTAGAGGTGGGCATGCAACATTCAGGAAATGTGCTGGTTGCGTTTTGGTGCTGTGATGGTGTTTTAGTCGATGGGTTGCAATGTGTCCCTCATGTTCAAAGGTTTAGGAAAAGGGGGTGCAAGTGGTACTGCAGAGATGAAAGCTAGTCAGTCTTATGTGCATTTCATTATTAAAATAGTCCATCTGAGAGTTACGGAGGTAGACGAGGGTGTGGTTTGGAAGGGACTTCTGTTTGTGTGCAAATGGTAATGGATTGGATATCTTGGAGGTAGTAGGTGGCTTTGGTGTGGTATATGGCTAGCTTGTATTTGGAGAATTTGAGATGTGGCAGGGCCTGAAGATTCCACAAACCCCTGAAAACTGTCCGGAATATTGAATCTACACTGCAATGTAGACACCACTGGGGTGGCAAGGGGGGAATTGGGAAGACAAAACTGCCAGATCCCTGAAACTCAGCTCCCCGACTCGAATGACTCTGATATCCCTCTATGCTGTCTCTTGATATTCAGTGCATCAGGATCTACAACACACAAAACCATTTTTGTCACTCAGTTCTAATAACTGCATGCCGTTGCAAATCTTGCACACCCTTTCATTAGTGTAACTGGCTGCCTTTGCATACAGCTTGAAGGCTGGTTTACTGAATTCTTTCCTTGGTTGTTCTGTACGTGTGAATAGCAATAATGAAGCATTCCTGCGCCTCAAAATTTGACATCACCAGTGCTCCACTTATCCAGCTACCAAAGTCTCGAGCCACATTACATCTCCCAGTATGTGTGAGCAGGATTACTGAATAAGGTGATCTAGCAAACTACTCCCAAAATGGTATCCAGCCTGTCCAGAACTCCCCCAGCCTCCCCTCCCAAAAGCCAATCTCTCTCGGGCATTCCCACAGCATGTTTAACAGGTTACCTCCCCTTTGGCCACATCCCAGCAGGATTCCTCATTTGTCATAACTAAATCAAGCATCCGTACTGGGGTCAAATACAGACAACACAATCCTCGACGAATTAACTTACTGTAACTTGCTTAGTTTTGTTGCTTAAACTGAACACTGAGATCTCTCAGAATCATCACTTGTGTATATATCTCCGCTTCTTGCACTTCTGAAATGATTTGGCTTCAGTTACTCACACTAACCGCGCTTACAAGATAAGCTACTTTTTCACTGCACTACCAAGCAGTAAGGCTTCCAACTTCTCACATTAGTTGCCTCTGACGGTATTTTCTCTAATGTATCGACTATTCACTATAGTCAATATGCTGAACATCTATACTGTTTAAACTAGACAAATTATTCCAGAGTTACTTATGCCTGGTTCCTGCAGAAGAAATGTACAGCTCCAAGGACTACCCAGTCTGATTCTTCATACATTGCAATCTTTTCCTCAAGAGCTAGGTTTGCTGTGACTTTCCTTGATAAAATAATGGAGGAAAGTTTACAATCTTCAAGATTCTACTCTAGCTGCATTTCCTCCAATCAGTTTCCAGATTAATGCCTACCATCTTGGCCTGGGGAAGACCCTGATTCCTGAACTAGCTATGGTCAAGGAAAATAAACAATTCACACTCAACACACCATCTCACTCCTATGTCTAAACTATGTGCCAAACGTCCTCCCACTCCATGTCTGACTCTAGTCAATCTCTTGTAATTTCCGCATTGGACCACCAACAGGCAGGTTCTTTCTACAGGCTCTTTCAAAGAGTTTGACTTCCTGTTAGATGGAGAAGGGGTTTATATTTTTAGAGTGGGGGCTAATAAGTCAAGTTCAGTGGTGATGATGTAGTTCTTGAGTAGAGGGGTACATGAAAGTGGTGCTAAGGCTGTGTTATTTGTTTGGTCAGATGCGAGGCAGCGTTGTAGGAGGTTGGGGGGGGGTTTAAGATTATTACGAAGTGGATTGTCAAAGAGTCCGATCACAATAGACAGATTCAATTTTGGTCAGATAGGTTTGAATGACATTAGGACAAGGGTGTTGCCAGCCATGTGTGGGGTAGATTAGGCCCTGTGGGGCAAGTGGGGGCACTGTTCATCAAGGGAATGCTGTCTGAACTACCTTGGTTTAAATTGGGTAAAGGAAGCTGTAGTTAGCGGCCATATCAGACGATTGTGGGGGAAGTTGTGATTGTGATGGGATAGGAAAAAATAAGGTTAATGCAGGTAAGGATGAGTGGAGCAGACTGAGTGCTTCAAAGATTGTGTATGGTCAGTGAGTTGGGTAGCCAAGTGTGCGATTCTTTGTAAATAAATTCAAAGCCACCACCTACTTTGTGTGGGCAATCCTTGTGGTAGATTAGTGTGGGGGGATGCATGCCTGGGATGATTGGGGTGTGGTTTCAGTGACGTCTAAAAGAATTTCAGGGGTGTTTGTGGTGAGTATGTTATGATTTCATGGTGTGCCCAGGAGCAGAATAGTAATTGGAATATGCAGGTGTATGTAGATAGTGGTCTTAGTGGTGTGTTGAATTTTTGCGCATGTTCTTTTGTGGTTGCCTTTTCCTCAGGTTTGTGGCAAATAAGTCCTAAGGGAGTTGGGTTGGGATAGCAGGGGGGCAATCGGGGTGGGTTAAGAACTATATTAACCTTTACCCCTTCGCTTTGGTCTGTCCTTTCCTCTGGGCGCCCAAAGGAAGTTGCTTACATTACAAAGTTAACACATAAGTAACATTAATTTTTAAATATATGGAGATTTGTGCAAGTTTGTGGGCAGTATTGCAGTTTTACCTGCACTCCTAAAGTCCCAACCCAGCTTACAAACTCGTGTATTCCTGCACCAGCAAGGTCTTAGAGTGGTATAGGTGCTGTGCAGTCTATTCCTATACACCCCAAAAGACAATATTGGTTTGCCTTTACCCATTCTGTTTTGCAGTATACATTGTGTTGCCAGCCCAGATTTTACATGACCTACAATTTCAGTATTGGTGCAAAATATGGACAATCTACTGAACGTGTCGCCTTCTTACAAAGCATGTGAAGAAGACACATTTGTTCTATAAAACACATTAGCAGAAAAGGGACTAAGGCATCCAAACGAGTTGCAAATGTTCAAGAAAAAAAGTACATTTAGGTCACAACGTATCAGCAAGAAATAGGAGTACAAGACTCAAATAAAAGCCATCTTAAAATTGCCCAAACCAACCACAATCAGCCAGATCCTGGTTACGGGCAACAGGATTTGGCCTCCAGTAGATACTGTCTCCCAGAATGATGAACCAATTACCAGAAATTATACTTGCATATGCCAAAACCATTACAATGGTGTATGGCTGCAAAGCAATCCCTAGTAGATGAGTTCGAACCAGTGCACCTGCAATGCAGCTGCCAGGTTACAGGTAGCCATTCATTCTTCTGAGAAAGGGTCATGCACAAGCAGTACTGCCTCAAACACTGATCAACATTGGCAAATTGCTTATTATGGTAAGGCATTCGATTCTGTAGACGCAGGGATCCCACCTTGCTTGCGATTAGTGGCTGCAAGATTTTCCAGCACTTTGTATACTATCCCTCACAACATTTATAAAAGGTGCTAAAAACAAAGCTAATTAGACCATTTGCCAAATGTACTGCCTCCAACTGTTCCTCTGTAACCTCTGAACACCATCAGCACTGTCATGTTAACCTGTACTACTGCCTATGAAATATCTGCTACAACTTGTATTACGTTGTATTAAGTGAATATCCTGCAACAGCGCCACGATGCCTCGGGGCCGCTGAGCGCTTTATAAATCCAAATACAATAAATACTAAGGAGGTATTCAGAGGATGGGCTATACTTAAACCTATGAAGTGTATACTGACCTATTAGCACTATTGCATACAAAATGTGTAAACACATTGCCTAAACCACCTGCTTTTGAGAAAGACTATATGCATGCTCATTCAATGAGCACACTATCACCTCCTATACCAAATCTCCTGAAGGAAGGTACGAGACCCTGGCCTATCGGTCAATGAACTGGTCCCACAAAAAGAATTGTCTCGAATGCAACACTTGGTTCTATGCACCTTTATTTGCCAGTGTGAAACTTTCAAAAAGGGTTTCAATTTCCAAATTAAGGCAAGGCACAAAGACTGGTGCAGCAAATGGCTATGCTGATAACAGAAGAGCACTGACAAAATCAATATTTGTCCCTTCTCCCCAAGGGTGGGCCTGCCTCTTTGAGGCTAGGGAGGAGCGCCCGCTATGCACGACTCTCGCTAGGGGTTTGGGCAAGTGGGACCTCACTGGGAGTGACTCCCTCCTAGGGGGCAAGGACACCTGTTCCTGTGATGAACACTGGACCAGCCACACTGTCAGCATATATCCATCTGCCTACTGGGAAGTATAATGCAACATCCTTGCATGTGGCTGTAGCCAATACTGAAGCAAAACCAGAGAAAGTAAACGGTGTCCCTTTGAGAGTCTTGTACTTAACTGAGATAAGGAGAGAAGAGTATTGGACGCAAGGGAAGCACCCTGATGCGAAAGCACGAAGAAGGGGCCGAGTAAGGACTAGCCCTGGACCCTGCAACTTTCAAACCGACAAGGATCGCCAAATGAAGACACTGGGAATCTGGCAAGCAAGGCACGGGGAAAACTGCTGCCTGAGCGGTGTCCAGGACCTGGTGGTGGCACAACCACAAGCAAATCATGGTGGGCAAAGCGCCCGCAAAACTACGCAGAGACCTTAACTGCTGGAGCGAGCAGAGCTCCTGGTAGTTTGCTCCTGAAGAAGGCAGCCGCCTGAGGGGGAAGCCAAGATTGGCACGCCAACGAAAGCAGAGCGGGAGGAAACAGAACCAAGACGGCTACCTGAGCAAGTGGCAAGCTCTACAAGGTTCCCCGTACTCACCTGAAGGCACCGGGGAACATGAGAAAAGCGGGAGGCAGTTGGGGAAGGAACGCATGAAGAGTACAACTCATCCCAGTCATGAACTGCATGACAACTAACTTGACAATCCCAAAGAAGAGACACATGGACAAAGTTAACGGGCAATTTGGAAAGCTTGTAGATCGAATACCAAATTATCCCAAAAGGGTAATAGAGACAAACAAATATCATGAGTAGGTAGGGATCTGGTGTCATAAGCCAAGTAGGACGACTGGAGAAAACATGACCCAAAGCTGTGTCTCAAGAAATCTGGTATAGTACCAAGAGAGTATGAGAATAGAAGAGAAAGCACTAAAGATAGATACCAGGAAAGCAACATTATACTAGGGGATCAAGTCCCACGTAATCTAATCAAGGATGAATTTAGAGACTATAAAACAAGAGACAAGAATGCACAAAAGTATGTAAAAACTAATTGGCCACAACACATCCTTCAAGAATGCAGGCAAACCAAGAGTGTTGTCCAAGAATTAAAAGACCTCATGGAGGAGTAGCCAGCTTTTTAGAAGATTATAAAAAGAGTAAACAGATGAAACAAACATTTCATCCAGAGACTATTGAATACATCCCAAACCCAAGAGAATAAGGAGCTTATCTTGGATGAAGTCGTTTATCTTAGTGGTAGTGTCAGGTAGGGTTAGGTTTGGAGAGAGGACATTTATATTTTAGGACTCCTTGAAGACAACCCTTAGTTCTTGTAGATAGGTAAGGTGGATCCTTTAGCGATAGGGAAAGTTAGGTCTTAATATAATTTCACTACTCCTTCCGAACAGTCAAAGCACCCAGAAACCTGAAATGCAGAGTGTGGAACAGAGTTAATTTCAATGCCTCAGCCTGAAATATTGATCAAGGAAGTGCTCATGAACAGTGGCTGTGAGAATTTGAAAAAAGTAGCTAGGTTAATAACTGGTCAAAGGATTAAATGGGCATCAACGCAAGGAAAGAATAAAGTAAGCCTGTCTAAAGCACAGATACTCTCAGTGATATGTCCCACTCTGTCACATGAAGGCATGGCAAGCCCATATACCAACATTTCAACAAATACAATTTTACCAAAGGAATTTTGAATGAATTTATTTTACTGAAAAGTGGTGTGTACAGTGCATAATAGGTGGAGTGTGGGGTAAGGGTATACGATAAGGTAGGGAGGGGTGAAGGGGGGATGCAGGGGCCTCCCCCGCAATACAAACAAAAGTAGAAAAGGTAAAAAGTGGTATCCAGTCATTGCCTTGACAGCCAAACCATCGACAACCATACCCTTGGTAAAAATGCATCAAAAAAAAAATATCAAATGCTTTTTCTCTCAATGGTAAAGGGTTAAGTTTAGCAAAAAGGGGTTTTAAATAAAAAAAATGCATTCAATGGTTTCTGTATGGTTGTCGATGCAATCACTATAAACCGTAAAAAGTTTTAATTTTGTTTTCAGTGAAATAAATTGTTGCAGAAATGTACATATTTACAATTAGATATTTTAATTAGATTTTTACTTCGATATAATAGCAATATTTGGTACACGGATACACGCACATGTAATCACAGGTCTCGAGTGCAGCCACCTCTTAATATTAATCTTAAAGGAGTTGAAGGGAGATATGGCTCTTCACGAAACGGGGATATAGTTCCATAATTGCGCCACCAAGACTGGGAAGCTAGAGCCTCCTGTTTGAGTTTGAAATTGGGTATTCAGTGGCTATTAGATTGCGCCTTTCTGATAGATTTACCAAACACTTCAGAATGACCTATCAATGAGTTATAGTGGAGCGTTGGAGTGATTTGAACTGGATTCGGTCGTTGATGGATAGCCACTTGGTGGAGCCTCTCACGTAAGAGATATGCTGAGTTTTGGGGATGCCCAAGGCAGACCTTCAGGCATTGTTCTGGAGTGTCTGGAGTTTATTAGTACTGTGTTTACTGGTGCCTAGATATAGGTAGTCCAACTTAGAGAGGATTAGGGCCCTCGCAATCGTGATGCAGCTTTCCGATGACTGGAAAGGTTTGCATGCATGAATCAGTTTACAGATGTAGCTAGTGGCAGAGGCTCTGGCGTTGATTTGTTTATTGAGGTAGAGTGCTGAGTACAGGTAGAAGCCTACAGTTATTTCCTTAGAGACTGATCTTAATTTCATCAATGACAGTTGTATTGGGAGAGAGTTTAGTCAGTCTGTTAGGAGACCCGACAATTAAGAGCTCCATCTTTTTGTCATTGAGGCATAAACCATGGGTGTCCATCAAGGATTGAATAATTAGGTAGATTTTGTTAAACATGGTTACATCTTTGTTGTAGTATCCTTGGATGGGGGATGAGAATCTGGGTGTCAGCATAATTGGTATATGAGACACCCAGATTGTCAAGTATCTGGAAGAGGGCCTTAATAACTATATTATACAGGGCTGGAGAGACACAAACCCTTTGGTACTCTACATGTGATAGGTACTGGGTCTGCTGCGGAGGAAGGCGAGAGGTCTCATGGATCTATTATCCAGAAAGGAGCTAATCCATGTGGTGTGTCCTTGGAAAAGTGGGCAGCTGTTTTTTTAGATGGTTGCACAGGACATTGTAGTCGAACACGGCGGATAACTCCAGAAGGAGAAGGATGGAAGCTTCTCCTTTGTACAATGTATCATGCGGGCATTCTATATAAGGCTCACTGTGTAAAGCTTCATGAAAAAGGGTTCATGATGGGGGTAATGGGCATACTTTCAGGACTGGGAACTAGGTTTCCTTGTCAATTGACAGCTGCATGGACCAATCTTAACTTTTTCTGCTGGAGGTTGCTTATTGGATTATATGGCAATAGTTTTGTGCTTCTACAGGGCGCATTTGCCATTTCGTTGCCCCTCCACTTTATGGTGGTGCTGTAATCAGTCCCATGCATTTCTTTCCCAGAATGTGACCACCCCACAAACCGAAGCAGATCTCATGCTTATGAAAATTGGTCAGTACCATTTTAGAGATTTACAATACTCACATCCTGGCTCAGTGCAGAAAACGTCTTTTGTAGTTCTTTTGCAAACTCTAGATTGTGAAGGATTTCATCATATTTCTCAACTGCCTCCTGCATTAAAAAAGTTGCACAAAAAGAATGCCAGATGAAATAAGATAAAAAGTAGAAACAAATGACTCCCATTTTCCCACACCATGAATTTATGAATTACAACCCACTCAATATTCCCAGGAATGTTGAAATACAATGTTGCTAAACAAGGATGGAATGGTCCAGGTTTACAAAAAATGCCAATAAACATAAGGGTTAACATTGTGCAGGAGCATAAAGGACAGTGCTAAAAATATTAAATGTCCAAAATCTATTAACTAACATTTGTTGCATGAGACCCAAAATATAAATTCATTGATACTTTACAGAATGTGATTTACTGACTACTTTAGAGGCAAGAACAGTGGTCCACGTTGTTTGTTCTAGCTGCTGCATTTCAGTTTGATAGTCTACAAAACATAGCACAAAGCAGTCACTTACCTGGTGATATTCCATTCCTTTTCTATTTGTATATGGTTAAATACATTCAACCTTTACAAAATTCATATGTCAATGTCTAGATTCAATACAATCAAATCCCCATCATCAATTATCAAAAAAATGTGGACTTGTCTTCTACCAAAATATAGCAGATAACAGCAATGAGAAGAACAAAAATAGGAGAAAATAAGACAGGGGTGATTTTAAAAGAAAAAAAAGTCTCGGTCGGAAGTGCTAAACAAAGTTACGAGTTAAAATTATTGGACCCGTTATTCAAACAAAACAGCCGTGAACTTTCACAGATTGTCAGCAAAATGGGGGTCCCGTAATACATTCAAATGGACCAATCAAGGTAGTATTCATTTGTCATGGGAAGGGTGCTTGATTCTTTTGGGAATAACATTCTGGGATGCTATCAAAGCAAGTGTCATCTTGATGTTTCACCCTCAATATATTTAGTCCCACCAATCTTTAACACTTTGCGTCCTTGAGGTCGATATTGAATCCCCCAGATATTTCTATCGCTGCTGTTTAAGTTCAGGGAAGACCAGAATTAGATATGTAAGTGTTTCCATTGGCACTCCACACAGTCTGCAATTATTAGTTCCATCAGTGCTTTTTCCTCTTACATGCAATTTCTGAATTGTCGGTAGTAGATTATGCCTGAAACACAGGAAAAGCTCCCGATGGATAGAGCAAGGACATTTATTTAAGTATCTTGGACTTGTATTTACAGATCTTCCATCTTGATTTAAATCAGCCGGAAGCTTATCTCGAGATTTCTCCATTTCCGTCTCTATCCAATCGCAGACTCGAATTTTGCATTTAGATGCATCCAGGTTTGTTTTTAATGTTTCCATTTCTATATTCGGTCCAGACAATATTGCTCGACAATGATGAGGCCATTGTTTAAATACTTCATCTCTTTGAATAGACACATCAGTAAACAGAATTGGGTAGGAGAGTCACTGGAGCTACATTTCATATAGAGCGTCATGGTCTTCCAGACAACAATTGAATATATGGCAGGTATGCCTAGCTCGTATCTTATCAGGCTAATAGGCTTGCATTCTGGTAAACCGGATTTTTCACCAGACCTTCCCTTCCAGAATGGTCCATTCTTTCCAGGGAAAACAGAAGGGCTTTAGCCCATACACCAAGATTGCAATGACTGTTTATAAAAAACTTTATAGTTGGAATCAACGATAACTCAATATTTTTTATGCATCAACGCTCCTTGAGATGCTAACTTCATGCGAGATCTTATTTCTTCGATACAAGGTTTGTCACCTATGCTCAGATTTATACTTATTCCTAGGTATTGCATGTTGGGTACTTCGATAGGCGTGTTTCCCACATGCCAGGTCAATGCTTTCTTTGGTTTTCTAAAATCAATATTCCTGATTTTAGAAATTTTCAGGATACATATATCAGAAGACATCCCTTGGGAAGCAGAATACCTAATGGCAACAATGGATGTTGTCTCTTTATACACATCCATTGGACATGAGGATGGTAAAAAAGCATGTTTACACTATTTAAACACTAAATCATTGAACTATTTAGAACACACCAAAATAGTGATGGAAATGATCGACCTATGCCTAACAAATAACGTCTTCTCTTTCATGACTAGTATTTTAAACAGGTGCAGGGGACCGCAATGGGCACGACTTTTGCACCTTCGTATGCCAACCTTATGACGGGCGCATGGGAAGAACTAGAGGCATGGGCGGTTATCAATCAGGAACACACAGAATGTGGTTTTGTGACTCAGATACATCAATGAGTTATTCATTATCTGAAAGGGACTGCAAAGGGCTTGTTAGAGTATGTTAAAAAGCTGAACCAAATTCCAAAAATCTAAGATTCACTGAAACTCAGTCGGACACTTACTACCTTCCTTGATGTGAATATTAGAATCGTCAATCAAGAAATAACCTGCAAACTGCATAGGAAAAAGATTGGCTCCAACACACCATTACATGCACTCAGCGGACACATGAAAAATCTGATTTGGAGAGTCCCCTATGGTGAATTTGAGAGACCAATAAGGAATAACACCACCCTAGAGTCTTATGATCGAGAGAGCAAGGTAACGGCCGCAGGTTTCCAACGACAGATGTATCCAAAAAGAGTTGTTGAAAGAGTCTTCCTCAAAGCAAGACAATTAGAGAGACAGACCCTATTGGCTGGCCGTCATAAGAAAGAAAAATTAGAGGGAGAAAACAATAGTGCACGGTTTATACTCGCGTTTGACAGCCAAGTGAAAACAGACATTCTGCAAAAACATTGGTATATTCTGTTAGCAGATCCTGATCTGGCCAACAACCTTAAAGGCCACCCGGAGATAAGCTTTAGGTGAAATAGATCTTTTAAAAACATTCTGGTCCAAAGCTTTATGGCCAAAGAAGAAAAGACACAAACAAATTGGTTGACTAAAGAAGGGTTTTTATAAATGTACATGTAACATTTATAAGTATTCGACTAACTGTGGAACATTTACACATCCGGTGACAGGACATACAGTTGTGATCACAGTGGATCCCCTGCAAAACTGGCCATGTGGTATATGCCCTCACCTGTGCATGCCAGAAATTGTATATTGGCAGCACGAAGTGCAAATTGAAAATTTGCATACAACAGCATGTGCATGCCATTCTGCACAATGATGCAAATTATCCAATGGCAAAACACTTCTACGAATGTCACAATAATATAGACAGCTTCAGATTTTGGCATACACAAAACAGAAATGGGCCTGAGGGAAGGAAATAAGGAGAAGTTGCTAAGACAAAAAGAAACCCGTTGTATACTTGACTTTGAAAGTAAACAGCCTAACAGGCATAATATCGATTAAGAGTTGTATACTTTTCTGGGTTGCTAAAAAACATCGACGTTCCCCAAGAGATAACCAACTGTGAGAAAAAGTGTCAGATAGCAATTATGTGTGCCCTCCAAACAAGTTTGAGCTTCCCCATCGTGTGTGTTTTATGTGAATTTGCCGATCAAAAGTAATGTTCAAAGGCAGAATTTGTGATTGTGAAAATTCAACAAAATTCTTATGAGGGAAAGACGGAATCAGATAAGTTACACTTGTATACAAATGAGTTGAAGACTTATGATATGGCATTTGTAACGCGCCTATACACAAGTGTTTCAAGGCGCGACGAGGCAGGGAGGGGGGGGAAACAGGGGGGGGAAGACAGACAATGATCCTACTAGGTCAGGTGTCATTCAGATCGCGCAAGTGCGGGGGCAGGGAGAAGGGAAAAAGTGCAAGGGGAAGGGGAGAGGGGGAAGTGCTGAACAGGGTAAGTAGAATAAAAAATAAATAAATAGGGCCAGCTGGTGGCAAGTGCAAGGTAAGTGCAGACAAGTGCTGGGAGGGGGGGCTGTAAGGGATGCAGAGACAGTCCCGCAGTGCAGGGGTTGCCAGGGAGGCAGTGCAAGTGGAGAGTGGCTGGGCCAAGGACCGAGGTCGGTGAGAGTGGCCCAGGTGCAGGTTCAGTGCAGTTTCAGTGAAGAATTAGCAGGGGAGAGAGAAAGCAGAAGCAAAGAGGAAGGTTTTGAGGTGCTTCCGGAACCGAAGATGGTTCTCCTCAAGTTTCAGGGAGGCAGGAAGGCTGTTCCAGAGGGAGGCCCCTGCCGCAGAGAGAGATCTACCCCCAGCTCGTTGCTTCGAGAAGCGGCTGACCCTGAGGGAGTTGGCGACAGATGAGCGAAGGGCTCGGGAACGAAGATATTTAGGAAGAGAGAGTTGAAGGTATTTAGGCCCCAGGCCCCAGAAGGCCTTGTGGACAATGCAGAGGTTTTTGAACTTAATCCTCGCAGCCACAGGGAGCCAGTGTAGAGATTTCAGTCCTGGAGAGATACGGTCCCTGGGCTTGAGGCCAAGGACAAGTCTCGCAGTCCTGTTCTGGATGAGTTGCAGAGGGCAGAGAGTAGAGGCAGGCAGATTAAGATAGAGGCTGTTACAGTAGTCCAGCTTCGAGAGAACCAGGGCTCTGGAGACCGTGAGCTTCTGGGGGAAGGAGAGGAAGGGAAGAATACCTCTCTGAATAATGGCTATGAATAGCGAAAGTTGATGAGTTTTAAAATTGCGCTGTGTATATTTGATGTGGCAGACTGACACGTTGGCCCTGTTAAATGAGACATTGGAGACACCTTGGCAATTAAGATCAGCACTATGCACTTTATTTTTAATTGAATATTTTGTCATTGCATTGGGCACTAAAATGCTGCTAGAACACTGAACACCTTAATGAGGCACCAAGTACCCAGACATGATGGTATTGTGACATGTGTCACTGGAGAGACCCTGATAATTAAGATTTGCACTTTGCACCTTATTTTGAACTGAACATGCTGCTATTGCACTTGGCACTTTGGAATTAGGAGAAAATGCTGCTAAAGCACTTTAACGAGGCACTTTATGCAAGGAATTCAGATGGGTTCCAGATGACTATAATAATTATAATTTGTATTATGCATTTGCATTTGGTAATGGAATATGCTACTACGATATTTGTCATGTTGACCCATTGCAATAGGTTTTGACAAAGTATTAAGGATATGCATGAGGCACTTGTTCAGAGATTGAAAGATGCAACATACTGTCAGAATAAGCCACACCAAAACGCATGAAATATTAGTACGTGAGCGCCACAGTGTATACACGACAAACATGCTTTCTTTCAAATGTACTGCACCCAAAACTCCAAAGCACACTAGGCTAAGATGGCAGACATGATTTAGCCCTTAGCAAACAGGACAAATTGGTCCCTCTTCTATTTCCACCCTAAACTTTCCTTCTCCCCCCTCTTCCTGTATTTCCTTCATGTTTTAAATGGTTTATAGACAATGAGGCAAATCGTGAGCAAGCAACGAGCTAGCCGCGGAATGCATCAACGTCTCAGCACTAGTATTGCTGCATTGTGGGAGGACCTACATATTTTGGTCTTTTTTACTTTGAACAGATTTCCATTTTTTTTGGAATGTCACGAATTTTCCCTGGATGAAAAATAAATGAGTAAATTAAGTGAATACATTGGTGTGGACCCGGACTCTTCTCCTAATTTGGATATATATATGGTAGTGGCCGTGTAGTTATGATTAACTTGCTAATTCCATAGGAACAGCACCTTTTGGGCAACTTATAACTTCGCTCGCCCTGGACAAATCCACACAAATGGCCCGCTCTGAATTCTTCTGCAAAGTTTGGTGAGGTTTGGTCCAGTGGGGCGGGCAAAGTTATAGGGGGTCCCAAAATGTCTTTACCCCCATATACTGAATGGGGAAAAATAAAAAAATAAAAACTTGGCTCACGCCTACAGCCCAAACCGCTGGACGGATTTTCACCAAATTTGCAGCAGGAGCAGCAGCTCGGTCCCGAAAGCGTGCTTTTGTAAATTTGGTGAAATCTGTCCAGTAGTTTATTTTTAAAAAGACCAAAAAGTAGGTCACAAAAATTAGTGATATCTATGTATGCTCCGCGGACACTACCCTGTTAGTTCCGTGGACAGGACACGGAATGGTTAATCGGCTTGCGTTATGTCCGCGGACATGCAACGTGTTCGCCGACTGGATGGTCAAGAGCGTGAAGTGCGTCAGATTTTTGGAAACGCCCGCCATCTTAGATTCTCTGTAAAAACAAAGAAACACAACATTGCACTCGTAAAACTTAACAAATAATCTCTGGGGGAGTGAGGAGGATGGAATGTGATATGGCTTCAAGAAGCCAAAAAAGAAAAAGTTGTTTTTTGCCGCGAAGGTCCGCAAACAGTTTGGATGTTCGCTAGCAGTCCTGAAAAGTTTGGACACCCCAGCATTACAGGGTTGGTGAAATGCAGTTCTTGGATGGCTTATAACTTTGGCGCCACTTAATTTTGCATGTATATTTGAGCTGATTCTGAATGAGTATGCAAAGTTTGGTGGGATTCTGTCATGAGGGGGCAAAATTAGAGGGGGTCCCAAAATAATGTAAATTCTTATAAATGAGGTGCCATTTGACAAATCTACAAAGGTTTGCAAAAAGATTATAGATCTAGATGTTTTCGTAAAGTCTGAATGGACTTTGTCAAGTGGGGGCTAGGTTATATGATGATTTTATGTACATACATTTGACACTTTTGAAAAAATAAACCATGGGTGGATTTCCAGCAAACTTGCTTAAGGAGCATTGGCAAGGACCTACAACCATGGTTTTGCAAATGTGCCAGTGTTTATTATTTGACAAGTGTCATAATGTAGCTACAAAATATAGCGGTATACCTTCAGTGAGTGAGGGGTAACAATCACTACCCATGAACAATCACGGGTAGTGATTGTTCCATGACCCGGACAATCTGGCCACTGGCCATGACCACAAGGGACAAAACCTAGGATTAAAGTGGCCATGTCCACCTGGGACTGGCTTTGTGGCAAAGTTATTTGAAATTAGGATAGATCTGAAAGGGAAGAAAAATGTGCTTGTGGTAATATGGTCATAGGGTTCTCTTTGCCTTCTGCAGGCTGCCATGGAAAGCGAAGAGTGGCCCTGTATGGAACCCTTGCCGTCCCCTTCCATCGTGGCCATCTTGGAAAAGGATTTTCCTTCATATCCGGGATGGCCCAGGTGTAGGAAGAAAAATAATATTTAGCACCCCAGGTTCCCGCTTTGGGAACCTAGGGTGCTAATGGCCTTCATCCCCCATTTCAGGGGCTGGAATGGGGGAATAATGGTCCAGAGACCTATTTTTATCCACCCTCGCTTCGCTTGGGCTGATCATTTGAGCTGCTGGGCTGGTAGCCACCATTCCAGTCCCTGGAACGGAGGATGAACGCCACAATATTCCCATTACCATAACACAAAATGGAAATTGAAATGTTGAAAAATCTTATTGAGTCCATGTACTTTAATGAGAAATATAAAGATTGAGTCTCAACATGTTTTTTTTCTTCTATTTTTTAACTATGAAAGGTGGTTCCTAAAGGAATGTCTTTTGTTTTTGGATGCATTTTTTTTGGCAGGAGATCTGAGAACGAAAGGCGGGGAACGCAATGAGAGAAGAGTAACCAAAACACTAATATGGAGGGGTATGTGGACAAGGGAAAATGTTGCGCGTGTGTTATTACTAAGGTAGGGGGCAGTGTTTCTCATGCTCCTTCATTACAGTAGTGGTGGTGGCTCTTGGGGAGGAGGGATGGCATTAGCTGATGCCATTTTAAGATAAATAGCAGTTTTGCTAAAAGTATGTACTGTGTACTAGATGGTTAATGAATAACGAGAAGGAATAGGTATTGGAGCTGTGCAAGGGAAATTTTGAAGTTGAAAGTTCCTAGATCAGTAGAAAATGCAGTTCTGAACTGTCCACAAAGCAGAGATCTTATTGTGAAGTGCAGACAGGTTCACGGACACGTCATGCCGCACGCCAGATGTGGTCATTTGGCACTGTCGGGAAGGTCTGCTATGAAGTCAGATGTTCGTAGACGTTTACGGATCCAAAACTAGTTGAAATTGTTGCAAAAAGTGTATGGAAGTGTTAAAAATGATTCCAGAAGGTGGGAAATGTCAGGGTTTTAAGGTGACATTTTGTAAATTGGACATAAACATTGCTATAATGGGTATATTAGTAAGTTGTAGGAAAATAGCATGCACTGGTAAAAAAAAAAACTATGAAATTCACTGAAAAAAACTGTTAAAGGAACGTTATGGTTTCAAGTAAAATCGAAAAACCCAATAAATTCGCCAGTTATGGTAAGCTAAACCATAACTCATGCCACCACCGTGCACTGCTAAGACTAACACCCAGGACATCAAAGATGACATCACAAATGTCATTGATCACATCACTGACATCACATATCTGGGCAGTTTGTTTTTGTTTATTGACATATAGGCCAGGTGGTTTTGTTCAATGGCAGTCAGAATAATAAAATTGAAAAAGGTGCTATACATCTAGACGTTAACCTGGTCATATGCTCGTTAAGTACTTTCCTTAGGGTTTGGTGTCAGCTCATGGTGCACATACATGGGGAAATGAGCAGGCCTCAAACACACAATTCATTTGTATACATGAAGATAAACTTTAATGTCATTAACATTTTGTGATGATTTAGTCTTTCTTCCTTCCGCACTTTAGTTTCCCTGTATATGCCTCTGATTTGTATGCATTGTGGTTCTTCATATGTATTGTTTGTACCAGCACAAGTGTTGCAAGTCTTGAATTGTTAGCTAGTTATTACATGTTTAACATTACTCAGAACTCTGATATGGTAGCATTCATTATTGTACTATCCAAAATTACAAGATTATAGTGTACTTCTATGGTGCATGCGGCAGTCATTGCCTAGGTTTATATATTATTAGGTTTCTGTATGAACGACAACACTCCAATACAATATTAGAGGAGTACATTCTTTAATAGATTAAGTAGTTCATGATAGGTCTCCTGATCACCCCCGACATCTTGTTACCAACAACAAATGCCTGTAGGGAATTTTCATCAAAATGTATTTCAAATGTGATGCCAGTGATATCAATGACATTTGTGATGTCATCTTTGATGTCCTGGGTGTAAGTCTTAGCAGTGCAAGTTATGGTTGTTTAGCTTACCATAACTGACGAATTGCTGGGGGTTTTCGATTTTACTTGAAAGCATAACGTCCCTTTAACAAAGTTTTTTTCTTTGAATTTCATAGGTTTTTATTAGTCCAACATAACCATAACGTAACTTTAACAAAGTTTTTTCATATATTATATATATATGGAAAAAACAAGGAAAGGTGCGCACTCCAATTCTCTGCATGACCTTCCAGGCCACTGGTGTACTCCTCCGACCGGTTTCTGTGCCAATACACGTCATCAGGGAGGCTGGGTGGACTTGCAGCTCACCGCAGGTGATATATGCCACACCAGGGTTATATATGCCCGGCTTTGGAGTGCCTCACTTTAGGCTACACTCTCCCTCCCCCCTTCTCCCTCCCCCCTTTCTCCACTGTGGGATTGGGTGTCAGCGTTTTCTCTGCTGACCAGATGACTACATCTACCAGTAGCCCTTGCAGCACATTCTTATCACCTGCGGAGAGCTGCAAGTCCACCCAGCCTCCCTGATGACGTGTATTGGCACAGAAACCGGTCGGAGGAGTACACCAGTGGCCTGGAAGGTCATGCAGAGAATTGGAGTGCAAACCTTTCCTTGTTTTTCCATTTTTCGCAGGACCTTGAGGGGTGGAATCCTCAAGACCTGACAAGGTGCCGCACCAGGGTTATATATGCCCAGCTTTGGAGTGCCTCACTTGAGGCTACATTTGACCACCCCCCCCCCTTTCTCCACTGTGGGATTGGGCGTGAGCCTTTTCTCTGCTGACCAGATGACTACTTCTACCAGTAGCCCTTGCAGCAGATTCTTATCACCTGTGGTGAGCTGCAAGTCCACCCAGCCTCCCTGATGACGTGTATTGGCACAGAAACCGGTCGGAGGAGTACACCAGTGGCCTGGACGGTCATGCAGAGAATTGGAGTGTGCAATATATATATATATATATATATATATATATATATATATATATATATATATATATATATATATATATATATATATATATATATATATATATATAGTGACATTATAAACCACAATGGGTGTGATATGCTGTGGTGGTTGTGGCCATAAGCACTGGAGTTATAAGCCACCATGTGTTTTATATAGTGCACGCCCATAGATTCGCTTATCTATGGCCACACACCCAAGACTCTAGGCCCTGGCCACAACCACTGCAGCAGATCACACTCATACATCACACTAATAGAACCGAATATCTATGAGGTGGTTGTTGGCAGGGCGTAGTCTCTTGGGTGCCGCAGGCCATACACCCAAGACTCTAGGCCCTGGCCACAACCACCGCAGCATATCACAACCATAGATACATCTATATAATTGAATATCAGGTGGTTGTGGCCAGGGCCTAAAGTCTTGGGTGCATAAAGGCCATGCACCCAAGACCGAAGTTATAAGCGCCAACGTTATAAGCCACCATGGGTTTCATATACTGAGGTGGTTGTGTCGAGGACCTACAGTCTTGGGTAAATGGTCGAAGGCCATGCACACAAGACCAACATTCTAGGTAATACATTTATAAGCCAGAATAGATGCAATATGTGGCGGTGGTTTTGGCAAGGAACAAGATTGAAGTTATATGCCACCATGGTTTTGATATGCTGTGGTGGTTGTGGGTAGGACCTAGAGTCTTGGTTGCATGGCCGCAGGGTGTAGGCCGTAGGTTATACATCCAAGACTCTAGGCCCTGCCCACATCACCCTATTACAACCATAGATCACACGTATAGATTCAAATATGTAAGAAATGTGTGAAATTATACTTACTGTTTAATTTGTTGAGATTCCATATATTTCTTACATGACTTTAGTGCTTGAAAATATTTTTTCAATTTCTGTGATAAAAGAAAAGAGCATGTTAATGTTTGTATTTTATAAAGACTTATTACATTGTATAAGACATTAGCTTTTTTACCCTCATTTACTTTACAAACCAGTGTACTGTGCATTTTGCTCAGTTTCTGTATTTTTAAATCATTGGGTCTGGGGGAAAGAAATCCTTGTCGGATTTTTTTAAAAAAAAACTTTCTTTGCTACAAACGATTTGTTTCCTTTGAGTGTTCACTTGTTACTTCTGATTAAGGTTCTATAGGTTGGCTTCTTGCAGATTGTTTTAAACAGTTTGATACCTGTTGGCGTATTCTAACTATTTTTTGTTGCAAATCAGTGGTATTGATTTATCTGTGTGGTTGTACAATCTTGGGCAGTTGGATACCTGTTGGCATATTCTAACTGTACAGTTTAATTGAATTTGTTAATGTTGATGTACACATTAGTTATTAAATTTTGGCTTTAAGATTAAATAAGCGTTTGTAAGATTTGCTGGTAATCTCTGCTTAAGGCTAATGCTACCATCATTACATTCGAACCATCCACTTTTCTTTTTAATATAAACAGTGTAGTGACCTGCATTGGTTGTGGTTCCTGCGTGTTGTGAAGGTTTTCTTACCAAGTGACACTTGGCCGTGTGTGAATCCAGTCAGCTTGCAGTTGTTTTTGGTACCATCTGCATTGTAACGTAGAAGCATTAGTATTATGTAGTTACTATGTGTTTGTATCAGTAAGGTGGAGCGATTATCTGAATTTCACATAGCACATAATCTGCCATGGTTTGCATTTTGTAGAAGTTGCTGAAATGGAATGGATTCACAATTAGTATGGATACATACACAAATCGCTCATTAGGGATTTGTTCCTGTGTCACATTGTTACAGAGAGTGTATGTATGTTTCCATATGTATGAAATCTGGAAGATTTTATTTATAGGTAGGTTTTTGTTTTCAAGTACTTGTAGTAAGTACATTAGAAATTCTTGTGGATCTTGTGAGTTTATAGTGAACCTCACCATTCCAACACAGTGGTCCAATACTGGTCTTATTCCGTGAACACTATACGTGTTGTCAGGATTGCTGCGTTTCTATGAAGGACTAACATTTGCAAACACAATTGGTCTGTACTGTGTAAGTAAATGTTGTTAACAATTGGTGGCAATTGAAATAGAATATTCATTGCTACATTTGCGTAGCAACTTACACCAGTTTCATTTGAAAATTTGAATGGACCCGATAGCTCTGAGTGATTTTTTCGGAGTTTGTGTTCCTTTTTTGAAGTACCCGATTTACATTCACCAATAGGTTCTTTGCTTGTGGTAAATTCGTGAAGTATTAGCTTCTTTTGATTTCTTTGAAGGATTTGCAGTCAGATCCTGTTGCATTTCTGTTTGAATTAGTTTTCTTTTACAACAATTTCCTTTTTCTGGAACAGGATTAGGATTTCAGATGGGGTGTACAGTGAACAGTCCATTATATTCTAAAAAGCAAGGAATATCAGCGTTCAGTATACTTGCAAAGTTGATTAGATATAGACCGTCAAGTGTACGTAAGCGCGATAGTGCTATGTAGCTCATGCCTTCTTTAAAAGACTGTTTCCAATATCTATCAATGCTTTGTCTAGGGTAAGACGTTGGGATTTATGAATGGTGACTGCATATGCAAGAGTTAGAGAAAATTGTTCTCTACGTACATACATGTCTTTGAAAAGAAGGAATCTAGCTGTTGAGCGCCCCATCCTTTTTACTTCTGAAATTTGTCAACGTGAATATTGACAAACTGAATGTTGTCAAGTGGGTATGTTTGAAAGCCAACAACTATACCCAGCGCCCCATTAACTAGTCCTTGCTCCACGTCAGGGTTACGTTTAAGCATTACTCTACAATTTAAGGACAGTTTTAATATTTTTTCCAACCCAGCTGTGTTGAAGATTTAATTTTCTAAGGTATTTAGTCTTGTTGTGGCTTGCCGACACATGGGTAGTGTCATACCATGCATGTCCAGTTTGTCTCTGGAGCACATTTCAATTATTGGTTGCATTTTTTTTCCAACGTTATTTCATTGAATTTGGAACAGCTTGCAAGAGTTAGCATTAAGGCCATACAATTGACATTTTTGTGCGCTAATTGTTCCATAAAATCAGCAGCACTTGCGTTATTGCCATAAAGTGCATGGATGTGCCGGTTTTTCAATTCATTAGTAGCATTTTCATTTGTTTTAATACTCTGCGTAGTTCCATTGCAACTTCTGTAGAAAGTTTATAATAGTCTAATTTGTTTTGGTGTTCTACTGGAAGGAGTAATAAATTGGTGTAAAGTCACACCGCCTATGTTGTAGGCAGCTAAACCTGTGGGGGCAGTTACAACAGCTGACAGTTTGTCGTTTGTCAATTGTTGAAGGAACTTGCCGATTTTGATTAAGAATGTTTTGCCTGAACAAGCTTCCCCACTGACTTACAGCAGTATAGGTTTGTAATTTTGGCAGGAACATTCTTTATGTTCGTGCTGTACACCATGTGCAATTTCTTTTGTGAGTTCTTCAAAAAGGTGCGCTGGTCTTTGTTAAGTTTTGATTGTAGTACACTTAAGTCTTCTGTATGTTCTTCATAGTGACGACATGGCGTTTTCCACTTCTTATTGCTAATTCTGCCTCATTTGCCATTAGTGGCTGTCCTAGTGGTTGACTTCCTGTTATAGAAGGTCGACTACTGTCCTTACCTAGTTGGGCCTGGAGTTCTTAGTGTTGCTGTTCATTGTGCAACATTTTTTTGTACTGCATAAAGTTCACTTAGGTGATCGCGCTTTCATTTGCTTTGAAAGCCTCTTCATAGCAGTCAAAGTTATCTAGTATCTTCCTCTTTTCTCCATGGTTTAAAAAGTTGTAGTAGGGACATTTAATATAGTTTTTTGTGTTGAGGAGTTTTTAATGACCATTTAACATGATTAATTAAGCTTCGTTTGGTAAGTTCCACTAAGCTGCCTTCACAATCTGTCACTTTATCTACCTTTGCTTTCATCAGGTTTTGTATGCAAAAGTTTTGGGCTATGTGGTATAGAAACATGGTTTCCAAAGTGGTACTCCTGTTCGGGTAGTATGTGTACAGTAAATTGTTCTTTAAAATGTCTTGGCTGTTGGGATCATTTTTGGCTATTGTTTCTATGTCCTCATATGATTTGAGAACTTCCTAGATTTAGCAGGACCAAGAATTAGCCATAGTATATTTTCAGTTTTTCCATACAAAGCAGTACCGGTTAAACAATCTGCAGCTTCATAGGCACCACATTCTCTATGTGAGCATTTTTATGCCTAGGCTGTACAATTTCTGAGATAGTGTTTAGTCTGACTATAGGTCATTCCAGAGGTCTTGCAACTCTTTTTTCTGCTTTTGTTAAGTAGGCTTTAACATCCCATGCAACTGCAGTGGAATTGTCTGCAATGTACTGCACATCTATGTTTGCATTCCATAAGAGAGCAATGATTGTAATAATTGACATTTTGATTCTTCTGTTCTTTATGCAATACGTGTTCTTAGGTAATTTACCTTTAACACTATGTCGAACTGAAGACATGAAGTTGTTCACTTCACCCGTTTCTGTAACTGGTCTAGGGAAACCAAAGTGGCATTTGGTGTAGTATTTCCCTTTGCTTTTTTATTTGCGACGACAATATTTGCCACATTTGTGTCTTTGAAATTGTACAATTTGTCGAAGGTCACTATGTGTCCTTTGTGAAGGGATTTGACAAGTGACATTTTTGGATGAACTGCAAAACAGTAGCATCACTGTCCTGACCAAATGTAGGTGCACCTTTAATCCATAAAAGCATGTGGATATGTGGTGCTCCTCTGGCTTGGTATTCTTTTTCTCCAAAAAGTGTTGCACTTCTCCGAGGGGAGAAACAGTGTAGCATAGCAATGAAACGATGGTGGAAATATCTTGAAACATTAACAGGATCTAGAGAGCAAAGTTCTCCAGATGTTAGTATATCTATGTTGGTTTTGTTGTTTGATATGCGTAGGAAATCATGTAAATCTTCCCATGCATATTCTGCACAACTTAATGTAACCAAGTGGGTGGTCCAAGGTTTCTGATCATGCAACGAATATCTGACGTCAGAACCAATATTCTTGTACCACACATGTTTGCAAACAGATTTGTTATGCTTGATTGTAAAACCTTTCTTGCACTTTGTATTAATTGCATAGCTGACATTTTGAAAGTGGGTTCCAGATTTCAATATGTGTGCAATGGTTATAGGTCAAAGTTCGAAAACAAAGGCACGAATGCCTTTTTTTCCCGACAATAAAAGGACCGAAGAAAAAAGATGGACATTTTTTTATGGGAGGGTTGCGATACTTTTTTTCGGTTCTTTTGTTTTGCAATCGAACCTTTGACCGGACACCGTGTGCAACTCCGTAACATAGGGTTGCTAGTTCACTTTCAAAGAGTAGGTGGAATATGTATTCTACATTTTGTTTAAATCTGGGATCTTCAGAATACATTCTTAATGAGCAGTATTCTGATGCTGTTTTCCGAGCGGGTCCATCGTATCTTCCTCCTTTGGCAGTAGGAAATAGTGGAAAAGCACATGCTTCTATACTTTTCTCCCATATGCCGATTGGTGACCCCTTTGGTTTGTCACATTTGATAAATATCTAGTGCATCATCTATGCTCTCATTAGAGTGCAATGGATGAATTGTATAATGGTCTAAAAAAGTGGATACTGCAGCAGGATCCAGAAGTTCAAATTGACCAGCTTCTGATGAGTCTTTACTCATTTCAGTTGTTTCCCTTAAGCTTTCAATATTTATGACTTTGTAGTATTCATTGTGTTTCAGATATTGCAAGGCTTGTCTAACTTTATGTAAGTCCACGAGTTGTTGCCAAATTTTTTTGTCTTGTTGGTACACCATTTACTAAGACAATTAAAGAATTCTCTATTGGACCATGCACTCCTAGAGTGCACCTTTTCTGTCAGATCTAATGTTAAACCACAAATGCCTTTCACCAATTCAGAGGGAGGCTATTTTGCGGTTTTTGGTTGAAGGTGCATTATTGCTTGAAATGGGTGTACTGTTTAAATTATGACTCATACAAATTGGGTTGTTGCAGGGGTTTTGGTAGTGGGAATAATTCCAAATTATTTGTGATAGCATGTGAAGGAGTTTGGTTGTTAAGTTTTGTAGTGCAGCAATTGCAACATTAGGGGTTCACTTATTTGGTATTTGTTTTCTGCTAAAAAGGTACAGAGCCAAACAAACCATTTGGAATGTTCATTGTTTTCTATTTTGTATGTTAAGTCTATAATTTGTCTTACTTTTGTAAAAAGTTCTGCGGCAACACACATGGTTTGGTACTTCAGCGGATGTAGGTTTAAATTTTAGTATTTCTTTTTTGTATGTGTGTAATAGAAGGTTGCCGTGTGCAGAATTGTTGCTAATCGGTTCTAAAACTATTGCATTTTGTACGTGGCTTTCACTTCCAAAATATTTTCTCTGGATATGGTCTATTTCTTCTTGTAGGTATTTGGGTGTACCATGCAGAAGAGTGTTATTTAAATTGGCTAGTTCTAAAGCTGGACTTTTAGCATAGTACAGTTTATACACTAGATTTTACATTTGAATGATGTGTTGATATCATTTTGATTTCATGGAAGGTGCTTTTGCAAATAGGTCCTGAAATGCAGGCTAATGAATGCCCTTGTAGTCCTGTGTATTTGCGCACTGGACAGGTATCCATATTTTGCAGCACTTTCATTTTGATTTTGTCTTTACCCTTCACATACTGATTGAGGAACTGGCGTAAAGATTTGAATAATTTGTTAGGAATGTTACACAATGACGTGCACGGCCATTTGTATACTGGATGGTCTGGTTCAGTCGAATGGAGAGGTAATGCAGAGTTTTCTGGGGGAACTTTGGTAAGCAGTGTTTGTTCCGTGATGGTATTGATTTGTTCATATCCTTGTCCACTGCTATGGATGGCAATTGTGTTTGCTAATTTTGTTTGTATGCTTCATTAAAATAAATATTTAAGAAGTTATTTTTGCTGATATTCCTATTGAGAGGTTTTTGTAGTTTAGTACTTAGTTTTGTTAGTGGTTTCATCATGCTTATAACTACAAATAACTTCCTTTTGAGAATGAATGCATGGTCTACGAGAGCTTCTAGGATTAATCTACGATACGTTTTAAGGGTGGTGGATGATTTCACTCTTATTAGATTCTGAAGGACTATGTGGCGGAACAGTTTTGCTAAAATACTTTTGCTATGGTTTCTTCCTACTATATCAGGATTTATAGGAGCAGTGTTAGCAGTAGTCATAGCCGAATTCTTGTTAAGCATTTTCTGTATCGTGCCACATTTTGATAGAGGAGGCAAAGTTCCTGTAGTTGAAAATTCATTTGTTTTGCTAAATGACTGCATTAGCTGTTTTGTTTTAATTTTTTGTACAAACTGTTCGAGATGGATGCTTACTTTGGACACTTATTTTCATTTGCTCCATTTCTGCGTTCCTTTCTACAGACTTGCTTTTTGTTAGTTAGGCATTCTTTGGGGTCTGTTGGAAAAAAAATAAGGTATGCGTTGGTCTGTTTTACCATGTATGTGCATGCGTGTATGAGTTTGATGGGGAAGATGTGGTGGTGTGTGAATGTGCATTGGGCAGTTATGAGCTCAGAAGGCTTTTCCTCTGTATGTTACTACACTGCAGTTCAGATGAGAGTAAAAAGTGAGCTAGTGGTGAGAAGCATTAATAGTAAACGTAATGGTATAAAATTAAACCAGTTCTTTGTTTTCTAGTACTACCATTCTAAGGGATGAATATGTTATTTGTGTTCCAAAAAAAAAGATGTGTGCCATTCTGCCTGCTAATCTCCGTTTAATAAATGTGGATTTGTGGGCAGTATTGTTCAGAAATCGATTTTTTTTGGTGTGCAAATTACATACATAACCCACACACTGAGCAGTAAGAATGTAAAGGTAGATTTGTACTTTTTTGTGCAACTACCAGGTTTCTTCGGATATGTTTGCAGTGTAGATGCTGTTGATTTTTAGGAGAGAGGTCTTCACTGCAATTGTAAAAGTAAGAAGTTAGTAATTGTGCGTTTATAGCACTGATGTTAATGTACATGTTCATTTTTCAGTTTGTGGAAGTATTCTCCTTTGATATCTCGACACAGTGTATGCGTGCATTTCATTCGACTATGTGCAGCCTTTATATGTTATTTGAAATAGCTTATTTGAACCTGCTTTGCAAATGAGTACAATTTTAAGTTCATGAAATTCCCTTGTTTTTTTGTAGCTGTGTTGCAGATAGCAGAGAGGTTTGGAAGTGATGGGTTATTATAGTAGTATTCAAATTTGTCCCCGTCTTTCATATTATAAGTAGGAATGCGAAAAATCAGGAGCACCTGAGACGGAGATGTCACCACAGCAATGGGGAACGTTTATTTTTCTCGTACTATTGTATTGGAAGTAGCATTAATTTAGGCGGCAGACAGTAAAAAATTGTGACAGATGAAACATCTAGTTTCGCGCGTAAATCTGGAGGGTTGGCACATATGTATAGGTTATGTGCGAAATAGTAAGTAGTGCGATTTTTCAATGACATCTCGGAAGTTTCGCACATAAAGCGGGAGCGTTGGTATGTATATATTGGCTATGCAGATTTAGTGGCATTCGTTTAAATGGAATCATAAGAGTTGCACATGTACTCTGAATAAAATATGCATACCTGTACTTTGTAATCATGCATGTGGGTATGCATGGAGCTGTAAGTAGAAATCCTCGAACCCTGCACAGTACTTTTTGTAGCAGGTGCTTTGCAATGATAGACTTGTATTCAGAGTGATCAACAGTACATTTGAAGTGCGAACTCTAATGACGGAGTTAGATGTAGAGGTCGTGGATGTGGATGGTTGTGGGACTGGATGAGGGAATGGATTCGCAAGTGATGTGGAAATGGTAGAAGGGCTGGCCAAGAGTTACGTGCCGCACGGACACCGCACTTGTCTGTGAGTAGGGCGTGCCACATACGGGGTTTTTCAGCAAGTCCAGCATGGAAAGGGGACTGTAGGGATCATCAGCCAATCAAATGTTGACATTGTTGATTTGCGCAGAAAGTGTGTAGTGAAGATGGCAGAAGTGGAGACAGTCAGGGCGTTGGTGTTTGGAGATATTTTTGTCCATGGTTTACAGCACTATTCTGAATGTAGGCATGTGGCAAACAATTTGAATGTACGAGGAGTGGAGGTGGTGTGGAGCGCTGCGACGGATTGCAATGTAGAGGCAATTCTCAAAGTTTGCAGGGATATGCGTAGGATGAACAGTCCCCATGTTGTAGTTTTGCACTATGGTGCTTTCCATTTGGGCTACATGAGTTCATCTACTTTGTTGGGAGATTTGGAACAGTTGGTTCAAGCAGTCATCAACATCTTTCCAACCGCTAAAGTAATTTTATCTGGCTTACTCCCTCGAGCAAAATGGGACAACAGTTCTGTTTTTTGTCCTGATCAAAGTATTGCTAGGTGTGCAATCAATCGCGGCATGCGTGCTTTCATGTTAAGCGCTCGTATGTTTTTCTGCAGCCACGAGAACATTGTTTCCAGTAATACTGCTTATTTTGAAGCAGATTGTGTTTCTTTATCTTTTTTGGGAAATGCCATGTTCTTTTGGAATGTAAGGCTAGCTTTGGAGAAGGTTATGTAATGATTGTAGGAGTAAACTAAGGAAAAGAAACCAAAAAAATACGAAACAGGTGTCCGTCGGGCATCTGCAAAAAAAAAAAAATGCCTCTTTTCAGAGCCCACCTTAAAAGGGAAAAGGGGAACACTTAAAATATACAGTCATGCTCAGATCCACTACATGTCCGCAGACATGGCGGTAGTCTGCAGGCAGCGCGTTCTACATATGGGGATTCTGGGGTGAAGAGGCATGCAAATGAGAATGAAAGTAAAGTTCTGTGGGTGTGTTGTGAATGCAGAGATTTAGTGAGAACGTCTTTTCCCTGAGAGGAGAACAGACAGCTATGGCTGTGTGTGCTCGAAAACAGATTATCTGGATTTGGTTGAAGGTGCATGCAGAACGCTGCGGTATATCTGCAGATCTTGGATTCCCTCATGTGGAAGTGCACTGGCATGGAGTGCGTGGAATGAAGTGGCTGGACTTGGTACCTCTCTGCTACTTAACAGAGCGTCATCCTGATATAATTATCATTAATTGTGGAGGAAACAGTTTAGGGCAGGCCTGGAATTTCTTTGCAATTTGCAATGAAGTAAGGACTTGAGAAGGTCATGGACATGTTTCCAAATTGCTAAGTAATTTTTTTCACATATTGCACAAAGACAAATGTGGCTGCATTCTTCTTTATATGGTCCATAAATGGAGAAAGCGAGGCACAAAGTCAATAAGGCTGTTTGTGCCTTTCTAAGATGTTGGCATGTCCTCTTTCCGCAATGAAAATATGTTTCATAGCACATTCATCTTTCGCAGAGATGGAGTCCATCTTACATATGCTGGCAATCAGATTTTTCTTCAAAATGTACAAAATACATTGCAACCTTTTTTGCCATTATAGTCACCTATTTTGCATTACATGTTGAGGAATCCAAGTTTTTCAAACACACACCACCACTAAAAGGCTCTTTTCAGAGCCACCACATGCTGCCAGAGAAAGGTGCATTGGTTTTGCTACGGTTGCACCCTAAAATTGTGTCTGTCCTAGGGCTGTCCGCTGACTTTTTGAAAAATGCGGGGTCCTACACCGTTTGATAGTTCTTTTTAAACCGAGAAAAGTTGCTCTGTAAAGAGCCTTTTTATAAATGGTTTTATATTGATTTATTTTTTATTTTTTACACACGACACTAGGAGAGGAGGGGAAGGGACACCAACCACGGGGATAAGAAAGGGCAGGTGGAGAGAGAAAGATGTAGGGTGGGCCTTATTTAGGTAGGTAGATCTTCTGGTGCTCTGTGACCGAAGTCTCGAAAGCACTTCGAAGACTCGTCCCCCCTGCAGAGTACTGCGTCGCAGTACATACACAATATTGTGAACTCGAAAGGTAAGGGTCAACAGCATCGCGAATGGCCTGTGAGGCAGCGGGAGGGATGCGCTCTGCCACAGGAGTGTCTTGTGGAGAGTGGATCGACACTGAGGATGCTGTGGAGGAACTCAACCTACTACGTTCTTTACATGGTACCACCTTGTGAATGTCCGCACCGTGGAACAAAGTTAGGTGTCGTTTCATGGTTGTTGTACTAAAGCTGTACGCACCAGGTCTCCCACGACTCCGCACCAAATTGCACTTTTTACAGGTGACCAGGTTCGCACGTGCTTTTGATATGTTAACAAAAATGGTAAACTGCCACACCCACAACTCCTGGAGAGTGGTGGTGGTAGTAGGGAGTTCCCCCACCTCATTCTCTTCATCTCTTCTTCTTCGCTCTCTACATCCTCATGCGCATTTCCCTCTGCAGGCCCTTGGGAAGGTGGTGGAGGGTTTGGGGGTGGTGCTGAGGCTGATGTAGCAACAGCAGCCATGAATGCCATTAGGGTTGGTGAGATAATCTACGCTAGAGCACTAAAGGCAGCAAAACTCAATCTACAATCGCATGAAGATGAGCTCAGGGGTGTGGCCTTTTATAGGGGTGGAGGGGTGCGCCTCGTGACCATATCGATCACTCAAAAGCGTTGAAAAAGTTCCAAATATGTGGAAAGCTAGGGCCATTTTATGGGACATGTGAAATGGTGATTTTGTATTGTGCAGACAAGCCAAATTATTTTACAAGTTCTTTTGAAATGTTGCGGAAGCAGACAGTGCTCAAATTAGAGCACACGCTCAGCGTGGGTGCAGTCACATGATGACGTCGTGAACACATCCGCGAAGGAAATGGGTGCCCGCAGGACACCAAAAGCACAGGAATGGTCGTGCACATTTGTGATGTCATCTTTGATGTCCTGGGTGTTAGTGTTAACAGTGCACGGTGGTGTCGTGAGTTATGTTTGCTTAGCTTACCATAACTGGTGAATTTCAAGGCTTTTTCGGTTTTACTTGGAAACATAACGTCCCGTTAAAGTTTTACTATATATATCAGTTTGGTTTCTTTGCATGCCAATCAGCGTCTGATCTATGATCACAAGATCCGCATACAACATCCAGCTTATGTTATGGCCATTTGTTTTACGTGGAAATGCTTTGACTGCGTTTAAAGTGTCTTCAAGGTCAGATATGTATATTTTGAATAGTTCTGCAGTGAGTGGACATCCTTGCTTCAGTCCCCGAAAGATAGGTATGCTTTTACTAAGTAACCCTTTGTTATTTAGTCTTAATTGGATTGAGGTATTGGAATATAGAGCTTTTATCGGTTCTAAGATGTTTTGCAGACAGTTCCAACCACTCATTTTTTCCACAACAGCCCCGGATCTATGCCGTTAAAGGACTGAGTCAAATCAATTAAAGCTGTATAAATCTGAGCTGGTTATTGTCCTTGATTTGAGGAGGTTCAGGATAAACAGGTTTAGACTACAACAGACGCCTCTGACAAATCCGGTTTGTCTTTTGTCATAGCGTCTAGATTAAAGTACCCAATCCTAAAATCTTGCTAAGATTATATCAAAGCAAATTTTACCCAGAAAGTCGAATAGCGCAATGGGATGTAATTCCTCGAGTCCGATCTTCAGATGTTTTTTAAAGATGGGTATCTCAATTGCTTTGTTCCAGGAACCTGCGATTTTCCCTTTCTGGACATATTAAATAAAACCATGCAGAATTCTGCCGACTCCTCTTTAGCTGGTTAGATGGGCCATCTGGCATGGAGCGCGTGAATCACTTATTTTCCTCAGTAACATGATGATGATTTCTTATCTGTCCAAGTTCAGTTCCCATTGGTAGTCAGGCAGTTTATATTAATCTGGAATGTCACTTGGTTGTCCAAATAGTGTACTGAAAAATTGTACCCATCCTTTGTCTACAGCGCAACTTTGGCGTGCTATCTGATTTCCATCTAAATTGTTTAACACTGACCACAACGATCTAGAATTATTTGAAGCAATGATTCTTAGCCTCTCTTCTGTGTAATTTTGGGCAATGCTCGATTTATGAATCCGCAACCAATTGTTATATTTCTTTGCACTGTCTGATCTGTTTTTTTGCCTCGCATCCTTGCAGTGATTTTAGATCTTTGTTCAATTCTTTTTTTCGGCAATCTCAATGTTATACGAGAATTTATTTGAAATGTGGTTTCAAAATTTAATGGCAGTGTGGTTTTGAAATCAGTTAGAAATGGTAGATGGTTACAATCTGATATCCCATCTACTACTGTGTTTAGTTATTGTCAGGCTGAGATCCTGGTGTCTGCAGAAGCTGCTGAGCCCCCGACAATCCACCCAAAATGTGGCACTCTGAGCTGATACTATAAACTGCTCAGTTTACCTCACTTCCAGGGGAAAGGGGAAGGGACAAATTAACAAACACCAGGCTGGAAGCTAAGACTAGCTGGTTCTTCACCTGTGGTAAAACATAAACATATAATACACCTTGTTATTCATGAGGCACTATACTAACCTTAAGTATCAATATCCTTTACCAAATAAAGTAAAAACCATACCTGGAACTTCTCTACAAAATGCCCAGAGAAGTAATAAGCTGACTAGACTTCCTTACTAGTTGACTTGAATCTCAACGCTCATTCAGCCTTCTTAGTAGGTCCATGAATGTGAAATTAACTTTGCAGGAAATCTTCTTTAAACTCAAGAAGCTTGAACAAAGTCTTAGTTCATTAATAGTAAATGGAAGTTCTAGTGTTTCTGGAAAGTATTTATATTTCTTCTTATTAATTTCTTTTTAGAGTGTTTTTACTTAAATAAACAGTTCTTGAGACTTGCGTCAAAAATATCACGTGGAAATCTCTTGAACTCGCATAGGGATCCAAACTGCGTGAAGATCGTTGAAGCGCTGCAGTCGAAACCGCGGGAAAAATCCACACGCGATTAAACGAAAACACGCACACGCGCTGAAGTCCAACCGCGGGAAATGTCCACACGCGCTTAGTTCAAGATGCGAACACACGCACACGCGTTGACAACAAACCGCGGGTAAAAATCCACACGCGCTTTGTCCAAGATGCGAGCACACGCACACGCGCTGACAAACCGCGGGTAAAAATCCACACGCGCTTAGTCCAAGATGCGAGCACACGCGCTGACGACAAACCGCGGGTAAAAATCCACACGCGCTTAGTCCAAGATGCGATCACACGCACACGCGCTAAAGTCGGAACAGCGGGAAAAATCCACACGCGCTTATTACAAGATGCACACGCACGGAAATCTAACCGCGGGTAGAAAAAACACACGCACAAGAGTATCACGCGACACAATAGAGCTCGCGCAAGATTCTCAAGCGAAGACTCTCACGCGCAGGTTTCTCTTAACGGAAAAACCGCGCGCTTGATAGAAAACGTAGCGTAGCAAAGCCAAACATGCGACAGCAATATAGTTCTTAGTAAATATTTTTTATATGAACTTGAAAATCAGATTAAATCTTCTACAATGACATCATAGAAAGAGTCTTGAGTTTTAAAAGGACTTATCTTGTGAAGAGTCTTTGAAACCTTGTTTTCTTTTCGGATAACTCGAAATCTTCTTACTCCTTTTCAGTGCCAAAATGAATCTCCGCAAGATTCCTGTTTGCTTCTCCAGATAAGCCGCTCGACCGCTTGAAACTTGAAACCCCTGAACAAGTTAAGCAGGAGCAGCTTAATACACGACCTCTCAGCTGGGCAAAGACGATGAAAGGCAGTTTAGAATGTTCACTGTCTTCCCTATAAACAATCACCAGCCAATCAGAACTTAGACTGAGGACCTCCATCTTGGCTTGGGGCATTCTCCATAGACTGCAATGAATGTTAAGGGCAAAATTGGCTGTTTTAAAATTAAACTCATAACTTCCAAAAACCTTTCTATACTAATTTTCCCCAGACCTAATGTCTCAGAATATGTCACTGTATCCTAACAGTACCTGACAGTTATAGCTCGGTCACCACAAAAACATTTGCTTTCATTCGTAGCCTAGCTCTACCTTGCAGAACTTCAATTGGAATAATCCAGATTATATTTTCCTTTGTGGTTTGCCAGTGTAAATTCAGTTCAACTAGATCATGGTCATTAGCTGCAGTTCTAATAACTTAACGATACTGTCAACCAATGCACATTACTGGACACAAAAAAAGAAGTTGAGTTTATGCTTGCGAGTCTCTGCCATGTTGTAGCTGCTGGAATATCTCCTGCGGTTTGACCATTTAACAGATGTAAATCACAATCTTTAATTTCATTAATCCATTTATTTTTTCTTGATGGATACGTAGTCCCATTAACTTGAACTCTGCACTATAGCCTTGGCAATTCAGATTTAAAATCACTGCACAGGATCAACATGGCGTTAGGATGATCAATACTGCAGTTGTCTACAAGTGATATCACTTCAACAAAACATTCATTTTCCCCATGCCTGCTTATTCCAGTAAATATTTAGAATGAGTATGGGTGCAGGGAGATCTACCCTGGTCTCTACTTCTAGTATCACCAATTGCATTGAATGATTGGGGGTTTGTTTTTTTAATGATTTTGAACCATAACACAACTTTAATCAAAGTTATTCAGCCTGAGGATGGTCTTCCTGGTCCATTTTTCTTTGCCGGCATTATCAAAAGAGTATCCGTCTAAGTGGAGCAGCGCTCAGCCAGGTTTCTTGTAAGCAAAGAATCTATTGACCAAGTTTACGCATTTGCTGTTGGACATTTTTATGACGCAGGTGTTCCAGCTTCCTATTGTCAGGGACTCCCTAGGCATAAGTTCCTGATGCTATTCGTTATCCCCGGAGTTCAGGCATTTTGGAAGCTAATCCCAGTTCTCTTCACCCGGTCGTTGTGCTTGCTTTGTAGATGGTATACATATTTCTCGATTTCCAGTGGATAAATTATTGAACCTCATCTTCATAGAACGTGTTAGAATGTCATGTGAATTTCCAGACAGAGGGCAGTGTAGGTCTGTCTCTTTTCAGGAGTGAAATGAACTGTCTTCTCCACTACTTTTGAACAGGAATTTGATGGCCCCTCAATTGTTTGAATTATTTGCTCTTCTCAGGTTTGGAAAAACAGGATCTTTTATATCAAAACCTAATGGCCAAAAAGTTGCGGCTTCAAGAACTAAAGATATTTTTGATTCAATACACAAGCAAAACGGAGTCAAATTGTCGAGAAATTGGGAATTCCACAGCTGCAAGGTCATGGGATGCTAGGCTACGTAAGCACGGTCTGAGATTAGATCTTAAAGATGTTGGTACGATTCAACATCAGGCCATCATTTATTGAGAGCAAATGTTCCAAATAAAGGCATGTTTGTGTGTGCGTGGTTGGAGGCACTTTTGACAATTTTTTTTGACTTTGGTTATTAGCATTTACGCACAACAACTGTTCTCCCCCTTCCACCAAACCCCATTAACTGCGGTTTTCTGGGACTTGAAGAGTCAGACCTTGACAACGGGTAATGCGCTGTGGGTACAAACCTGTATTTAGAATCTTCTCTACTCGTGCTAGAGTACTTGCCTGGAGATATTTCTCCTAGAGTCTCATAGTTTGTCCACTTTGTGCTGGATCATAGCTCCCCCCTCACCTTCCCCTCCATCTTTTCCCCTCCACACTACCCCCGTTGCCCCCTCACCTTTCCCAGTTTGGGTCCACCAAGGCTTCTGTACTTCAATGCACTTCCCATCCCCATCCTTGCCTCACTCCGTCCCAGGCTGCTCGAAAGGTGCCCGAGTCATCTTTGACCATCGCAGTCAATTCATCCATAAGTAACATGTTCTTCAGCTTACGCTGCCAGTCCTCTTTGCCTCTTTGCTACCCTCCCCGCGCGCAGCATCGTTACCAACATTCGGGGGTTTCTATACATGTCCAAGTCCATTGGGGGGCGGGGCTAATAGTGTCAACGCGTCTTGTGGGAGTAAGTCCCTGGTGGCCTCTTCCATCCATCTCCTCACGTCGTCCCAGAATCTTTGTATCAGCAGCCAGTGCCACCACATATCCCCCCCCGCCCCTTCCGTTACCACCTGACCATACCCCCCCCCCCTCGGACGTCTCAGTGACACCCCCCGCGAATAACAGTTACTCACCATTATGCAACATCTTATTAACCAACACATCCAAGGATTTAATTAAAAGAAAGTCATTTAAGTGGCCAGCCTAGTGTTAACATGGTAAAAATGGTTTTCTGGGTAGCCACCGAACAAAAGGGCTAGAGCAGGTGATTGTGTGGTCTTGAACTTCAAGAATAGCGGCATGGTTAATTAGGTTGCCATTGGAGGTTCCTCAGCTAGAGATCAAGATGAAAGTTACTTACCAGTAAATGCAATTCTCCAGCATTTGTGTGACATGCTATTATTCAGTCAGAATCCAAGTTCAAGAAGACCGTTTTACCTACATAAACAAAGAAAATTGCTTCACTACTAATGAGGTGGCCTGAAGCTCCACCCCATCTACCTTGCACCGTCCCCTCACCCTCGCTTTTTTGTGTCAGTCCAATGGAAACAGAGCCACATTCTAAGTTGGGCCTTGGAGGAGTTCCGAGGTTGAAGGTCAAAGGAAGTTGTGAAAATACATTTTCCCTTAATACAGTCAATGTAGCATTTCAAAACCTGGATGTCTGCAGGTTAAAGGATCTCAGCTGTTGTGGCAAGTTTACCAAATGATGGAAGCGCAATGGATTGGGTGAAGTGAAAGACCCACCTAGTCTTAGTAGAACTTGTAAACTGGTTTGACTAAAACATCTTTGATTTCTCCAACCTGCATTGTGAGTCAGTCTATAAGGAAGGCCACCTTCCAGCAGACTCATGAAGTCAACTTATGCATCGGTTCAAAAGGAGGACCCATCAATTGAGGGCCGTAAGTGTTCATTCCTGTGTTTCCTTAGTCATCAAGGATTTGGTTGTAATACAGAAGTCATGAATTCCTTGATCATTGGCAGGGCGCAGAGGGAGCGTCTGTCAAAAAGGAACATTAAGCAACTGTGAAGTGCACTTTGAGGAATGCACCAGACCAACGTATTACACCAAGTGGTTCTGATAAGATTGTATGCAAGGTGGTAGATAAACAGGTATACACCCTGGCTGAAAGATGTGGCAGACAATCTCACTTCTAGAATTTGTCAATGCTGTTCCTGCTAAAGTGAGACCACCCCTGCATGCCAACATGAGTAGAACTCCAGATCCATGTTCTCAGATTAAATGAGGCTGGGTTGTGATGCAACATTTGATCCTGTGGTTTGGTTGGATGGGGGAACTGGATTCGGGACGTTTGATCTTCCAGTAACAATTTTAACATTTCAGAGAACCTGTAATGTTTGGAAATGTCAGCAGCACCATATCGCACAGCTACTGACAGATCTTGCCCAACACCTCAGAATTAGAGCTAGAGTTGAACACAAGTGAACAGGCCTGCCCAAAGGAATAAAGCTTCCCACAGGCATTTTTAATTCTCAGGCCACGCAAAGATGTCTGGTGGTTTCCACATGCACCAAGAACACATCACCTGATCCTGCTATAGTTACCACTTAAAATCCAGATCCGACCCTGCCCAGGGTGCCTTACAGCTAACAAAATATATCTTATGTCTGAGTCTCCAGAACTTTAGCCGATCTGTTTGGAGTGTGTGCTGCCTGTTTTCTGTATATGAAGCATTATGGTCAGGTTTGAAAATGCTGATCAATGCCTTTTAGATGGGGCAGGAATGATCTCAGGCCCAACAAAGACTACATCTTCTAGATACTTATGTGCAGGTGTTTGAGGCCACCAGAAGCCCCTTGGTATGTAAAGTTTAAGGAAATTTCCCCATTCAAATTATGGAGTGGGCTGGGCACTGGCTTGCCATCTAGGCCCCGGAACTGGACCACAGCCAGCACTCTCATCCATGCTCAGGTGGGACCTGGAGTTGTGTACAAAAAAGCTGCACAATAGGACCAGATTTTAAACAAATAGGTGTCATTTATTAGATGACAAATGTCCGGCTCTGGAAATTATGGACTGAACCTTTTTGTTGGACGGCCAACAGCCTTAAAGCTCCTAGGAAGACTATGCACAGCGAAGGTCTCAAGGATGACTGCCCAGAGTTGACAGAATCTTGAGGATAGGAACACCATGCTAGATGCTTGGAAGGGGCCCAGACAAACCAGTCTTCCAAATACAGGTAGACAATGACCTGTGCTTTGTAGCTTTGTAAATGGGCTGCCACTGGAGCTGGGTAAGAGATGAAATATCTGGGGCTGCTTGATAGCTGAATGACAGAGCAGTGAACTGGTACAGCTTGCCCGTTTCACAAAGTAACTCCACATGATTGGTATGTGGAAATAAGCATCACCCAGATGCAGAGCAGCCAAGTAGTCACCATCTTGTAGCAGTGAGATGCTTTTGCAGATTTGCCATTTGAAATAACTGATCCAGGTGGTTTGCTGCGAAAACTAATGCGCAGGAAGAGCCTCCATTTACCTGATTTTTGGGACCAGAGTACCTTGAGTTCACTTGGGGCAGATATACCCTTTTTAATCACTTGTTTCTTGAAGGTATCAATATTTTTCTCCATCTTATGAAGTAGAGCGATTTTTTAAAGTTTTAGCAGAAATTACAAATTGTCTGAATTTCAGCAGCATGACCACCCAACAGTATGAAACCAGAACCTTACACTTGGGTGCTGCTAGGCACCAGGAAGGTAGAGGGTAGCAAGATGACAGTGGTACACAAGGTTGGGGGTACTAGTTATTGAGTGCCTTAAAGCAGTGGTCGTTTTGTGGATTGAATGGGTAAAGAGCAAATTGGGAAGGTATTTTCCTTAACCTGTTTCCATTCCAGGAGGCTGGGTCTTCCCCTTAATACGATAAAGGACAGATTCAGAGGTCAAAAGAAACTCAAGTCAGTAGCTTACGTGATTAGAAGAGCAAATCTAATTTCATCTCTGGAGGACAGCTTCATCTGAAGCTCTAATTGTTACAATATATTTGTCAGGATTTGATTGAGACAGCAGTTAATCTTACAGGGCTGAAACCATGGTGATTATAGCAGCTAGGACATGGTGTTCAGCGAGCTACACGAGGGAAACGGTAGTCTAGTATTCAGCGAGGGTCAGGGTCCGCGTGTTAGGCATGTGAGCAACAGGGGCAGGAAGCAACAGATCACATGAATGGCGCGTTGTCACTTAGGAACAATGTGTGTGGCACCAAGCATGCAGAAACACTGATGCAGTTTTTACTTACTCACAGGAAGCAGTGCACAGCTGTCATGATTCCTGCCCCTCATCTCCCCAGCCCTCCAAGATGTCAGGCTGGAGCCAGGCCACAATCACCTACATGGCCCTCAAAGGCCTCTCCATCCCTCCAAAGACCCACTTGGAGTCAGACTTGGCGCTTGTGGCACCAGACTCACTCCCATACGATAACATTGGGGATTGGACTTTTAGTGCATTGATGGGGACAAGATGGATACCCCCACATATTTCGGTTCCCAGAACTGCATGTGCAGTCTAGTCTTGGGTGTGGTTCCGCCCAGAGACACCTGGGATACCCAGAGACTATTTAAGCCACGCCCAGGCTGAGAAACATGCTTTGTGTTTTCTGCACCTGTTCGGTCTCCAGTAGGCCTGCATCTTCTGCGCTCAGCTCCTACAAGAACACCTTTAGGAACAGCCTTACCTTGCGGTGCTTCTGCCCATCATTCATCGCTCCTTCTGTTCTGCGGGCATCTTCGGTGTCATACCCATCCAGGCACGCCGCTTCCTAAGGGAAAACAGAAAAAAGGCATTAGTAAGCATTCTGCAAATCTTCGCTTATTTTTAATTACTGTAAGAGCTTCAAACGCTTACCTGAATCCCAGCCACTCTGGGGGGAACTCGGTTTCCGGAACTTCTCATCCATCTTCAAGAGGGAAAAGACACTCCAGGTTAGCGTGGAAACATCTAGAAGCGCAGCATACCGCACTTACCCACCGCATTTGTTCTTCATAACTGGCATCCACGCTGAAAACGTCGCGGCACCTAAGACACAGAAAAAGAACTCTGTTCAATGCAAATACGAAAGGGGTGCATCGCGCTCTCGCTCACCTTCAACGCTACTCATCTCAGCAGCACGCTGCCATCCCCGGACACCGGCCATCATCTAAGGAAGGAAAGGAACGAAATTAGAGAACTGTTCAAAAGACATACTTACCTGTCAGACTCTTGAAGTAACTAGGCAGCAACAAGCCCGCATCAATCAACGCGCCCCTGCGCTGAAAGCAGGACAGAGCACACTATCCAAGAAAACAAGGTGAGCTGTGGATCAAAGGGAAAGGTTGGACTCTGGGGAAGAAGGGGTTCAAGCACACAGACAATAGCGCGTTAAACTCTACCAATCCTGTGTTTCAGGCCCAGTCTCCAGTCGAATAGCCTCAAGGGAAGGGTTCGAGGTCATAAGAGGACAAAACAGGATGAGTGACGTCCCCGTGGATACCAGGTGATCGTTACAACAATAGAGTACAGCCGACGCCAGGGTCTTGCAAAAAGTTGTGCACGATTGTGCATAGATTAACGTGGAAATGGCATGAGAGCTTGGCAAAGCGCGGTTCGTAAAGATGGTGCATCACCATAGCAACACATTTGAATGGATAATGGGACACTAAACGGTTCCTTATACATATTTAACTAGCAGTCTGTTGGGGACAATTTATGTGTCCTAAAGGAAAATTGCTGATGTAAACAGTTCCTTTAAAAAGAAACTGAACAATGAACTGCAATTAAAATAAGCCGAAAATAGAAAATGCATGCAACTAGCTGAGGAATTTTCTGTAGCAGGAAAGCACTTGGGTGGAGATACACAAAGGAAAGCTTATAAATGAAGAAACAGGTGAAGAAAAATAAGAGATACTAATGTGATTCACAACTCTGCTGAAAACGTACTCTGGGCTTTTTGCAGTTAGTCGCCAGCTAACATTTTAGAACTTATGTTGTAAATGATCCAGAGTATAGCTTAGAGGTTGCAGTGGATTTTTTTTGTTTATTAAGTCTCCTCTGCAGGGTTGCTGAGCTGAGAGGAGCGCAACGGTTTGTTATTTTGTCCCATTCCCGTTAGAGGTTTTCAGTATGCAATAGATTGATAATTTGTGATCTGAATGCTTCCGAAGCACTGGGGTTGACCGCTCCCACAGAATCGTTTGCGAGACCTGATCGTGCTTGCGGAGCTAGAGGAGAAAGTCATGCCTGTTTGGGCTGGTCTCCCAATTAGTATGGCTTGCTGGTGCCATGGGAGCTGTAGATGCAGATTGCGCTATTCACGGTCATAACTGGCTCCTCAAGAGGTAATGGTACAAATGTTGATCCTCTGCCAGTGCATTTTCTCCTGGAGGCCTGGAATCGGCATTGGCAGAATTGCTGAAGGAAACCCAGTTAACAAGCGGTCTCCAGATGTTTTGTAACACTGAAAGATATCACAAGACCGATGTCTGGCCATCAGGCAGGAAGTTAATTGCGGTCAGAAGGGATACTGTGAAACCCAAAGCCGGAGGATGGTTTGAAGGTACCACATGGATGACAGATAGTCATGAGTACACAGCAGCCTCACCTGACACTCAGAACACATCACCCAAGCAACATACACATGGATTGCACACATGCATGGGCACTCACCGGACATTGCTTCAAGATCTGGTAGGTCTCCCACGCCTTGGATCTGATCCTCTGATGAAGGCTCCAGCGACAGACTCATGTTCAGTGAGTTGTTCCTCCTCTGGTGGAGACCTACCGTCAGTCACCAGAGTAGAGTCATGATTGGAAGACAGCTTGTTCTTTGCTCTGCGTTTCAGGTCATACCACCACTTAGAGCAATCAGCTGTGCGCCTCACAAATCCAAGGTAACTAATGTGGTCCGCAATGGTCTCCCAGTGGCCCCTACTTTGAGCAGACGTAGTCTTGCAACCTGCAGTCACCACCATTTTGCGGCCATGGGCCGACACGTAGCCCACAAGTGCGTCTAGTTATGCATCATTGAAACTAGGCTTCCTTGACGTGCAGGAGTGGGTAGCCGTGCCTGGGGTCCCAGGCTGTACTGCAAGAGCACCCTTCCTCTTGAGAGGTGGTGCGGATCCTGAGTGGCTCACGCCGCTCTGGTTGGTAGGGGCAGAAGTGCAGGTGGACTGGGCACTGGAAGTAGCCAAAGGCAGGATGACCAAAGGTCTCACTGCAGGCATTGGCTGCTGGGTGATGTTGGCAGGACCAACCTCGGTGTGATGGACTTGGACCAACACTGTCCCAGCTGGGTGACTCGGAGCTGGGGTGGATTGAGATGCAGCTGCCCCTGCATCCTCCTCACACGGGCTACTTGGGGCAGCAGAGGACATTGCTGCCACAGATCCATGGGGCCTGGTGACAGCAACTTCACAGCCACACGTGGCTTTGACTTGGTGACACGGAAGTCAGCCTGGGAGTCATCCTGTGCCGGTTCAGTTGACAATATGGGGGGGGTAACAAGGCCTGAGCTGGGATGGTGTCAGCTGCATGTCCCCGACCCATTGGGGGCCATAGGTGTCCCTGATTGGTCCTCCACACACTGGCTTCTTCGGCCATGCTGGCCACGTCCCCTACTGCGTCCACCTCTTGCAGGTCAGCCACCCTTGCCTCCCTTACTGCTTGGTCAGCTCCCAACCATGGCACTGATGTTCTTGTGCGAATGGGAGGTGCAGTAAATAATTGTCCTGGGCAATTGGGGTGAAAGGGTTAGGGTACTAGAAGGAATATGTACCCCAGTGCTCTTACAAGGCTGTCTGTGACCCCTGGGGGGAAGATGACGGGTCACGCAATGCTCAGGTACCCCAAAAACAAAATTTAACGTGCACGTGACCCCTGGTAGCCCACGTGCAAGGAATAAAGAACACGCACTATGTTGTGGCACCCAGAAACACAAAAATGAGCGTATGCGTGTTACACCCTGGCTACAATGACCTCTGAATGGGTACGCGACAGCCAACCACAGTTGTACAATACGAGAGCGACTCACCGTCTGCCTGAAAAAAGAATGTGAAAGATGCGTGTGCACGTTGGCAACATCCCCGCCAAAAGAAGAATAGAACTCTGTCCGAGTATAGAAGGAGTACAAACTGGAACCGTTGTGAAGTAATCGCGTGAACCGACTAGTACAAAATCACCCACTCGCTCTCCACAAAAAGCACGTACAAGAAAATGGCGTCCTACGCATACCTTTTAAACCAGCCCACACATGCAATGTCACTTACACATGTACGCGCTAAGGGCCTTTCCTCCAATTACATGCATACGTGCTGTTTCTTCACATGCTGAATCACTATGAACCATCACGAGGTAACGCCCACGCGCGTAATGTCAGACGCGCTAAGGGCCTTTCCTCGAATTACACGCCGACGTGCAGTTTTTCACGTGCCAAATCACTCTACATCAAGCTGGCCACGCAACACACGGAAGACCACGCTGCTGCCCAGGCGGCAATTTTCCAGAGCCACGAGCATGCTCCCACCTGCCATCTGCTGCTGCCTGCCTGCTGGCCACGTGCCCCGCTATTTGGTGCCTGCACGTCAGCCATCTGCAGGGGTCCAGTTGCTGTGACCCCCATCTGGCACCAATGGCAACCCCCCAGCAGAGAGGCAGAGGGCTGCCAGCTTCAGTGACAAAGTTGGCATCCTGGTGGAGCAAGTCCGGGGGCATTGTGATGCCCTCTTTGGAAGTTCACGCGCCGACTATGAAGGACTGAAGGGGATCTGGAAGGACATTGTGCCTGCCATCGACGTGGAGGGGGTGGCAGCCCGCGACATGCAACACGTCCGGAAGCGCTGGGAGGACTTCAGGTCCAGGACCCTCAGCAAGGCCCAGCGCCTCTTGAAGGCAGAAGATGCAGAGGGGTCCCGGGTCCGCCTGACCAACAGCCAGACGAGGGTCCTGGAACGCATAAGCCCAGCGCTCCACGTCCATATCCTTCAGAGGCAGACCCGTCTGGAGTTGAGCGGTAAGTGGCCACATGCATTGCTGTGTGAAACAGGGCATGTAGCAGTGTGCTGGTAGTCATCTACTTGCCTGTATGTGACATAGGCCATGTATGGATGTGTGTGCAAGGACATCATGGTGCTGCATGTGAGACCAGTCATGCGAGAATGTCGAGGCGAGACCCGTTCCACGCAGAAGCAGCACAAACTCCTACCTCCTCTTGGCGGTCTTGGCGCCTGGATTGGATAAACACAGGTCACTGCGACCCCCACGGGGAAAGAGGGTTAGGGTCCTTGGATTGGATGGGTAGGGGGTTTTTAGGGACACCGGGTTGAGGATTTTGAAGTGGTTATGGATAGGCAGGGGTTTCTAGGGAAGGCATGCTCCTTGGCTGTTTTTGGCCAAGTGGTGTAGGCAGTTGCGCCGAGTTCTTCTGCCCTTCAATAGTAATTTCCACTCTTACATACATTCGTCTTCATGCATGCGTTACCCCTTCAGCTTGAACAGGCATTCCACTTCATTCATGCTTAACCCCTTGGTTTCAACCCCACTCTGTTATTGTCAGCACAGAGGTGGGTTTTGGATTGCAGATTGTACAAAATACATAACAGTTCCAATTCACTTTATCAGTTCACTGAGGGGGGTTTGTGATACTCAAAAACCCAGCGAGAGCCCCACTGCAAACTAGACAGTTTTCATGCAATAGACAGATAACTTAGGAAGCACTTAGCTCTGGCTTCACCCAGGGTCTTGTTCCTTTGCAGTAAGTACGGGTTCAGAAGGCTGCGGGAGCCGAGGCGTTTCGTTTCCTGACAAGAAAGGAAATAGTGTTTGTGTTCCCAAGTGTTGCGTGGTTCTAGACCCAACACCACCAAAGATGCCCGCAACTGGCGAGCATAACACGGCATGCAATTAGAAGTTTAGTATTGTCATAACGTTCCCCAATGCGCCTGCAGTCTCTTCCCAGGAGTTAGTATATCAGGCAAGTAAGTATCAGATACACGCTCCGGTAACATCTGCAGCGTTAAACAAGCTCGGCACTTCTCTTATTAGGCCCTGGGCCAGAGAGGAAGGGCCCCGCGTAAGATTTTCGCCGGAGCTCTGCGAGATGCCTCCTGTCCGGTGAAATCTAGTGCAAGCGTTCGTAGGTTGCGCATGCGCGGTAGCCATTCCGCGCATGCGTAGTGTCGGGCGTCGGCCTGGGCGTCGCCTGAGTCGTTTGCAGGCCCCGTGTGCCTGTTTTCTTCCACAGAAGAGTCCGGACTGCTGGGGCTGTAGTCCTATGCCCAGAGACTGCTGGGATTTGTGGTTTTGCCCGTTTCTTCTTGTTCCTTGTGAATGCCCAGCTGCCACACAAAGCACACCTACAATCTGGGCAGAGATGACATCTACTTAAATGCTTCCACCCCCACAGTTCCAGCAACAATATTACATTTACCTTTGTTTGCTTTTTCCTTTACGACAGTGAACCACATGGATGGTGCATATGTTACAATGCAACATGCGGAGCAGCATGCAGAATGCACACATGAATGCATGCCTGTCTGTTCTTGGACATGGATGGGGAGTGAGAGATGGGTGCTGCTGTCATGGACATGTATGGTGTACACGTCTGTCCGAGTAGCGTGTGTGTGACTGAAACGCCATGGATGCATGACATGTCCGTGACGCTGTGTTGAATCACTGATGCAGTCTAGTCATCCTTGTATCCACTGTGTCTGGTGTACAAGGCCAGATGCATGAGCCTCCAGTGATGCGTGTTCATGGGATCAGTATGAGCCATGATGCATGCGAGTTTAAAGACAACATTGTATGTTAATAGGGGCCCTTGGACATGGATGCAAATGTTGATTGCATGCGCCGTGCCTATTTCTGCATGTGTTGCCTGCATTGACCCATATGTTGTGGAGGGACATGATGCAAGTGACGTTTGATCGTGCCACTCATATGCTATTGCTTCCTGTCTAGGGGACTATTGTACAGTACCCTGATGCTTGTGTTCTACGTCTCCCTCTACACAGCGTCGAGTGAAGAGGGCAGAGACGGCGCTGTGGAGCAAAGTGGCAGGGATGCCTCCACCAGCCCGTGACGCAAGGCCCAGCCATCCTCCCAGGAATTATCATCCAGGAGCGAGGGGACTGGTGCCGCGTCTGCCACAACGGCTGCAGCGGAAGGGTCAGGTGAGCCCCCACAGGGGCTTGCGATGGCAGAAGACGGTGCAGAGCCATCCAGGTTGGTGGTGTACACGGAGGAGGAGGCTGCTACTACGCCGCACATGGGGCCTGGTAGGGATGGTACCACTGGTGCAAGTGGTGCAGTCCAGGGCCAGGGGCAGGCGGCAGCACAGGTCGCTGCTGAGGGGCCTGTGCATGTCACTGTCCCCGACAGTATGACTGCACCACCATGCACCAGCAGGGATGCACAGTCCGGTCTGCAGGTAGGGGGGAGGTCCACGTCATCTGGCACTCCACTACCTGCGGACTAGGAGACCCGTGACTGTATTGAGTCCGTCCCGATTGGTGTCACGTTGCGCACGTGTGACATTCGTGATGACGTGCGTGCTTCCTGGGGGACCATGCACGTCATCACGAAGAGCTGCATGCCAACGAGGCCCAGTTGGGAGGGGCCCTGGTTGATTGGTTCCTACATGTGTCGGGCACTCTGGCGGCCCTCTCCTCCTCTGTGCAGACTATGCGCCAGTTCTCCGTGCCGTCTTCTGGCCCAGATTCCACCAGGGCCCCCTGTGGACCTGCCCCGACCAACGCAGCCAGCTTGGTGGAGATCACATCCCTGCCACAGTCGGGAGTTGGAGGTCCAGCAGGGGTGGACACCCCACCAACTGGATTCCAGCAGATGGAGGATGTGCCGGCATCATCAGGCAGGGCACATGGACAGCAGAAGCAGGCTCAAGGTGGGAGCGATGTTGTCTCGGGCCATCAACATCAGAGGGGCAGGCATCGGCAGGAGGAACCTGGAATGGGAGTGTCTTCCGTGTGGCAGCAGTTGTGCCAGCGGATAGATGGAGTGGCGGCGGGCGGAAGAGGCACGCTCACTACGGTCAGGGCGGAGTACTCCATGCGCAGGGCGTTGAGGCGGGCCGAGTGCCTCGAGGCAACGCGCAGGGAGTTGGAACAGGCCATGACTGCATCCCTGCGAGACCTCGGGGAGATACCCGCCTCCGGGACATCGACATGGAGTTAGATGATGCCCTGGCCATCAGTGAGCCGTAGGAATTGCCCGACGCCATTGTATATAGTTCGTGTCAAGTTTCCTTTATATATTTTTTTTCTTTTGGGGCGCATGGACTATGCCCCACCTTTTTGTATATAGTTGGTTATTAGGTAGTGTTTTTTGTAGGTTTCCTTTGAATTGTTGGGGTCATGGACCCTGGATTTGTAAATTGTATATAGTTGAAGACTGGATTTTACCTATTTTTTTCCCATGGAGCAATGGACGTATCTTTTTTTCATCCTTTGGATTTGGTTTGATGGACGGACACTTGGAGCCATTTTCATTTGATTTCATTTGGATTCTGCATTGATCTATTTTTTTTTAATATTTTTTGGGACATCTAGCCTTTTGTTTGTTATCATTTTCTCGTGTGATTCTTTTATCACATTGATTTTTCATTTAATACATTTTTGTTTCATACTTCAATTGTGTGGTATTCCCTTATTGGATTCATGCATGACACGATGTGGGTTTTCGCATTCACTTGCACCCATTGTGTGTGACGGACATGTATGGATGTGCATACTTGCCATTTGGGATGTTTCATGTAATGGGGATTTCAATGTGGGGTGGATGGAATACTTGGTTGGGGGGTTTGGACTGGGGTGGCATGGGATTTGGGTGGCCATGATTGTGGATGCTGATGACATGTTGGGGGGACATGTGTCGGGCCAACTGTCAGGTGCCCGTCAATGCTGGGTGGTGATGTAGGGGGACATGTGTCGGGGCCTGCTGGCAGGTGCCCATCATTGCTGGGTGGGTGAGGGTGCAGGGGGACGAGTCGGGCCTGCTGGCAGGTGCCCGTCAATGCTGGGTGGGTGCAGGGGGACATGTGTCAGGGCTTGCTGGCAGGTGCACATCAATGCTGGGTGGGTGAGGGTGCAGGGGGACATGTGTTGGGGCCTGCTGGCAGGTGCCCATCAATGCTGGGTGGGTGAGGGTGCAGGGAGACATGAATCAGGGCCTGCTGGCAGGTGCCTGTCAATGGTGGGTGAGACATGTGTTGGGGCTCATGAGTGCATGGTGCCATGTGGGCTGCCTGTGGGGCATGGCCAGGGTGGATGGTCTGCCTGCAGGGCATGGCCAGGGGTGTAGAGTAGTCCCCTGTGGTGTCAGCTGCTTGCAGGGCCTGGGGAGGGGCACACCCGGGAGGACACAATGACAAAATCGCGTGTGAAACTCCCTGCACACCCCGTCCAAATACACGTACCCCTCTCTCGCTAGTGAAAACACGTGTACGAGTTCCCGCGCACACCCAAAATGCACATACCCCACTCGCACAGGGCCTATTGCATGTGAAACTTCCCGTGCACCCCCAAATACAAGTACCACGCTTGCACAAGGCCTGTTGCGTGAAACTCCCCGCGTACCCCAGTAATACACGTACCACGCTTGCACAAGGCCTGTCACGTGCAACTCCGCACGCATCCCCAAAATACATGCAGCCACCCCATCCACTCTGGGCATGCCCCACAGGCAGCCCACTTACCCTCCCCATGCCCTGCAGGCAGCCCACACCACAGGGGCTACTTTTTCTACGCAATTTACCTGGTGCGATCGGGGTATGCATATTCCGGGGGGTGCACTAGTACTTTTTCATGCGTTTTGGCTGCCCAGAGTGGGGGTATGCTAGTATTTTCACAGCTACACCCTACTGATGAGGTTCAACTAGACCGAAACACGTCTCTGGGGTTGCTGTTGGTACTCTTGTTCAGAGGAGAATTGCCTGGCATTTCGATGCTGGACTGCCCCAGGGCAGGACAAAGACTGATATGTTTGGGATATTTCTCCTCTGTGAAAGATAGGAAGCTAAAGACTCTGGGTAAGGCACTTGTAACCAGGACTCATGTCTGGCAGAGAGTCTCCCAGGACCCCCCCCCCCCTTTGTTATTTGCAGCCCACACCACAGGGGCTATTTTCTACGCAATTTACCTGGCGCGAGCGGGGTACGCATATTCTGAGGGGTGCGCTAGTACATTTTCATGTATTTTGGCTGCCCAGAGCGGGGTATGCTAGTATTTTCACGCGATTACAGTGTAGCGGCCCTGTAAGCTGGTCCAAGGTTAACGCAGGCGTTTGCGCCGCATTGGCCATTTCAATGCCTTTTCCTTGCGCAAGAGGCGTTCTTGGGGCATAACTGGCGCTGCGGGATGTTCACTGCGCCAGCGCTCAAAATGGATTAGTTATTCCATGAATATGTAGTGCGCCAGAATGCTGTTTAGCGCACACGGCCGGCGCATGCAGGCGCATGCTCCCTTCATCCCTGTGCTGCTCGCGTGCGCTGCCTCTGCCCTGAAATCTCTGAATTACCCCCTTTGCCACACAACTCTAATTCCTCAAGATCTAGATCCTACAAGTAGAAGCAAGAGTGAACAGATCAGCATCTCAAAATATAAACATTAAAGAATTTTGGGAATGCATTACTTCTTAGCATAAAACATTGTTAAAAAGCCTAAAGGAAACTAACCAGGCACATGGGGTCAAGAAAATAAAGATTTTAGTTGAGACTAACTAGGAATAGTAATATACAGTTCAGGATAAAACCTTGGTTGTACAGTAGTTTATTTTATATAACAGAAGGAAGTCAAACAGACACCAATGATCTCCTTCCACCATTACGAGGCGTAGTACAGGTCAATAGTACTAAGAAAATATTAAGCAGCTAAAAGTGTAAAGATACATTCAAACTTGCCTTATTTGTTCTTTCTCCTATTCTACAGATTCCAGAGTTACTTGTGGCAGAATGGCAGGAGCCGTTTATTTTATCCACCCCTTTCTGGGTCGACTTGGATTTTGCTGAAAAAGCTGAAAACAGAGCACCTTTGGAGGCTCTGTAGGGTTAAGCAGCTTAATCGGATACGTGGCCTTTGGTAATTTGGCACTTTTCAGCCACAGTTGAAATATATCAGTGCTCGGAGGATAGAGATTGTTTCTCAGGTCTGTTAGTTTTCACAATGCAAGCATAAAACAGGCAACCAAAGGTGGCCAAGCGTGGGCGGAGGTTCTCCTTGTTCGAAGTGTTAGGAGGGCGAGAGCTTTGTCTGGTCGAATATGTGGAGTGCGCTGCATTTTGGGTGATAAAGTGGAGGTTGTTAAAATGTTATCCTTAACCAGATCCTATTAGGCAAGTGCTAATGTCCCTTTCCAATATCTGAGAAGGACATGTTAAGACTTATCAGCTCTGGTCCCATTGTTATGCAGTTAGTAAGGTTGACACCATTCTAAACTGCCTTTCCTCTGAAACTCTTGGAGAAGCAGGTCCCTTTTCAAGCAGCTCCTGCAAAAGAACAGTTCAGAGGAGAATAATGAGAAGCTGGAAGATGTATTGAAGACCGGAAACCATCTGCACTAGAATTTAATGACAACTACCAGTGGGAACTTTCAATTATATTATTTGTGATTAATACTTTAATTGGACTAACTAATGTAAAGCATTTGTTATCCTTGAGAAATTAGTGAATGCCAGCCATAACAAAAGCAAGGTTTACTGCATAACAATGCTTATTCAATGAGTCACAGCAAGAAACGTATGTAACATATCTACTTTATGTAACATGGTGTGCATACTCCCGGAGTGTAGAGGGTTTGAATGCAAGGGTTAGAGGAAGGAACCGCTTGGCATATGGAAGCATGCATCAGAAAGTTACAGCTGGTAGCCAACTTGCAACACCATCGCGACATGTCGAAAGACTAACTTGGTTGCAGGTCTGCGCATGAGTGTCATCAGCACAGCATCTGTGTAAAAAAGGATTCCTCAATTCAAAACTGTACTAAAGGAACACATAAAGTACAAATAGTTGTAAATTTAGAAGCCAAGAACATGCCACACTTAAACCATAAGAGTGTGCCACAAGTTTAAAACTTGGGCTAGTAATATTTAGACTTCAGTTAGAATAGGGACAGTTATTGGAGCAGAAGATGAAAACCTCTTCTAGTAAGGTTAAAATCAACTCAAAAAGGAAAATATTCAAAGAAAAAAATCAGTTTCTGGCAGAAAGTCTGAGACTGTTGCTGTCTCTAGGCATTCAGGAGAGAACCGGGAAAGGGGAGAAATGGAGTAGGAAAGAGTCTGGGATTTGAAGATAAGCCAATTAAGTCTGTTTGTGCATGACTTAGGAGTTAGTTTCGTGAAGGTGAACATCCAGAGGAAGTGCTCAACACTGCCTGGAGTTTGTTATTTGGTCCAGTTCCCCTTTCCTTTCCCTCAGGAGCAGATTGGACATTCAAAAAGGAGTTGGTGGGGCTTTGCCTCTCCAAGACTTTACTGGGATTGGCAGAATGAAAGGCCCACATTGAAACAGCTCGCCTGCGTTTCTATGGACCACAAGGGCATGTCTTAATGTGTTAGGAAAAATGCTGGGAGAATTGCAGAGGAACTTCAGGCTTCCAGAAGGGAGGCACAGGCACTGGGTAGGAAGGTGAAGGAATTCTTAAAGTAGACATGTCACAGGGTTTGGAGCAGTGGTCTTCAAATTATGAGGCTCGTCCCCCTCCTCCTTGCCCCCCCTCACTCCGAGGCCAAAAAGGATGGCTAGGAAGGGAGCAAGGATCTTCAAAAAGTGAGTACAGCGACTGCTTTCAATAGAGATTATAAGCAGATATGGCATCTGGGGGAGCCAGCAACACTTTACTGAACTGGGCTAGACAGCAATACTACTGATTGGGAGGCAAGGGGGCAGGGGTCAGCATAAAAAGGTTTGAATTGCACTGGTTTTGAGGGACCGTTGCAAACCGAAACAGGGGTGCTCAGAATCACCAGGACTTTATCCCGTGCCTGATGCTGGAAATCTTAGAACTGAAGTAGAAACTTGGAGCCCAGGTCTAAGTTGTAAAGTAACTTCTAGTAGCTACTCTGGTCCCACCGGAGCATTTTAGAGAGGATAAACAAAGATTCAAGACGTTCATGCAGAGTCAACTGCTTTTAACTACACCTGGAATCTTTTCCCGCAGAGGTCACCAAGGATGCTTTCATTTTGTCTTACCTTTCAGATGATGCAGCAGCTGGGTCGATTCCCTATGTTCCGCAAGGAGGAATAGTTTTGCAGGACCAGACTACATTTAAATTGGGAGCTTAGTAAGAGGTTTGATCTGACGGACATTTTCAGTGCATTAATAGTGAGTTCGAGTTGAAACGGGGAAGTCAGGATCTAGTTTTCTATCTCACTCTACTAAAGATACTGCTGCAAGAAAGTGGGTGGAGGGAGGAGGAGAAGGGGGGACTCCATTTTATAGGGTGTTGAAGGTTGCATTGGCAATAGTTGATGGACCCGAGGAGTTTATTGATCTGGTAAGGCCGGTGGATTTCAGGTTGGGCGAGTGCAGGAATGAGCAGAGGACAATACTTTAAGGGAGGAACTTTCTTCCCTTCGACCCTGGGCCTAACCTTCTGGAGCCAAGACATATGCAACTCTCAGTCAAGCATAGGGCACCCTTGGTCCAGTGAAGAGACAGGAAGAACGTCTGCCTTTACTGTGGTCAAGTAGAGCATTTTTGAGAAATTGTCCTAAGATATCTGGAAAAAGTAGAACCATGACTAGTTCAGCAGTAAGTTTGACACTCCATGCTGCTGTACTGCACATTACTTTAAATGTATCCTTGTTTTGGGATGGTGACCAACGGTGTGATGGGCAATGTAGGATTATGGGGCTACAGAAACATTTCTGCACTTGGTTTGCAAGGTCAGTAGGAGTAATCATTTGTTCGAAGATACCAGCACAGTAAGGACGGTGGGTGGTACACAATCATCTACTTGACCAAATGCTCATGAAACCATTTAAGTAGGATTAGAAATTCAAGAAGTACATTGGGAGTGAAGGCAAGTGCCTTTTAACATACTCCAGAGTGAATACACCCCCCCCCCCAAGGAAATAGGCCAGGAGATTGCGCTGCAAAGGTTTAATTGTCCAGACCACAAAATATTAGCAAAGGACTCTGCTGCATGAGAACTTTGTCCCTCCACGGAATGTCTAGCCTTTTTTGAAAGGCCACAGCGTCACCGATGAGGCAACATAGGGTCCACATTTACACAGATTATTCACTGGATGTTATACATGACCCTGCTCCATACGGGAAGCCCGGCTACAATTGGTTGGTTCTTTCGCTGTCGATCAGTCTCCACGTGGGTCAACTGGGGTCATCTAGGTCTTGGGTGATGGTCAGATTGCTCGTAAAATACAAAGTTGCACCTAAACTAACACAAGCTTCCTACTCCATCACTGTGGCATGCACCTGGGCGGTGCAGGGAAATAGTGCCAGGCGGAAGGGAGGATGACGTACAGTCACACTGACCCACACATTCTGGGCTTAATTGATACTGCACTCAAGGTCCCCACCCTGGGTTTGATCTTTAATTTATCCCTCCCTGTACCTTGTGTTACAAAGGATGTATTTCATGATAGGGTAAAAACAAACAGTTGTGCATGCTTAATCTTTTATGGACATTTCATTTGCGCTAGGACAAGGGAGGGGGTAGTCGCTGGCTTATCTTGCAATGCAGTGGTGTGGGGCTGGCTGGGTGAGGCCTACTGGCAGCTTAGTGGGGATGACAGTGCAGCACCTGGTGTAGTCTCACTCTTGCAAGGTGCATTCCTCTGAAAGATACCAAATGTTTTTAACAGTGAAGGAATATGGGGGAAGTGAACTTCCATGAGAACTGGCTGCGTGGATTCCTTCTGCCTTGGTGATACTGGGCCTAGTGAAATTTTCAGCATGATCATACAAGCCTTTGCTTTTGCCATAATTTCAAAATGGCGTTCTTTTCTATGGATTTTCTAGTGCTGCGCATCTACTGTTGGTGCTACATTACTATTACATAGGGCATAATAGTGCGGTTTTCTCCCCCTTATACACTAGATCACTTCATATGGGGTTCGCCTCACCTGAAAGCACCTAGGGGTGCCGGGGAGGTGGGATGTACTCATTTCCATACCAACAGGAGGAAATGGTCTTTGAATTAATCAATGCTTTGCAGCTGCAAATCCATCTGGGAAAGTCATTGTAACCTTGCATACGCCTAGAATTGACTGGGGTAATAGCTTTTAAGATGAAACGGTTAGGTTTGTTTTGAGGGTCACCCGAGAGTAGGTTAAGATGGTTAGAAATGAGTGAGTTTGAGGGAGTAGCAATATGCCATTCTATTGAAGCAGTAGCAAGGTTACCAGGAATGCAGGGATGATTTAGTAGCAGAAAGCCCATCTTCCCTGCCCCCTCTATAGTCCGTATGATTAAGAGGTGGCAGTAACAAAATCTATGCCCTCACATGGAAGGAAAATTAACATCTGAAAAAATACTTGGTAAAGAACCTGGTTAAGGGCTGCTCAGTTCCCAGCTGCATCTCATTATTTTCTGTTCCTAAGAAGGATGTATACACTAAATAGGTTTGGTTTAGAATTGTTACCCTCTGATTCAAGGGGCTACTATATTCACAAAGTTAAAACTAGCTGAGAGGCTCATCACAGAAAGGGTGAGAAGAAAAAGTTCCTCTTACCTGGTAACGTTCTTTCAAATGGGATGGTCAGACGACGTATTCCATATCTATGACAGTAATCACAGCTGTGCTGCTTTGGAAAATTTTCGGCGTCTGCGTCGATGCGCCGTCCTCGAGGACCTCTGACGGCCGACGTCACCCGATGTGATAAGTAGGACGCACAACGCCCGTAGCCTTGGTTGTAGTTTTTTCCCCAGAACGTGTGCCACCAGTCTAACAGTCTGACACACAAAGCCTTGCGGAAAAGTAAGCTGTAATCACATAAGAAATTCTGTAGCAGGGAAGGTAGGGAGGGAGCGATATGGAATACGTCAGACCATCCCATCGAAAGGCCGTTACCAGGTAAGAGTAACTTGTTTTTCGAGGGGATTGGGTCCTCCGACATATTCCATATCAATGACAGACTCCCAAAGCAGTACCAATGCAAGGAGGTGGGAAAATTTAGAAAACAGAAATTTAGCATGCCCAATCAAATTGCGGAGTAAAGGACCGCCTTGCCAAAGGCCAGATCCTGCCCCCGGATGGAATAGTGATGTACAAAAGTATGTACCGAACATCACAGATGTTGCGAATAGGAACACCCCTCTGCAGGGCAGTAGAGGCAGCCATACCCAGGGGTGGACTGGCCTATAAGGAACTCTGGATATTTCCTTGTGGGCCTCTGCACCCATGGCCTCTTGTGTGACATTTCCACATTCTCTCATAGGAAAAGCATTGGGCTTGCTGAAAATGTCATATCGGGCCACTTTGTACATTTTTTTCCAGGGCCTCTTTTGGTCCCCAGTCCACCCTTGGCCATACCCCTGGTAGATTGGGCCCGTAAACCGACCGGGGGGTCCTTACCCGCCAAGCGGTAACACTCAGATAGCCAAAATAATCCGCGAGACAAAGTCTGTTTCATCACAGCCTGTCCCAAACGCTTTCCAGCGTAACCAATAAAGAGCTGATCGTCCACTCTGACCCGGGACATGCATGAAATATAAAAGCTTAACGTGTCATGATGCCTGCTCCCGAGGAGCCAGGTCAGGCCCAGCGTCCCCGGAAGCAGACTTCATACTCACCAAGCAGGACCCAGCAAACCCCTATAGGGGCTCTTTGGACCTTGTCCTGGCGCCTTTGGCACCAGGCTCATAAAAGGCATCTGTCCTGGCGCCACAGGCGCCAGGCTCATCGTGGCAGAACATATGGTAATGCTTGGGTGAACTCACCTGAGGCAGACCATGCTGCATACTCACCCAAGGCAGACCATGCGGACTGAAGCTCCAAGCCAACTAAGGCTGGGGAGGAACTATTTTCTTTCAGGAACTCTTTTCTTACTCTGGGTGGGGCCAGTGGAAGAACACTCACCTGAAGCTCTTCCAAGGCTATTTAAACCACGCCCGGATGGCCACACGTGCTTCGAGTTATTCTGCATTAGGACGCTCACCGAGTCGGCTCCTGCATCCTGCTCCTGCCACGCCCGCCAGCACCTGGAACACATGCAAGGAGAGAAAGGCAAGCATTAGGACATTTCCTACATTCATCCAGCATCCGGATTCTTCACTCAGTTGATCCTGCAAAAGAAAGTCAAGGGTTAGAAACGCATCTCATCGCTCGCTGCAGCGCCGCTTCCACTTACCTTCACGTGGCACCGGCAACCTTTTCAGCGCCCATAGGCGACATCGGTCGCATTCAAGACCTACGGAGAAAGAGGACAAAACAAGGTGAGCAACGAACTAATTGCAAACGGACAGATTACTCACCTTAAGTCTTACCTGAATTTTGTTGGGACCTCAGTTCACTTTTCGGGTTGGAGCGGCTTTTCTGGCTTTTCCGTACCCCGGCCCCTATGGGGAAATAAGACACTCATTAAGGTGTCGGAGCAAACCACTACGGTACACCTTCATTAAAATTACTCACCTGAGCTTACCTCGGCAAATCCATTCCTCCACACGGATTCCTCACCTAGTCCCTGAAGATTAAACAAGGGACAAGACTTGATCTTTTGAACTATATACTTACGGCAGCATTTTGGTAAAGGCAAGCAGACATCGAACCCTCCCCAAATCCGAGATCCAGTGAAGTAACTGGAAATCTACGCGCCCCTGCGTCAGTAGCAGGATGGAGAGCTCGTCCATACAGAAATTAAGGTGCGAGTGTGGGAGGCAAAGCTAGGGTTCGAGGAGGGTGAGAAGGGGAAAAAGGGGGGAATCTCGCACACAATCTAGCAGACAGTTAACTCCCTCCCCCCCAAATCTACAGAAGGATTATTCTACGGGCCAGACAGACGAGGCTTGGGGGTCCACTCCATCTTCCAAGCACTACGCTTTACCGTGGAAGAAGTTGTAGCAGTCCAGAACGGGTCGGCGCCTCTGTGGGAATCAGGTGAGCGTTACATAACGCTCTCCTAGGATCAAGCCTATGGAGCCTCGTCTCTTCCTTACCAGGATGTGGAGAAGGATAAAATGCCGGAAGAACAACCTTCTGGCCTAAATGAAATTCCGACACCACCTTCGGAAGAAAAGAAGGACGAACTCCAAGGACAACCCTGTCCTTATGAAACAGTGAAGGGTGATTTAACTGAAAGTGCCTGTAACTCGCTCACTCTGCGAGCGGAAGTGACTGCAACTAAAAATAGTTTTCAGAGTTAACAGTCTCAAAGGGCATGAATGCAAAGGCTCACACAGAGCATCCATCAGAAACTTGATAACAAGTTTCAAATCCCAACCGGACACCTGGAAAGGTGACAGAGGGAACACATTAGTGAGCCCTTTCAGAAACTGAGAAATTAAAGGAATTTTAAAATAGGAACACTCTTCAGACGAGAGCTTAAATATGGACAGCGCCGCCAGGTAACCTTTAATTGTACCCACTTTAAGGCCCCTGTGGGCCAAAGAAAGCAAAAGACAGAACCATGGGAATTTCACATGCAAAAGGATCCACATTCTTTTTTGTTTTAAACTTTGGTTTTATTGGTAATTTTTCAGAAAAAGAAACAATGACACCGGGAGCAGTATGAATATCACAAACATCCTCGAACCACCGTAGTCTCCTTCCCCTCCCCCTCCTCCCCAACTCCACCCCTCCCCCCAGATCAGAGTTCCATCGTAAAACCAATCGCAGGAGTCGTCATCCATACTCTAAGTTCAGTGCTTTGGAGCCATGTTGTGCGTTCCCTTAAATGCTGGCTTAGACGGATCCGCTGTCTCCCGGGCCGTGGGCTACCCCATTGTTCTTGAGTGGTTCTCTCTGGGCTCCATAGCCCCCCCCCCGCCCCGTGTTGTCCACGTAGTGTCAATGAGCCTCCCAACCCCATGCCTGGTAAACCCCATACCAATTTGCCTGGAAGGTGCTCGATTTGTTGTTTACCATGGCTGTCAGTTTGTCCATGAGGAACATGTTCTTCAGTTTTTTTAGCCAGTCTTACTTAGAGGGGGTCTCCAGACTTTTCCACCTTTGCACTAGGGCCACCCTTCCTGCTCGCAACATGGTCTCCCACATTCTTGGGTACCTATGTATTTCGGCCTCCTCCGGTGGGAGGCCCAACAACATAGTGGATTTAGTGGGAGAAGTTCTTCGGTGACCTCCGCCATCCATCCCCGTACCTTCTCCCAGAACCCCTGTACCTTAGGGCAGGACCACCACATTTGACCCCTCGTCCCCACCTGGCCACATCCTCTTGGGCAACTGGGGGGACACCCCCAGGAACATCCTGGATAGCTTAGATGGGTCCCTATGCCATCCCTGTAAAATCTTAAAGTTATGCTTCATGTCCGACGTGAACAGGTTCCCATGGAAAGCTATTTTAAACACCCTGGACCATGCGTCTTCCGAGAGAGCCTCTCCTGCCAGGACATTCCAGAAACCACGAAACCCTCTCCTCCCTTCCAAGTTGACGGTGTTCAATATTTGGTACATTTTGGATACTACCCCCTTCCTCGTTGTGGCCGGGTCTAATAACTTTTCAAAGGGGGTCAGCTGTCTCCACAGATTCAGGCCCCAAGTCTGGTCACAGAGGATGCCCTTCAGGCACAAATATTCAAAGACTGAAAGACCCCCACCCAAGTACTTCTCGCAGCTCCTCGTATTCAAGGAACTCGCCCTCCTTGAAGAGCTGCCCCGCCCATTCTAGCCCCCCATCTGACCAGGACTGGGCATTCCTGAATCCCCTGCTACCTAGTTTGAGCGGGTGGCCCCAGAGCGAAGACATCCGGGAGGGCCAGGACGTGAGGTGCACAGTTGTGGGTCCCTCCTTCCAAATCGACCAGAGTATTCCCAGGGTTGGGTGGGTCTGCAATTTGCCATGTGTTTACGCGGCAGCCACAAAAGGTTGCGTACTTTAAAAGGGTGGGCGTCCATGTCCTCCAGATAAGACCAATAGGTGCCCATCCCCTCCCTCATGTGTTCTAACAAGACCCTTAGCTGGGCGGCCCGGTGGTAGAGAAGGAAGTCCGGCAGCCCAAAACCACCCTCCTCCCTAGGTAACGTTAGAATGGCCTTAACTATCCTCGGGTTCCTCCCTTGCCAAACAAACTGACTGCCCTCTGTAGGTCTCGAAACATCTGGTCGGGGACCCCTGTTGGGAGTGCCGTGAAAAGATACTGCAGTCTTGGAAGGATGTTCATTTTCACTGCTGTCATGCGCCCGTACCAAGACAGGATCATACCTCCCCACCTCCTCAGGTAGGATCCACATTCTTAACTCTGCACCAGTCGCAGAACCTACTCCAACGGCACCGGTACAGGGACTTTGCAACACCTCCATCACGTCTTCTGGGAGGTCCCAATCCTTATACCTCAACCTTTCAGAAACCAAGCGTGAAGGTTGAGGGACCTGACCTCTGGATGGAGAACCTGACCCCACACCCCCCCTCCCGTGAGAGCAGATCGTCTCGGTAGGGAAGACTACGTGGGGGACAGATGGACAAGTCGAGAAGGTCCGGGTACCACGTCCTCCGGGGCCACGCCGGAGCAATGAATATCATCCGGGAACCGAACCTCCGTAACCTCTGCAGTACTTGCGGGATGACGGGGACTGGAGGAAACGCGTACAGCAGTGGGAATGACCACTCCACCACGAGCAGAACCTCTCGCACTTCTGGCGGACACTGGAGGCGAAGAGATCCACTTGAGGGGTCCCCCAAAGGGCAAAGATCTCTAGGAGAATCTTCTGAGCCAACTCACTCGTGAGAGAGATCACGCTCTGCTTGCTCAGAGCGTCCCCAGTCTCATTTTCGTCTGTCAGATGAGCTGCCGAGATCTAGACTTCCTGCTGGATTGCCCAGAACCAGAGCTGCATCGCCTCCCTGAACAGAGGAAGTGACCCTGCCCCCCCCCCCTTTTTTTTGTTGCGGTAATGCATGGCCACCTTGTTGTCCATCAGGATCAGAACATTCTTTCCTCGCACAGTCCGCAGAAATGCCTTCAGGGTTAGCCTGACGGCCCTCAGCTCCAACAGATTGATATGGAGTCTCGACTCCGGAGACCAATGACCGCTGACTGTCAACCCGTTGGCATGAGCTCCCCATCTCGTGAGGGATGCGTTCGTCACGATCATCACCTCTGGTCAGGGCAGCCGAAATGGAGCCCCACCCCCTCAGATTGCCTTCATCGGCCCACCACAGAAGGTCCTGGGCGACCGAAGACTGCACCTGAACAGGGTCCAACATCTTGCCGGAGGACTGAGACCACTGGAGCTTGAGTGCCCATTGCAAAGATCTCATCCACAACCTGGCCTCTGGCACCAGAAGAATGCAGGGTGGCACGAGGCCGAGCAGTCTCAAGAACTCGAACGCTGGGAGAGTCTGGGCAAGTTGAAACTTGTGCACAGTCTGCTGAATGTGATGAGCCCTCACCTGGGGAGGAAAACACTGACCCAGGGACATGTCGAGCACTGCTCCGATGTACTGGAGCCTCTGAGTTGGTGTCAAACGGGACTTATTTAATTTGAGGGAGAAGCCCAGCTTGTGGAGGGAGCGGCAGGTAACTGACAGATGATCCAGGACTTGCTCGGGAGAGCGCACCCTGATCAACCAATCGTCCAGGTAGGGGTAGACGTGAATCCCCTTTCCTGAGGTGCGCTGCCACCACTACCATGAGCTTGGTGAAGACCCTTGGGTCGGAGGTCAATCCGAACGGCAGGACCCGAAACTGAAAGTGCGAGTCGCCAACCGCAAACCTCAGGTACTTGTGCTTTGGATGGATCAGCACATGAAAATAAGCGTCCTTGAGGTCGAGAGACACCAACCAGTCCTGAAGTTGAAGGGCCTGGAGGACTTGAGATTAACCATCTTGAACTTGTCCTTCCTGAGGAGTTTGTTTAAACCGCGTAAGTCCATGATGGGTCTCAAACCCCGGTCTTTCATGGAAATCAAAAAATAAGGGGAATACCATCCCTTGTTACTCTCCACTACAGGCACCAGTTCTATGGCGCCTTTCTCCAGCAGGGATTGAATTTCCTGCGCAAGGAGCGGATCCGGACTCTTCAAAGAGATTCCCAGGTGGATTGTCTTGTGGCCTCTGTCGGAAAGGAAGACAGTAGCCGTGGGTTATGATCTCCAGAACCCACACATTTGAAGTAATGGCGCGCCACTCTGCAAGATGCTGCGCCAGCCTTCCCTCAACCGGCAAACCATGGGACATGGCCTCATGACTGAGCTGAAGCAGCGTTGCCTGAGGGCAAAGAGGCAACAGCCCGCACGGCCTTGGCACCTCGAGTACCTTGTTTTCCACCTCTGGCACTCCTACAGTGGCCCCTTTGACTGGCAGCTCCTCTCGCTTTACCAAAGGAGTAATAACAAAAAGGAACCGCCCCTCCATTGCTGTCCCCTAGGACAAAAAGGCGAGTTTGTTGAACTGCAGCGCCCAACGACTTTGCTGCAGCTTTGGAGGTCTGCAACCTCTCAAGGCTCTCGTCAGTTTTGCTGCCAAAGATGTTCCCCGTCAAAGGGCATGTTGAGGAGCCGGGCCTGCACATCAGGAGCAAACCCTGACTTCCGCAACCACGCAAACCTGCGTATCACGGTGCTCGCCGCCATGGACCGGCTGACGCAATCTGCCATGTCCAAACCCGACTGAACGGCCTCACACATAGCATCCTTGCCACCCTGAACCATGGCAAGGAAACCATCCCGCTCATCCCCTTCGGGATGATGTTCAGCCGCCAAGGAAACAGTTCGAGTGTGCGTGAAACGAGACAAGGCACAAATGGAGTTGGCCACCTGAAGCGCCATACCCTCTGCAGAAAACACTTTCTTCGCCCAGCCGTCAAAACGCTTGTCATCCCTATCAGGAGGGATGGTAGGGTACAACGCCTGCTTTGCCGGGGCCGCAGCCGCCTGCACCAAACTCTCCGTAGTAGGGTGCTTGGACAAGTAGCAGGGGTCACTACTGGCTGGGCAGTATTTTCGCGGCAAAGACTTGCTCACTGCCGGGAGACTCTCCGGAGCAATCCAAGCCGCTGCCACTCTTCTTTGCAGAGCAATATGGAATGGCAGTACCGGGTCAGTTGGTGGACCAATATCAAGGATATCTGTAAGGTCATCCTGAACAAACTCCCCTGGGGGAGCAGACCATCCTAAGTACTCAGAGACCCATGACATAAGTCGCTGGTATGAAGACTCTGCATGAGTGCCAGGCTCAGGCCTACAAAACTCCACCTCCAGAGAGGTGTCCAGCCCACTAGCATCATGCAGGGACTACCTCAGGTAGTCAAACTGGCTATGGCCCGAGAGAATAAGGCACTGTCAGGCACCATGCCATCAGAGCCCTCATCCACCTCTGAAATGAATTCCAGATGGCGGTAAGGCGGCACAAAACTGTAACCAAAGCCATGCTTGACCTTGGCCAGAGCCTTCCTAGGTGGTTCCCCCGAGCCACGGGGTACCCCCCCCCCCCCATCGACAGCCCCGAAAGGCATCGAGAGAATCGACGACAGACGCGGCGCCGACAGCATCGACACAGGCCTCTAAGGCAGAGCCCCGAGTGTCCCTCGACATCCTGGGCGCTGACTTCCTCGGAGGCGGAGCCTCGAGAGAGTCAGTCGACCTCGGCGCCACAGGTGTCGATGTCTTCCTCGAAGACATCACAGGTTCACGCAGTCTCAAGCGTGTCGAGGACCAGGACCTGGACCGGGCATGCCGAGAACGATTCCCCTTGCCCGAGTGGGACCTTTCCCACGAATCGTGATGACCACTCTAGCCCGAAGGCGTGCGAGCGGAGTCTCTCGGCTGATCACGACCGACCCCACTCAGAGGCGCGGACGGACCAGTGCCCTGCGATTCGAGAATCGCCAACATTTTCTTCCCGAAGGAAGCCCATTCCTCCGGCGTCGCATGCTTGGTGGGGTAAGCGACCCGCTGACGGGTGGAGTCCTTGGATGAGGACTGGGAAGGCGACCGATGACAGCGCTTCTGGGAGTGCCTCAAAGAGGCAAAGGAGTGGCGAGACCGACTCTGGGACCGAGACCCCACTGGACTTCCGACGACGAGGCAGAGAGTCGCCCCATTCGAGTCGTCCGTCGAAAGCCCTGCAGACCTCGACTTCCGGGGCTTGGACACCTTCCCTACAGATAACTTCTTGCGCTCCCGCAAGGCTTTAGACTTGAGCGTCTGGCAGTCAGTCATCTGTGTCATGGGCCTCCCCGAGGCACCAGAGGCAGGTGTCATGGGAGTCAGTGACCGACATCTTGGACCCACAGTCCCCACACTTCTTAAAGCCCGGACGCGGTGTGGAAGACTGTACGATTTCTTTGTGAAGATGTCTACCTAGACAGGTTTGAAGAACCAAGATGAACAACAAACTCCAAAGAGTCGAGGCATATCGAGATTCACAAATCGAACACGTTCGCGGAAAAACGGAACTGAGGCTACAGGCATTATGCATCTTACTTATCACAAGTTTTTTTTTTAATTATGGTTTAAAAAACCTTTACAAAATGACAGGTACAATTTTTTTTTCTTTCACCTTACAGTAACATAATTACATTTAAAAACACAAAATTCATTTCTATCAAATTCACACATCACAATAAATCTAAAACCCACTATAACATCACATATAAAAGAAAACAAGATTAGGAGAAAAAATAAAAACATTTCAAACATTGACTTAATCATTCATAATTTGAAATGCAAAACTCAATATAACCTATTTCAGTGCTGAACAGAAGGAAACAATACGCGCTAAGGCTTAGTACCACTCAGAACCCGAAATACAATAAAAACTAGGTGGAAAACCCTGGAGAAGTGTCTAGATTATTCAACCAAGCCGACCGCAATGGTCGTCCCCTCTTTAAGCACATTATATTTCATGGACAATGCAGACTCAAGAGGAACCGAAAAAGTAATTAAGGACAATATCAGTCGTTGGCTTGAACCCCACATCAGCCTTTGCCACAAGGACTCTTTCCAAGTTACAGAATCATTATACAAGTAAGCTCCAAATGACAGTTTGTTGTACTTCAAAAAATGAACAAAATAAGGTCAAGTGTTTTAAAGTTTCCAATACATTGCCATGGCAGAAACGACAGCTACCGATCAAAGTATTAGAGCTATCATATGACCACAATTTCAACCTTTCGTTGGTAATTAATTGGTTGCATTTGAACCTTAAGTAGGTCTTTCTTGCAATATTGCACGGAAATATTTCCAAGTAACACGCTCGGTCACCAAATTTCCTAATGAATTTTGCGTATTCATAATACATTTTACTTTTACTAATGGAGTCATCCAAAACACACCAAAAGTATAGTTAAAATTTCTTTTTGCATGCAGGAATTCCCAATATTAAGTCCCTTATCAATCAGGGTTTCTGTTAAAAGATTCTCCATGTCATCCTTAAACTTAACCATGGACGAGGGGTGACCTTTTTTCAATAATTTTGCTAGGTCTTCATATAAACTCTTTTTTGGAGGTGTTAAGATTTTAACAATTATTTATTTGTCGCCAATGCCATTTGACTGACACGGGTAGAATGCCTATTTCATGGCATATCAGCATGTTAGGAGTGGACAGTGCCAGCCCTAGAACCTGTTTCCACATCTTACCTGTGCACAATCAAGAAACTTTTCTATCCCATAGGTGCAGATGTCAAGTGCATATAAAAGTATAGGTTCAACTTTAAATAAAACTGAATAGTGGGCAATAAAGAAAATCTACTATACCTATGGTATACAATCCTCATTTGTGAGGTGAGAGATTAGAATGTATTAATCAATTCCTTCCACATCCCTATAGAGTATACAGCTCAAAGTTGATAACCTAAATAACGAAAAGCGTTAACTTTTGGTATAATGGTCTCATTGAGACACTAGGTAAATCTAGCAGTTCTTTTCTTTCCATCAGCAATTGCAATGATGTAGGATTTAGACGGGTTCACTTGGAGATAATTTCTGTGGGCATAGGAAAAAGAATGCCGAAAGTTTTGCCTGAAGACCAAACGGAGTTCTATCCATAAGCAAAAGATCATCGGCAAAGGCAAGCCAATTGATAACCAGACTACCCAGCTTTACTGGAAATATCACCAGGTCCACCCATGCGGATTCTAAGTCAGCTAAGTTAAAAAGGACAGATGCTAAGTTGCAGCCCTGTTTCAGGCCAATTTGTGTGGGTATTTTATCTGTCATTGTTCCATCCTTAGGCAATCGAATACGATAAGTCATATTCTGATGTAGGAGTGCAATCATGGCAACAAGATATCTCGGGAACCCATAGGTGATCATCTTATTCCAAAGCAGAGTTCGAATAATTGAGTCGAAAGCAGAGGTTAAGTCTAGGGCAGCCATATATATCGGACCGTTCAGATTTAGTTTGGGCATGAAGGTGTGCTAGAATGAAGGCATTAAGCGAACACCCTAACTGCTTACGAAAACCCACCTGGAAACGAGACAGCACATCCAATTGGACAATATTTTCCTGGATGGCTTCTAATGGCAAGTAAGAAAAAAACTTTGCTGAAACATCCATCAGGGCAATAGGCCTGAAGTTATTCGGGTCATCCCAACTCCCTTTCTTATAAATAGGGATGTTTGCCGAACACCAGCTGGATGGAATAGAACCAGAAAGATAAATACTGTCAAATTTGTTCACTAAGATCCTGGCCCAAAAGGGCGGGTTCAGCTTAATCAAGCATGGAGGGATCCCATCCGGGCCTGGCGCTCGAGAGCACTTGATTTTCCCAATCGCTCGAATAATGTCATCATATACCCAGGGCGAGGATTTTACGATCAAACTCTGATAATTAGGATCTACAATATTGACAAAACGCCTTGTAAGTTCATATTTTGCTTGAATATAAGTAGACCAGGCTGTAGCAGAGACCGCAGCTTCATTCAAGGTCCCACCCATACCCGTCAAGACTCAGTGCCGATCATATATTACGAGAGTCATAATTCAAAAGATGGCGAAGCATGGTCTGATTATCTGCAATCATAATTTCATGTTTCATGGCCTTCAACCTATTTCGGTATCTTTGAGCAATTTTTAATTTAAGCATTGAGTAAGCAACACCAACTAAATGAGGTGGTCCTAAGTCACAAATGGTTTGACGCTTTTCTTTGCGAAGCTCTACCACACGTGCATTATAGGTATGCCGATGAGTCGGTGGGGAAGAATCTGGAGTCTAGAAGTGTTAATCCAATCAGCCAAAAGGCAATCCGGACCAGCTCTAGTGTCAGGAAAGTAGATCATAGCATCATCACTTAAATAGGCCATCATTCTCAGGCATAATTTGTTATTCCACCGTACACTGATTATGAGGGCGATCGGGAATAACCAAGGTTAAGGCCGGATCAAATGCAAAATACTTGATCCCAAAATTTAGAGTGAGAACTAAGGCCATATGGTCACCTAGAAGTGGGTTACGTATGATCAACTTATCAACATATGCTAACAGTGGACTAGAAACAAAGAAATAGTCAATCAGCGAGGACGCTGCACCACGAGACCAGGTATAATTGAATGAATCAAGGTTGGGAGGTACCATTTGGATATCCCAGGAAAGGAGATTATCGACCAACCGCTTCCCTAGCTTTCTTGAAGGGGTAGCAGAACAAGTGGTACCGTAAGTGGAGAATTCAATGCATAATGCATAACGCATTAAAGTCGCCTCCCATGATTACAAAGATTCCTGGATCTTCGGATATGGCATCTACCAGGACTGCATCCAATGTGTCAAATAACTCGCACAATGTACAGTTAATTTTATTCCAGTATAGGCAAATTACCAACCGTGTGCAAGCAGCATCACCTATGTGACTTACTTTAACTGCTAATATTGAATAATCAGAAAAAAACAGTTTTAAAGAGAGCCTACTTGATCTATAAGGACCGCAAGACCACCAGAAGGGCAGCCCTGCGAGCCTTTTAAAGCAGGCTGTACATAGGTAAAATAACCTGGCACATCAAAATGTGACAGATACATGGTTTCTTGAATGAGAATAATGACGGGGCGCAACTCCATGTCAAGATGCGAAAACCAAAGCCTGAAGTTCTTTAGGCCACAGGCATTCCAAGACATTAGAGTCAGCCCCCTACCCTTACTCTATTACCCATGTTCTGGGAGATAGTAGGTTGAACACCCTGGGCAATCAATTTGGAGCTAGAGAACGCTGTTGCAAAGGTCATAAATTGTCTAAACAAATCACTAAGAGGGGCAGGGAGGTAACCTTCAATCCCACCCATTTGTACCATAGGTCTTGCTGGCGGTTTTCCGACAAATATTTTAGCTAGCTCCTCATTCAAGACTATAAATGGGGTTAAGCCTATTAGTTCAAAATCAGTGCGTTGGGCCCAAATCATCTTCATGATAATATGGGCGTGATATCCACAGATCATCCTATTATCGTCATTGGGGGATAGTCTAACCCAATCAATATCATCAGATCTTATGGTTCTCAATGCAGGAATTGCCTGAAAGGCCTTGAGAATGGCTGATCTATTAAGGCTCATCTTCCCATTAGAGACATCATTGCATTCCCAGCCCATGATGGACGGCATCTCGTGCGAAAGAAGGGGACCTTCATCCTCTATGAATGAGGTGACATAGGTATTTAGATTTTTTCCTTGAACAACCCCTTCTTTTGAACGGTATGAATCGGAAGATTGGTTTGAAGGCTGAGGAACCTGATCACCCACATGTGGTTCAAGTACATTTTTCTTCTCTGGTGCAGCCACTTTCGTGCTACCCTTGGGGAGTAAAGTGGGTAGTCTAACCCCATCCCCGCCCTTAATGGTGTCCGAGGCTTTTTTTGATTGATATGGTAGGGTAATTCAGCAAGTTCAGCTGTTTCATATTCTGGTATGCCCTCTTGAGGAATGTTTTTTGCAGTAACTGGGGTGACCAGTTTTACAGGCATTCTTACCGCCCTCCGAGTCACGGTTCCCGATGCACCATGGGTGGTCTTAGATACCGCCAGGTCCAATAACTCCTTTGATTCAGGGTTAAGTTGCTCAAAATAAATAGCTTCTTCATCAATGGTAATAGGATTATGCAAATTCCCAGAGTCAATGGAGGTTGGATTTGCTTTCAGAAAATCCTTTATTTTTTTTATGGCAGCACATCGATTTTGTTTCCTGGTGGAATTTCCTTTTTTGGTTTCTGGCAGTCATTTTTCTTTGTTTTCTAGTCATAGGGGCGTTCAGTAGTATCTGGGGGTCAGTAGAAAGGGGCCGATTAGCCGAAGCAGGACCATTAATTTTAGATTCTTCATCAAGGTCAATTAGATTTGTTAGGTCCGACGGGCTAAAAAACAAGTCATTGCCATCCGATTTACTAGATCCCATACAATCAGGTATGGGGTCAAGAGCCTCAACAGCTGAATTGCCAAAGCATTCTCTGAGATCGCATGCATCCACTGATAAATCATTGAGTCAAGATTTGATATATCACTATTTTTGGGTACATCAGTAATGGCAGCAAACAGTGGTTTAACCGCACCGGCCATTCTCGGGTCAGCTAGTGTTTGTGTAGCCTGATGAACACCAATTAGCCGAGGCTCTACAGACTCTACGTTAGGTAGAGTTTGGGTCATCTGATCTAAATTATGAATATCCAATTTCCTTTTTTGGCAAGTTAAAGTAGCAACAGCATCACAGGCAAATAATAAGCCTTCAATTTTACTGATTTTAGACAAGATATCGACTAGAACGCCTTTTAAAATACCCATTTCATCGTGGGTCTGTTCGTGCCCCTTATCGAATAGGTTTAATAGTCTAGTCATTACCGGGAAATCAGCAGCCATAGATTCAGCATCAGTGACCTGAAAATCAGTGGGCATACCCATTTCGGCATGTCTAGCCCCTGGGTTGTGAGATGAAAACATTGCAATTTCATGGTCAGATAGAGATAACACCCCCGTCTGGACATGGTTTGCTTTATTGTCAGTAGGAGAACAGGATTTAACATTGCCATAATCTTTCCCAGGGAAGAGAGTTTTATGTGGAATAGAGGACCTTACCCTCTCCATTGGCAAATTACCCTCCGTAGAGTGAAAAATATGAACGTTCTCCATACCATATCTTGTTTGGGTAACAGGCGTAGAAGGGCTCATAGAAAACCTCATAAGTTTCCCCAAGACAGCCTCAATACCAGGGGCTATCATAGATACATCAGCAAACTTGGGCCCAATCACGGGACATCCCGAAATAGCAGGTAATCTTGCCTCATTGTAGGGCGACTGTGGGATAATAGGAAGATCACTCACCACAGCCCCCACACTTTTATTCAAGTCTTCAATTTTAAATGTAGGAATATTCTCCTGGACCTCAAAAGAACCCTGCCTCCCTGCCATAATCAACGGGTGGACAATAGGGACGCTCTGACAGAATGGTACAATTAAGGGCTGTAACACAAGGTGAGCGGGGCAACCCTTCACATAGGGATCTCCCAGCCGAGGTCAGCCCCATACTCCTAACAGATGATGTAGCCCCTCCATTACCGTCAAGTGCAAGCCTAACTGGATTATCGCAAGGTTCCAAAGGAGAATCACAAGATTTCCACCCACTACGCAGGCCATTCACCATACCTTAAGGGTTACCCTGGCTACACTGACGAATTTAGGAACAGTGTATGAGCCTTAGTGTAGAAGCGACATCTAATAAATAATAAGCAATAAAATGCAGGCTCAATGAATAATACCTTGATATCAGCCCAGCCCGTGTCCCGTCTAACAGTCCAACAGTCCGTGCACTTCCAATGCACTTCTGGGATGCGGATGCACCCGGCCTAAGAGGACTGTTTGGACACGTCAGGGGGCGTGGCCAGCACCGAACCAACCACTGAGCCTATAGGGAAAAGGAGAAAAAACTTTGTTCAAATGTCGGAGCTTGGTACACACTCCTCGCCCAACACAACAGCAGCCCAACACAACAGCAGCCCAACACAACAGCAGCCCAACACAACAGCAGCCCAACACAACAGCAGCCCAACACAACAGCAGCCCAACACAAGTCCCAAACAATCACCTGTGGTGAAAGAAAATGCTAAACACCAGTTTAGCGCAAGACGCGTTTCCCCGCACGCGTGTCTTCCTCTTGCCGACTAGCGCAGGGGAGATTAGTCCACGAGGCAAATAACAGGAAAAGTCCAATGCGGGCAGATGAAGCAAGCGGGCAGTCCAACAGTCTGCACTTCCAATGCACTTCCGGGATGCTTACTTATCACATCGGGTGACGTCGGCCGTCGGAGGAGGTCCTCGAGGACGGCGCATCAACATCGATGCAGAAAATTTTCCGAAGCAGCACAGCTGTGGCGATTACTGTCATAGATATGGAATACGTTGGAGGACCCAACCCCCCTCGAAAAGGGAATTAGTGGAAGACTACGTTCAGGACACAATTTGGGTTGTAACACCATCAAGTAATGCCATTTGGTATTTGCAACGATCCAGCAGCTTTCCAGTTCTTTATTAATAAAGTACTAAGAATTTCTTCCAGAAGCCCGGTGGAGAAGGCCGTTTGAGCCGCGGGCTGTTTGTGGCATCCTTCTCCTAAGCCCTGTAATGTGGACGCCACCAACCATAAAAACTGAACGAAGCGGGTCAGAGCGGCAAAGCTCAGTGGTGAATGCTATTTGAGCAGTGGGCTTTATTTTTTTTAGAGCAAGTGGGCAGTGGTAAGCCCAGAGGGAGTCACAGCCATTTGGGGATGTGAAACCTCCGAGGTGGCATACGATTTTGGATCTGTTGATGTGAGAAGACACCGGCTAAGGCAAGTGTTACAAAAAATAATCTTTAATTGAAATTGGCGAACGTCCTGCAACTCTTCGCAACTGCAATTGCTTATAATCTGCCTTATAGCCATCCTGTGACCTGGAGTGCCCATATGTTAGCACCAGGTGCTTGCAAGGCACCCTGCTATTCACCCATTTGGATTAAGAATGGAGCTACCGGCATTACCAGAGCAAGTACTTGAATAGGGCCTAAAGTTGCTTTGGATCTGGGAAAGACGCTGCCTTTGCCTGACTGAACCGAATATGGGCAAGCGGTAGCTCAATGGACATTAGTTATGGTCATGAGAGGTCTTGGATTTCCCTGAACTCATTTGAACTACCTTGTCAATTTGTTGGACCTTACAGTGAGCGCTAGAAAACTCAAGCATTAACATACAATGCACAACGTTTGCTGTGACTAAATACGTACATTTGTACGTGTTTTTGAACTGGCCTTAGAGTAGCTTTGGATTGGGTGAATTATTGACTATTTCATGGATTACGGTCCTGCACTTTATAGTAGCCTATTGTTGCTTGCCTGTTACGGGACGACTTAAAACAATTCATATTTTAATATATATTTTAGTATGTCTAAACTTGAGGCCATCCCTTTTATCACCAAAGGATCGGCAGAAAAAAAGTTAAATATGCCTGAACTCAAGGTCGTCAATGGTGTATGGAGGGCTCCAGGGACTTTGTCAAGACACTATAAGCCCAGCAGGAACACCCCTGCATAATAACAGTATTAAGGGCTTTCCAGCAATTTGCTTAAGAAAAGCCATCCAACAGCCAAACAAAAAAACATCTTATGCAGTGTATAAAGTTCATAAACTGGGGAAATCTTGTAAAAATGTAAACCCTGTTCAAAAACCTGTTGTGTAACCGTCCACTGCAATCTGGTGGAAGTAATTAAAAACCTTAAAGTATGTATATTTGATACTGCTTTGCATGACCTTATCAAGGCAATAGGGGGATGGGGAATGGAGAAACTGTCCTCACGGACCAGGCCCACAGTGGTGACACAGGCTCATTTAAATGAGATCACAATCAGAGACGTGGTGGGGGGTTGAGCAATATGCCCCCTCCTGCTCAGATTGTTCCCGCAGCTTTGATTTTACGAAACTATCAGGGTACTCACCCCTGTGAAAGCTTAACCAGGGATTCAATCTCCCCCTCAGTAACTGATGCCTTAATTGAAGTTGTTAATCAACATGCTGCCAACCATCTCCCACGGACAGTTCGCAATTGGTCCATGGACACCAAGCACTGGGGCAGCCCAGAATCAGCCTCAAAGGTTACCTAGCATACGGATGCACACACCATCAGTTATGCATAATTTCCCTAGGCTTCCAACGAATGCCTTTGAGTCTCAAATTTCACTAACCAATGCATACATTGGATAAGGACAGTGAAAGGGTGCCCTTCGATCAGGAGGGTAGATTACGATGCCCGTGGACAAAAGCCCAAAACAGCAGTGTTGCATCCAAATACTTTTCCTCAATAACCTCCTGGTGGAAGGCTTACTTTGGATCAACTTTCAAACATAGCCCCTGTTGGGTTCATCCTAGAGCATTCCCTCCCCAGCAGATGCATACCATCCATCTTCTTTCTTCAGAACAAGTGGATAAAGGAACCAAATGTGGCGCCATCGAATATTCAAATTAGATAAAACTGTCCCTGAATCCCCTGCCACTGAAGAGGGACTTGAGGGTGTTGACTGACAGTGGGGGTGTCATTAGTTCCAACATTGCACCCGCATTTAAAGAACTTTCTTGGAACATAGGAGTTTCGAAACACCTCCAGGAGCCCAGTTATTCTAATTTTGTAAGACAATACCGAATAGCCTTTCTCCAAGAGACCTGGGTTGTGGCCCCAGGCGATGTTTAGGGATATCAATCCTTCCATATACCAGACAGAAGTGCCCTGAGGGGAGAGAGTGGAAGCTTATGGATTGAATCATCCCTGAATTGGAATTACAAAGTTACTCACTGTAGTGACTACGTTACTCCTAGTCCATATTCCCCGTTCCTCCATACTTTTGGGACATTACATCCATTGGGACCGGACCACTTTAAGCATCAAAAAACGTGTCCTTTTATTTGTACGCAGGGCCACTGCACGTCACTGTAGCCCGCCTTCCTGAGCTCTGCCCACGCATCAACCTTCAGACCTTTCCCATCGCCAGGTCGAAGGACCATTTAAAAAAGAAAAATGGTATACTTGGGGGAGTGTGGGGGGGGTGGAGGGGACGGTGGGTGTATGGAGGAAAGGGGACTATGGACTAGAAGAAAGTTAGTCACTACAGTGAGTAACTTTGTCATACTCTTAAGTCCCATCCCCTTTCCTGCATACATTTGGGATATTCCCAAGCATTGACCAAAGAAAGAGGATGGAAATTTCACTTATCGGAACAAGTTTGCCTGGCCAAACTGGGCATTAGCCCAGGAGCTCTGGTCAAGACAAAGTTTGCAAAAAGCCAAAGGGGAAGCCCAGGTAGCAGCTTTGGCTATTGACTCCCAAAGGACATTTCTGGAAGGCAACAGCAGCCGCATTGCCACAAACCAAATGTCCATGAATGCCCTTTGGGGGCTGAAGGCCTTGAATTTTGTAGGCCTCAGATACATGAAGCTGTCCAACGTGCGATGGAAGCTTTCGAAGCACGTTTCCCTTTTGGATCACTAAACTTAAGAGTTGTGAACAACTTCTAAGTTTGCTTGTTCCGTCAAGGTAAAACTTCAGAGCTCGTCTGACGTCTAGGTTGTGTAAAACCCTCTCAGCATCAAAGTCTGGACTCCAAGAAAACCAGTAAGGATATGGACTGGTTTAAGTGAAACTTCAACTATTTTGCAAAGGAAAGAAGGATGAGTGCGAAGCACAAACTTAACCTTGTGGCATGTTAGGAACGGATGTTCGTCAGAGCTTGAAGCTCACTTATTCTTCTAGCAGATGTTACTGTAATCAAGGAGGCCACTTTCCAAGAAAGGTACTCTAGCTCGGTAGTGGCCATAGGTTCAAATGGCTTATGACAAAGCAATGAGGACCACATTCAGATCCCATTTTGGATGAAGCGGCCTAACCGTAGGAAAGAAGATCAACTGCAAAGTCCCTCTTGATCACTGGGTTTGCCAGTGAAAAACAGCAACTGTCTGTAGACAGTTCAGCCGCAATGGCAGATAGGTATATCCTGCATAAGATGTGGATGCCAGCGGCTGCAAGGTCTGATATAAAAGACAAGACAGGCAGTCGAAGCTTGTTGAGGATCAAGCTGTTTAGCTACACAAACAAAGTCATTTGCTCTTGTACTAAGCCCTCATAGAAGGTTTACTTGCCACCTGAATTGTGCGCTTTTTATCCGCTGAAAGGTTAAACTGCACTAAGGACTGGAACTCTGGTAACAGACCGCCAAGTTAAAGGATTGTGGGGAGGGGTGCCACAACTGGTGATTGCTCTGGTGGGCAAGATCAGGAAACAGCAGCAACCCGATCTGGTTGAACACCGACCGGTACAGTATCTCCAAAAATCAGAAGCTGGCAGACCGCAAAGGAGCTATGAAGAGGAGTGCAGTTGGAAGCGCTCCTGAGTTTCCAGAGCAACTAATGAATCAACGGAAAAGGCGGGAATGCGCAAGCTTTCATGTTGTCCCAAGGGATCTCGAGGGCATCCCCCCAAGGAAGACACTCAGACCGTCCCTGGAAGCATGAAGGACGTTTCCTGTCCGTTGAGGTTGCAAAGATGTCCACTGCTGGAGAACCCCTTTGCTGGAAGATCTTGGTGAGAACGCCGCTGTTCATCTCCCATTCTTAACTTGACAGATTGCTAGCTCAGGGAGTGTGCGGCAACATTGATGCGACACGAAATCTGCACTGCCTGAAGCCGGACACTCTGCTGGATTGCCCCTCTGCATGTTGATTTAGAACATAGCTATGGAATGGTCTGTACGAATTGGAACGACAGTTGACGATAGAGGGCTGAAAAACTGCCAAAAGCTCTAGTTAATTGATATGGGACAGTCTGTCCTGGGGTGTCCACAGATCTTACACCTTAAGGTGACGTAGCATCGGCACCCCACCCTAGAAGGGAGGACTGTGTTAAACGTGACTTGTGGGCAGGGCTCTTGGAAGGAGGTGCCCACCGAAAGGTTGCTGTCGGATGACCACCACTGAAGATCCTTCATGGAGGAATCATTTGAGTCTGGGTCCATAACCTGAGACCAGCAGCTCTGAAGAGCAAGCTGAGTGCACCTCATTTCAATCTTGCAAGAAGTAGGGCTAACACGCAAGAAGCCATAAGCCCCAGGAGTCTTTGGAACCACCAGGTCGACATGAGGGGACTGGAGTAAAAGCAGACGCATGGTTGATAGGTCCGCAATTCTGTCCTCCGTCAGGAACAATGGCAATGAACGTATCCCAACAGAAACCTTGAAAATCAGTATTTGAGCAACAGTCAGACTATTTCTGCCAGTTCACCGACAGCCCCACATGTAACAGGAGCTGGCGGAGTGACTGAAGATTGGCTGCTGCAGCTTGTGGGCAAGGACTGCAGAAGCCAATCGTCCAAATATGGATATACCTGAATTCCCTGCAGTCTGAGAAATGCTGCCATGACCGCCATCTTTGTAAGACATGCAGTGCCGAGCTGAGACCAAACGGTAGCACTCTATACTGAAGTGTTCTGTTCCCACAGAGAACTGCAGGTATTTCCGATGTTGGCCCCAGACCACAATATGCATGTAGGCATCCTAAAGATCAGCCACAGAGTCAATTGCCCTTCTGAAAAAGAGGACATTATCTGTCTCGGCGTAATCTTCAATTTCTCTTGGCATAGGAAGAGATTGGAGCGGTCGAGGATAGTGCGCAGGCCAGCCTGGTTGGGTTTGGTCACTAAACAAACTGGAGTAACAGCCCTCCCCTTGCTCCCGCAAGGGAACAGGCCCCACTGGTCCGAGGTTTAGAAGTTTCTGTACCTCAGCTCTGAAGGAGGGAGATCAAGTTTGCTGAAGAGGAGGATAAGAGGGTGTCATATGAGGGAGTGGACAGCAGATGCCCGCCCAGGCGACAGACAAAACCCCATCAGTCTTCTTTGATGGTCTGCCATGCTTCCAGATGAGACGATATTAGTCCTCCCACCGGAGTATTGCGAGACCAATAGAAAACGTTTAGATGGTTTATCTGCAGTAAAGCTACCTGTTGCCAGAAAGGAAGGCGTTGACCGAGAGAAAAGACCGGCCAACCTCGCTTTGCTGCTTGCGGCAAGGCCCACCAGCAAGAGCTTCTGCACTGTGGTCCTGAAACCCTTAAACCTGAGAAGGACCTTGTTTAAGACACCCAACCTCCAAGTATAAGCTGATTTATCTGGGGTTTTGGCAAGGACCGGCAAAGAATTAGCCATTTGAGTGCTTGCCTTAGTTTTAGAGAGTTCCTCATTGGTGGAAGAATGAAACTGTTTCTTAATTTTGAAGGGAAGGTAAAGTACTTCATCCTGAACTTCCATTCAAGAACTTCGTAGCATGCAGCCATGCTTGGCGGGCGATGTCTACCCCAACCATAAGGCTCGAGCGTGTCGACATGGACTGCTGCCTCGAGGTCTTGAGCCAGCAATCTGCCATCGGATAAATTGCATTTAAAATCTTCCAGCCTGTGAGGAATACATTCCTGAAACTCAGCAAGCTCCTTCGACAGCTTAATGTTTGCAGACGCAAAGACGACCTCGGTATTTGCTCGTCGCAGCTGAAGACCTGAATGGGAAAATACCCCCCCAATGGCATCAAGAAGTTTGTCTTCCTTGGAAAGGAAGAGACACTGCCGCAGATGATGTAGACGGCTTAGACTGGAGCGTAGCTGCTGCCACCAGCATTGTGGAGTGGACATGCAATCAAGGGTAAGTCTTCTGAAGAGTGTAGGTTGTAGCGAGCATCACATTTTTCTGTTCACGTGCTGCCTGGAATGAGGTTTCCTTACAGGCTTCAGCTAGCAGATCCTTTTGAAGGAAAAGGCCTGTGCGCTCCTGTGTCAAAAGAGTAAAGGCTCCTGAAATAACACCATCTTGTAAAGCCGGAGGCTCGGGTATATCTAGCAACGCCATATCCACAACCCGGTCATTAAAGGCACAGAGTGGGGTAAGCCTTCCCTATCCTGGTCCACTTGATCTTCATCCAATGTGGCGGGAACAGAAACCTGACCTACAGCACGTGGCACCTTAGACCCCGTGGGCAGACTTTACTGCGCAATGGGAGTCTTAAGTACAGGTGAAAGTGGAGGCAGTGGAGGAGGGGACCCCACCAGAGAAGGTGGTGGTGGCACTACCGGAACATACCAGAGCAGGTTGAGGCTCAAGAGGCTTAGAATACATTTTTGTCCCGATGAAGGCATACTTGAGGGATCTATTCAAAAGTGCATAAGGGCCTGGAACTTGCCAAAGAACGCATCCTCAGAGCAAAGTCGAGGCACAGGAGTGGGTAGAAGCCGCTCTGAAGGGGCATACCCCTGGATTGCAAATCGGCTGGTTGCCATGATGGCCCTCTAGCAGTTGGATCCATGTAAACTAAGGGTATGGACATAGGAGGGAGCGAGACTGTCGGGAAGAAGAAACGCGCCAATCCACTGGAGGGAAGGACGGATTCCTATTGTCCACATTACGTGGAAAAGGCTGCTCGGCACCAAATACAGGCCCCTTGGTACCAGCCATTGAGAACGTTGGTGTGAGAGGTAGTCAAAATGGCTGCATCAGACTGCAGGTGTTGGGCTGCCATTTTGTTACTGGCCTTTTGACAGGGAACCTTGGCAGAGCCAGTGCTAGCAGAACTAGAGCGCTTTTGTGACCCCTTAGCTTCTGCAAAAGAATTAGCCCTTGGTAAGAGAACCTCAGCAGAGCCGGTACTTTAAGACGTAAAAGGTTTTCCTCCCTTCTTTGCCCCCTCAGCAGGATTGGTTCAACCACAGGATCACCCCCTGTAGTCCTAGCCCTCAGAGGGGTCTCCTAGATTTTACCGGTTTTAATTATAGCCCCTAGTCCGGGATCTTCGAGGGAAACCCCGGTGCTTTCAGTCGCTTTCCTGGAAACCGAGACTAGTCTCAGTACATTTGGAAACCTCAGGAACTACCCCAGTGAAAACAGCCCAGAAATGCTGGGCTTAACTTTAGCCCCCAGAAGTGGAACCTCGGATGAAGATCCGGTCCAGACAGCCCCCTTACAGGGAATCTCGGAAGAAACTCCAGAGTGCCGAAAGGGATCTAACCCGGACACCTCAGGGTCAACCCTGGTACCAGAGCCATTAAGGCCCCCCAGCAGAACCAGAAACCCCCCGGAAGGCGTCCACTGGCTGGGGTGCCCTAAAAAAGAAAGGAACTTAACAGATGCTTCTTTTTCTGCGATGAACTGCTGTAAATTTGCAGGAATCGCAGGAACACCTCCCACTGTCTTTGCAGTGATCAGCCTGCTAGAAAAACCTTCACCAGCCCAAAAGGATCCTCTCAAATTAGATTCTCATTTCAGCCAGAGTTAGGCGCTGGGCTGTCCACTTCATCATACCCATCAATTACTTGTGACCATAAGCTACTAATCGGCAATTTATCATGGCCTGGGACATATCTGAAACCAGGAGGGAACCACAGTGTTTACAAACTATTTCTATTACAGGCCATGTACGAAGAGTGGTCAAGTGGGCCAAGTTGATGGAATGCGATCTCACCAAATCTGATGAATATTTCTAACGAGGGGGTAGTTTCCCATGGTGTTTTTGGGGAGTTTGAGAAGTTAGTGAGCACCATACTGCCTTTTGATACAAGGGACAGGCCGGTGGCAAAAAAACATAATACTTCCAATATATAAAAATGGCAGGAGAGACCATCCGGGCCAATTACCAGCCAATTTCCCTGCTGGATAGCACTAGTAAAATATTTGCCAAAGTAATTATACAATACAGCCAAACATTGGTTGATACCACATAATTCACCCAATTCAGGTAGGATCCCAGAAAGGTAAAGGAACTGTGGAACAGAGCTGACTGTTTGCACTGAGAGATACTATATGTAAGATTAACTTCTATGCCATCAACCTCAAAACTGCCTTTGAGGAAGTCGCACAGGATTTATTTTGTTTGCCAGAGTTTATACAGTTGAACATGCCGGACAAGTTTCCGTCAACTGGAAAATCCCTTTGTCATAAAGCAGTGGTTTGCTATGGCTTGGCAGGGGAGATAACCCTGCAATTCAAAGTAACTAGGTGGTTAGGCAAGGTCCGCCCTTGCCCCCCTTTTGTTCAGTGTCTTTATTAATGAAGTGATTATGGTACTCCTTGAGGAATGCTTGGAATCCCCCGCCCCAAATTGGGCACAGAAAAACTGACAGCTCTTTTTGCAGACAATGTTGCATCATCTACCTCGCCACAGGTCATAAAGGCAACTTTATAATCTACATTGCAGAGAGCCACTCCTCCTGCAGTTGAGCTATACAGGAAAAAGGCTTTTAGGGCTGCCTCTTTTTGGGCAGAAATGTGGGGCCATGCAAGCACCCCTGATTTAGCTAATGCAGAAAACTCAATTTGGATGAATTTGTACCTGCTATCTCGCGAGTCACCAAATGCCCTTATACATATGGAGGTTGATCTAGCTCAGATGGTCAGCGAGTGGATGATTAAACTGGCTGTGTATTGGCAAAGGCTAGGGTATAACAAGGGTTTGGCGTTACTGAGATGCTATTGTGCATCTGCAGAGTTTTGCTGGAGCGAAGAGCCTACCGTGGCCTATCCATATGAAGAAAACACGGACCACTCTGAACTAACAAGATCTCTGGTGGTGGCAGAGCACCAATGAAGCAGACTTAAACAGGGTTAAGCAAGCCATACTTTCCCCAAATAGATTAACTGTTGCCAATTGCCAAAAAATTAAGCTGGCAGAGAAATCTGAAAGGAAATTCGAATTTGAAAGGTACTTTGACTATATTGAACCCATGCATGCACAAGCCTTATATTTTGACTTCCAGGTGGGCACATTTGAGGCCGAGTTAAAGCTTGTGGCAAAAAGTCACTAAGAGTTCACTATGCTTGCAAATTGAAGAGAACAAGTCTAAGGCTGCAGGCGACTATTCGAGGTTGGGTACCCCGAGTATGCCAGAGGTAAATTGTTTAGAAGACAAAAATAGTCTCACAGCGCCAAAATCAAATGGATTACAATGCACTTCCAATGTTGTGTTATTCATTCAAGTCCTGTATGTCCAGCCTGACAAGTTTCGAGCACACAATTGCTCTTCCTCAGAGGCTGATTACAAGAATGGTCAACAAAAATATGAGATTCATAACAAATGGATACATCCAGACGCCCGCGAAGGAGTACAAGGGTCGAGATAAACCTCGAAGTATTTGCATTAAATACATACACAATTGTGAATGAACTAAATCACAATCAAAACCCAGTAAATACATACACATGATTTGAGAAAGAAGAGGGAAGGGGAGTAAGATACAAAAAATAAAGCATTAGTAAACCAATAGTTTGGGTGCATTCACATTATGCAGCACAAGTGCAGTTGCATGCACGAGCACAAAAGACCAATAATTGAAATGTACCTTGTAATTGTATTTGGTATGCACCAGAAAGTTGATCCAGTCTGGTTAAAGGCCAGCTGGTGCCCTGTCAGGACTGCGTATAACTAAATTAAGAAATATAATATAGACATGCGTCACTTAGATGAACTTGTTATCTAAACAATTTTGTCACCATTTCATTAGTTATCCCTAAATCTAGACGTACCTCTAATTCCTAGCAGTTGCGGAAATAGCTACCCTGTTATGTAGTCATCCAGGCCATCCACATTAATCCATATGGCAGGCGGTTATTAAGAAATCAATCAATTTGATGTGGCAGGTTCCGCATAGTATGGGAGAAAGAAAAAACCCTGTGGAATATGAGCATCTCCTTAACTCAATACAACCATATGCGTGTAGCGGTTAAGTCGCTAATTGGATTGCGCAAGCCTAAGGTGCTGTGTATCAGTCTTACCCAATTCAAATGTGTTGCTATTCTGAATTCTTATGCTTGGCGCCTTGCGGTTGCCTGAATAGTTTTAAGGATTCACTACACTAGCCTGCGACTAATATGCAAATCGTGTCAAATAGGTGCTGCCATTTTAGCTGAGGAGGAACAATTCAATGCATGCAATTGCCATTCAAATACACATAAAGATGTATATATAAGACCACTAGGTCATTGCCTGGGATTACATGTGATGTGCTTGTGGATATGTAATTAGAGAAAGAGAATTGGTTGTGTTGGCAGTTAGCTTTGCCTGTTGGTCAAAATCAAGTCCCCACGCCAACACTTGTGGTGCTTGGGACATTAAAGGTTCTCAAGTGCGCTTCCATCAGTAACACTTCACATTTGAGGCTAGCCTCATACAAAAGCTTGAAATCTTGAAGCATTGTTGGTAATATAGAGGGACGCCTATGACAAATATTTTGATATGAGAGCACCAAAATCGGCCTGTTCTATGGGATGGTACCCACTCTAGAGTCCGCAGCCACATTTAGCTCACTGTACCTTTCACAGATGCAAAATAAACATTTGCACATCAGTCTTTGTCCCGCCCACATGGGCAGTCCAGCACCGAAATGCTATGGCAATTCCCTTCTGAAGAGTACCAACAGCAACCCCATACACGTGTTTTATTCTTCAGTGTTGGTAACATATGCCCATTGTGTAGCTCGGGTGAAGAGAATGTACATTTCCTGTTTTTCTGCACAGGTCTTGAAGTTACAAGATCTTTATTTAAGCCCATTTTGGAGGCAGCCAGCGTTGTGGCAGTCAGATGCAATGACTCGCCTGGCTTCTACTCAGGATCCGGATGTTGTCATCTCAGTAGCTAAATGTATTAATCGGGCTTGGCTTAAGTGAATTAAGATATTGGTTCAATGTTCAACTTTATTCTGTTTTTCCATTAACTGAACAACCTTACACATACAGGGTTGCACGTCCCCCCCCCCACCCCCAACATGCATCTTAAAGTAACTAAGGGCTGAAAGTTAACTCTCCCTGTGCTGCACAACACATCTGTGTCTCTGCGTCTCAGCTAGTTAAATTGAATACTACTGTATGTATGGGGGTGTGATTTTTATGTTTTTTAAATTTTAGAGTTAGAATGTGGTCTTACTCTTTTTGATCTTTTCTATACATGAGATCAGCCCCGTTTTTACTGTTTGATATGAAAACATGTTTTAGAAATGTATTGCCATTTTGCAACGTTAACAGAAATACTGCCCCCCCCACCACCTCTTCCAATCCCTTCTCCCTCAACCCCCCCCACCAGCCCCTGAGCCGTTTAACTTTTAGTATATAAGATGGTACAAAGTCGTCCTTAATTGTTATCACATATTGAACAGCCTTAAGCAATGTTCAACATCCAAATGTTAGTCTGGCATAGTTGGATCCTACAGTCCTTCAAATAAGCCAATAGAACTCCCCAATCTGTTCTGAACTGTTTATTATCCCCCCTGTAAGTTATAGGTCACCCATTCCATGGCCCATATAAGCCAAATTGTAATTAATCATTCATGGTATGCATTGTGGGGGTGTACTGCCCAATGTCACAGCTGGTAATAACAGTGCCTATCCCCTTCTGTGAGGCCAAAATATTGTTTGCATATCTCTAAGGTTTCAACGTCCTGCTCATGTATCAAATCCATGAGCCTTCAACATCCCACCTCCCTTCACTTTCCAAAGGCTCTCACCTCCATCCCAGGCGAAGACCAGGGATTCCCAAATATTGGTGTGAATGGACCCGAAATTGTTGAAATATGCCCGTTTTACCACTTTATCCTCACACCTCACCCACAAGTGCAGTAAACCTTGATGCCTTCATATTAGGAGGCCGGTCCTCCTTGGCTAACCATGAGACAGCTTCTACTGGACCCCCCCCCCCCCACCACTGCTCTATCCATAGAAACCGAATGTTTACTATCCTCCCCTGATAACCATTGTTTCAGAACCCTCAAATAGGCTGTAGTACTGTCTAAAATCGGTAAGGTCCATTCCTACCATATTTCTCGGGCCCCTTTAAAGTTCACAAGGCCACCCGCAGTCTTATGCAATATAAATGCTAATAGGCGATTGAGTGACTTAAAGAAATTCCCAGGTAGGGGAACCGGCAGGGCTTGAAAGTAGTAACTGAAGCATGGGAGGTTTAGAATCTTTAATGAGGCCATACGCCCCATCCATTATATATGCAAAGGATTCCTGCATTGCAGGTCAATTTTCAGAGTATTGAGTAGATGGGAATAGCTTGCCTCGTAGCGTTGCTAAAGACTTCATGTGAATCCCTACGTTTATTCTTCTGCCCACTGAAATTGGATGCACCACTGTAATTCAGCTACATGTTCCCGCAACCGTGTGAGATTTAATATCTGATTTATATGTGTTGATTTTTAAACCCGATACTTCAAACAAAGCCAACTCCTAAGGCTATCACCCTTAAGGACTACACATGGTCCGAGAGGGCCAACATATCAGAAAATGCCATTGTTTTATGTTCACGCACCCAAAATGAATGCCTTGCACGCCTTGAGCTTTGCTTATACGCTGCAGAAGGGGTTCCAAGTAAATTGCACAAAGCAAGGGCAACAACGGACACCCTCGTCTGGTCCCCCTCTCCAATCGGACTGGTCCAGAGAGCGGTCCATTAATAATCAGGCACAGGCTATGGGTTTGATAATTAGCTTGTATCCTCCGGAGGCAGCATTCCCCAAATCCCATATTTGTCATTGTTCAAAAGAAATTCCACTCGCTCTAATGCCTTTTCTGCATTTAAAGCAAGGAGAACCGTCAGAAACGCGCATGGTTAGGAAAGATTTCATATTATATGTAATTTTCCCTCCAGGTGGCAACCCCCAAACATTTTGCTGCTGTTTTATACCCCGATCTAGACTTTGCCAGAGAAGCACAGCCTTCTGCCGCACTCCTCTGGGCTTTCGCTCAATTCTTATGGGGAAACTGACATGCCCTTAATACAGTCAGTACTGGGAGACTTAGTTTCCCTTAGTCCTTTCCTCATGTTGCAGCTTTTGTGCAACATGAAACGAGCACACTGGAATGACTAGAGACCCAAGAGCGCAGTAAAGTTACAAAGGCCCTAGAAACTCTCGCTGGACTTCTGAACTGTGCAAGTGTGTCACGGACAGGACTCTTGGCAGCTATCGTTTCTCTTGTGTTTTGAACCCTTTTTCGCCATATTATCCGCGCTTACCGCGTTTGGCACAAATGAGTGGGCTGGCTCCAAAATGGCCAGGAGGTTCTTTGTCCCGTCCTCCGACCATCTTGCCCCTTCACTTTCCCCAGGTCGAGCCGACCCGGGCCCATCCTTATTTGGTCATGCACTTTCCTGCGAAACCCAACGCTTTCGAGGGCTTCTGCAGGCTTTGTGTGTGCCTCCAGGATGTGGGCTGGGATGTCTGTTCCCAATACACATCCTGGGTGCCAGAGTGTCTGGAGTGTCTTGAATGTCTTGAATGCCTGGGACCACTGTGGTCCGTGATAGGTCCACGTATGGTGTGAGTGTTTGTGAGCAGATCTCCCATTGGGTCCTCTCTGTTTTGGAGCGAAGGGAACTTTGGATAAGAGGAGGCTGAAAACACCACTACCACGTCGATCTGAGTTCACACCGAACAAGGGATAAGGAGCCAAGTATCCTGCAACAAGAAGCTGAGTCGAGGACCCGCTGAAGGGTTGGCACCCTGAGCCGCTGTCGTCCTATGTGACCCCTCTGCATCTGGTCATCCTAGGTGGTCTGCAAAGGCGCTTCGACCCATTGGAATAGTGGGATCAACTATTCACGGCACCTTGATCAAACCCTGCAAGTAAGCCTCTTCGGAAGTGTCCCTCGGCCAACCAGTGGGCTGACCAGCTTACGCAGGACGTTTTGCTCTGTCACAGCTGCAGTTTTGGGGACGCCCTCGAAACTTGGTCTACTGCTGCTCTGCGTCCACGGCACCCACAGTGAATTTTGTACACTTGTCATTCCCAGGTCTGAAGAGAGACGAGTGCGCCCGGACCAGCGTAAACACGGTTGCCGTGTTGCCCTGCTGTGGTAACAACCTGTGCACATTCACTGCATTTGGGACACCCCCGACCTTGCATCTTTCTACACGGAATCTACACGGTGTCGAGACGTCCCGATTATCGCATCCGAACCTGCCAGCAACGTGAACTGAAGAGGTCTGGGTCTGCCTGCGTCGGGAACCGGTGAGTAGTTCATACCCCAACCGGTGGCCCCTCGCGCAGGAGCCAGTTTCTTTTCTACCGCTGTTGCGAAATAGCTACTATCCCGCACTCTCACCCTGCCTCTGCCCAAAAGTGGAGGCCTTGCTTGAGTAGTGGGGACTTGTTCTTCATCGCTTCATTCACCTTCCTGAACTGCCCGAAACCCTTGAGACCCTACTTTATCCATTGGCACCAGCGTGTGCAGGTACTTTTGAGCATAAAGCTCCTCTCTTCGTAGGGCTGGGACTTGCTCCACCTTGACGGGGAGGAAAACGGGCAGTGCAAGTAATCATTAGACCCAGTTCGACATCAGAAATACACCTACTAGGTCTACATATTACATGCTCAACTCCTTAGACCCCTCGGTGTGTGTGTGTATATATATCCATCATTGATTGTGATATGTGTTGGTTTTCTTTAGTATTATTGTGATTCTTTGCTATGGTCGATGTTACAAAAGCCTTGTAATAAATGTGTATATTTTTATTAGAACACCTGTCTGGAGTAATTTGTAAGTGTCCTTGCTTTGTGTGCTCATTGAGGTCAGTCACCCTCACACCTCTTGAGACTTAGTCCTGACCGCCACCATCGCTACCCTGATTTGTCTGGCTTGTCCAGAGGTTACCCTGTTCCAAGAAACTAGGCTGGCCTTCTGAACCTCTGCCCCTCCAAGTCCGAGTTCAGAAATCCATCTTAACACGCATCTCAGCCTTTTCTATTACATGACAAACCCTATGTGTATTATGAAAGGTTTGGCGTCACTTAAAACCCACCTGATAGGGTTCAATTAAAATTTGGAGTCCATCCTCCCATCGAGAAGCTAAAATCTTGGTGTATATGGCCTGCAAGGTGTCCATCTTTGCCCAATTTTGGGAATAACACCAGTTTATCCTGATCGAGGCTGTGATATGCACAGTACTTTCAAAAGTTATTATACAGTTGCGTTAAATGGGGACAAGGATTTTCCGACATTTCTTATAGAAAACTGCTGTAAAGCCATCAGAGCCCGGAGCCTTATTCAAAGTGAGTTTTCCAATAGCTATGCTAACTTCCTCCTCTGACATTCTCTAGGTCTTCAGATATTGCTGAGAAGAAGATCGGGAAGCGTAACAGCCAATTAAGAATTCTGTGGCTCACCCCGAAGTCTCTCTGAAGAGTACAAAGCCCCATAAAAGCATTCAAAACACGGATTCCCTCCCTATCTACCACCTCCTCTCCTTGTCCCTCCCTAATTCTTAAAATCATTTGGGTTGTCCCCCTCCATCTCAGTTGTTGTGCTAATCGCCTCCCCGCTCTATTCCCTTTTACATAGTAATATTGTTTAGCTCCAAGGAGTGTCCTCTCCGCCTTTCTAGCCCTCAATAACTAGAGTTGCCCTCAAATTGCTCTATGGATTTTCAATGTGTCCCCTTGTTGGCTAGTTAATTTTCGGCATTATAGCCTTAAGTTGATCTGCTAAATGCTTGTCTTCCAGCTCACCTTTTCCCCCTCAGGGCCTTGCATTAGATTAATTCCCCACGCATTACCACCTTAGAAGTGTTCCACCATATACCCGGCGAGGTATCTGACTCTTGCTCTCTAAAATAGGTCTTCTGTTCCATTTCAGCTGACAAAAACATATCCCCTAGGATACATTCCGGTAGTACTCACTGCCAAAGCCCCTTCAGAGTGTCAGGTCTAATGTTGCCCCCAAGGGTGCATGATCACATAGCATGATTCCCCCCCCAAAAGGATACTTCCCGACTTAATCCCACTAATCAGGAAGACGCCCAAATATAAATCTATACGCGATTGGGTTCTATGAACATGACATAACGTGAATCCTTTCCTCACACCTATAGACACGCCATGCATCGATTATCCCCAATTGTTTAAATGTAGTTATTGGGACGGTGTGCCCCCGTGGTGCATATCCTAGACTTCCCAGGCTATGTTCAAATCACCAGTTAATAGAATATATCCCTCCGCTATGTGCGAGTGCCAACAATGTAGCCCTGAGAAAGCCATTCTGTCCGGAGTTGGGTGTATACACCGTAGCTACAGTGAACACCTCCATCTTAATACGAAACCTAACAGGTATCTCCCTTGCTTGTCGTTCGTGGAACCCAGAAACACTAGGTCAGGATGGTTTCTAAACGCCATCAGAAGCCCTGTTTTTTTCTCATTCACATTAGCCTGAAAAATCGGAGGGTAGCCCTTTAGTTGAATTTGCAATTGTGGGTCTCCTGGAGCGCGAGAAAATCCAGTTTCTCACACCTCAAAAAATACTCCAACTTGCATCGCTTGACCAGCAAATTTAAACCTCCAATATTGTACATGGCAATTTTAAAACCAATGGAAAATCCCCAACCTTGTGAATTCCCTTTTCCTCCTTTGACCCCTTAATACTGGCCCCGTGGGGAACCCCACACATGTACATAGCTTATGCCTCTACAAGTGTAAATATCTTGTGCTTGGTATACCTTTTTACCATCTTGCCCACCTCCACATCGCCTTGTGTTCCCCACAGATCACCCTCTCATTCCACCCTGCCCCCCTCCACCAACGAACGAATCAGGCCGATTCATGGGTCCTACTGACTACAGGGAAAACCCTGACCATGTACCAGTAAAACTACCTAGATCTTACTAACTGCAGAGAGATAAACTAACCCTCTCCTAAAGATCCCGATCAGACCCCCTCACTCTGTCCCCACACAACTGCCCTTGTTCCCCGCCCACACCCACCAAAGCTTAATCTAACACCCCACCCTCACTCACAAGTGTCTCTCCCCTCCCCTCCATCACCTCTGTAAGTGTACTCAGTTCCGCCCCCCCCCAACCTTCCGGGGCCCAGGGTTTTCTACTGTCCCACTTCACTGGATCATTCCCATTGCCACCCCAGCTGGGTGGATCAACTTCCAGGGTCCTGTGTCCCAGTCCACTTGCTGCTCTCTGGTGCCACCACATCAAGACCTCCTTCCCACTTTGTCACTCTGAACTGCCTGCCTTTGCAGTGAAATAATCCAAAAGGGAAAGTCCACCTATAACAAACTTTTTCCTGGTTGAGAATGCTAGTAACTGGTCCGATCAGCCCCCTTTTAAGTAGAATAAGCTAAGTCCTGAAGTTGTACTTACGAGCTGATGTCAATGACATACCTGCTCGTGCTGCCACCAAAATTTCTTCTTTCCGCACATATTAACTAAATGCAGCTAAAAATCTTCATTTTGCCCCCGGCTCTTCTCCTTGGATCGTACTGTGGATCCCATCTATATTAACCTCATCCGAGGAAATCTCCAGAAGCAGGTCATCGTAAAAAGTCTGAATTGATTACTTAAAGCTTTGTCCATAATCTCTTCTGGAACATTATTAAAAACTGATAGTCAAACGTCTTGATCCATTTACGAGATCTTTGCACTGAAGCTCTAGATTGTGCAAGTCATTCTATCGTTTATCCGGGAATCTTCAGTCAATTTCTGCAAGGCTGGTTCATGCAGGTCTACTTGCTCTCCTTATTTCAAGATTTCACCTTTTATTTCCTGTACTGAACTTTTTAAATCAGTTTTCAAAGAGGAAATCTGCTCCTGGAAAGATTCTTGAAGGGTTTCCTTTAAACATTGCTGGTTGTCCACTAAACATTGCATCAGTTCTTTGGTAATTGCCATTGTATCCCTATGTTCCCAAGTTTCCACGTCTCGGGTCAGTGATTTTGAAGATGGGGCCACACTTGAAGATACCTGCACCTCTGGCTGCCAACACCTAGTGACAGTACCCTCAGCTCCCCATCCCCCCACCCGAGCGTTCAACATGGGATGTGCGGGGGTGCCCTTTTTCTGACCTCTTCCTTTAGCTTTCAACATGTGCCTTTCTAGTTTTCTACTTAACGATCCCCTGCACACCTTCCAATAGGGTCCATGTGCCTAGGTGTACTGTTACTAACCAAAGAACCAAAGTGGGGCTGTTTCTTACACCAAAAGGTACATAGCCTTGCGGCACACAGCAGGCCCCAATATGCCTTGTTTCAGGCATTAGTAATGCCTACGCCCGTGGGCAGCATTAGTGCCCACTGACTGCATTTGTAAGATCTAGTATGAGTGAGGCTTAAATGCCGGCACTATTTTGCCCCCCCCCTCTCCATCACATAGCACCCAGTGGGATTTTACTCTCCTCAATGCAAAACCACTTTAGGTTCATCTTGTCAGGCACATCGAGTGACAAGCCTTGGCCACGACACACATGGAGGACTGTGTGTCAAGGGCTTGCCTCTTTACTGGTATTCTAGAAGTCAATATGACAAAACTTCCCGTTCACGGTTACCCCCTCAGCCTTCCGCAGAAACTGGAGCAAGTGCCACTCCCAACCCCCATTCATCACTTACTTCAACCACATGTCATGATTGCCTAGGGACTATGCACCACTCCTCACCTATATTGCGCTCAACACAGTGGCTTACTGTACACCTTAGCTGGCACCGGCCTCTGCTCCTCACCTGTGCTGTGCTCTGCATTAATTGTGGCCAATTGTTCTACTTCGCGTGCACAAACCTCACTGGAGGCCTCTGCTATCCGCCCCAGTCCTTCAAAGCTTTGGGCCACACAAATATGTATGACGAGATGGGCACTGCCTGCTCCTCACACCACTGATGTTAAAGTTGCAGAGGAGCCTGTCACCACTGGAGTCTCCGGGAGGCGTCACTCCCACCACAGCCTCCAATGTGCATTTATGTTTTCCGTGCTGTATCCCAGTCAGCCATCCAGCCCAGCCGCTGGCTCGTCCCCGCTGCCACTCTTGCTTGGAGATAATGATCCCTCCACCTACATCACACCCCTCACTCTGCGTTGTGCGGCCTCTTCGGGGATCTTTGTTTTAAATGCAAGATGTGCCTCTTCCCTCACTGACTGGGATCTGCCGGCACCTAGATCAACTGTTGGAGCTGCCACGCTCAGTGTCTCCATTCTCCCGACCATCGCCTTCTCAGTCAGAATTTACTCAATAGTCAGGGTCACACACTCAGTTATTCGGGTGGGGCAGCAGACTAAACTCTTTCCTAGGGGTGGGGGAGAAATTAATGCAACTTAAGCACCTTTAGAAGGGGAATGGGGAGACTGGCTACGTTCAGCACGTCCCCCTGCAAGCAGCCATCTTGAAATCATGAAATCTGTGTTTAATGTCTTATTTTATGCAAACATGAAACATGTATCCATTCTTCTGATCATTTTTTATGGCTTTACGCCGAATAAAGCTTTGATTGCTAGATGTCTGATTACATTGATTTGTTTCTTGCAGTATTAGTCAACACAAGGAGGAACATTTTCTACAAGTTTTGTAATACCTTTGATAGAACCATCTATTTGCAAAACAGGAAAACAGCCAATTTCATACAGCAGAGGTAGAATCTTTGGGGTTTGCGATTGCCAAAAGGGTTAGAAATAGATGCACGAAAGCCACAATCAGTTAAGGAATGCCTACCCCAAGGACTGTAAAGGATATACAGAGAACAGTTTTTCAAATCCCTTTTGCAGAGTAACTCAACATTGAGAAGGGAGTTGCATTCAAGTGGAGTCCAGAGGCTAACAGGGATAACTTACTACTGGGCAAATACCTCTACATCGAGATCCATCACAACCTGATTTGTGGAAGCAGATGCTTCTAATGTGGCAATGGGAGAAGTCTTATCACAACAATATGCCAGCTGCATCCGGTGGAGTTCTGCTCCAGAAAATGTTCCCTCAGAAGTAAATTACACTGTCTCCGAACAGGCACTGTTAGCAATTAAGTCATCCTTTAAGGAATGACGACAATCATTTATTGGTAGCCAGGCAAGCCATTACAGTATTTACTGACCATTGGAATTCATCATTAAGTCTAAGAATTTGACTCCACTTGTCATTTTCCAGAGTATTACTAACATTTAAAGTTTGTAGTCCGAATGGGAAAACGGGGGCCTTATCGAGAGTTTTCCCGCATGGTGAAAAATTGGAACCAGTGGCTTCAGTCTCATTGATTGAGGAAAACAGATTTGTTATCGGAGGAACTCCATGGAAGGTAGAACAAGAAATTCAGAAAAGGTTACCTCCAGAGCTGATGTAGAATTGGGCATGTGAGGGCCCATTTTAAAGATCCAAGCAGGGATAACCCTATGAGGATAAGTAAAGTGAACTAAACAAAATTGACTAGAAGGCTGCCCAGATCAACTTTTCAGTTTGTAATACCTACTGCGGATGCTTTAAAGTGGCAATGTTAAAAAGGAAATATTCTATTACAAGGCAAGAATATTCTATTCAAGGGGCATGATATACACCTTTGGATGAGATGCTGCAAATCATTTTGAAGTACAGTTCATGCTACCGTTGGAAACAAATTTGCATTATTTGCTCAAAGAGAAGTGCAAACTTACCAATTGATCTGGATTCAGAGGGTCTCCATTATGCATGCGATCCCTATAATCTTCCAACTTAATCTAAAAACAGACCAGAAAAGATGAATTGTTAAAATGAAAAATTAACCCAATAAATTCACCATAAGAATCGATCTTTTTTTATAAACTTTGGTTTTATTGGCAATTTTTCAAAAAAGAAACAATGACGACACCGGGAGCAATATGAATATCACGTTTAACATAATCATCAAACCCCCGGTGTCTCGCTCCCTTCCCACCCCCTTCTCCCCCCTCCCCAACTCCACCCCTCCCCCCAGATCAGTATCCCATCAAAAATCCAACCGCAGGAGCCGTCATCAGTACTCCTAGTTTGGTGCCTGGGAGCTGTGCTATGCGTTCACGTAAATGCTGGCTGAGATGGATCCGCTGTCTCCCGGGCCGTGGATTACACCATTGTCCTTGAGTGATACTCTCTAGGCTCCCCCGCCCTCACGCCCCAGGTTGTCTACATAATCTCAGTGAGCATCCCACCCCCATGCCTGGTAAACCCCATACCAATTCGCTCGATTCGTTATTTACCATGGCCGTCAGCTTGTCCATGAGGAACATGTTCTTAAGTTTTTTAGACAGTCTTCCTTAGAGGGGGTCTCTGGGCTCTTCCACCTTTGCGCTAGGGCCACTCTTCCTGCTCGCAACATAGTCTCCCACATTCTTGGGTACCTATATATTTCCGCATCCTCCGGTGGGAGGCCCAACAACATAGTCAACGGATTGTGTGGGAGTAGTTCCTCGGTGACCTCCGCCATCCACCCCATACCTTCTCCCAAAACCCCTGTACCTTAGGGCAGAACCACCACATGTGACCCCTCGTCCCCACTTGGCCACATCCTCTTGGGCATCTGGGGGACACCCCCAGAGAACATCTTGGACAATTTCAATGGGTCCCTATGCCATCCCTGTAAGATCTTAAAATTGTGCTCCATGTCCGACGTAAATAGGTTCCCATGGAATGCTATTTTAAATATCCTGGACCATGCGTCCTCTGTGGGAGCCTCCCCCACCAAGCCATTCCAGAACCCACGAAACCCTCTCCTCCCTTCCAAGTTAACTGTGTTCAATATTTGGTACATTTTGGATACTACCCCCTTCCTTGTTGTGGCCGTGTCCAGTAACTTTTCAAAGGGGGTCAACTGTCTCCGCAGGTTCAGGCCCCATGTCTGGTCGCAAAGGATGCCCTTCAGGCGCAAATATTCAAAAATTGAAAGAGACCCCGCCCAAGCGCATCTCGCAGCTCCTCGTATTCGAGGAACTCGCCCTCCTTGAACAGTTGCCCCGCCCATTCCAACCCCCCATCCGACCAGGACTGGGCATTCTTGAATCCCCTGCTGCCTAGTTTGAGCGGGTGGGCCCAGAGCGAGGACATCGGGGAGGGCCATGAAGTGAGATGTGCGGTTGTGGGTCCTTCCTTCCAGATCGACCAAAGTATTCCCAGGGTTGGGGGGGTCTGCAGTCTGTTTGGGATGCGTTTACGCGGCAACCACAGGTCGCGTACTTTTAGAGGGTGGGCATCCATGTCCTCCAGATAAGACCAATAGGTGCCCATCCCCTCCTTCATATGCTCTAACCGGACCCACAGCTGGGCGGCCCGGTGGTAGAGAAGGAGGTCCGGCAGCCCGAAACCACCCTCCTCCCTGGGTAACGTTAGAATGGCCTTCCCCATCCTCGGGGTCTGCCCTTGCCATACAAACTCTCAGACTGCCTTCTGTAGGTCTCGAAACATCTGGTCAGGGACCCCCGTTGGGAGTGCCATAAAAAGATACAGCAGTCTCGGCAGGATGTTCATCTTCACCGCCGTCATGCGCCCATACCAGGATAGGATCATACCACCCACCCTACCTCCTCCGGTCCGATGTAATCTCCGCCATAACGTGCCCATAATTCACCGAGGCCAATTTTGAGAGGTCTCTCTTTAGGAGCACACCCAAGTACTTATGGAGTCCCTCCCGACCACAATCCCCGCACACCTATCCCGGTGGTCCAGCCCCAGGTCCTGGACCCTCATAGGGAGTAACACTGATTTAGATGAGTTTATTTTTAGCCCCGAGAATTGCCCAAAGGTAGTCATCAGGGACGGGAGGGGGGGGAGCGAGGAGCTGGGCTCCACCAGGTATGCTAGAATATCAGCAAACAGGGAGAGCTTGAACTCCACCTCTCCTCTTGTAATCCCTTTGATGTTGGGGTGGGCTTGGACCGCTATGGCCAGGGGCTCCATCGTCAGGACATATATTAAAGGGGAGAGTGGGCATCCCTGCCGCGTCCCCCGCGTGAGAGGGAATGAGTCAGAAAGTTCTCCATTCACCTGTACTCTCGCCGTTGGGGCCCCGTATAGAGCGGAAACCCAGTTCCTGATATGAGCCCCGAAGCCCATTCGACGGAGGAGGAGTTGCATGTACCTCCACTCTACCCTGTCAAAAGCTTTCTCGGAGTCCAGGGAAAGCAGACTTGCTTTGAGGTCTGATTCTTGGGCATGGTTGATTAGGTCTATGGTCTTCCTGATGTTATCCGAGCCTTGCCTGCCCCCTATGAACCCCACTTGATGGGCATTATCCCCTCCATCCGTTTACCTATCACCTTGGCCAGAATCTTAACATCTATATTGAGAAGGGAAAACGGGCGATATGAGGAGCATTCAGTGGGGTCTTTGCCCTCTTTGGGCAGTACCACTATTATGGCCCTCATGGTATCCGGCAGAGTGCCCCCCCCCTCTAACACCTCGTTAAACACCCTCACCAGATGTGGGGCTAGGATGGCCCGAAACCTCTTATAGAAGTACACTGAGAAGCCGTCTTCTCCCGGGGACGTTCCCACCTTCGTCCCACTGATCGCATGCTCCACTTCCTCTACCGTCACCCGGCCCTCTAGACGCTCCGCCATTTCGCCTGTCAAGGACGGGATCTGGATGGAGTCCAAGAAATCCTCAATCTGAGTGTCATCCCCGTCGTATTCTGACGAGTATAACTGTTCATAGTAACGGCAAAAGGCTGCTCCAATGTTCGGGGTGTAATCTAATGATCCCCGTTCATTCTTCACTGCCTTCACCGTTCTGCTCCTCTGAAACTTAGTTTCCAGGCCAGGATTTTGTCGGCTCTGTCCCCCTTCTCATAATACTTTTATTTCACTAGTTGGAGGCTCCGCTCAGTCTTGTGTAACAGGAGGTCTTTCAACTGGAGTTTATAGTTTTCTAGGGAGGCAATCTGTTCCCTTTCCAGGGGTACCTCCGGGAGGCCACCCGGCTGAAGTTGGGTTATCTTTTCCCCTCAGGGACTTTTCCTGGGCCTCCCTCTCCCTCTTTTTCTGGGCTCCCATTTTAATGAGACCACCACGTAAGGTCGCCTTAAAGGCGTCCCACAGCACGTGTGTGCCCACCTCGCCATTGTCGTTCAGCTCAAAATTACTCCGAGATGGCGTCCTGCACTTCCTGTGCCAGAACTTCGTCCTTCAACAGGGAGTCATTACATTTCCATCGCCCTTTACTGCCACTCCGCCATCCCCCAAATATGGTGGTACGGACCAAGTCGTGGTCAGACTAAGGGACCAGGTCAACCCTGTGGCCAGAGACATGTGGAAGAAGGGGTTTGTCTACCAGGATGTAGTCTATACAGGAGTATGATGTGTGGATTGCTGAGCAGTATGTGAAAGAGGAGAGTCCCGTCCTGGGAGTCGGGATGGTGTCCACCAGGCCCAGCTCCGCGTTGACCCTCTGGAAGGTACGGGCCAAAGTTTCATCTGCAGCCCTAGTGGGCTGGGGCCCCAAACGTCTATCCGCGGTTGCGTCTAGGATCATATTAAAATCCCCCCACCACCAACATCCCGTGAACAAACAATTTCAATCTGTCCTTCACCCCCTCCCAGAATTGCGCCTGGCCTTCATTGGGGCCGTACACAACTGCCAGAGTCAGAGGGGAGCCCCGCAAAGAGCCCCTTGCCAACAAATATCGGCCCTCTGGGTCCTTCAGTGTGGCTTCCACTTCAAAGCCAACATCCCTTGCTAGCAACATGGCTACCCCCCTTTTCTTGGTTCTGTGGGATGTGCTGAGGACCTCCCCGATCCCGCCTCCTCTCAGTTCCTTCCCGAGCCCAGTGTGTTTCCTGGAGAAAGAGCAGATCAAGTTTTGCCTTCCTGAATTCCCTGCAGACTAAGGATCTCTTGGTTGGGGTGTTCAACCCCCGCACATTAAGGGAACCCACGCCCAGGGCAGGCAGATCCTCAGCCATTATCTAGGATCAACATCTTACTGGATAGTTGACTCATGGCACTTATCCTTTCCAGCTCCTTCTGACTCATGTCCCGAACCCCTTGCCCCCTCCCTGCCCCCCCCAGGTGGGCCTTAAACCTATCCCCAACTGCCCCCTGGGCCCCCCTCCAAAGTTAACCCCAACTATTCCTTCAACCCCCCCTCCCCCCGGCATCCAGCCAAATAGTTCCACTATTGCTGCTAATTGGCTGGACCACCAGCCTACCGCCTCCGGCTGGGCTAATGTCGAAATTCACTCCTCCTTGAGCCCCCCCCAAGCCCCCGCCCCACAGATAGCCGACATACTTGCTGTTCGGGGAGGCTCCTTACGTCCTTGGACCTCATGGTCCTGGAAGTCAACTCGCCTTTGAGCCGGACGTTGTGTTCATGAACCAAGTTCTTTGCCCAGTTCCCCCATACCCTTTTTCACTTCGATTGGTGTTTCAGCTACCAGACTCCCCCCAGGCTCGACCGGCCCGCTCCTCCGTGTCCGGGGTCGGCATCCTCCCTGTCTGTCGTCTGGGTCGGCGGGTTCAGTTTCTTTCCGTGGACCTGTCTTCTTTCTCCTCCTTGTGGCCTGCGTTCTCTGGCTCTTTCCGCTGCGAACCCCGTGGGTTCTCTGCAGGGTCGGGTCCGACACGTACTCTTTGATGGCTCCCCTTATGTCCTCCTCTGTAATCAGTGTCGTCAGTTAACCCTCGTATTCGAACGTGAGGGAGAAGGGGTACTCCCCCACCCCAATCTATAGCGCACCCCCTTCTCTTTTAGCATTTCTGTCAGAGGGCAGCACATCCTGCGTTTGGCCAGCATGTATGAAGAGAGGTCCTGGAAAATGGACACTCGTGCATTATTATAAGTTATCTCCCGTGTCTTCCTGGCCTCTTCCAGTACCTTCGCTTTTTCGGTATAGTAGTGAAAGCAGACCAGAATTGACCGGGGGCCCCCAGCTCGGCCCCCCGCCCTGTGTACCCGATCAAACGTTGGTTTGGTCGTCATCTCGTTCGAGAAGAGGGTGATGTCCCTCACCACCCGGTTCAATTCTCTTTCCGTTTCACCCTCCGACTCCGGCACCCCAAAGACCCTGAGGTTGTTCCTCCGTTCCCCATTTTTGAAATAGTCTATTAGCTGGCCCTCTCCTCGTCTCACTTTTCTAGAGCAGCTAGTCTCATGGACATGTCCATCTCTTGGGTCGTTGGAGGACTGGTTGGTCTCCAGCTGCAACAGTCAGTCTTCGACCTTGTCCACCCTACGGTCCATGTTCTCCATTTTATGGGCAATGTCCGCCCGCATGTCCCTGATCTCCTGCAGGACCGAGGCAAAGCCTTTTTCCATTGTAAAGGTGGGCGGGGGCAAGGTCTCGGACTGGGTCATTCTGGTCGTCCGTTCCGGGCCGCTATTCTCCCTTCTGGCGTACTGCTAACGGTACTCCTGGAGGGTGTGGCGCCAACTCATCCGATCTCCCTCCAGCCGGAGTTCACCGGGGGCCAAGAGCGAGGATCCAGTTGGGAGACTACCCTCTCTCCTTCAGGCAAGACCGCTCCGTGAGGGGCTATTTTTGAGCGGGCAAACGCCCCACCAGCCTCAGGTGGGGGCCTCACACCCTTTACACGCCCGTTTCCCACTGCTTGTGGTCGTCTGTTCCTGTGGTGGGGGTGGCGACGAGGTGTGTCAAATTGTGATCAGATGAAGGTCCAGGCTAGGCCCCCGGGGAAGGGGGGCACTGCGCTGATTAAATTCTATCGGCCGTGTTCTCTTCAGAGTTCGTCTCCAGGCGGGCACTCGCCCTGGGAAAGAGCCCAGGGGCCACCACCTGTGTGAAATCAGTGTTCGGGGTCCCCCCCCTTAGAGGTCCTATTGCTCGGGGGGGTCTGGGGTCATCTCGCCCATCAATTAGCCAGGCGGCCCTTTGTAAGCCCCACGTGGTAGAGGGGGTCGTATGGGCTCATATCTCCTCCCGCCTGGGCCACCTCGCTCTCTGGGGCGGGCGCGGGTCCCTCAACTTCCTCACCAGCCTGGTCCCGCCGTTGTCCGCTGTCCACCGCTCTGATGGCCCTCCCCAGGGTCTGGACGGGGCCTCGGCGCCCCTGTTGCTCGGCTCAGTGTTCGGGAGCTCGGGTCAGGCAGGCTGCCTCTCCTTTGGCAGGTCCGGACACGCGGCTCTAAGTCGCCGCCGCCTGGGGCTTCCGCCTCACGCCAGTTCCGTCCTCCTGTGCCGCGGGGCCCCGACGGTGGAGTCCTTGCCGGCGTGCTCTGTAACTGGGGCTGGGTGGAAGGGAGGGGTCAGGTGCGCTTGCAGGCCTCAACGGCTACCGCGACTCCCCATGCAGGTCGAGGCGGGCAGGGCCTCTCGTTGGGCCGCGAGGCCTCGCTCTCGGCACCCAAGGGTCCTTCGGCATCGCTCTTTTGCCCGGGGGGTCCCCCGGGGTTCACCGCCACTGAGAACCGCAGATGTTCCGTGGGGGGTTGCTGGGGGGGGGGGGGCTCAGTCCCTCAACACAGCCTAGTTCCGGCGGGAGCAGTGTCTTCAGTCAGCCATCACCTATGCGCCCCCTGGTGGCCTCGATTATCATTTCTTACTGTAAATTATTTCATGTCAACCTGTAAACCACATGTAGCAGATCTGTGCCACATTACTTAGTGCTGAACAGATCTTACCCTGGTTTTCGCTGATAATTCTTTAATACCCCAGATTTCCTTTAACTTTGCCTGATCAGCAAGCTAATCGGTTCTACCTGCCCATTAGGAAGACTAGGTTTCAACAAATCCCTTCATCAAAAAGCAAAGTAAAGTCTGGAAAATAGTATACCTGCCAGCTCTGATTGAACACCTTTAGCTTTGATTATATTTGTCTACAAAAGGTTCCAATATTTATAAATTCATAGTCCAAAGGCTTAATTCATCCTCATTAAGGTTTCCCAAAACAAGAAAAGTTTATTGAATGGATTTTATTAGGACATACTCTACCAAAGAAGAAAACAAAAACGGACCAGACCACTACTATAACCCGCCATAAAACCAACCATTGATCTGTAATTAACAAACAAATTTCAAGCTATGAAATCACAACCAGGAAAGAACAGCAGCAATCAGATTAATAAACTCAGATTGGAAGATTGAACAAGTAAAGCAGGCACTATATAGATAAACCACAACTAACTTTCGAACAATGTGTATTCTATCATTTTGAACTAGTTGCTAGCCCTCAATTTCTAAAACAGATGCAATGGTGTAAAGTGTCCTGCTCACTTCAAAAGGCCCTTCCTCCATGTCACAATACTATAAAGAATTAGTACCAGTTGCTTCAGTAAATCCAATGTCCAACATGGACTGAGTCTTGGGCTCTTTATCGGACATCCTGAAACCAAATTGTAGTCGCCCCCTCTTGAGGGGCAGCAGATCCCTCAGATCTCACCTACCTTACATAACTAGGAAAAACGTACTGAAAGAATTTATAGAACCATGTTGAAACCCATAACATCCGATTCCATTCCACATGGGTTAAGACCCCCATAGCAGTGTTTATGAGATGTATGGTCAATCTCAAAGGGCAGATTAGGACACTGGTGATGTAGGAATATTGGATCAGTCCACTGCATTTGACAGTGGATCACAAAGTGCTCTATTTAACATTGGCTGACAAAGATTGTGGCAGTGCAGTCTTGGACGGACTCATTTCGAACTGGATGCCCCAGATTTACACTACTTTCATCACCAAGTCCTCAGACCTACAGTGTGAAGTCACTCAAGGCTTCAGATACTGGCATAGTTGAACATCCTCCTACATGTAGTGCAGGCCAACTTCTGCCCCCTGCCATGCCCCCACCTGTCTCAGCCTTCACCAACTAAAGTCAGGGATAGGGCCCGACAGCAGCAACCTGGCAGCGTGGAAAGCAGGCGATCTGCTTCTCCGTGCATATCAGACAGGAACCAAGATGCTCAGTGCTTCCTGTTGGCAAGGAGCAGCGAGTCTTGAGTTGCTAAGCTGATGCAGGAAACTGGTAAGAATGTTTTTATATGTGTGTATGTGTATTACACATGCTTGTTGGCTACGTATGTATATATGCACACAATGATGTGCGGGTGCGACTGTCATGAATGAGAATACAGTGAAAGTTTGAGTGTGCGTGGAGAGACTGCAGTATGCAACAGTGAGATGTATGGTCGAGTGAATGGGTATAAAGGTGTGTATGCAAAGCACTGGATCATTGCTGACATGGAATGTTTTACTTTCATTTTGGGAAAAGCCAACTGAGTTTTATTACATGACTAGACCAGCATTTTGGGACAGCCAGTCTAGCCATTTTACTGTGGGATGACATTTTATATTGGGATCTATGAAAACGCAAGCATGTTAGGTTATGTGACTAGACGGTCTTTAAAAAAAAAGCCCTTTAAGAAAAAATGTCCAAACTGGTTGTACCAAAAGATCAAAGCCACCATGAGTGGGTTCTTACGTGGGGGGGGGGGTACTGCCATATATTGGCAAAGCCAGCTTCAACATGTTTTCTTCTTGTGTTACTGGCATTATGCACAAACACGAGTAGGTTCTTAAAATAGGAATACTGGCATAGATTGGTGCAACCAGTATGGAAATTATAGGGCACAGCCAGAGATGGAGTAGTTTACCTGTAAATGGATTTCTCCAGCGTTGGTATCTTCCATGGACTCACATGCTGTCAATATTTCCCGTCGCCAGGCTGGGAAACCAAGTTAACTTTGATATAGAAGTTTTCTATGGAAAACTGCAACACTTTGAGTGTCCGATAGAAGTCTTGTGCTTTAGGCTGCACCAATGGAATGTCCAGTATAAATAGCCCCGCCAATGCGGCTTCCCTTCAGATTTTAACCTCACCAAAATGGAGGAACTCAAAACGCATGTTTGCCTGAAAAGAAGGGGGGGGCAGGAGGGCGCATGCGAATCCATGAATGATACCAAAGGGGGAGACCTGGAGTTACAGGTAAGAAACTACTCCCTTCTCCAGTATTGGATCCTTCATGGACTGACATGCTGTGAATAGAATACGTAGCATTAAGATGACGTGGAGGTGCATAATAAGCAAACAAAACCCATGCCCCAGGAAATCATGAACTAACAATAGATAAGAATACAAAACCATTAGTAAAACCAAACCCCGGAAGCTACGGGGCTTACCTTATTGGAACAGGCGTCGAGGACATCAGAAACCACCTGCACATACTCTGCATGTTGTTGACCCAACCAGTGTGTGGTGAGGGTGTGTGGCACCGCCCATGTTGGTGCTTGGCAAATGTCACCGAGTGGTATGCCGGCCCACAGCACCGCCAACAATGCTGTGGACCTTGTAGAATGGGCACTGGGGGTGAAGGGGGGGTCTGCAACGGCTTGCAGGCCGTGTCGTGGGAAAAGGAAACCACAGACGATACCCAATGGGAAAGGCCCCGCTTTGAAATCTGCTTCCCCTGTTGGAGGGGCCGAAAGCCACAAATAACTGTCTCGACATTCTGAGGGAATAAGTCATGTCCAGGTAAAACTTAAATGCCCTCTTGACATCAAGGTATGCAGAGCTTTCTCCGCTGGAGTGGACACCTTTGGAAAACAAATGGGCAAGGCTAATGTAGCATTCTTATGAAACTCGTGAATCTTTGGAATAAAGTAAGGATTCGCAGATAGGAGAACCTTGTCCCCCATGAAACAGATACAGCGGGCCGTTAACTAGAGCCTGAAGTTTGGAAATCCTCCTGGCAGACGTGATGGCCACCAGAAAAGCAACCTTCCATGTGATAATCACTGCTGTCGTGGATATTGGTTCAAACGGTGGTTTCCTGAAGGCTGAGTGTACCAAGTTGAGACTCTAGCCTGGAGAAAACTTCCCGGGGAAGAGGTGGCCCCAGGGGTGGGGGGCTTTGGGAAGAGGAACATACTGAAAAGGCCTTTGAGGAAATGTTTAATCAGCATGTCACTGAACAGCGGTTCAGAGTTGTGCTGCCTCGTGAACCTGGAGAGCAGCCAAGTGGACCTTGATCGAGGACGTCAGACCCCTCCCGCCCCCCCTTCAACAGCAGAAAATAAGGCAGGAGTTGTGGAGGCGTAACTGCAATGGCTGCAAGTTCGGATGCCGCGAGCACCAGGCTCAGAACCGTTTCCACTTTCTGCTGTAAAACACGTTGGTAGATGGCGCCCTTGCGGCTGCCAAGATGCAGTGACAATACCGTAGAATTCTTAGGTGTCCAAATTCAGAGTGGTCAGGAGCCATGTTGCAAGGCTGAGGGAGCCAGGGTTGTGGTGCCACACCTTTCCTTCATTCTGACAGAAGATCTGGCTCCGACCCCAGATGAAGAGGGTTGTCCACTACTAGGTGAAGCAAGTTAGAGAACCAGGTCTGTCAGGGCCAGAATGGGGCTACCAGGATCACCTTGCACTTAACTTTGCTTACCATCTGGATAGGTTTCCGGATCAGAGGAAACATGTATGCGTACAGACCCGTCCACGGGAATGTAAATGCCGCACCCCCCCCGCCCCCCTGAGTCTGGATGAGCCACCCTGCTGGCGAATAGGTTCAGCTGGGGAGTGGAGTCCCCCCCCACCCCCCATTTCCTGAATATCTTCACCAACTGTTAGTTCAGTCGCCATTGGTGCATCTGAACTGAGTCTCTTCTGAGCATCCACCTGCTTGTTTTGAACCCCCAGCAAATAGTAAGCCACCAGTTGAATCTTGTGCGCTATGGCCCAGTGCCAGATCGCCGGAGCCTCCTTGGGTAGGGGCTGTGAATGCATGCCTCCCTGTTTGCGGAGATAAAACAGTTGTGGTGTCCGTCAGAACCCGGACCACAGAGCCCTGAATGAGGGGCAAAATAGACTTCAGTGCCCAGTGCACTGCCCTCAAATCCAGAAGGTTGATGTGCAACAAAGCCTCTTTCAGGGATCATAGGCCTTGGACCAGAAACTTGTCGAGGTGAGCTCCCCAACCCACATTGGAAGCATCTGTTATGACCGTACATTGAAAGTTTGACTCCACCAGAGGCATACCACTTACTATGTTGCCGGAACAAGTCCACCACTGCAGGGTGTCTGCCAGAGGCCAGGAGATGAGAATCTTGTTGGAGCAGGAACCGATAACCTATGACCATCTTGAAGCGAGAAAGCCCTGCACTGGCTGCATAAAAAGCCAACAATTCGGGATAAGTGGGATGCAGGATGCCATGAAGCCTAGAAGATATATGTATACTCTTACCATGATCGATGTACCCGGCTCCAAGCAACCTGCCATGGACACTGCCTTCTCTATCCTTTCCACAGATGGCTTCACCAGATTGAGATGCATATGAAAATGAGCCCCCAGAAAAACCAGGTCGCTGTAGGGCGTCAAACAAGATCTGGCGAAGTTGACTGCAAAGCCCAGACGCAGCAACAGGATCATTGCCGCCTGCAGAGACTCCACGCCTGCCGATGTCGCCCCTGACCAACCAATCCAAGTACTGATAAACATGGTGTCCTTCCTTGTGGAGGTAAGCCGCCACCGCAGCCAGGCACTTGGTGAATGTCCTGGGAGCAGACTTGAGGCCAAAGGGGAGAACCCGAAACTGGCAATGCTTGTCGGCAACCACATACCATAGCAACTGATGTTTGGGGAGCATTGGGATGTGGAAATAAGCATCTTCTAGGTGCAAGGACGCCAGAAACACCCCAGACTGCACCGCCAGAACATCCTGCATAGTTAGCATTTCAGTTAGCGCCTCAGGTCCAGAATGGGGCGCCACTTCCTGTTTGCTTTTTATTTGATCATATGGGGGAAACTAGTCTTTTCTGGCCTCCTCCGGAGTAAGGCCAAACTCGTGGAGAGCCTTGGCCATCACGGCATGAAAAGTGCCCACATCGTCTGGGGGTGAGGGCTGCGCAGGACTGCTCGGGGATCCACTTCTGGGTCCGTATCCCAGGTATCCGCCAGCATAAGCAAGAACAAGACTGTCTAAAGTGCGTCATGCGGGACTCTATTGGGTCAGACTACACCAGCTCCCCTTCATGATCCCTATGAGGGGTTTATCCCCTATGCAATGGAACAGGCTGCTGACCCTGGGGAGACTTCCTCAGTGGACCCTGCCGAGGGGTACCCAACACAACCTTCAGTCGGGGAATTGCCGGAACCTCCTGCCCAAAGGGCTCTACCAGGGTTTTGGGCAGCAGGAGCCAAGCATCCAACTGTCCGAGGAGCGACTGCAACGTAGTCAGCACCTGCATGGAGAGCAGGGAGTGCGGATTGACCAACGTATACTGAAGCGGAACAGCCCCCAGGCCGTCTGACATGAATGGAACCGCCGCCCGTAGGCCCACCACCGAAGGGTCCAGGAACAGAGGAGACTATTCCTCTGGACTCTAGGCCAAATCGTAGGTGGAGGGATCCTGCTGTAGAATCTCCATCAGGAGCAAAGGCGCAAAGCCGGTCCCAGATTGCCACAGCACCTCCGTGGAAGGCAATGGATCTCCATCAGACCTGCAGAACTCCGAAGTCCCACACCTGCTGAAACAGCCGTCGTCAAGGCAGTCAATGTTGTGGTCGCCAGCAAGGCCGTAGCAGAGGTCGTCGTGGGCAAGGTGGACTAAGGGATTGTTGGCAGCAGGGCAGTAGTCAACTGGGGCACAAACGTTGATGAGCTAGTCGTCCGTAGAACCAAGGCCCCAACTGGCGGCCTCAGCTTCGCCGGCGAAGATTATCGCTTGGATGCAGAGCTGGAGTGGCATCTGGAGGACTTTGCGAAGAACCAGTGTCATTCGCCGTCTGGCAAAGGACTGTCTAGGAGGAATGTTACCGCAACTTCTTGTCTGAAGAGTAGGGCCTTTGCAATGGATCCCCAGGCTTCTCTGGCCGGCCACTCTAATCCTTTGACTTCTCAGCCTATGGTGCCTGCACGCCGAGAGGGGCCTCCGGACCACATGCTGGACTGCCACAGCCTTGTCACCGAAGACTCACCGCCTTTTCTGAAACTGGAAGCCGGGCCTTCCCCCGGCATGGTTTCTTTAGTGGCGGCTCAGATTCCCACAACTGGTCCTTCTCCCCTTTTGCTCCAAGATAGACCAGTCAACGTTTCTCACTGCAGGTCTAGGAGTCTTAGGCTCTGAGGACACCAGAAGATCCTGAAGTCATCCTTGAGAAAAGCTAGAGTATCACCACTCCTTTGCGAAACGTTGCACCACCCCATTCATAGCATATGTCACCCATTCCAGGGCTACCAATTCCCAGACACTGCACAGCCAGTCCTGGATCAAGGGTATGTTCTTGTTTTTCCATCTCAGAGCTATTACTGTCATAGCTGCTAGGCTAAGTATCACTCTCGCCCTCCCGAGTTCTTGGCGCCCCCCCCCCCCCATCCCATGCATAGCAAAGTCTGTTCCGGAGGTTTGCCTCCCCCTGAGCCGAAGGCTTGGTCTTGTGCCTGCCGCACTTCCTTCCAGAATGAAGCAATCTTCGGGAAATTCCGTCAGATCTGCTCAGCTGAGCCCTCCATTCCGCATCCCCTCCAACAAACCCCTGAGGTGCCTGGATATAGCTTGTGGATACAGGTGGGGTATAGTGCCAGCCTAGTAGGATTTTATCCCAGGTTTCCTGCAGGCGAGATGCTCTGGCCAGCCTTGGAATCTTCCTCCATAATCTCCCCCATTCCTCACCCCCATCTATATCCCTTCCCAGTATCCACTCCCATCTATGCATGTAGGGCCATCGCGGGGGGGGGGGGGGTAGCGTCATCAAGAATCTTGTATAGGTTTGAGATTAGCCCCTTTGTGCCATCACTTGTGAGCAGGAATTTTTCAAACCGTTACCGCCCTAGTGGCCACTTCTTTGTTAACCGGGTTGAACAGCCAATGTCTTATTTGTGCATATCTAAACCTCTCGCCTTCTCCCAACGCAAATTCCCTTTTTACACTCCACGAAAGAGGCTCTCCTCCCTGGAACATATCCTGCAGTTTGCGACACCCTCCCTCTTGACATTGCTTGAAGGCCCCCCCTTTCTTTCCCTGGCGCGAAGTCCCCGTTATTATGGATGTTAATGTGGTGATGCCCCTAGTTGCCACCAGCCCATCCAATTGTCTGCTACTAGTTTTGTGATGGCGCTTTCGTACATGTGCTTGGGCCTATGTTGCTTGGGTAGCCACAGCACCTCCTTTAAGTCATGTCGAGCCACTGCCCTGTCCATTTTAACCCACTGTTAACCTTCCCCCCTCCCGAGGCCATTCTCTAATCACTTAGTTGAGTGGCCTCCTAGTATTACTGGAAGTTGGGCATGGCCAGTCCACCCTCCCTCCTTGGGGCCATAAGTAGAGGCCTGCTGATCCTTGCCTTTTTGCCCTCCCAAATAAATTCACTAGTCAACTTCTGCAGTTCTTTAAAAGAAGCTTGCAGGCGCTACCTGGGGAATTGCTTGGAACAGATCTAGCAACCGCGGAAGGGTGACCATCTTTATTGCTGCTAGTCTGCCCATCCACGAGAATCTGAAGTTCCTCCATCTGTGGAAGTCCTGCTTTATTCCCTTCACTAAGGGTGGATAATTTGCTGTGTACCATCCTGTAAGGGTCGGGGGTGATGCAGATTTCCCAGATATTTGATACCACCTGGGCTCCACAAACTGTTGCCGTCCTCAGGGCATCTCCAATGCTGTGTTCTAATGTAATATTAGAACAGCTCAGATTTACCACTATTAATCTGCAGGCCTGACGCCTCTCCAAACTTATAGAAGACTCTTCTGGCGTTAATGGACTCTATGGGATTAGTCAATGCTATCAACAGGTCGTATTCGAATGCCGCAACCTTATGTTGACATCCCTCAAAGGGTATGCCATGTATCTGGTCTGCCTCTTATAGCTTGAAGAAGTGGTTCAAGATATATTGTGTACAGCAGTGGCGGCAAAGGGCACCCCTGTTTCGTGCCCCTGGTCAATATAAACACGCGTGACATGGTGCCATTTACTAATCGTGCTGATGGCGTCTGATAGATAACCTGTAGCAATCTGAGTAAGTTCCTGTCCAGGCCCATCTTTTCCATGACTCGAAACAGAAATGACCACTACACGCAGTCAAAAGCCTTTTCGGCATCAAGTAAGAGTACCACCATGGGAGTGTTGGTTTTCTGAGATTTGCCTACCCTTTACAAAACCCCCCTGACCCGGGTGAATCAGGTCTGGGAGAAGCCCCTCTAGCCTATTCGCTAAAACCTTTGCATCGACATTGATTAAGGCGATTAGCCTATAGAATGTGCTTCCTATATGATCCTTTCTGGGCTTGAGAATCTGGATCATCTTCACTTCTTCCATGGATTGGAGTTATGCCTCCAGTGGTGTTAAAGGTGTTAAATAAGTGAGTTAAATTCAGTACCAGTGTGTTCGTGAAAGTTTTGTAGAACGCGGCTGTGTAGCCATCATGACCTTGCACTGTGTTTGGCAGAAGAGCCCTGATGACCCTCCTTACTCATCCTCGGATTGCCTGGCCTAGCTGTTCCTGGGCCTCCCTGCTGATTCTGTGCAGCTCTAGGCTCTCAAGGAAATCCTCCTAACTTTTTGCTGAGGGTACTGAGATGCATAGAGCAACTCATAAAAAGTTGAGGCATTCTCAATTTTCATCCCTACGGGAGATGCATTGTCCGGCTTCCATTTTCAACACAGATCATGTTCTTCGTACCTTCTCCCCTTAGCAGGCACGCGAGTAGGGCGTCTGCCTCATTTGCTTTGGCGTAATACTTTTGTCGGACAAATAGAGCCCCCTTCTGCCCTTTTACTCCAGAGTATTCTCATGGTTGACTTTGAGGGGGCCTCCCCCACTTTCCTCCTTGCCACTTCTACCTCCCCTTCCAGTTGCACTTCCAATGCTGTTAGTCTGTGCATTCGCTGCTATCAACTCCTCCCTCAGAGTAGCCTTGAATGCGTCCATCTAATGCCCTCCCTATTGTCCCCCTGCAAGTTGGACTCAAGTTTTTTCCCTCCATTTCGTCCCCGATCACCGGATCCCTCAGGAGGAACACTGGGTAGTTCCACCACCAGACCCTCCCAAGTTTGGTACCCAATCTCATCTGCATGGAGACCACTTGTGGTCGGCTATCCCTATGGGGCCCACCTGTACCTCCCTAATCTGCACCATGAGCCTGGCCGAGGCCCATATATAATAAATTCGATTGCGTCCCGTGTACACTCGAAAGGAGGGCATAGCCCTCTTCCTCGCCCTTCAGTTCCCGCCAGACATCTCTCAAGTCTGACCCCAGCATCTTCCCTCTTAATTCCGCCGTGGTAACTGTTCCCCCCTCACTTGCTCTCCCCCCTGAACAGTTCCGTGTCCTCTCCCAGGTTAGGTTAAAATCCCCCATTACAGTTATTTGGCCTCTAGCTTTATCTTCCAGGACCTTCAGAAATCTCAAGTATGATTCTTGGCCCGGGTTGGTGCATAGACAACTGCTATGGTGTATGGGAGATCTGAATGAGTCCCTCTGACCAATATGTACCTGCCCCCTTTATCACGTTGCACCTCTGACACCCTGAAGTCCACTGCATTCCTAAAGGTTAATGCAACCCCCCCACCCCCCTCGCCCCTGGTCTTAGTCTGCCCCGTGGCCTGGAGAATTTGGTTGAAACCTTTGTTTTAGCCATCCCTGATCTCCATACAGAAGGTGTGTTTCTTGTAGCCCTAAAATGTCGGGACCTTCCTTCCTCGTGAATCGTTCAAGCCTTTTTCCTTTTCAGGGGAGCATTAAGACCTCTAACATGAGTAAGCCACATGAAAGGTTAGATCCCTTCTGCTGGCCTCAGATGCAGGTATACCAAGGTAACCGCCCCCCCTTTCCTTTCCCCTTGCGTTTTCTGGCATGCCTCACATTGTACTCCCTCCCTTAGACGACCCTCCCCAACCTCCAGCGAGGCCCTGACCCTCCCTCTTGTCCCGACAGGCCCCTGAACTGGGCCTTGTGTGCCCCTTTGTCCCCAATCCACCTCCCTCCCACCCACCCACCCCTTCCTCCTCCAGGGGGTCTCCGCCTCCCTACCTCACACCCTTGCGCCCTTGACATGTTTACTCCCTCCTACTCCCACCCTTATTGCTCCTTATTGTGTCCACCACTCCTGTTGCGAAATACCTTGTTAGGGGGTTCCCTCCCACAAGCTCCTCCCCCTCGCCAGGGGTCAACTTGTCACTGCCCCTGCTCCCCCGGCAGGCCTTGCAGACCAGTTCTTTTCCGACCGTCCATTCCCACAGTCTGGGTCTTGGTCTATTTCCTGACCCCCGGAGATCTGTCCACTCGCCGGTCCTGGTCCAAGTGTAATATCTCTGCTCCTTCTTGCAGCGGTGTAATCCGTTTGTGTGCCTTCCCATTCAAAAAGGAGTCCAAAGTAAAGGTTCACTTGTACCCGAGTCCTCGGTCTTTGAGTGCGTTGAGAAGGGGACCCATTTGACGTCGCTTAACCAGGGTAGAGTTGGCCAGGTCTTGATATTAGATTTGATCTTATATTTGACCGGCTCCTTTTGTCTAGCTGCTTTCAGGACTGCTTTTTGCCCCTACCTCATGAAGGCGGCCAGCACGTCCCTTGTTCTCGCATTCAGATACTTATTTAGTCAGCCCTCTGTGGACTGTCTAGCTCCACCTTTTCTGGGATCGCTTCTAGTAACTCGGCAAGTATGCCCTGAATAATCACCTTTAAGTCCTTATCCGTCACCGTTTCGGGGAGAAGTTTCAGCTGGATGTTGGCCCTCCTGGACCTGGTTTCTAAATCTTACGTTAGGAGCTCTAGGTTTTTCGTAGCCATAACTAGGGTATGGCCTTGCTGTTTGGTGCCGCCTCGCTCAACCTCCTGCAGACCCTTCTCCAGGCGGTCCGTTCTCTCTCCTAGTTGCCCCATTTCCTGCTTCAGTTCCCCTAGAGCCGTATAAAGGTCCCCCCTCAGGAGCTGAAACTGATCTTGCAAGTCTTTACCAGATTGGATTGCAGGGACAGCATTTCCCCATGGAAGTCTTGACGTGTTGGGTCACCATCATCTGGGATGGCACATCCATTTACCCCCTCTTGCGCATTCCTGTCCACTTCATTTGGTTCCCTGGCTGACCATATTGTTTAAAGTGTGCCGGAGCATCCGTTTGGGGTGGTCTTCCCTTAGTTGGCCGGCCTTTGGTCGTCATGGTTGGGCTACCTTGATGGGTCGCGGCTGGGCTCATGCTCCGACTCTCCGCCTGCCTCCTCCTCCTCCCCCTCCTGGTGTCCATTTGGCATGTGGCTACTCCACATTCCACTGCCTTCGGTCGAGGCTGTGGAGGCCATCTTGTAACTCACCATACTGGCGGGTACGAGTTAGGGCCTGGTCTGGAGCGACTGTTGCTTCGCCTCACTTCACTGCTCCCCAGCAGGGGGACTGGCCCAGTTGATTTCTTCTGGGTCCCTGTCATCGGGCCAACTGTAGGCATCACTTCACTCTCAGGGGACCATTACTATGTGGCCGGGTCTGGGGCACCCGTAGAGATGAGGGGGAAGCAAGGGGTCCATGGGTGTATTCACTGGCCTGAGGATAGTGACCAAGGCCCCGCCCCTCTCCCCCGCCCCCATGTATTCCTCCTCTGACCGCTTCAGGGCTCCCCGTAAAAGGTTTCCGAGCAGTGATGTGGGGGGGACCTCAGTTCCCTGATCGACCTGCAACGCCTTGTATACTCCCCCCCCTCCCCCCCCTGCCAGAGTATCCTCTGATCCTCTTAGTCAGCCTCCACAGGCAAGCCCCTCCATTCTAAGCCGTGTCCTTATGGGCTGTGAGGGATGGGGGTGCACTGGACCCACCGCTGCCTCTCCCCCACAGCCTGCTTGCCCTCTGCAGATATCAGCCACCCCTCCGAGCTGCTGTAGAGCCCCACCTTGCACCTGCAGAGTCTCCCGTTGGTCTCCTCCTGGGGAGCCTCGTGTTGCTTCGTCCTTCTCCAGATAGACGATCAGTCTCCGTTCTGGTCCCTGGCCAGTATTAGCTTGGGCTCTTCAAAGGTCCTTGGTGCCCCCCCCCCCCACCTGATCGGGGCATGACCTAGAGTTTTCAGCCTCCGTTTTATGGGCTTCTCCGCTGGGATCCACTGCCAATTTCCACCTGTTCTTTGGCTCGCTCCTCTGGCGAGGGTCTGCGCGCCTCCTTGTAGTGCCCTTCAGTCCTAAGCACCAACCTCTGCGGGGCTTCCGCTCATATGTGAGGTTTCCTCTTCCTGCTTCCTCCAGCTTCACCCCAGCCTCAGCGCCGGGTTGCCCGCTCTTCCCTTCTCCTTTTACCTCGCTTGGGGGTTGCTGTGCTGCTGGGTCGTTCGGAGGTATGTGCCACCACTCACCGTCAAGCTGGCGCCCCCCTCGACTCCTCCCCTCATGTTCCATCCTTTGCTGCCTGGGTTTCTCGGGTCGCGTGTCTGGTACGCTTCCTACTGTGCATCACTCTGGGTGGCTTACGGGCAGTAACTTCTTCGATCCTTTCGACAGCAGGGGCGTGGCGCGTCTGCCCCAGTTTCCGATTACTGGCCTTTTTGGCTGGGCCTATCTGCTGAATACACCGCCTGCTCATTGCGTGCAGGCCCGTGCGTCTTTCGGTACCCACCAATTCTGGCTGCCGTCCTCCACAGGGCCTTCACTGGTGGGTGATTAGACCCCAGCCCACCCCCTCCCGATGCCTCAAATGCACCTGCAGCCTCCGTCTCAATTTGTTTGGGCTGCTCTTCTCGGGTGCTGCAGTGTGGCTAGGAGGTTCGCTCTGCGGGGCACCGCCTGTTGCCTTTGAGCCGGTGCTTTCCTGACTCTGGTCCGCTCCCCCTGGCCAGCCGTTTCCGATCCTCACTCCCTCCCTTCGCTCCTCAGGGTAGCATTCAGCCAATGCTTGCCCCCCCGCCCCCGCTGCTTGCCCTTCTCTCCTAGGTCGCTGTAGCCTCTGCGGAGTGGTGGAACCCCTACAGGCTGCTGGAGGGCTTAGGATCACCATCGGGACGTCTATCTGGTGCCGGTGGCCAAAGTCCTCACATATTTTTAGACCTGGAGCTTTACTGCAAACACCTAGAATATCGATCAATATCGAGAACCTCTCAAAAGATGGCGAGGCATTTAGCTCTGCCAAATACGGGGTCGTTAGGTTTCTGCAACAGATTTTTTGTCCTAAACAGGAGTCGAGATATACCCTGAAGCGCTGGGGTAATTTAACCCCTGGTTGGCTCAGCATTTCTTGGGATAAGGGTGATCCAACCCTTTAAAGGATAGTTCCGGGACACTTTATTGTCCCTACGGTTCGGCCATGTGTTTTTAAGCATAAATCGGTACATCGTACAAAACTCTATGGACCTTACCCGACTTTTCGTCCATTAACGCACTCGAAATCAGCCTCCATTTTGTGATAATCCTATCATTTCCCCCCATCGACCTGGCTCACCTGCGTTTGCGGCACTAAATCATATCCCCCGCCCCCGAAACAGACTTTATCAAAACATTCATATTCCCCGCCTCTATCCGTGACGTGACTGTGCTGCGCAGGCAAACGCGCCCAGGCGTCTTCTACGCGACTCCACACAGAACCCGGAAGCCAACACAGATCAGCTCACAACACAGCGCGCCACAATTCGGAATATGAAACTGTACTTTTAAATCAAACCGCAAGATTGTAAATTTGGTAAAGTACATTTATTGGACATCAAATGTTTAGAGAATATTCAGCGATTTGCATTTTTCTTTGCTCTCGATCCAAAATAGTTCTTCTTGAGGCAAGCGATGTTCGTGTGCAGTACACAGGGTGTTGGTTTACGATAAAATAAGCTCTTCGGTCGCACTGATAATCGCATGGCTGTTCCAACGAGGCACTAGGCCACCACAACGGTATGCATGTTGCATCTAGCCATTAGTACCGCGTAAGGGCATACTTGTACTTGGCGATCGTCCCATAAAATGGTCAGGGTGGTAATGTTGTTCACGCGGAGAAGCAACTGGCGGTTGAAAAAGCCATCCGCCGGTGTCTGGTACTCGTGACACAGACAATAATGAAGGATGTACCAGTTTTAAAAACATAAAAAATGAAATTAGTCTCACCATCAGATCTTTATTAAAATTATTCATTTCATAGCTAGGACAGCGCTACTGGGTATTATACGTCATTTCCAGTAACCCACCCCTTCTCCTCCGCCTTTTTCAGAGCCGCCTGAGCGCCAGTGGACCACTTCGTCACTGATATGATATGGCATTTGCAACGCGCCTATACACAAGTGTTTGAAGGCGTGGCGAGGCAGGGGGGGAACAAGGAGAAGACAGACAACGATCCTACTAGGCCAGGTGTCATTCAGATCGCGCAAGTGCAGGGGTAGGGGGAAGGTAAAAGTGCAAGGGGAAGGGGAGGGGGGGAAGTGGAGCACAAGGTAAGTAGCATAAAATAATAAATACATAGGGCCAGCTGGTGGCAAGTGCAAGGTAAGTGCAGAACAAGTGCTGGGAAGGGGGGGCTGTAGGATACTGAGACAGTCCCCCAGTGCAGGGGTTGACAGGGAGGCAGTGCAGGTGGAGCGTGGAAGGGCCCAGGACCGAGGTCGCAGACAGTGGACCAGTTGTAGCAGGGTAGAGGGAGAGAGAAAGCAGAAGTAAAGAGGAAGGTTTTGAGGTGCTTCCCTAAAAGGAGATGGTTCTCCTCAAGATAGTGCGCGGTACAAAACAATATGCCACATAGAACGAACAAGTACAACTTAACCAGTCTTTAAAGCTACTGTATAGTAATTAAATTGCGGTATAAACTCATCTAAAGAGTTACTTACATTATATTTGCATTTTCCATTGTGTCTGTGCATAGGGCAGCCCCGAAATACCACTCCTATGCCGACATTATTTCTTCTAATGAACGTGGCTATCGTTTCTGAAATTTTATTCATTATCGTTTCTTACGTTATTGCACCACACCCCCAAAAAGAAGTCTTTCGGGATGGTCCCGGCCTGTCAAGGTCAAATAATAGAACCTTATACTGAGTCGTGGGCCATTCCGGCACCCGAGCAAAAAATCAAAGCAGCTGACCTTCACTTTGAACGAGCACACATTCCTAGTTAGCTACATTCAGTGTAAGGCCATCTCACAGGACTTGAAATTTACACTCCATCTTTGCATTTTGTCTGCGTGCTTTGCAGCCCCAGAGAACCATAAATACGGAGACATTCTATATTTTTTGAAAAATGATTTATATTACTGTTTGGTTTAATTTAATGCGCAAATGAACAAGGTTGGATAGACACATTGCATGTACACTGAGCAATCACTTTTATTTACACATTACATAGATACACATATTCAATGGGCCTGCGACATGAGGAGACTCGAGAGCAAAGTCACAGGTGACACCCGGGTGGTTCGCACTACTGCATGGTGAAGGGAGGGGCAAGGGTGGAGAGACACATTGCATGTACACTGAGCAATCACTTTTATTTACACATTACATATATACACATATTCAATGGGCCTGCGACATGAGGAGACTCGAGAGACCAGACAATCAAATTACAATCATTTAAACCGTGATGTGTATTTCTCAATGAGCTCTGCTTTAGGTGGACATGGAACAGAGGCAATGTTGGGTGGCAATGCAGTTGTCCCCTGCACAGGTTCGTTCACAACTCCATGTATGTGCCTATCTATAACATCAACAATAAGTCTCTCAATAAACTCATATTGCATATCCTCAAACACTGGTTTGATCACCCATTGTTTACTTCTTTTAGTGAAGGCCTTATTGTAGCGAAGCGTCCCTAAAGTTCCGGTCGTCCTACTTTGTTGACGGCCAACATTATGGTTATGTGCCAAGACCGCTAGAAGAGTCCGATTTATCATGCCCTCCATGCCAAAATGCAATCGTTTTGGTCTGTACTTTAGGCACATATTGTGGAACACCTCCAAATCTCCTGTGTGGCAGAATTCCGTGAGTCCCCTCAAATCTCTTGTTATAGTTTTATCAAATACAATCTTTTCAATGGCTTTGTGAGTGGGTGATGAAGGAATCAACCACTTCTTCCGTGCCTCCTCTGTGGACAAATGGCCATGTTCACAATTGTGGAAGTGTTGGTTCGTGTTCCAGCGGTGAACGTTGCTACAGTGTAACATTACTGACCGCCATTTTTCCAGTAGAATTTCCAACGACCCTCCACATGTTTTTGAGCTCCACCAAAGATGGTTGCTGATTGACTTGGACCACTGTGAAATACCTTGCATATCTTTTTTTTACCTGCAGCCGACATTTTTTTATTGATTGTTTTTGCAAGATGCCAAACGTCAAATTGGTGATTTATATTTTTGTACTCTTCTCTCATTGTCTTGGCAATTGAAACGTGTCTGTCCGTGGCTATCAGGTCGATCACCATTCCCCGCGATTGTAGTTCTTGCAATGATGCTACAAAGCCAACTTTCTCCATGGCCACTGAGGATGTACTTTGTGACACCTGCACGACCACCGAACTCACAATTTTCTTACTTTCCATGTCCTGAAAGTGGTAGGTGCAGTACTTGGCTGAAAATCCTGGGCTGTCGCACTGTCCATCACCGGCTAGCCTGAACCGTTTGCCCGTGAATGTACTATCAATAGACATTTTTTCCATTCTCCAAGCTTCGCTAATGGCTGGAAATAGATAATCCGTTTGGTATTTGTAGAACTGAGTTTTCGCAATGAAATGGATTCCCACAAACTGAAAGAAAGACTAACTTTTTAAAACTTGAACCACTAAAAAGTGCAGCCGCTGCACAAAGTAGATTGCCTGCTGGCAGTTGCCCCAGCATGGGTTGTGCAGACCATGAGAAGGGATGATATTTTGTACAGGTGGCATGTATTTTAAGGTTAGTGCCTCGAATTGCACGAGTCACATTAATCAATGGCTCCCCACATACTTCCCCACCAACCGAATGCCCACATTTCATCCGAATAATAATATCAATCAAACAACTATCGAATACAATGAATTTGGCCTCTTTCCTTATACTGTCACTCTGCATCCCAGTTGGTTCGGCCTGTAACGTTGAGGACATGTCACTCACATGAAAGGTAGAATCTCTGATATCGTCTTCCGCTATGTTCAGTGATATTGATGGTGTTTCATTGTCGTCCACTTCATTCTCTTCCATTGCAACATCTGTTCCTTCTCCGGCGATGGGTGAATAAAACAATTTCTTCAACTTTCTTGCGGTCTTAGTTTTTGCGGGTGTGGATTCTGTGAATTGATCTCCGACTGCATCCGAACTACCAGGAGGACATTCACTATCAATGGCTGGTGGTGGTATAGCTCCGTTGTCAATCACTTCATATTCTTCCCATTGGCACGATGCATCTCGAGTCTCAAGTCCCTGCCAAAAGGTTTGACAAGCAACATCTCTCGTTCGCTTCACTGTCTGTGTAGATCTAGTTTGTACACCCACTCGCAACTAGAGGACAGATTGGAAAAGGGATGTTCAGTTTAAACACAACTTAACAGTATTGAACTATTAACAGTGAAAAACATAATATAGTGTCCAGGACACTAACCTTTTGCTTTCTTTTCTTTGAAACTTTCTTGCCTCGAACTTCATCAGTACGCTGTTGCTCCGACTCGTGTGTGCATGTCTCCACTTCCTCTTGCGCTGCAACGACTATTTTGATAAGCACATCCATCACGCACTGACGCTCCATCGACTCCCTGAAACATAGAACTTCCATTAGTATGTATAATATTGAAAACACAAAATGTACTTGGGGACCAATACCCACGTACATCTCAATAGCAAAACACGAATGAACGCTTTCTGTAGAACATTCAAACGACAATTATTCACGCATTGTTGATCTAGTTAGATGGAACTGTCAAGATCCATACCTCGGGTTCCTCATAGACTTCCATTGATATTATTGAAGATGATGCTTCAGTAACTCCCTGAAACACAGTAATTGCATTAGTATGGTTTTCTATTTTGTTAAAAAGAACATAACCTTTGTGCAGGCGTCAACGGCTCATCTAAATAGACCTGCACAAATGATCAGTTGTCTAAAATAAATAATGGATATCTAAATATGATTCGATTTGCTCGATCGTTGGAAGTGTCACCACCCAGAGATCTGCATCAACTACTAGGGGTGATGTTCTTGTAGAAGAAGCTCCGTCATCTCCCTGAAACATAGTACTTGCGTTAATAAAGAAGGAAGTATAGCGGATGTAATCACGTCATATGATTTCGCTTGATCGAACTGTCAGTATCCATACCTCGAAATGCATAAGAACATCAAGGGACGATGTAACTGCGGTGCACACTTCTGCAAGCTGTTGCGCCGACCCGTAACTGCATGCTCCCCCTTCTTCTTGGACTAATGCTCCATCGACTCCCTGAAACATAGCACTTTCATTAGTAATGAACACAATATTGAAAAAAGAAGACACATAGGAGGGCGACGACAGAAGGACATATCAATGGCTAAAAACGAAAGAAACATTGTGTGTAACAATCACGCTACAAGAATGCAAGATCTGATGATCTCCATCGATGGAACTGTCCGGAAACGTACCTCGAGCATCTGAGTGACATCAATGGTTGTCATCAATACGTTGGACTCCTCAGCATCTCCCTGAAAGACAGTACTTGCATTATTTTGGATAACAATAATTATAACTGAAAACAAAGACTAGAGGACGAGTACAAGGGTGTACCATTAGGTAAAATAATCACACGATAAATTAAAAGTATTGATTTACATGCCTAAAACAAGTCAGTGGCAGAATAGCTAAGTAAGATTACCCGATAGGCGCTTGAAGTGGCTGATGACTGCAATAACGACACGGATGGAGAATCTTCCGCCTTCATATTGAGTGGATACATAAGGAACAAGTTACTTACCTGTAACTGTTGTTCTCCAGCATGGGTCTGGCATGGATTCACATGCTCATGAATATTCCCCGTCGTCAGGCTGGGAATCCTCGGTAAAGAAAAAACCAGTATCAGTTTCGTTTCTGATCTGACTTTCGTAGTAATAACCAATCACTGGTCTCTGCGTCATACTGACCACAGCCAATGACTGCCCTCTACCTAAGCCCCACCTCTGGCAGCCATCTTCAGATTTGGAAGCACGTGAAGTGGCAGTATGACCAAGTGAAGAGCCGCAGAGGGGTAGGCGGGAGGGTTCGCATGTGAATCCATGCCAGACCCATGCTGGAGAACAACAGTTACAGGTAAGTAACTTGTTCCTTCTCCAGCATGGGGTCTGGCATGGGTTCACATGCTCATGAATAAAGAATACATAGTACACACATACACAACCATGGGAGGTGGCAAAGGCTCAAAATTAAGCATCACATCAAACCCAACATTAAGCATCTTACCTCCTCACCAGGCTCACCTCAGGCGAACAGGTTGCGCAGCACTGCTTGGCCGACCCTGGACTCCTCCCTGGAATCCCGGTCGACGCAGTAGAACTTCGTGAAGGTGTGCGTCGACCTCCACGTAGCAGCCCTGCATATGTCCAGCAGGGGCACACCAGATAGGAACGCCGTGGTAGCTGCGATCGCTCTGGTGGAATGGGCTCTCGGACGGCCAAGCAGCGGTCGGTTTGCCAACCGGTGACAGTACATGATACAGCCGGAGAGCCATCTGGATATGGAAGCCTTCGAGAGAGCCTTCCCCTGATTGACAGGTCCAAAGTTCAAAGAGTTGTGACGTCTTCCGAAAACACTTCGTGCGGTCCACGTAGAACTTCAGCGCTCTAGCCACATCCAGCGAGTGCAAAGTCCTCTCAGCCGGCGACGAAGGCGACGGGAAGAACACAGGCAACACCAAGGGTTCGTTGAGATGGAAGTCCGACGGTACCTTGGGCATGAAGGAGGGGTGCATCCTGAGCACTACCCTCGTGTCGTGAAAAGTCAAGTACGGGGCCTTGCAGGAAAGGGCCTGGATCTCTCCCACTCGTCGTGCGGAGGTGATGGCCACAAGAAACACTGTTTTCCACGACAGAAACTTCAATGGGGCCGAGTGCAGAGGCTCGAACGGAGGTCCCATGAGCTTGGTCAGCACCACGTTGAGCTCCCACGCCGGGGCCGGAGCCTTCACCGGCGGGAACGATCTGAACAGTCCCTTCATGAACTCTTTCACCAGACGATGAGACCACAAGGACGTCCGCCCCGTGGTTCTGGTGTATCGGGAGATCGCAGCAAGATGAATCTTGATGGACGCGTGTGCCAGTCCAGCTTTGGCCAGCGTCAGCAGGTACGGCAGTACTTGGGGGGCCATAATCCGTAGAGGGTTAATCTTCTGTGCGTGGCACCAGACAGAGAACCTCTTCCATTTGTGTCCGTAGCATTTAAGAGTCGAGGACGCCCTGGCCTTTGCAAGAGACTCTCTGCAGTCGGCCGGTATGTCGTATCCTCCAAACTCTAGCGCTGCAGGAGCCAGGCCTGCAGGTTCAGCGATTTCGGGTCGTGGAGGATGGCGCCTCCTTCTCTGGAGAGTAGATCCGCGTCGACCGGCAGCTTGATTGGCGGGGACGCCGACAAGTCCAGGAACCATATCTGCCTCGGCCACGCAGGTGCGACGAGGATCATCCTGCACCGTGACCTCTTGAGCTGGTTGACGAGCCGGATTAGCAGTGGCAAAGGAGGGAACGCGTAGAGGAACAGGCCCTCCCAGGGGAACGAGAAAGCATCGCCCATGCTCCTCGCCTGGGGAAACCTGCTGGCAAACCTCCGGCACTTGGAGTTCGTCGCCGTCGCGAACAGGTCGATCCGGGGTGTGCCCCACCGTCGGAAGAGGCGATCCACTAGATCCTGCCGTAGCTCCCACTCGTGGCACGAGCGCAGCTCCCTGCTGAGTGAGTCGGCGATGGTGTTTATCCCTGCCAGATGAAACGGCACCAGAAATATCCTTTGGGCGATGGCCCAATGCCACAGGTCCTGCGCCTCCTTGGACAGTGCTGGGGACCTGGTTCCGCCCCGTTTCCTGATGTAAAACATGGTGGTGGTGTTGTCGGTGAAGATCCTCACCACCTTGCCCTTGAGGGACGGAAGGAAGGACCTGAGGGCCCAAAACACTGCACGGAGCTCCAGGACGTTGATATGTAGGGATTTCTCAGTCGGGAGCCAAAGGCCTCTTGCGTGCAGATTTTCGGTGTGCGCTCCCCACCCTTCCAGGGAGGCATCCGTGGTCACTGTCTCCTGGTGGGCTGGGGTCTGGAAGTCCAAGCCCGCCGTCAGATGCGAGCGGGTGCCCCACCACCGGATCGCTCGTCGGAAACTCTCGTCGCGTGTGATCCTTTCCTCGAAGCTGCCCGTCGTTTGGATCCAGCGCGCGTCCAGAACTCCTGCAACGGGCGCATCCGGAGCCTGCACATGGGAATGAGGTAGATGCAGGAAGACATCATTCCGAGGAGGGACTTGATGGACCTCACCTTGGCCGCGTCGGCCACCAACATCCGCTGCACCTTGCCCAGGATGGTCCTGGTCCTCTCCTCCGACGGGGAGGCCAGAAGGGACACTGTTGAGCCTCGCTCCCAGAAACAGAGCGTCTTGCGCGGGTACCAGGTGGGATTTGGCGTAGTTCATGGAGAATCCCAGGTCCGGAGAAGTTGGACGGTCCTTGCCGTGTGAACCACGGCGAGCTCCCTCGTCTTGGCTCGGATGAGCCAGTCTTCCAGGTAGGGGTAGACGTGGACCCCCTCGCGGCGCAGCTGCGCCGCCACCGGTGAGAGGCACTTGGTGAATACCCTGGGTGCCGACCGTAGTCCGAAGGGGAGGGCTTTGAACTGGTAATGACGCCCTTGGTCCACAAACCTGAGGAATTTTCGGTGCCCCTTTAGGATGGTAATATGGAAGTAGGCATCCTCCAAATCCAACGACGACAGGAAGTCTCCTTCCTCCAGCTGACCCAGGACGTGCTGGAGGGTGACCATCCGGAACTTCTGCGCCTTGATGAACTTGTTCAGACGTCGCAGGTCCAGGATGGGGCGCCATCCCCCCCCGTCTTCTTCACAAGGAAGTATCTCGAGTAGACTCTGGAGCCCCGAAGCCTCTTTGGGACGAGTTCGATGGCGCCCTTCCTGAGCATCGCTTTTACCTCCAGGAGAAGTTGAGGGACGTTAAGTTCTTTCCTAGCCACGGGGGGGACGCGCGGGCACCTTCTCTGGAACTCGAGCGCGTGGCCCCGGGCCAAGGCGTCCAGCACCCAACGGTCGGTGGAGATGGACTCCCACACGCTGACGAAGCTCGCCAGCCGGACTCCCACCGGGGTGCTTCGATGGGGGCCCGACCCCACGGCCGGTTCAATCCTGCTTCGACGAGGCTTTGCCGCCTTGACCTCCTTGGCGACGACGGCGGGGTCCGCCAGACTTGCCTCGTCCTCTGTAGGCCTCCTGAGACGACGAGCGGGCCGCTTGACGGTAGGTGGAGAAACCGCCGCCGGAACCTTTGGAGGCGCCCTTGCCTCCGCTGCTCCGAAAGGGCGTCCGTCGTTGCTGCAGAACCCCAAGGGCCCGGGCCGTCTCAGTGTCCGCTTTAATGGCCTGAAGGGAATCGTCCACTGTTTTCCCAAACAGGTTGTTCCCATCGAAGGGCATGTCCAGGACTCTGGTCTGAACGTCTTGACGGAAGTCCGTAGCCTTGAGCCATCCACGCCGCCTAAGGCAAACGCTGTTGCCCAACTGGCGGAACCCAGTGTCGGCGATGTCCGTCGCAACGGTAATGGCGTGGTCCGAAGCCACCTCACCTTCCTGCAGGATCTCCAGGGCCTCTGTCCTCTTGTCGTCCGGCAGGAAGTCCAGCAGGGGAGCTAGTTTGTACCAGAGCTCCCTGTCGTAGCGGGCCACGATAGCCAAGGCGTTGGCCGCTTTAATCGTCGTCGCTGCCGACGAGATGACTCTGCGTCCCATAGCGTCCAATTTCTTTCCCTCACCGTCCTCACCGCCAACAAAATGGCCGCCAAGTTGTCTTGCGGTGCTGGCAGAGGGGAATCCGACGGGCGATCAGGGGCCCCGTCGGTACCCTCGACGATGTCGTCGTCACCTGCGTCGGGATCCATCCCGACGGGCCGGTCTTCTTCCATGCCGAGGCCGTGGCTTAAGACCTCGACCAGTTCCTCCTCCGAGGTTGAAGCCGAATCTACGACGACGCCCTGCCCCCCCCCCCTTTCTCTTCCCCTCTGGGATTTCACAGGGGTCTTACCGATGGGCACAAAAGAGGACTCCCTCCGAGGTGGCAGGGAGACTGAGCCCCGAGGTCGCCACCACTGGTGTAGCCTGCACAGGCTGAGCTAGGGCCGCCGCGACAGTTTCGATAGAGGGCTTTGCCGGATGGATTAAGGCCTTCACCACCTTAGGTGCGCTCACCGCCTTATCCTTGAGGGGGGGGGGGGGACACCGCCTTGCTCCCCCTCCGCCTTCGAGCTCGACCGGGGCCTCTCCAGGAGCTTCGCCGGGTGCTCGGCCTTCCTCTTACCCGACCCAGAGCGTTGGCTCGTGGTTGATGGTGCCGGGGAGGGTGCGCCCTGCCTGGCGCCCGTAGAGCCCGACCGTTCGGACTCGCGGTGCTTGGCCTTATGTTGGACCCCCGTCGCCGGGGCGTCCTCAAAGGTCTTAGAAGACCGCCCAGATTTCTGCTTCTTCTCGCCGGACGGGCTCTTCCCTTCTAGCCAGTTGGCGAGACGTTGATGGCGGTCCTTCATGGTCCGCTCCGACATGTTGCCGCAAAACGCACAGTCCTTCTCCACGTGCGTCTTGTCCTCATGTAGGCAGTAGAGACAAAAAGAGTGTTCGTCCTCCTTGAAGACTTTCTGCAGCTGGCATCCAGGGCAGACCCTGAACAGCTTTCCGGGCGTCGAGCTTCCCTTCTCCTGGGCCATGACCGGGCCTGAGAAACTTCTGGAGTCCTCCAAAAAGCATAGCTCGACGAAATCTTCACCCTTGAGGGGCGCAGACGAATCCGACACGGGTCCCCGTTGATCGGATAGAGAGTCGGTGGAGCTTGAGGCTCTTTTGACCGAAAAAACAAAGTTTTTGAGAAAAAACGTGAAAAAATAGCACTAACGCTCGAGAGCAATAGCACGAGGATCCCAACACATGAACGTGCGGTAAAAATCTGAAGATGGCTGCCAGAGGTGGGGCTTAGGTAGAGGGCAGTCATTGGCTGTGGTCAGTATGACGCAGAGACCAGTGATTGGTTATTACTACGAAAGTCAGATCAGAAACGAAACCGATACTGGTTTTTTCTTTACCGAGGATTCCCAGCCTGACGGGGAATATTCATGAGCATGTGAATCCATGCCAGACCCCATGCTGGAGAAATGGGGAAATTATTGTTAGCTAATGCTACACACTACCGCAAAGCCGAGAGATAAATACGTAAACTTGACTCACCAGTGGAGGGATGTGGACGAATAGTGGGAATAGCGGTTGAGAGCAATTTTCGCCTTGCTCGCGGTGTGTTCTTTATTAGCAATGATGTGGAGTACATGTCTGAGCTAAAGTGCCTGCTGCAGATGCGGTATCGATCACCCCTCTTGTCCGCAAAGACTTCTAGGACTCTACTTTCAAGCTCAGACGGTGGATATCCGCAATATCGGACCCATTCTCTTATCTGATCTATTGTCTTAGGGAAAACAGGCATTATAGTACCTTCAGATTTATTATGGGTCTTCGAAGGGCAACCGCCAATGGAACAGGCAGGCATTGTGGAAAGTTCTGAAAAGTAAAGATCAACAATTCTCTATGAATACCAATGTGTTAAAAAATTAAATGACACAAAAGGTTCAATGCAAGGTTCGTTTTGGTTCTTGGAACTATACACGTTATTCACATGCGGATAAGTATTTGAATAACTTAAAAAAAATAGAAAGATAATTTGACTAAACTCAAAACATGTGACTAGTTCCTTGCATGTACTGTCTTGAACGAAAAGAAATTGGACGCAAAATGATTATGGTACATGGCCTTACCTTGACGAACAAACAGTTAGATGCAGGGATCAGAGTAGTTTCTTGTTGTAGAACAGGGAGCAGTTCACAGGTTTGCAAACTGACGAGTTTCCTCGAAGTGGTCACGGAAGTTCACAGAGACGAAGAGCAGATAACCAGCACCTTCACGGGTTGACTAGCAAAGCGCAAAGAAGTTCTCATTAGAAATATGAAGTGGGTTATAAAGAATTCAAAACAGGGGTGTGTGAATGAATGACGTGTATATGTCGTGGCATTATGCAGTTTGCAGGGGGCCGTCCAGCGTGAGGGGGGATGCTTGGCAGGAGACACGGGGTCTGGAGGTAGACATGGGAACAACAACTCATGCTCTATAGACCACTTTGGTCTTTGGCACCTCTTGGCCTTTATCGCTCCCTGACAGCTCCACTTGCCAGCACAAGTACCCCGGTGCGAACTGCCTTTGATAGGGCGGGGGGGGGGGTGGATTGGGGCGGTGGTCGTGCAGACAAGACACAAGAAGACTCGTGAATGGAGACACTTATGTGGATTGCAGGGGGCCGTCCAGCGTGAGGGGGGATGCTTGGCAGGAGACACGGGGTCTGGAGGTAGACATGGGAACAACAACCCATGCTCTATAGACCACTTTGGTCTTTGGACCCTCTTGGCCTTTATCGCTCCCTGACAGCTCCACTTGCCAGCACAAGTACCCCGGTGCGAACTGCCTTTGATAGGGCGGGGGGGCGGTGGTCGTGCAGACAAGACTAGTTTGCCGCAGGGCCTCACCAAGGAGAGGCCATCTAACTGCATGTAAGAGGCAGGCTGCAGGATCTAGTACATGGAAGGCAGGGGTGTGAGTTTATAAATACCTCACCCTCCCAGGAGAATAGATGGGTGCAGTTCACCCTGGAGACCCTGGATGCCTAGGCAGTTAGTCAGCAGCAGGCTGGCCTGTGGTGGCAAGGCGGCACGGGCCAGAGGGGTCATCTCTGTACCCGGTGCCCAAAAGGATGATTTATTATGATCAACCATATGGATTATTTACCTATAACCATGTTTTGTATCAATAAAATCCAACGGCCTTTTATTGCCAACGCTTGAACAAAGTGGTGTGGTAAGTATTTTTGGGGGAGGAGGCAAGGCCGGGAGGCTTGATGCCAACCCGCAAAATAACATATGTATGTCTGCTGCATATGGGTTCAACGGTTATGTGGATTGAAGGTGGGCGGCCAGCGTGAGGGAGGATGCTGGCCGGAGACATGTGGTGTGACAAGACAAGGCACAGGAAGACTATTCAATGGAGACACACTAGATTCATTTAAAAAATCAAAACAACCATTGTTAAAATATATGTTGGGTTTTATTTTAGATCTTAATTTCAATTGAACATAAATAATAAACATTACACATTGTAAAGTTCCGGTTGCAGCACATCCAGGGAAAATCCGCGGTATTGTCCACTGTCGCTGGGGAAATGTTGTCTAATGGCAAGTACCGCACAGGCAGGTATTACTCTCCGAACGCGGTGTCCGAGCCTCCCGTGAAGCAACGATAGGCCACCAGCCTGTACCACCTGTGAAAATGAAAGATGCAAACTGTATTAAAATGACAAAACTTTCTTATCACTGTCGATTCAGGTAAAAAATGTCATTCTGCTTTGAAAAAAATCTATCTAGAAAATGCACAATAAGGAACCAATTTACATGCATTCGAATGATATGTAGATGTAATTTTATATGTGGGAGACGACCATGAAATAGTAGTGGCATCACTGACATCACAACCAGAGTATACTTACTCGTTACTCGGATTACGCGGACGAACAGTGCCGCGAAGTTAGTGCATAAGCACCATCATCATCCTCAACACGGTCCGTGAGAGGCAGGCTTCCCTGAACTCTGGCACCTCCGTGATGCATTGCGGACTTGGCTCGCCTTCCGAAATGTAGGCCAAGCACCCGGAATTTTCACGGCAGCAGCAGTTCTCCTCCTCAGTTGGCATTAGCTCGCACCGATTGCACGTGCACCAGGTGGAGACGCCGTCCATGCGACATGGTCCAGGCTCTTCATCCGTTGACTGGTCCTCCCAAATGCCGTCCGAATCCCCATCGTTTTCGCGTGCTTGCCTTTCCAGTAGTTCTTCCTCGGTGTACTCGGGCTCGTACATATACGGCATTATTGTAGCCATTGTGTGGTAAAGAAAGTAAAATAATTTACAGAGATGGTACAGGTGTTCACAAGGCCTAGAAGCGGCGAAGGTAGCTGACCAGAGCACAGAAACGAGTCACAGAATACTCAAACACAGAGTAATGGAATCGAAAATCTGCTGCTGTGTGTTGTGAAACGGTGTGTTTATACTTATTGAGGAAAGAGGCGTCCTGCCATTTCCATGGCGACACTTCATTAGCTGAGGCGCATCGATTGTTGACACGAAACGTGCTTTGGCGTTGGGAAATGGGCGGTACGCGTCTGCTGATGTCAGGCTCAGGGGCGGGGGATTTGATTTAGTGCCGCAAAAGCAGGTGAGCCAGGGCGATGGGGGAAATGATAGGATTATCAGAAAATGGCGGCTGATTTCGAGTGCGTTAATGGACGAAAAGTCGGGTAAGGTCCATAGGAAAGTTTTCTACGATCTACCGATTTATGCTTAAAAACACATGGCCGAACCGTAGGCACAATAAAAAAAAGTCCCAGAACTATCCTTTAAAGCGGAACACCCTCTGCTTCCTCAAAAATAGTGCACGACTTGGCCAGAGATTAACCAATCAGCAGATGTGGGGATTGCAGCATCACTTCAGGGGCAGAAAATGCAGGGGTGCTAGGAAGACATCCCCCCCCAGCTAACTGCATTTGGGATGTCCAAGGTCCTGTCAGGAGCAGGCTGGGGGGGGGTGCCAGTCAGTTATTTCCCTAGATGGCAGAGATTTGGTGAGTGCTGTGGAGGTCAGCCATATCCTGCTAATTGAATGGAGCTGCAGGTATAGGATGATCTGTGAGGGACATGGGTTCAGTGCCAAGGTTTGGTGTCCTGTGACTGGCTCAGGAGGAGTGCTCCAAGGTGTGCCTGGGCTATATAAAGATAGGGCTAGGAGGGTTGAATCAGCCCCAGGTGTATTGACGAGTGATTCCCATTAAGGTGCATTTCACGCTAGAGTCCCTCCGGCTCTGCTACAAGACATGCTGTTGGACATAGGGTCATGTTGGTCTGTGGAGATAGCCCTACCCCCCCTCCCCCCCCCCAAGCCCACGCAGCAATGTATCTGGAGTAAGTTCTGAAGCAGTTTTTGCAGCCGTCATCTGTCCGATTGGCAGGTTGTCTACTGCCAGTTTGACGGGGCAGCCCTGCACCAGACGCTGGTAGATCAGGAGCCATCTTAATTCAACAGGAAGAGTTTGGGGCACAGACTCCAAATTGCAGAAAAGCATATGGTCAGAGTTAGGAACACCAAGAGGGCGAAAAAGATTGGGAATAAGACAGAACTAGGGACTGAGGCTGGGAGAACAAAGTGATCTATATCAATGGTTGCTGCATAGGTCTCGAGCCCTTTCATAGGAGTGTCATTTGCTATGTGAAATCGCTTCTCTGGGCTTTAGCAGGGAATTGGTAAGACATTTTGACCCAAGCGATGTGTCTTTTTACCTCTGAACATCCCTAGTGTCACAAAGACAGGCTGACAGTCATGAGCTGTCTAACCTGTTAAGACAGGCTTATGTAAGAAAGGATATCCGAGACAATTCATACAATGTTTGAAACAATTAAAATAGGTCATGTTTTGGTTCAATTACTGCTTAAAGCAACTGTACTTTATTTTAGAACTCAGTTGTAAGGCTTGCTTTCTTGGGCGCATTAAGAAATGCACCAGGAGCCATTTTTGTAGTCGACCATGGGGTTCTCTACAAAGAACATTTTTGTGGGAGGCAAATGGGAATTACTTGGTTAAGGGAGAACAGCATTTGGTCAGGCGGGTTCTACAGTCTATTGATTATCCAGTGATAATATTGCCGTGAAAGTGGCCGCTAGGTGGCGACATTTCCCTATAAATGCACTTCCAAATATTCTAGGATTGGAGGTGATAATTATAACTCTCCTAGAATATTTGGGGAAAGAATGTTAGAGATCAGGAAAAATCACCTACCGGGCGACTTTCACTGCAATATTATTACATAGAACCTTTTATTGTTTTATGTTCTCGCCTCACACTTAAAGCTCATGTGAGTTTGAATGTGTGAAATGAAGTCTATTACTCTGAAAGCCCAGGGGCTGAATTCATTGATGGAAACCATACTGAATGATTACACAATTTGGGTGCAGTGGTAGCCATGCTAAAAAAGATTTAAAAAAAAAAAATCACAATCACCTGTCTCCAAGAGCTGTACCAGTAACGAGATAAAAACGGGACAAGCAAGGGAATACAGTGTATAAGTGGGCTGTCCAAGGATCCATCAGGAGGATCAATTAAAGGCATGTTTGGCCATAAAGGCAAGTATTGCCTTTATACAGGTCATCCGGATGTTCTTCCAAAAACGGCAAACTTTATGGTAGGAGACTTATTGGCGAGTTTAACACGATTCCCAACCCCACATGGGGTAACACACCAACCACCGACAAACAGGCCAAGACTAAGAATGCAACAGCACTGGATATGATGCTGAGCGTATGGTGTTGCAATTTCTGCACCCTAAAGAAAGTCACCAATTTTTAACATACACTGATAATTTCTGCATTAGTTTGTACCCGATTTCTTCAACTTCGTCCCTGAATCTCGCGGGAATAGCTTAACGGGAGAACTAGCAGATCATTCCCCAATGTCAAACTAAAAACGCAATTAAATTGACACCGCCCCAGAAGCCTCAATGGAAATTGCTTGACCCGGTCCTTCAAGATCTAGTCATGTGCAAGGAAAAGCTAGTCATTACCAAATAATTTTAATAGACTATGTCCCAAGGGATAGATTGGGAGAATATTTGGACTCTTGAGGGGAGAATTTCTCTTGGGCAGCTAAATACAGTACGGCCAGGCAGGCCCAGATAATTTGATTGTAAAACTAAAACCACAAACATGAACTGGTGCATAGAGAAAACAGCTCTGCAAGAGGGGAGGATCATTCAGACTAACCTAAAGGATCATTTGGCAGATGAAACTGCCCAATTCGTCCTGCGAACCCTAAACTCGGGAGAACAGAATTAATCAGATTGTTATTAAAGAAATTGCATTCAGGAAAACTAGAAATTAGATTTGCTTGATGGATGCGAAAGGAAATGCGGACAGGACATCTGAAAGGCTTGTAGAATGTTACAATGCTCTGATGTCCAAAGACGGCAAATCAAGTACCAAAACCAGTCTATAACAGACAATCTACCTCAGCTGTACGAACAGTATTATATGGATTTGAAGCACCTAACGGACGCAGTGGACCATGATTAAGTCCTTCCAAAATGAAGCCCCCGGGAAGGAGTCGATGCACCTCAAAATGTTTAATGCTAATCTGGTTGGTCCACTTCTCACCAACTCATTGCTCTCTTCTCACTAGGTTACATGAACTATGGCAGAGCACAGTACAGCTTTACTGCTGAAACTGGGCAAAGAAGGTACAGATTACATAACTCTTACTGACCCATCTCGTTGCTCAATATCGATACTACTCACAAACGTTAACACCCCCATTCAGGTCCTTCTTGCCCTTTCATACAGCTCAAACACTGAAAGTTTAGACGAGCTCTATATATGGCACTAGCTTATTGACAATAGATTCCAACAAAGCCTTTGAGAGTACAGAAATTCTATCCTTATCACCCTAAAAACCTTTGTTTTTAGTCCAGAACATTTTAACTTAATTTCCATCATCCGACCAACAAGATTCCCTCGAACCGAGCTTTATTTGGTCATTATGGGGAGGAGTCTGGGGGCACTCGTCAAGGTGGTCCTGTACCCCTCTTCACTTTTAATTGAGCCATTAGCTTGTAATATCCAGGAAAAACTGGGCACTAAGGTATTAAAGTTGGCAGCTAATCAGGTATTCCTCTATGCAGTTGCTGTCAAGACCCTTAAGTCTCACATATCCACACCTAACCTCTTTGGGGCATGAATTGTGAAGGTTCGAATCTGCCTTCGGCTTTTCAGAACACCACAAAGTCAGTGGGACTGAATATCTCCCCTGGCTATTTCTCAAGTCATGAATTTCCCTTTGAGTGGGCTGCAGAGTCCCTAGATTACCTGGAAATCAATTTAACTACTCAAGCACAATTTGAGCACTTCAGAAAATCATGAGTGACCCGTTGAGCAAGGAGAACTAGGAACTCTAAATGTGGTCTATTGCTACTGTCAAAATTAATTGGGTCCCTAGGGGCCTACCAACCTGGCGATCCCAGTTCTAATCCAAGTGCTTTGTACATAAACTACATCAAAACAATCAATACAAACAGCTTTCAATGTAAATTGGAAAGATTCTGCTATTACAAGATTCATTTGTGATTGTTGTGTTGCGAAACAGCACAGAAAACTATAGTACAATATCAAATTATCAGAAGGTTCAAATCCTATAGGTGTGATGGAAACCAACTAGAGTACATTCATTCAATTAGATATAAGATTTATTCAAGTAGGTCTTGGATAATGCCCATGGCAGGTACAGTAATGCAGTCCTAGTAGAGGAAGTGCTGCGTATGTGGTTCTTCAATGAATATTCACACCTTTGGATTACCAAGTGACAAGCTTGCATGGTTCGAGTACATCATGGATGTCGTTGGAGCTTACATTCATGGAGGATATCAAAAAGGGTAGGCCCTCAAAGCTCTAAAGTGTTTGCAAAGTCAGACACCATTGAAAATCTCCTTTATGCAAAAATGGGAAATTACATTGGGATTGTGGATCCTGATCAAGGTCACAAGTCCTCTAGCTGCATGATAGATCAATAAATGGGCCATTAGATGGTACTCCAGTAAGTCTTCATACTCTAGAGGAATTGGAGGGGAAGGTAACTTCAGTTATGGAGGTCATGTCGCAAAGCAAAGATACTCTGACTGGAGGCTTGTTACCCTAGTACTGTACTACTTACTTTGTCCCCTTCAGATTTGCTCATATATCCACCTTAAAAATGAAAATCCTTACGTGTATGTTATTTAAAACCTAGCTGTAACCATTTACAAATCCTTGCAATGGGTTTTCTAGGCTTTCAGCGTTGTAAGCAGCTGCCAAGTCCTTTTGCTGAGCTCAGGCTTTCAATTTAGCAGATGTTTGTTTGGGTTCTATGGTGTTAGATCGCCAGGTTTTCTTTGGTGAGTTTTTAGCCCAAAATACTTATTGGGGTTCCCCAAAACCCACTTCCCTATTATCTAGTCTCTACTCCCCACCTCTTATCCTCCTTATCCCCCCCACCGCCCTAATATTTCAGTGAGTTTTTACAGCCAAAGGTTTTTGGCAAATAACTCCACGTTTGTTACTGAAGTCTTTTCAGACATGTGGACTGCAACAAGATCTCCCAAAAACGCAGACTTCCACCACTCGCTTCCTGATCACGAACGCACTGTGAGCCAGAGTGTCTCCGCCATTGGAAAGGAGAACGGAGCATACAGTTCAGTATGGAGTCACCGACTTAACAGGAAGGCGTGAGCACCTATGTTCCAGGTCACCCCACTATTGGAAAGATGCACACAATGCTCAAAACCAGCATTAAATTCAGGCAATTGGAGTGCATATCCTGCTGTAAAAACTTACCTGGAGTCATTTTTTTTTTAACTGTGCATCTACTTTCACTGAAGCTGCAATTGATTTACAATCGCCTCTGGAGCGGCTATCACAACAAATACAATTCTATCTGTATTCGTTCTCACATTAAATGCTCTCTCAAAGGAAATCTGGAACTTAGCCCTCTTAAGAGCTGAAGTATTCTGTTGATGCTTTCCTCTTTCAGAAGGCCTAATTAGTTCAGAAACAGGTCCGATACTGGCAGATCCACTTATGAAAGTCAGTTGTACAATGTTCAGTCTGAGTATCGTAAAAATGGAGGCTTACGACCAATCAGCACTTTGGCCCTTTATCGCAGGCTTGGGTTGGCCCGACTAAGGAAACTCCGCCAAACTAAAACCTCTTGGCATTGTCCCTTCACATTCTAAATCTGGTGTCGTTGCAAGCTACTAGCCAGGCATACACATTTGCCACCATAGTTCCCCAAATAGTACATCATTTCATACTCACCAAGAGTCAATCAATGGTCACTAACCAATGGCTTGTGGCAAGTGCAAATTGAGGCATGCTAAAAATGTACTTTGTCCTAAAGAATTTCCCCAATCTACTTCTGTACTTAACACAAACTCCCATCTTATGAACTGCCTGCTTCTTCCTTCTCATAGACCAGACACTGGCACAGCGCTGGCAATGGTAAGGTCCAACTTGAAAATGTGGTTCAAAGTGTGGAACAACTTGGTTTGAGAAAACAAAAGCCCTTTACTAATTTAATCTCACATTATAGAAGGTCCATACACAGATCTGCCAATTTATGTGCCTACCATATTAGGTATTCAGACATTCAATGTTCAAACAGTTTTCTCTGATTTGAACTAAAGATTCTGCAAGGCTGGGGAGTGCTGGGAAGAAAAAGGTTACACTGAATGCTTAACATTAATTGGACTCATGATTTACAGGCCACCTATTATATTCATGAAGTGATGCAGAGTTTGAGATTATTTTTAACTTTCATTCTGACTGCTACTCTTCACCTTAAAACTGTAATGAAAAGTTACACCACAGAGTCCTGTATTAACAGATCCATCAAATGTGCCCAGCAGCTTATCGAAAAGAATCAGGGATACCTCTCAAGTGTTCCCATAGAATTGGATAGGCTTGCAGAATTGGAGTCAAGGGAAGTAACAACTTCACCAGAACAAGATCCATTGTGGTGAAACCTCATTAGGAGCAGTAAATGCTCTGTAGCGAGTGGGGGGCTTCACCATGCAAATGTAGTCAGTGGTCTGCTAATTGGTGCATAATAAAGAGCACGTACTCAAAAAATGGAGCACAAACCGGGCAAGTAGTGACTTCATTACAGCTCGGTGCACACAAATCAAACAGTGGATTAGCTCTGATCGAGAGGCTGACATCAGAATTATTTTAATTTTATTTACATATAATTGAAACTTTTTTTTTAGCAAAAATAAAAAATTTAAGAATTCAATTAACAAAATTGTCAGGTCTTCAATATTTCCACAATTCAAAAACATGTTCCCCTCATGGTTTGTTTCAGCATGCTCAATCTAAGAAGTCCTCATGAGATGAAGGGTTCCAAAAATGTGGTCATTGTGATCATAGGTAGTTTTGGTTCTGGAGATCCACATTGACCAGCATACTTCCATCTCCGGTTATTTGAAGTTAGAAAAGGTGATTGAAAAATATGAGCGTCATTTAAAGCTGGTGCAGACAATGACAATGCTCGTTATTTCCACCTCAGCTGCATTCTTACAGAAACGACGGACACTGCTTTCACAAAGACGTCGGATGACTAACTTTCGCAAACGGTGTCCATTTTACGTAGTTGCCCGGAGATGTGGGCCGCTGACAATCATTTGCATCCTTCAGGGTGCTAATCCAATCTTTTTCTCTGATTTGAATCTTAATCTTCATGGGATTATTGATCAGGATTTTAATTGAGCACCCGCTTTATTTCAATGTGGCACACTTTTTAGCCTCTCCTGTAGCATGAGATTGTGATGCCATTATTTCCTTATGCATAATCTCAAATCTCTGATCGATCAGCTAAAAAGCATTTTCTGAAGAGACAAGCTTTTCCACAAGAGAGTTGACAATGAGAGAGCCAGCTCTCGTCTTGTGAATTGGCACAAATTTAGGCAGTCCTAGAGCCTTCTTCCAAAAGAGACCTTCTAGATGGTACCATGTCTTCTCTGGAATGTGGCATTGCCTCTCATCCATAGGTGATTGCAGGTACAACTTTGACCTGGTATAAATCAAGCATTGGTATGATGGAAAACAGCCTAGATCTCCGATTCAGGGCACGTACTCGACTGGCCACAGTTGAGGATTTTAAACAGCAAATCATTGGTGTTTCAGATATGGTGTCGCTTAATCAAACTCCTAAGTATTTAAATGTGGTGACTTGTTCAATGAGATGGTCATCAAGCATCCAGGAATACAGATGAAACACTTGAATCAAATAAATGAAAGCTATGTATATTTTTTTAGCACAACCCTTTAGTACATTAATAAAGATATTTGCTGCAGTTCCTATATCTCTCACAAAACCTGTTTGGAATGGATCGTTACTCCGGCACACACCAATTACGAAAATGATCTGAGATTATGGCGCCGTACAGTTTTCCAACATCTAATAGATTGGACGATCATTTTTTGGATTGTTCCAGGCTCCCTTTTTAAAGACAGGGACCAGAATCGCTCTCTTCCAGGATTGTGGCATGTGAGGTGGAGCCTGCGTTAAGAGGGTGTGTATAAACGATGTCCACTCCGCCAAATGTTTTCAAGATAAAGCTTGTGAGGCCATTGGGACCAGGTGCCCAGGAGTTATTAAGTTTTGAAATTTGTAACAGGATCCACTATGAACAGCAGTTTTATAACAAAAAATGCAATAGTCGTAAGTCAGGAGAAACCCTTGCACGTTCGAGGATTCGTTTTGAATCCGGGAGGGGGATGTGGGGTCCTTAAAAATCAGTAACACGTCATGCATGGATGGGATGCAGAATAACTTACACCAAATAAGATAACTCAGGAAGTTGGCAAAAAGTCTCCTCCAACTCTTATCAACTGTCTAAAACAGAGAGTTTGACATTTGCTCGTGTTCTCTCCTAAACATTTCATAAAAACATTTATATAACAAAAATGTGTCATGTCATACTATGTGGCAAACAAAAACCTATGGGGGTTGTGATTGGCTTAAGGGGATCATCGAAGTATACTTTCTATATAGGGACGTGTTGTGATTAGGTCTCTGTCAGGTGGACAACATATGCCCACCCCTAGTGCAAGTCATCCTCATCAGTTATTAGATACACAGTATACTATTAGCTTCGTTACATGGCACTCTAATTGGTTGGCACGCTTGTACCCTTCTGGAACATTCGGCTCACTGGCAGCACATAATCTGGTACCCCAGGTGTCAGTGGGTGGACTTTGACCATGTCTCCCAACTCAATTAGCCCAACAACTCTCATCGCTCATGCCTTCTGCCATTCAGATTGTCTTTGACCTCTGCCTTGCAAAGTATCCTTGCACCTGGGAATATAATGGAGTATGGGCACACTTATCACTGGTCTGCATGCCAACTCTTTTCCATCAGTGGCTTACATGACTAGAGACCGTATTTCAGCCTGTTTTGCAGTGTTCCATTGTCTTCAATTAATAAACTTGGCACTCATGGTGATCTTTCTTTGCACCTTGACAAGTCTATTTAGTGTCTCAGTTCCTGTTTTCAGATAAGTTCTTGGCTACTTCATCCTTTGACACCTAGCCAGACAGCTCTTCCAGGCCTTCCCATACTTTTAGCTTCATGCATCTCCGGCACAGCTTTCCGATTCTTCCTTCTTCGTGGGTCCGAACTTACTAAACATGCGACACCGATATTCAGAATTCTATATAATGGCAGCACCGCCTGCAGTCTATTCACTATGTGTAGCTAGCCTTAAGATTAGTCTACTTGTGTTGCTGCCTCTGTACAAAAAACGGTTTGTATTTTCTGCAGTGCTCTTCACACGTGCAATCTTCATTCCTCAAGCTTTTCCACTCAATCGTTTATTTCATCAGATTCCATACTGTCTATACATCCTCTTCAGCCGCTCCTCTGTGCGTCACACTTCGTGTGACGTTACCACGTCTCTTTATCTTCCTATTCCTATATGGATCTTTAAGAGATTACCGCTACAGGCATACATCCTATATGGTTTTCTCAACGGATACATTTTCTCGAAGGCTCTGTGAAATTGGCACCATCACTGGTGTTGTGTAGGTCGCGATCTCTGGCTTCCAGCATAGAAGGATGGGGGCAGGACTTCCTACAGAGGTATCCAGCTGCTCCTGTACAGTTTTTTCTGTGCTTCCCAGGGATTTGATTGGTTTGCAATCTCCTCCTCGATGGTTACATTAATTCGTGAAAGCGTCATTAGTGCAAACCGTTGAATAGTTTTCCCCCATTGCCTCCCCATGTGGAATCACATTTTATTCACAACCCACCCCGGAACATCTCATTAATGAAGCAACATTTGTGCGGATGGACAGAACTTTAATACACTGTCATTGGTCAGCACCATTGAGAACAGGACACAAGACACCCTGCAGCCAGTGCGAAAGGGACATTCACATGAAACCTGTTATGACCATTGCGCACTATGTGGATACTATAAGGGCTGGCCCAATCGTCAGAGCTTTGTCTGATTGGTCCTCCCAGGAACGCCGCTCCTTCAAGTGTTCCTTTCCCACTGCCACCTGCCGATGGGCATAGACTGTACCAGTCTCATGCCTGAGCCACCCTCCTCGCTATCATGCAGGGCGGCTTGTTTGGCTGACCGCCTTGCAGATACCTAACCCAATTCTGGTTGTCTTAATTCCAATATGACAAGTAAATTGAACCACCCCCCCTTTGCACATCCCCATTGTGATCACGTGTTTTAAATTGAAAAGTTCCCAAACACCACCCCTGCCAAGGGATTTCCCACTTTGCGCATTTGTGATTGCGCTATTTTTGTCTCTACCTCGCCTTTAGCTAATCATAGAGCAATGTGTTGGACCAAGTTTACATCCAATTTAACGTTACCCCCTACCATTCCTGGTTATGTCCTGTATACAGTGTCTGTGGCTCCGTATGTTATGCCCCATGTAACCACCCCGCACTGTGCATCTTTAATCCTGCAGTTGGTAGGTACGTCCCCGATCTGGTGCTGAACACATTGCAATGGCCAAATCCAACAGGCATTACTGCAGAGTATACTACTGAAAAAGGAACTCCAGCTGTGAAAAAGACACTGGACCACTCAAATACAATGTAAATGGTCATAGCCTTTTGCTCCTCAGTTGATATGGGAGAAATGCATATAGAAAAACTGAAGAGTGCTTTAATATCCTTACATAGACAAAGCATCTGGTAACCAGCCAAGGGAAAGATTCCCATTGCGATTAAAAAACTTGAAATGGCACCGGGAAACTGAGACGAAAGAGACCTTGCATCTTTTATTAGTGGCTGAAACAGCCAAGTTATTGATTCTGTCCCATTCTCTGGACTTTCAAGATCTGTTCTATATTTGGCGAGTCACATGCAAAAGACAGATATTCCCAGTCACGTCAATGAGCTTGCTGATTGTTTCAGTTCGAGAATAAAGGAGTTATTTTTATTTGCTTCTTGATTTCACAATTTTTCCAATAACTTGCTTGCATTATTCAAAGGAGAATATCTGCTACAAAAAGAGTGGAACAAGCCAGGGGGTGAAGAGGGAAATAGGTACCAAACTCCATCCGCAGCGCTTCCAAAAGGGTGGAACTAGGCAAATTCATGACAGAGGCACTTTTCCCTCTCGTTTGTCAAGCCTTGGGCAAGGGCCCGAACATTCAAAATAGCAGGCTAATTGCTAGTTCTGTAAATGGTTATCAAGCCTTCTAGATTGTTACCACCCATGCTGGCTACATACCGTTTAATGATCAGCCACTTTTTCCATATCTTGGTGGCTACAATATCCCTGTAGAAATGGATGGTATGATGGTGGGACTTTCAACCCATTTTATGGGAGTGTAGGAGTTACATTTTTGGAAGGATGTTTTAGATCGGGTTGATTTGGTGGTGAATGATTTGTTCCCTCTGACGTTTAAGTCAGTAATTTTTCTCTCAGTTGATAGTAGAAGTGGAAATGTATGCGATTCCTCGGATTGGATTGATGGAGCATTGTTAATGGCTATCAAGCATATAATGAAGGTGTGGAAATCTAGAAAAAAACATACTATGAAAATTGGCTATCAGATATGCGAACACTTTCATGGTATGAAAAAACACAAGCACTGAAGCGTGATAGGTAGTTTGAATATGAATTGTGGGGATCATTTAATAGTTTGTTTAAAGTGTAGGACTTGCTATGTAGATGTGACGATATTGGGGTGGTGGGAGGGCGTTTGTCTTGTTTGTTTCTGCAATGAAATAGTTGTAATATGATGTGGGGGTGGGTATCTTATAGCAGTGTTGACAATTGGTAGTGATGGGTTATGTAGATATCGATTTAATTGTACTACCTACAGATCTGTTCTCATGTATTTTCTTATGCATTATTTTGTGAAAACATGTTACATACAGTTGGGGGAAAAAAAAAAACAACTCAAATTCTTTGCCCAAAAACAAAATGTATAACTCTGATTTGTCTGCATTAGGTTTCACTATATCTGTTAAAACCTATGAGTGATATGGGCCACCTATTGTAATTCTGAGACTGCATTTAATGCTATACATGTAGAGCTTGCCAGAAACTCCACAAAACGAGACCAACGTGTTTTGTCGTCATTACTCTTTAAAGTTCTAAATTAAAGTAACCAATTGGAGTTACTTCAAGTGTTTGTGCTGTGTCAGCCAGTTTTTATGACTTGTGGCTAACAGTAAGTTTAGCTTTTTTCTCCTTCGGTAGGATATGTTGCTTTCTGATCTTTGACCTTTTCCCTACAATAATGCATCTATGTGAAATCTCTGTATTGAATTTGGAGAGACTGGCTTTGATGGCCTTGCTGATATTATACCCCAGTGTATCCACATGGCCCGCTAGACCATTCACCATGAGCGCAACATTCCACTCATTCGAGGCCAGCCAGGATTCCAAATGAGCTGTGTTTGCTGTAATCATGTTAATGCTCATGGTCGTTTAAACCGACCACATTAGACTATTTCCAGTGTTATTAACTTACTATGGTAGTAAGATTAGGGATAGAGCAAAGGCACCCTGGTCTGATGTCCAGGAAAGTGAGGCATGGTCACTAAGATTGTTGATTAATATTTATTTGATCACAACTTGAGCATTTTTAAATGTGCTACTACATAATCTAAATAGGATTTTAAGCGGCCATTTGGCCAGGTGAAATTGGACCCAGGGTGGTCAGGGCTGTCTCTGGGCAGACAAAACAAGTCATTATCAAGAAAGCTGCTCCACCCCCAATCAATTCCACTAGCTTTATGCATGGCACAAGAGTGATGCGTTTCCACATTGGAGTGCTTGGGCATGTCAATATGTAGATCAAGAACATTAAAATATCCTGCAATCAAAAGCTTACCTGTTGGATGTGTGCTGTACCACATTAGAATAGTGCTTACTATTAACTATTTTAGAAGGTGCCTCACCATCAGGAGGATCGTAAACATTTATGATCAATATTCTCAGACAATGGAAGAGTAAATAAGGAGACATTGCATAGGGAAGAGAATATCCCACAGAAAGATTCTAGGGAGAAACTTATACGAGCACCAATAGCCAAACCTCCACCAGGGCGACCTCTGATCTTTTAGCATGGTTACATAACCATCAATGTTAAAGTTGGACATGAGCCAAGTTTCCTGCAATAGGAAATCAGAAGAATTTAACTGTAATAGACCTGGAGTTCAGCCAAGAAAAGTGTGATTGGGATCTCTGCTTCAAACCAGATTACTGGTGGCTGCTTCACAAACTCATTGCTCGATGTATGATTTTCGCAAGACATTGGGGTCGGGCACTGGTTGTAGAAGCCAGTATAGTTTCTTGTTCAGAACAGTTATTTCCCAATAGCGAGGCTTGCTTTACTAAAGTTGACTGTTTTAAGTGGCTTTACTAGCCAAGGCAGGCACTGCTTCCTGCAAAATACTACTCTAAAGCCAAACGTTTCAAAGTCATAAATGCAAGATTTTAGTAATGCCACATCAAAGGGGAAACAAACTCGATGGCCCAATTAGAAGGGCTACCATACTTTGAAGGATCCATACAAATGAGGTCTGCAGAGTTTATAGACATTTGGCTTGGGTCCTCAATCTCAGGATTCCAAGTCCAACCAAGTAGATACCAGCACCTCCCCCACGTCACTGCACCTGCGGGCCCCCGTTTGGCAACTCTACATACCTCCCCCCCCACCCTTGGGAGTCGCCCGCACAAGCACTTAGTCCGAGGCCTCCTCCTTGGCACTTCCTTCCCAGGCAACCCACCAGCACTTGTCCATTCACTGCCGCCCTCCCCCACCCATCCCCATCTCCTCCACTTTCTCTTCACTGCACTTTCACGTCCAAATACCACAAGGCCTAGTAGGACCACCACTATATACTTAATGTTTTCCATTTTCTTCTCTCCCTCCCCTGTTCCCTTTCCCATTAAGCCTTGTGGCGTTTTGAAACCATTCTGTTGTATAAGCACCTAACACATGCTCAATAAAATTAAAAGAAATACAAGCAGACCAGATCTAAGGAAAAGGACAATTGAAGGCAGTTTCCATTGCTGGTACAGAACATTTTAATATATTACCTTTTTCTTTTCTATGTTCCTGATCTTGTGCTTGAGGCAGATGAGGCCGTTATCAATGTAAGTCTCATAAGCCTGATATGGCGTGATGACCGAGGATAGTGCCACGGGAAGGGCATTCAAGGATGGAGGGCTCCCATCCTCCTGTCTTGCCAGCTTCATGCTCTTCTCCGTAGAGAGGCGGTGGTACGGGGATTGGGATAGCTGCACCATTGAAACGGTCAATCTATATAAAAATAAAAATGACAAGTCTTACCCACAGCGGAACTGGCAAACTCAAACTGGGTTCTTAATCTGCCATTTTACATACAATCACCTTCATTAGATTTAAAATCAATAGGTACACATTTAAATGATTCTAGTATATAGAAATAAAAAAGGATAAAAATATCAGCAAGAATTACACTAAAAATGTCAGATCAATAAAACAATAAAAATAATGTAAACGAGTAAATTCATAATATAGCAAGTAATACAGACAATTAGTACAATTGAATTAGCAGTAAAAATCGTATTTGGCTGGCTCTACACATTCTTGCGAGCCATATTCTATGGAAATATTTTACAACTTTACCCACAGTATTTATATTGTTGGTTTCTTTGCACAAGCTCACTGCCTCCTCCACAGATCTTACATTGTAGGCCCGCAGAGATGGTAAAACATAATGTAACTGGTATAAACTGACCATACCAGAAAGTGCGTGCTTCACAGGCAGTTTCACAATAAGGAGAATAATACTTGGGACGCCTCCAAGTCAGATCAATTAGTCCAACTAAGGGTAAAATACCAAATCTGAGTTTAGTAACGAGAGTGCAAGGGATGGTTGCACAGACAAGGTATTTCTCATAACAAAGTTTGGACTCCCGTAGTGAGTTAATCATGTTGAATCAAACGTGATCTTTTCCTCCAACTAAAATGGCAGATTTAATTATTGCTTTAGAGAACAACTGGCTCCAACCAAACTTTGCCAGGTCCAATATGGTGTAATAAAATTGTAAGTCCTGCGCATGAAGGAGGAACGCACTTCAATATCACTAAAAGGGGATCCGGCCCTGCGAAATTAAAAGCTTAATCAACCTAATCCATAAATCATGGAGCACAGGTAAGTACAATCAAACTAAGTTAAAGAATAAAGTGCAGTAAATAGGCCCCAAAAGCCTGCTTTTGTTTTAAACTTGAGCATTTCACTTGTGGCAAAGGCCACTGCAAATTGTTCATTAGCACAGAGCATGCCATCCCTGGCCAAGTGTACAGAGGTGCACACAAGTTATTTTTTCACAGTCAACTGATTAGAGTGCGCAGGGTCTGCCAGTGAAAGAGTAATATATAACCATTTTATAATTAATCATTTATTGAACGTTTTCTAATGAGGCTGGCAAATCCCACAGCAGTTTAAAATCACCCACAGACCATTTTCCCAATATGCAACTATCATTTAAAAGTATGTCCATGGGTCAAGGCTGATGTGATGGATAGCCATTCTCATGGGAGACAGGAAGAGGTGACCAGGGAAGAATAATGAATTTCTGCTGGTTGTCTCAAATATTTCAACCATATAATTGTGTTGTGGGAATTGGGGGTGGATTGTGAAGTCACAAAATTGTAATTGAGGGTGGTGTGGGAAAGTTCATGGACCCAAGGATACAGCGCAATGTACACAGTTCGTGCAAGAACCAATCATTTCTGTGCTGGGAGATTATTTTTCTGGGTCCCACAATCATAAATGCCAATTCTTTTTGTGTATTAAAGTTTTAACTTCGAAGGCGGTTCTTCGACAACGCTTTTTGATACAGTCTATTCCGCTTTCTGTATGAATTTGCTGTCCCAGCAGCGTCTTGGGCCCTGAATAAAATTGCGTCGGTTCTTGCGCCAGCGTACACAGTTGGGATTCATTTTGTAATTTTTTGGTGCGCGACAAGGCGACCCCTGACACATCTTTGGAGGGCTCAGCAAGATCATTTTTGCAGTTCGACCAAGATACAAAGAATTCCAGCCATACTCTTGGAGCAGGGCAGCATCTGTTGGCCAGCATAAAGGGCCCCGAGAGGTCCGACTCTGCCTTCACTCAGACCAAAAGTGCAGGCATTTAAAGGGAGACTTTGATCAAAAGAAGTGGAAAATCTCCAAAGGATACAAGATTGTACCCAGGCATGAGAGCGCTTGAGCAGGGAGACTCTTTACGGTTCACAGGACGCAACCTTGTTAGTGGTAAAGAGGGCGATTGACCATGCGACTTAGTATTAGGTCTGCCGTTCCGATAGGGAGAAGGTAGACTGGCACAGCTGCATTAGAGCAGAGGGTTGCGTAGTAAGTGGCAAATCTTATTAGACAAGAATTGCAAATAGAGCAAGCAATTGGTATAGTTGCGTTATTTCTTTTTCCTTGGGGTAAGAGTTTATTGGGGTATATGCGTGCATGTGTTTGTTAGTAGCAGCGGTTTGATTTTCAGTGTTCGTTTTATGTGGCTGTGGAAGGGGCAGTAGAGCCAGCACTAAATTAATGTGTACACAGCGCTAAGCCGCGTAGTGATAGTTGCGGATACTCTTGCGCAAGGAGAAGAGCTACAACTTTTTCTACCTCACTAATAAAGGGCTTTATTGTGAAGGTGGTGGGCCTGTGGAAAAGGCCCTTCTACAATTTAACAGACGGCCACTGTGTAAGCATCGAGTGTGAAGTGTGAAAGGGAGAAGGCCGGAGTGGAGAGTAGTGCAATCGAGCAAAGTGGCAAGTTTAAACATGGCATGGGGTTCTTTGAAGAAAGGGTGAACATTTGTTTTTTTTAAATTTTGTGAAGGGTAGGTAGGAAAGAAGACTATTCTAAGAAAAGGGTTAAGGCAGGGTGGATGCCCCGTTTAACCATATGTGAAGCAATTGCTCCAATACTGTAATAAAATATAGTACCATTTTGAGTGGGTACACAGAGTGGGCAAGTGTTATAAAGCGCGGCATGGAGAGGGAACATGCAATAGTCATCATAGAAAGTACTTTGCAGCTACATATAAAAGGAACTAAATTTAGAGACAGGACATTCTGGGGCTGGAGATTATGAGGAGAAAGAAACAGAAGGTGAAAGGAGGAGCAGGGAAGTGTGCCACCGCCCTATAATATACCTGTAATTAAAACCAGCTGCAAGGCATACAAATCCTAAACAAGTTGCAAAACTAGGAAGAAAAATGTAAAAAGGAAGATGGGGCAGTACACAGGGACAAAAAGTAAAGGGAATATTTAAATGACATTAAAAAGGTGCACAGCAACAACGAGTGTTCAAGGAGGCAGAAGCAGCCATGGAAAGGGAAATAGATCCAATCCTGTTAATTTGTCGCTTTTCATATTTGTTCATTTCTCATCTAATTGAAGATGGGACGGACTCTGACCATAGTGAAAGTGACAACAGACGAAGGGCAAACCAAATCAGACTGGAAGACAGTGCTGACAGCGATCAGGGGAGGACCACACCAACATGCACAGATGAGAAGGGAAATGAGAAGAGAACATGGAAGAATCATTGGGTGACTGGAAACTGGCTTTGCAGTAGGAAAACGAAATTCGCTGTAGTAAAAAGACCACAATGCGGTAATAAATGCAGGACCCGCACACAAATGCCACTTTTAAAGACAGCAAGGGGAGAGGTTCATTACATACCGTGGCAAACAATGTACAGCGCTAATCTAGTTTCCAGTTTACCTTCATTGACGGCAGGGGAACAAGTGGATTTATATTTGAGAAGGAATCCTATTGGCCTTAGGAGAAATAAAATGTTTGCTGGTAGTATGGGTCGGGATGGAAATGATATGGCTGCAGGCCGGATAGGCCAGGGTAAAATTAAGCTCCAATATAAATGGAGCGCCCTTCAACAATTATCGAGCACATGTTTGAAAGTCTGAGGGAGCTCTATGCAGGTACGTCAGACATGGGATCTATACTAGCTCATAAAATGAAGCCTGGCTAGGGCCCCGTGGAATACATTTGATGCATACAGGAGATGTGGACCCAAGAAAATAAGCAGTCATGGGACGGAGAAATAACTTTGACCATGTCCCAATGAGGGGGCTCCCTGCAGATGCACGGGTCTCTTTAGAAGCAATTGTGGGAATTGAGGCAAAGGGGTGGTCTGAGATACAGGCAACAATTGAACATTTTTGCAATAAAAAAAACAGGATGCTGCAACAAAGGCAGAAAAATTGGTTCAGAAAAGAAATGGTGAAAATACATGGAGTAGTACACACATGGCCAGTGGTGGTTCCTCATGCACACAGCAAGGGGGGCTTCCGGTGGGTGCAATGATGCCACCAGCAGGGTATGCACAGGTGCCACCCAACCAGCAGTGGGAGACTGTACCAATGCCAGAGCAACCCACATTCACAAACATGCAGCGCCTGGGGAGGTGGCTATATGTGACAGTATCAGGTGGGACGAGGATAATACACAGGGGGAATGGATACAGAGGGAGGACTTCACCTTTTGGAGTACAATATAATGCATGCAGGAATTTCAGACATGTCGTACAAACATGCCCACTAGTAGCACAAAGAGGGCAGCAACAGCAGACATACATGCCGCAGACTACACAAGTACAGGTAATACCACGGCACCAACAAGTGCAGATACAGCGAATTACTACCCAATGACAAATAGAGGAACAAAATGGGGAAATGGCGGGAAGAAGGTACAGTGAGCAGGCATCAGATATACCCGAAAGGGTGACAATATTGGGGCCAAACAACATACCCCAATGTATCGGAGTGACAATGGTGGGTGGAACCCATTTGCATCATCCGCAAACACTTTTTCCCCCAATGGGGAGCCCACAGGGCTCCCAAGTGTCCTGTGTAAGCAGTAACAGAGGATCCAGAGGTAGCAGTTCAGATAGGAACTAGGGGATTTTCCTTTCTTAGAGCTACTGGGGCAACCAGATCATGCATCAATGAAGGATTTCCATTAGCCAACAACATTTTGGACAAGGCTTTTCGGGGGCGATTTTGAAAGTTCCTCTGACAAAAGATGTGCCATTAACAATAGGGACGCAGCATATTGTAGCACCTTTGCTGTATTCAAAAGACACTCCCATCAATATTCTGGGGAGGGATTTACTGAGCAAAGTGAATGCCACGATATCTTTCAGAAAAATGTATGTGTGCTCCGCACTGGGAATGTACCCAGTCCAGGTGGCAGTACCGATTCATTGCAGTGTGTGCATGGTATACCCGAGTGGAATACTCATACACAGCTCTTTGTATATGGAGTGCACATGTTGCTGGGATGATTGCCAGGGATTGAGGGTAAGGTGTTCCAAAAACTCGTTCGACAGCCGATTCAGGCCTTATTGTCCCTCATCAGTTAGCTCAGACAAACTAATATACTTGGAAGTAGTAGTACGGTGGGGGGGCGTGGCTTGGAGCCGACGCGATGCAGTCGCTCCTCTAAAGCCGCCCGTGGACGGCTCGCTGCTTCAGCTAAAATTGCGCGGTTCCTGAGGCCTATACGATCCACCAACGCCAGATGTGTTGATCGGAACCGATGGAGCACTAGCGGCTCAAAGATGAAAGCTGGGAGAGGAAGCACCATGTCCGTACTAGTCGCCTGAATCCTGGTCCCCCTCTCTGCGGCTTGGAGAATCCAAGGTGGCAGGAGCACGTATGATGGCGGCCACAGTCAGGAATCGGAGGCGATCCTTCCCGCAACACTCGAGCTGGAGGGGACGGACATCCGGATATCCAGACAAACTGACTATTTCCATCAGCCGGCGAGGGCCCCCCTCCCCCTGGAACCAGCAAGGAGCCCTGCATACATCGGCCCTGTTTTGTGCACCCTCCCCCCCTTTTCCTCCTGGGGTGCCCCGGCCCACGCCGCCCTACACACTTCCAGCAGACGATCTATGTGGGGCCTACCTTCCGGCTCATGGACACAGATATCGGCCCTAAGAGGCGATTCAATTCCTGGAGTGAAGATGAGACCTCTCCCACCCCACTCCTCCCCCCAACGGTTGGCGGCAGGAGCCTTCATCGGGAGCCCAGAGAGATTTAAGGTAGGCCTAGCTCGCATGCGCTTCTCCCTGAGCGCTTCCTGGGGCACCCCGGCCCACAGTCCGGCTCCTCTTCACCACATCGCTCCCGGCGGCCATTGTCCTGCCTCTAAAAACGAGCGCAATGTCCAAGCAACAAAAGACCACCAAATCTTCGGACATAGCAACTCTGCTGACCGCTTCCGACAAAGCTAAAAAACAAGATTCCTGCTCCTCTATCCCACGGGAATCCCTAGATAACAAGGGACCTTTGGCGACCAAAGAAGATATTCGTGAATTCATGGCGGGTATCAAATCAGAATTCCGCTCTTGTATGGCAGAACTCACAACTAAACTGGAAAGCACAGACAAAAAGGTCGGAGGTTGAACAAAGAGTAGGAGTTGTTGAGGGTCATATCCAAGACCATGCCTCCACGCTAACAGAGGTCCCACGCACAATCGGACTACTGCAGGACAGGTACGACATCCTGGAATACAAGCAAGAAGACCTCGAAAATAGGGCCCGGCACAACAACCTATGCATTCGGGGGTTCCCATCTCGATCCCAGACAAGGGGTTAGCTGAATATGTGGGCCTCTTTTTCCAATCTCTTCTCCCCGACTTTGAAGATTCACTGCTTCTCCTGGATCGTACCCACGGGCTGAACCCCTGACGCAGAGTAGAATCGGCTGCCCCTCCCACCCCCCCCCCTACTAGGGTGCACTTTACTCCGAAGGAAGCCATCTCGGCAATAAGCCGCTCCAAAGACGAAATTACATTTCAAGGGACTTCTCTCCACATCTTCCTCTTCAAAAGAGGCAAGCCCTTCGCTCTTTAACCGCCCTTCAGGCTCAAAAAATCTGCTACAGATGTCTTTCCCACAGCTTTGCAATTTTCCTACAAGGGCTCGCTCAGGAAAATTAGCCACCTGGAAGATGCTACAGACATCCTACGTCCAGATGCTTCCAATCCCTTGTCTCTCCCGCCCTCTGAAGCAGCAGCTGATTCAATCCTGGTGGCCTCCCCTAATCCCACACAAAACTCTTGGTCGAGGGTTCCCAGATTCCGGAAGAGGAAATAGCCAGATGCGACCCCATGGAGCTTCCACCTCGATCCTGGCTCACAGTTCGGCACCATGATGCGATCTACACCCTCAGGAACACAAGCTTTATTCTTTAAGCAGCGGGCATTATTCCACGGCCCATGCCCGGTTCCAAGACACAATCCATCTACGAGTCCTTGGAACAAACCACTAAGATTGCTCATAAGGTTAGCCATGTTGGCTACACACTGTTCGATGGCCCCGTTGGCCAAGGGAGGCATTAGACCCGCAAAAGGTCAGCTACCCTCAGTTAAAACTCAGTCCTCCCGTTGGCGGCCCGAGAAAAAACCCCACAGGCAGGTTGGGGAATGGCTACACACTCTGCGACATGGCTGATTCCTCTACGTCTCCCCCAAGACTCGTCAACCTCCCCGGAACATCGAACTTTAAGATGAGTCTCCCTGAATGTCAAGGGACTAAATTCACCCGCCACACGCAAGTCTATCCTACAGAAGCTTCAGAACGACGGTGCAGCTGTGGCTATGCTGGCAGACCACAGACTTTCCGAAGCAACTTCTCGCGTCTGGGAACTCCAAGAGGGGTGGCACAGCCATCCTATTCGGGAGGGGCCTGAACCCTCAGATTCTGGACTCTAAGCTGCCCGGAGGGGCGATACATGGCAGTGAAATGCCCATTACTAGGACAACTATTCTATAATCTCTGTATATGCACCCAACTCAGGCCAGGCGCTGTTCTATGAATCCCTGTGTACAACCCTCTCCCAGTTTTTGGAAGGCCAGATAGTGATCGGCGGGGACTTCAATAGGGTCCCGGACCCCTCTAAAGACAAGTCACACCCACCCAGCGCTGGAGACCTCACCATAGCCCTGGCTCTCCTACAACCATTTAGAACCTTGGGGGTTGTGGATTCATGGAGAGTACTCCACCCATCCGAAAGAGACTTTTCCTTTTATTCCTATGTCCACCATACCTTCTCCAGGATAGATCTTCTCCTAGTGTCCCCACAAATCTTTACATTTACGAACAATGTGACAATTGGCTCCACAATCTTGTCTGATCCTGCTCCGGTAACCCTGGAAATTTGAGTGCAGGAACCAGCTAAGTCCCAACAGCGCAGATGGACCCTATATGTGATTCTCAACGAGATGCCACTCAGACGCAATCGCAAACACGATCTCCAACTTCAAGGAGAACCCCAGTGAGGACACCTCTACCGCCAACACTTGGGACACAAGGCAGTAGTGCGGGGTGAACTGATTGCGCAAGGAGCGGTCTATCAGACACAAGCGTTAAACTCGCCAGGGCCTTGAGGAAGATCTTAAAAATGCAGAAAGGACCCACAAGGAGAAGGGCTGGACCCCTAAAACCCAGCGAGCCATCCGGATAGCACAGAAAAAGATTGAGGCCCACTATGCTGAACACACTGCCCACCAAATGGCAAAAGCAAAACAGTTTTATTATGCTAAAAACCACAAATCAAATAAGATACTAGTGGCCAAACTTGCCAAAGCGAAGAGGAACAATACAATTGTGGGCCTGCGGGACCAACGAGGCAAGGTCCATTACACTGACCAGGACAAACTGCGGCTCGCTGCGGCCCACCTAACTCAGGTGATGACCGCTCCAGCGCGGAACATGGAGGAAAAGAAGTAATACTTACGGGGTACGGCACTTCCCTGGCTAAAAAAGTAACAGCCCGTGACTCTCTGGAGGCACCGATCACTGATGAAGAAGTGGACGAGGCAATAAAAGCTCTCAAATCCTGAGCCCCTGACCCTGATGGCTATACAACCAGGTTCTACACGATTTTCAAACCCCAGCTGTTAGCACCTTTGGTACAGTTCAACTCGTTCAGGACCACGGGCACTGTAACCCCGTCCATGCAGGAGTCAATTACTGTCTTACTACCTGAACCTGGGGGTGATCCGAAGAACCCTGCATCATATACACCCATTGCCCTGCTCAACATAGGTGCCAATATTTACTCTAAAATCCTGGCGTCTCGTCTGTCTCGATTCTTGCCAGAGATAATCAGTGCGGATCAGAGTGACTTCCTCAGAAACCGCTCCACGGCCAACATTCGAAGAGCTTTGGATCTGGTGGAACTCGCTTCCCGGGAGTTGGTGCTCTTGGCCCTGGACGCGACCAAGGCGTTTGACAAAGTGGATTGGATGTTCATGAGGCTCACCCTGGAGGCTTTTGGATTTGGCCCGGAGTTCTGCACCATGATGCTGGCAAATTACAAAGCCCCCAAAACCCTTAGAGTTAACGGCACCCTCTCCTGCCCCATCAACCTAACTTGCGGAACTCGACAGGGATGCCCGCTGTCGCCACTTCTCTTCGCTTTAATTATGGAACAGTTTGCCCAGCGGATCAGGTTGAATGCTGCAGTCGAAGGCTTTCAATCAGGCTCAGCGCACCACAAACTGGCCCTCTATGCAGATGATGTCCTCCTGACTATCACGAAACCCCGCTCCTCCCTTCCTCAAGCCCTGGCTGAGATAATGAGCTATGGCAGGGTCACAGGCTTCACAGTTAACTACCGGAAATCAGTCGCCATGGGAGTGGGCTTGACCCGAGAAGCCCTGGTCCCGCTGTGCCCAATACACTGGTCGACCAAAGAACTTAGCTACTTGGGGAGTTCAGATCCCGGCGGGGCCAAGCAAAACTAATCGGGCTAATTTTCCCCCCATTATTTACAAACTTGGAGGCAGATTTGAGATGCTTTTGGCGACACAGGAGATATCGCTGATGGGCCGTATTACAGCCTGTAAAATGAATTTAGAGATTTCTGTATGCATGCTCCACACTACCGATCTCAGCACCAGCCCTTCAATGCTTACAGAAGAAAATGCAGTTTATTTGGAGGGGAGAAAAAGCCCAGGATCCATAAATCCACGATGCTGGGCAATGCGAAATTGGGTGGGCTCGGGGTCCCCGACTTGCAGAAATACCAAATGGCGGCTCAGCTGTCTTGTATCCAATCATGGCAAGTCCTTACCAACCGCCCTAGATGGGTAGACCTCAAACAAGCGCAGCTGCCCCTCTCACATGTCCCCCCACCGGAACGGCGACAGTGGTGGAAATCTAGCATCCACCAAACACACCATTTTGGTGTGGGACAAGGCGTTGAAACAGACGAGGATCCCGACGGGTCTCAGCCCCCTCTCCCCAGTGTTCATGAACCCGACCTTCTCTCCTGGTCTGTCTCCCCGGAATTTTAAGACCTGGATTGCAGGAGGCCTAGAGACCTTGGGTCAACTTTTTGAAGGGGGCCAACCCTGCACCTTTGAGCGATGCAAAGAACTCTTTGGGATCCAGGAACGATATATGTTCACATATACCCAGCTACGCCACTGGTGCACCCATCCTCAGACTCGTCAGGCGGCTACTCGTCCCCCCACAGCCATCGAATTGACCCTTAAGGAGCTTCCGCCCCGACAAAGAATCTCCACTCTGTACAAGCACCTCCAAACGGACTTGCTAACCTCCAAGACCCTATGTATGGGCCTATGGGAGGCGGACCTGGGCCATCCGATTGAAGACCAACAGTGGGTTGACATCTGGTCCCGGGCTCACACCTCCTCATCATGCATCACGTATAGAGAGTGCACCTACAAGATCCTACTCCGGTGGTACTACCCTCCCCTAAGACTCCACGATCAACCCTCAATGCTGGAGGCAGTGCGGCCGAATAGGCTCCTTCTTCCACATGTGGTGGTCCTGCCCCAAGGCCCAAGCCTTTTGGAAACAATGCCTGGCGACAATAGCGGACACTCAGGTGCGACTGCCCTTGGCCCCCGAGCCTATCCTCCTTGGAGCACCGATCCCCGGGATCTACCCCAGGTCTGGCCCCAAGGCCAAACTATTGTCACAATGCCTACTTGTGGCTAGGAACGCAATAGCCCGCACCAGGAAAACGACAAAAGGCCCTCTCATGCCTTTCTGGTGGATGAAAGTCTGGGACATCCTGATCGCCGAGAAGGTGACGGCTGCCGGAGCAGGCACCTTGCATCGCTTTCGCAACATCTGGGGTCCGGTATTGGAGTTTGACCAAATGTTCCCAGCCCTGACTTTCAAGCCCCAACTGGCCAGGAGAACTACGGGATGGAGACCCCCTACAGGGAAGTGAAGCAGGAACTTGAGCCCGAGGGGTGGGGTGGGAGGAGCGTCAAATGGTATTACTGTATGATGCATGTCGCAAGTGATTAAGCTTTGTATTGCCATTACATGCCTGTTTAAAGTTTAAAGTAAACACGTTTAAAAAAGTAGTACGGAAAGATAGGTTTAAACTGGTTGCTACCAATGAGAACTTGGTATAGCAATCAATATGTATTGATCCTACACCACCAACAGGAAGTGACAGTTGTGTGCTACATTGGTCCTTAACTGGCTCTCCTCTCAACTCTTCCACCGCTCTTTTGCCAAATCTTGGGGCGGTCAAACCTCCACCACCTTCCCTCTGGACTACAGCATTCCCCAAGGCTGTCCTCGGCCCCTTACCCTCTTTATACTCCACTCCTCGCCCGCCCCCCGCCCCCACTTCTCCCACCCTCTATGCTATCAAGCTTTTAATCTCCTCCCTCATCTTCGCCTTTTCTACGGTTACTCTTTTTCGGTCTCCCCGCTTCCCATCTTGCCCGTCTTAAATCACTCTACTGCTCTGCCATCTGTACTCCGTCTTCTGATTCCAACTCACTTTCTTACCTAGGCTGGCTTCCTTTCCATGTCAAACTTAAAATTCACTTCCTTAGTCTGTCTTTAAATCTCTTCATGACCTTGCCCCTCCTTACCTCTCCTAGACCCCCTCTCGCTCCCTTCATTCTGCTGATCTTACTCTGTCCTCCCACCTCCTTGTGCCTCTCGTTTCCGCTCCATTCAGCTCCTTGCCCCCTACATTGGAATTCCCTACCTTTCACCATCTGCTCCATCCACACCTATTCCTCTTTGAAATCAGTCCTTCATTCCCAACACCTTTCCCCTTTTTCCCTCCTAGTACCCTCTTCCTTGTTCCCTTATTGATCCCCGTCTCTCTCAATATCTCCTTTCTTCCTACTACTCACTTTACTCCCTACTCCCTCTTCTCCTTTCCCTCCTTTACTCTTCCTTCTCATGTGCAAATTGTTGTGCATGTTTTTCTGGTTTGATGAATGTATACTGTTATTGCTTCTACTGTTCCATTTTTGATGTTTTCTTGTTAAACTGTAAAGCGCTTTGGATTAAAGCGCTATATAAATACAAATACATAGAGGGGTAGTGATCTTAGCATACTTTGCCCAGTCCATTTAACAAACCAGTGTCCTCAAATTATGCAGAAGGCACAACAGAAAGCCCACTATTTAGAGATTGATTTGGAAAAAGTGCCCAAAGGCTTGTAGACAACAGGACCCCATGATGTAGGAATACTTAAACTGGCAGTACACATTAAGTTAAAAGAAGGACTATTGCAAAGAGAAAAACTATGCCCCTTAGCACGAGAAGCAGAGGGTATGAGACCTTGTATTCCCTAAGGCAGCAAGGCATAATAAAAGGCGAGTTCATCACCTTGCAACACTGCCATCTGATTAAGAAAGCAAAGGTAGGGGTGTGGAGTTTTATACAGTATTTACACCCTCTGAATGACAGAGGCAGAATATCCACTGGTTCCAAACCCTGCAACCATTTTTTTTGCAGCGTTCCTGCAGAGGCACATTTTTCATAGAGGTTGACTTAAAGAATGCTTTTTTTCTCTATCGCTCTACACCCAGACTCCACGTATCTCACCTCCTTTATGTATCGTGGGACACAGTTCGAACATAGAATGCCTTGGGGGTACTGCAAGGGCCAAGCATCTTTAACAGAGTGAAACAAATGGACTAGAGCAATTTAGAGGTTGTGCGCACAGTGATAAAATACGTTGATAAAATATTAGTGTGCAGCACAAAAGAAGTTTAGCAAGGACTCGGTGACACTACTAGCTGACAAAGGATACAAGGTGGACAGGGAGAATTTGCAATACTGTCAGAAATAGGTGGTGTATTTGGGTCAGATTATAACAGCAGATGGGAGACCATCAGAAAGTAGAAACCATACAAAGACTCCACGATCAAAAACAGTAAAAGAAATGCAGCAATTTTTGGGCTTATGCAATGATTGCAGCGCATGGGTTTTTGATAACTATATGAACCAGGCCATTGTGACCAGCAATAAAAAAAAAGCACACAAACAAAATGGACGGCTGAGATGGGCTAGCATTTTGAGGAGTTGAAAAATGAACTTGCACATGCACCAGTGTAAGCAACTCCAATTACCAGGAAAAATGTCACGTTCTCACATTCAGAAGAAAAGAAATGACAGCAGTACTCACATTCATATGTGAAAGGACAGCAGTACTGACAGAAAAATGGTCAGGGGCACAAGCCACTCGCATATTACAGTGGGTCATGGGATGCAGTGACACTTTCCATGTGAGCAGGCACTTGCCGCCGCTAAATTTGGTATTCAAAAGGCTTCCACAATAACCATGGGGTACCCAGTAGTTCTGTACGTAGAAAATGCATTATTTGCTATACTGGAGAAAAAAAGAAATCAACACTTGCTACCCAAAGGTCTTCAGGGTAGGAAGTAATCCTAACCAACCCAGCAATAGAAGTAGTGAGGTGCAGAATAAACCCAGCAGAGTTCATTGTAGAAGAAAAATAAAATAGGAGACTGCGTGACTAGCGTGCATTGACAGGAGCAAAGGTAAACCCCCTAGTTAAGTAAGAAGTGATCGAAGTGGGCATGATCTTCACTGGCAGGTGTTCCAGCATTGATCAAACCATGGGACAAAGGCACTGTGCAGTAGTGGGGTATGGAAGGGGAGGAGTTAGTGTACACAAACACCATTACCAAATCATTGCTCTGCACAAGCAGCTGAATTGGTGGATCTAATTGAAGCACTAGACATGTCCGAAGGCCAAGCAGTTAACATCTTCTCAGACTCATCTTATGTCACCTCTACAGTACACTCGGGACGAGCAAGATGGGAATGAAGGGGGTTTAAACGTAGTGACAGCACTCCTGTTCAACAAGCAGCATTATTGAACTATTGGAAATGTTACCACTCCCAGTAGAATTAGCCAGTCAAGTGGCATGTGTGAGTAGAGCGCTTGCTTTAACATCCATGCAGAGCCTGCTAACGCAGATTCGAATACCGGCAGGGCCAAACTCAGCCCTTCATCCTTCCGAGGTCTATAAATGAGCACCACACACTGGGTAATAAGCAGCGCTCAGATACCTGAGGGTTCGTAGCGCTATATAAATACAAAATTAATAAAGTGCAAAGCCAATACAGGAGGGCACAATTTCATCTCACTAGGAAACGAAAGACAGCAGTAAAAGCAGCACATCTGCCAGAGGGATCACATGTGCTGTACCCTGGAAAGAAAGAAAATGTTTCCTAATCACAGTACTGAAAGTGAGAAAAGAGAAGGATGCATTGCTAGAGAGTTTTAATGCAATTCCAATGTTACAAATAATGGAGCTGCAATGGGAGGCATCAGGCGCTGAAAAAGATCTGTGGAAGAGGAGAGGGTGCTCTGTCTCGGCAACATAGCACAGGAAAGTTTGTTATGCCAAGGAAATAGTTAGGATTGGCATTGTGACAGCTTCCCTATCCTTTCCACGTATCGAAAGAGCATGCGGCTGCAGGGATAAGTGAAGATTGGTTTGTGCCAAATCTGCATGAATAGGTTTGTATGTGAGCAATTGCATGGTATGCCAGAAGTACCTACCACGTCATACATTAAAAGTTGTACAGGGAACTTTGCTGTGACTGGAGGGCCCCTTCTGCCACCTGCATATTGATCACCTAGATATGCAAGAGAGGTGTACTTCATACAAGTACCTGTCAGTAGTGGTGTCCATTCCCACGTTGACTTGAGGAAGGTCCTTGTGCCCATAACTATGCCCGTTCAGTGGCAACATTCTTGGTGAGGGAGGTGTTCCCAAAGTTGGGAATTCCAGATTAAATTGCTCTGATAATGGGCAGCACTTCGCCAATGAATTGAGGAAATTACAACTCTCTGGGGGATCAGACAAACTATGCACAGTTTTACTATCCTCAAGCCAACGGTATAGTAGAGAAGATGAATGGACTGCTGAAATTGCGACTGGCAAAGCCTTCGTGGGGGCACGGATTGCCGCTTTGTTCGCCTTGCGGAATACACTGGAGACCACTTTACTCCTCACGATATAGTTCCAGGGTGGAGAATGCATGCGCCAAAATCAGCCGCTGCTTACAATCTGATGCTCTTTCTACTTCTGGGAGGGGAATTTGATCAGTATCTCAAAAGATCATCAAGTCCCTTAAATACATATTAACAAAAAGGCCTAAAAATAAATGCGAACAAGCAAGTTATGCGAACTAACACAGAACCTCTTTCCAGGAGGCCAAGTGCTTGTCAAAAACCATATACGGAAGTGGAAAGCGGAGCATTTCACTGGCCCGCATACAGTCTACTCGACGCAGACAGCAGTCAAGCTAGAGGGACTACGCAAATGGGTCCATATAACACACGTTCACAGAGACAAAGGAATGTCTTCGAAAGCACAAGATGGGAAGCATCACCAAAATGTCCTTTCATTTTTTAACTGCATTGACATTATTTTCCAGAAACCAGCAAGAGAAAACAGCAAGTACAACAATGTTTTTATTTTACATGTTTCACAACGAAAAAAGCCGGAACAGTGGAATGCAAAAAGAGAAATGGGAACTATGAGTGTGATGAATGGGGAGGGCATCCACAAGGACACCAAGGAAGAGCATAGTTAATTAACAGGCAATGTTTGGTACAATGAGAGGATGCGTGTGCTCTCATTCCACATGCGGTAGGGAGGTCTAATGTGTTTCTGCCCCAGGCTATGTCCTATGAGGAGGCTGGATGCCTGATGCACCAGTCTTTTTAGAACTCAAAGTTTGTTCCAGGGAAACAAAGTAGCGGTTCACTGGGTGGATGAAGGGGACAATGTTTATGAGGCCAATTATGTAAAACTAGCGCGAATGCTCTAAAATCAGAATACAAAGCACAAAGTCAAAATATGAAGAGGGAGAATTAGAAAGAGGTTCATAAAAGAATACAATGCACAACTAAAGGAAAAAGTGTGCCACAGTGTCATACTAGATCGCTTATGCGGATTGAGGGAGCAGTGTATTATGGGGACAAATGGGAGGGGGGAATAATGCAATGTTGTGCTGATGGACTGGTGAGGTATGAGCAAAATGTTGTAGCCAAGGTTAATGGAAACTGTAGTTATCTGGGGAACGCATGTGCATGCCTGAACTTTGTTACATGAAAAATATCAACCAGTTGAAATAAGGAGCGTTAAACGATTCCCTTTAGTTTCAGGTCAAATGTGCCAATTTTCCTGGGAGCCGATTCTTGCTGTGCCACGGTTTTGCAGAATGTGGCACTGGCACAGGGACAGCTGCATCATGGACTTGCTGGGCATATGCTATGGATCTGCAGGCCCACCTTCTGTTGGAGTGGAGTGTGCCCTCATCACCCTGCACAGCCCCGCCCTTGTATTGCCTCAGAATAGCACTGCCATGAAGATCACACTGCAGGGTAATATGGCACATCAAAGTAAACAAAGAAAAATGGTAAGGAAAAGAGTGCAACTACTTCTCCAGGCAAGGTTCCTGGAATTTGTCCACTATCCCAGAGGAGTACCACCTGTTCGGCAGCGGCTTTCTTTACCTCTTCCAGAAGTGCAGACTGCAACAGTGCAAAGTGGCTGCAGCTCACATGCTAAGAGCTACTGCAACTAGCTAATTCAACCGCATAGGGACTGAATGCAATCAAAGTAGTGATGGGGGCATTGCGCTGGGTGGCCCTTCAGAAACACCTCGACATGGACCTCCCAACAGCAATAGAAGGAAGTGTGCACGCCCGATTTGGATCAAGCTGCTGTAAGGCAAACCCTGACAGGGAGGCCTCAAATGGAACTTAGTGCAGCTATAAAAGAAATAAGGACACTCCAGGGAAAGACAAGCGAGGTTAATGAGTGCAAGAAAAATACTGGTTGGACAGAATATTAGCATTGGGGGCCCACATGGCTTTCTAGACTTTTCAGAGTGACTGTCCCTGTGCTGGTGCCGCTCATCACCTTCTGCGTTATTAAAAACACTTAAAATATTTTTCAATGAATAATAATGACATTTGATGTTACCCTTCACTAGTGTTAAAAATATTGCAACATGCTGCTGAATGGTCCCTGAATTATTCTTCTCACAATCATTTATATTCAATAAGGCCTCCATGTAAGTGTTGAACAAAGCCTTTTTATGCATTAAAATAGCTTACATACTACAACTTTCATCTTTCCCTGCATATCATTCAAGCACCAGTAGAGAGCAGGTGTACTTCACAGAAACCACAAGACGCCCTTTGATTCTTATGTGCATGGATGGAATTCCAATGAATGGAGCAAAGTCAGAAAATGGACATTTGTTCTCTGCGGTTTCTGAAACGCACAGTGAACACATCTCAGTGTTAAGGAAGGGGTGGAACCATTTGGCATGCATATTTATTTTTCTAGCATTTTAAGATCGGAACAGTAACCGGATGGAAAACAGTCACAGTTGTGGGGAGTAGTCTTTAACAAATTGTGATTTTATTTTCAGTGAAGGTGTGCTTGCGCAAAATATTTAAGAGTGCCTGTGTTGTGTGTATTAATCAAAATGCATCTAGTGTGTTCCACAAATGCTGTAGATTGAAGACAAAACAGACATCCCTGCTGCACAGCTCTGTTTTGTTGAAGTGGTCTATTCATTTTCAAGTTGTCATGTTCTGGTAGCCGGTTCCATAATTAGCATTCTTGTGCAGGCAAATCATGTACTTTTACAGTTAATTAAACCTACACTAATTATAAAAGCAGTGTGCAAAATATTCCCACGTAAAAACCTTCTCCGGGGCACTTCTGTCAACATCCATTCAACATAACTGAGTCAAAGTGGTAAACTGTACTATAATGGTACCTATTCTTTGCACGCAGGGCTCAGTGCCTTAGTGCTCATCTGTTGCATTTGTGAATGGGTGCTTGTGCTACTGCACTCTGTGCTTTATCTGTTAATTGTGAGGGAAACTTATTTTCTGTCAAGATGTGACCTGCTGCCAGATGGTAATGATTTCCATTAAGTGTTACTTTTTGCACATGTCTGGATGTCGCATACCTTCTTACAAAGGAGTGTGCTCATTTTTTCCCTCTTGAAATCACATTTACTTTCAACGTTTAAAACAGGCAGTTAAAGACACCTCAAACCCGTATCTGGAGCACACAAATTGCATTTTTAAAGGCAATAATTAACATTCATCTGCATTTTATCTCCATAGAATTACCTTTGAGGCGTAACACAAGCCTCACAACCTTAAACACTTGGTAGTAACTCCCAGAAATGGCCGTAATCGACAGCTCTTCTGTTGTATCACTAGAAGCCTCTGGAACATTTAACACATTATCAGTCTTCTCCAAAACACACTTAAGACATCTGATTGCCAAATATATACAATACCCAACAGCGTAGCAAAATAATGAAACTAGCAGAATGTGTTAGCCTAGACCAACGAGCATCATATAAATGCATTTTTGAAATATAGCCACAGATTTAACTGTCATTAAGGTTATCTTCATAATTTGGGGCACGTGTACAGCATTATGATCCCTCAAAAGCCCAAACTGCTCTGAGGCAGTTGAGGTATCATCCAGACTTCCTCACTAGCTGTACTCTAGACAATATTTATATTTCGATATTGACTCAAGTAAAGTCCCTCAATATGCAAGTACTCAATTTTGAGACAGATTGGCCCCTAAATCAGCCTTTAAAATGAGCAGAATGTTCCTCGAGTGCTGAGCACATGTTTTACTGTCATTCGTTTTTTGTTGTCATTCGATTACTCTTGTGAGTGGTACGGCCAGTTGGTTTGCTTACTCTTTACTGCGGCAAGCCACTAGTGATGTTTTTTGCGTAATGACGTACACGCGTTGATGTCATACCTACACGTGCAATATCCCCAAAGAATATAAAAACTGGTATTCTACCCATTTGGTAGAGTCGAGTGGTACACAGCTATTTTTCCTGCTGGTAGGATTTCCTCAATATAAGTCTAAGAGGATCGAGTTCTAAGCAGCCCGAGTTTACTGTTACAATATTGCATCAAGCAACAAATGGCCCCTTACTTTCTAGTATTGAGATAGTCCCTCTTGTTGCAGACTTGGAAATACCAGGAGCCCAAGCCAGTTGCCCATAGTTGAACCAAACCAGGTAAGTTATTCACCTGATCATTTTGTGACTGACGGCACCAAGTCTTTTGCTTGCTAACCTAGCGTTACCTCTTGATGTGGCCCCTATAGATACTCTGTGGCCGACTACATACGAGTTCCTATGCAGACTAGATATGCCACTAAATAAAGGAGACCAAGAAGAATAAAGTCATTAGACATGATTTCTAAAATCAGTTTCATTACACAGATTAATCTCAAAACACCTGCCAGTTCCTACTCAATGAGTGAATGCCATAAGTGTGCGTCAACTGTGGGGGACCCTTTATCTTTTAACTATAGTGAGCTTTTGCCCCTTGCTAAAAATGTAAATTTAATGTGCACCAAGTTGTGTGTTTAGATATAAAGTATGTCTCCCCTTCATCTGTCCCTTACAGGTCCTGAACAGTGTTAGTGTTCGCCAAAATAGTGTAAAAGCTAAGTCGACCCTGTCATTTATTCAGATTTCATGTTGATTTTGGCCAGCATCTGAGATAATATGCGCTATGTTTGTCCTTTCTTTTTGAACATTTTGGTCTAATTATTTTCTTATATACGTATGCTTTACAACATGTTCTGTAAATACTGTATGTGTAACACATGCTTTATAAGTGTTATGCTTTGTTACTTTTATAGAAGGAAAAATTAAATACATATTTTGTTGAATAAGGCAAACTTGATCTGCGATTCATTTTCAAAAGAAATGTTGAGAAAGGTCTCTCGTTGGTATCCCATAGATTAATGTTGTTGGACACTTCTTGCCAGCATTTATGACACATTTGTAGAATGCTTTAAAATGAACTGCTTTAGGCACCCCTGAATGTTTCCCCAACAGAAAACTTGTTTTTCATCATTCACCCCGTTCCAGTTAGTGTAGGGGGCCCCATTTCCCTTCCGTATTCGGCAAACAGCTTTCAAAGCCAGGATAGTATCCAAAACTATTGGGTTTTGCAGTAAAATAGTAAACAGAGGTACTTGCTCATGACTGATCCATTCAAGAAATTGGGGTCATGTGTCACTTTCTCCAGTAGAAGGGACAAGATTTTATTGCGCTTCAGCTGGATTTCTACTCCATGCGTTTAAACAACCAAAGAGGCTTTTCAACCAGATTCCCTTGTCTCTTGGAGATGGTAATTTGGGAAAATCTCTCATGGCAGGAAAGACACGTCCCATGTACCAATTCTGCCCCCAACCCTCCCAATTCATGATTACACAGATCAAGTGGATCTCATGGGACATGGCATAACCAGATTTAGGAACTGTTGTGCTGGAGTATCTACTTCTAGTCAAAGCCATAAATTGGAACACGATTGGTGTAAACGAATGTCCGTAGCAGGAGAAGAGAGTAATTGCAGCAGGTTTCTTCTGAAGCTGACCATGGAGAAATCCTGAAAAACCTATCTGAATGACGACCTGACCAAGGTTTAATGCCTCAGCATCTGGAAACTATTATCAAATCAATGCAGATGTCAACAATTGAAATTAGCTGATGCTATAGGGAAGCTCGAGAGGGGTATCCAGCAGATGGAATCATTGTGGATGCAAGCGTACTGCCAAGTGGCATGTATAAAAATAAGCTTGGGTTTCTATCCATGGATGAGGATTAGGGCCCTGTGGTTCATGACTAGTGTCAAATGCTTTAACAATGAAGACAATCAAAATAGAAAACATGAAAGATTAATCTTGGAAGAATGGGTATTTACTTGAACATGAACAGGTTCCTGAAACAGGATCCAAGTATAGCTGAAACGTTTGTATTCAAGCTTTCATCCAAGGCATTTGCATGCATTAAGTCTACAATCCAAAAGAACAGCAATGCAGACCAAAAACAGATGTCATCTGGATGTGAACTGGTGAGCAACAGTATAATGCATGGATTCGAAATTGATAAGGGTGCGATTGTTGGACTAATAGCGTAGACATTTTTGAACGGTTGACATTCAGCAATACACAATTATGTACCTTTAACCAATGATCCCTCAATGGGTAACAAGCAGGAGCGAAGGGTATCATTTCTACCTGAGAAGCACAATTTTTGACACCTTGCAAAACTAGAACAGCCATATTTTATACACCAAGATACACAAACGCACATTTCACCAACAGGATGTCCCATAGGTGGGTAATGGCTCAATTCTTGAACCAGTATTCTGATGTGTAAATGTGCTTACATTAATGGCACTTCTCGTGCCATTTCAAAGGACAAGACTGATCCCACAAAGGAGGCACTCATTTGTATTGATATTGAGGCATTGAATACAAACGTGCAACAGCGTATTCTAGAGATTGTGGCGGAACATTTAGAACGGAATTCCCATTAACATTGGATCATAGAGGGTTTGTATATTGATGCACCGTAATCACTAACCAAAAGCTTCTTCAGGTTTCAGATATACAATGGAGCGAAAAGCCATGGGTTCCACGTCAGCACCCAATCTAGCCAATTTATAAGTTAACGACTTTGAAGAGATCTATGCCATACAAAATCAATTTTTTGTAAGATAGATAAAATTGTGGAAGATAGATTTATTTTTCAACTGGGACAGGCAAACAAAGAAAATTGCCCTTTTTATAAGTTGGCTAAACAATCTGGATCCAAAACTACATTTCACACATGCTTTCATTGTGTGTGAAATTGCATTTCTGGATATTTCTATCTTTTGAGGGGAACATTTGAAAGTCAACCCTTTTAGAAAATCTACCGATTCCAACGCCATTTTGAACTTCATAGTTTCCATCCCAAATCCTTACCTTTCAATTTGTCTCAGACGGAAAATCTACAAGTGGACACATTTTGAGGAGGCTGCTGGGGAACCAACAAGTGCAAAGAACTACTGCAAGACATGCATCCGCCAAGCTAGAAAACGGGCCTGCAATATCCCTAGATATCCTTCTAGAACGCAAAGCTAAAAAAAATGACTGAAGAGAGATTGCTATGTGTTTCGACTTATTCTCACTTAACTTGAGATTAAAAAAATTCATCACTAAACATTGGCATCTTCTGAAGGGGCCATCTGCTTTAGCAAAGCCCCATGTATGCGCTTAAAGTGAAAACATTAATATTGTAGTGAGATCAAATGTATCCAAATCGAGTCCGTCGATCATTAACCTTGCCAAAAACTGTCTGCCGAAAGTCACAGGACACTCCATGTGGACATTGTAGTGTGTGTAATTTTACAACATGTTTAACCAGTGTAGATATTGGACTTTAGCATACATGGGAACGCTCACTGACCAACTGCAACACTAAAATTGTCATTTTTTTAATCAAGTGGCCATGTGAGAAGATCTGCATAGGTTTAACTACACGTAAGGTTAAGGCTGGAATACCAGAATATAGGAGTTGCATACTTAACAGGAATATTAATATTAATGCCCCTTCAGTTACGCACTTAAGTTATCAGCATACAGAGAATGACCTCCAATGGACTTGTAATACAAATTCCAGGTGCCCACGCAAATACATTATCCCAGGGGAAAAAGACTGATTTTCATGACCTATAGTCATGAATCGGGGCTCAACAGAAAGAAAAAAACTATTGGTTTGTGCGATTCTCATCCATTATGTATCTGAGCCTTTGAGTTATGTGCAAAATGGCACCTTAGGCATTTACAATATTGTCGTTTTTTTGCCACTCCAACATGACCGCAGGCTGTGTGAGGCGCTTTCGCACATCACCATTCACGTGATTGATGTACATTTAATCATGATGCACACGGGATCAAGCAAATAAGTTGCAACAGTAATGCCTTGATAGCGGTTCCTTCAGCCCAAAATTAAGACCATGAAGGTAAGGATATCTTCTGGTTGCTATAGAAAAATAACCAGTTTACTCACTGTAGGGACCACCTTACTCCTAGTCCATAGTCCCCTTCCTCCATACTTATGGGACATCTCCGTCCTGTGGGACGGGACCGGAGCACTTTGTAAAAAGCATCCAAAAATGTATCCTTCCTCTTGCGCGGGGCCCGGCACACGGCTGTAACCCTGCCCACCTTGGCTCCGCCCCGTGCATCACCCATCAGTCCTTTGTTATTGCGAATAGGTCTTTGACCTGGCGATAGAAGAGGAACCTTATTAAAGGGGACAGCGGGCGGGCGTATGGAGGAAAGGGGACTATGGACTAGGAGTAAGGTGGTCACTACGGTGAGTAACCTGGATATACTCCTACGTCCCATCCCCTTTCCTCCATACTTATGGGAGATTCCCAAGCACTCCTAACAGGAACTCTGGGTGGATGGAAATACCCATTACTGAAAAAGGTTCTTCAGCACAGCCTGACCAAACTGAGCATCAGCTCTAGAACTCATGTCGAGGCAGTAATGCTTACAGAAAGCAGCTGGAGAGGCCCAAGTAGCTGCCCTAGCAATGGACTACCAGGGGACATATTTCTGAAAAGCAACCGCGGCTGCTTTGCCCCGCACCAGGTGTGCATGAATACCTTTAGGAGGTTTCAGCCCTTGGACGGTGAAAGACTCCGTAATGCAGGCGGCGATCCACCGAGAAATGGACGCCTGCTTACCCTGAGCGTTACCAAAAGTCACAAATAGAGAACTCCTAAGCTCGGATGTTCTGTCCAGATAGAATTTATGAGCCCTTCTGACATCGAGACAATGCAGAACCCTTTCTGCCTCTGAGGTAGGGTTTGGAAAAAAAAAAAGACTGCAAGGGAGATCGACTGGTTCAGATGGAATTCAGTCACCACCTTCGGCAGGAAAGCAGGATTCGTCCGTATGACATTATCCTTGTGAAAGACCAAGAAGGGATGCTCCACCGACAAGGCCTGGAGCTCACTCAACCACCTTGCTGAAGTAAAAGCAACCAAAACGGACACTTTCCAGGATAGGTACTTGAGGTCCACCATGGCCATGGGTTCAAAAGGCTTATGGCACAACACCGTGAGGACTACATTTAGATCCCACGGTGGGTGCGGAGTACGAACTGGAGGGTAGCTGTGTGTCAAGCCTGCAAAATGCCTCTTAACCACTGGATTACACAAAGAGTAATAACATTGGCCCGTAGAAAGATAAGCAGAGACCACTGAAAGTTAAGTCCTGCATGACTTAACGTGAACACCCGACTCTGCTAGGAAGGATACGAAGGACAGCACCGTGCCAACCAAAGCCTCCCTAGGGTCAAACCGCTTTCCCAAACACCAATGACAGAACCTGAGCCATTTACTTCTGTATTGGGACCTAGTCGAGGGTTTCCTGGTTGCCTGGATAATACGCATGTTATCCGCAGTCAAGTTAAGATGTTCTAAAGACTTGAACTCGGGCACCGTGCCGCCAAACTGAGCAATTGTGGGGAGGGATGCCACATCTGCTGTTCCCCTTGAAGAAGATCTGGGGTCACTGGTAACCTGATCGGCGGATACACTGACAGGTGTTGAAGTTCTGAGAACCGAAACCTGGCCGGCCACCACGGGGCTATGAGTAGGAGGGAACCGTTCACAGAGTTCAGCTTCCAAATTGCCCGATGGACTAGAGGCAGAGGCGGAAAGGCGTAAGCTCTGTTGTGACATGGAATCACGAGAGCATCCCCAGCGAGGAGGCTCCCAGCCCCCCCTCTGGAGGCATACTGAGGAAGCTTCTTGTTTGCCGCCGTAACAAAGAGGTCCACCTCTGGTGTGCCCCAATGCAAGAAAATCGAGAGGATCTCTGCCTTCAACTCCCACTCGTAGCTGACCACTGTCCTCTGGCTGAGGGCATCCGCTGAGAGATTCAGCTGGCCCGGGATGTGCACTGCAAGCAGCCAAACACCATGAAGCACGGCCCACTCCCAAATCTGGATGGCCAGGTCCACGAGGGGGGGGTTGGGCGGACTTGGTTCCCCTTGTTTGTGGATTTAATACATCGACACCATTGTCCATGCGTATGCGGACCACCTTGTTGGCAATAATCTGTCTGAACGCCCTGAGCACTAGGAAGATCGCCAGAAGCTCTAGATTTATGTGGAGGAGCTTGTGCTGAGGCGACCAGAGATCCGAGACCTGAAAAAGAACCAACGTCGCACCCCACCCCAGGAGGGAGTCTTGTGATAGTCACCATAGGGGCAGGGTCCTGAAACCCCGCACCCACCGACAGGTTGGTGAGAGATGACCACCACTCCAGGTACACACTCATGGAAGCCAGAATTATTATCAGCTTGGAATCCGGGTCCACAGCCTGACGCCAAGAACTCTGAAGAGCCATTTGGGTCCGCCTCATCTTGATATGATCAAGAGGAAGAGCCAACACACACATGGCCATGAGGCCCAGAAGCCTCTGGAGCCACCAGGCTGACATGCTCTCCAACTGCGCAAACATCTGACAGATCCGTCATCCTGTCCCCGGTCAGGTACACTCTGCAGTTGATAATTTTCCTGGGACTTCGCTGGAACACTAAGTCCTGCGAAACCGTCATGGAAGATTTCCGCCAGTTCACCAACAGCCCAAGATAGAACAGGAGCTGAAGGAGAGACTGAAGATTGCCCCCTGATTTCAACAGACAAGGGCTGCGTAAGAGCCAATCGTCCAAATACGGATACACATGGATACCCTGTAGACTAAGATAGGCCGCAATCACCGACATCTTCGTGAAGACACGCAGCACCGAGCTGAGGCCAAAAGGAAGCACTCTAAACTGGAAGTACTCCTCTCCCAAAGAGAAACGGAGGTATCTCCTGTGTGGATTCCAAATCGGGATATGCATGTGCGCATCATGAAGATCCACCACACTGAGCCAATCGCCCATTGGCAAGGAGGACCGTATCTGGCTGGGTGTAATCTTAAATTTCTCTTGAGGTAGGAAAAGATTGAACTGGGTAAGGTCTAGGATGGTGCGCAGGCCCGCCTGGTTGGGTTTGGGCACCGTAAACAGCCGGGAGTAGACGCCCTCCCCTCACTCCGAGGGGAAACGGGTTCCACGGCTCTTTGGTCCAGAAGTTTCTGAACCTCGGCTTTGAGGGAGGGTGAGCCCGACAGCTGAAAAGGAGGGTTGAGGGGTGGGGTAGGGGTAAGCGATAGCCCGCCCGAGCGACTGACAAGACCCATCTGTCTTCGGTCATGGTCTGCCATGCCTCCCAATGAGACGCAATGCGTCCTCCCACCGGGGTCTCATGCAAGTGCGGAGAACCCTCATTTAGTAGGTTTTTCGGTGGTGTTACCACCTGAGGAGGAGGCTGAGGAGCGGGAGAAAAACAGTCCGTTGTTGCCTACGGTGGTTATTCCCCGAAGGGGTATCCACTCTGCGAGATTTCCGGTCGAGGAAGCCCCTAAAGCCAGAGGGTCGACTTTGAGACAACGGTCTCTGGGTTTTGAAAGGGGTCTTAACCAGGACCGACAAGGACATAGCTGTCTGAGTGCCATCCTTTGTCTTGGTGAGCTCTACATCCGTTGTAGAATCAACGAGTTTACCATCGAACGGAAGGTCCAACACCTTGTCCTGCACTTCTTTTGAGAATTTAGTGGCATGCAGCCACGCCTGCCGTGAGGCATCAACCCCCAGCATAAGGCCAGAGCCGAGGAGTCTACGTGATGAGCCGCAGCCTCCAGGAGATCCTGGGCCAAGACCCTGTGTCAGATAAACCACCCTTCAAGACCTCCAACCTCGACCGGGATGAATGCCTCAAACTCCGACAGACCTTTCCACATCCGCATATTAGCCCCCGCTAACACCAGTTCGGCATTGGCCTGCTGAAGCTGCAAGGCCGATTTGGCAAAGATTTTCCACCCAAGGGAGTCAAGAAGTGTGTCCTTTCCCAGAACCTGCGTAGCCGTCGTGGAAGAGGATGCTGCAGGCCTGGACTGCAAAGTGGCCGCAGCCACCACTGTGTAGGAGGGGGCGGACAAGATTACAGGGCCACCTCTTAAGAATGCAGCCTGTACCTCGCGTCAATTTTCTTATTGACAAAAAGTCCCGAGTGTGGCTTTTCCCATACCCTGCGGACCTCCGCCAGATCATCCTGCAAGAACAGGCCGGCACGCTCCAAAGGAGGCAGGGTGAACGCCCCAGAAAGCACGCCCTCCTGCGGAGCGGGTGCCTTGGGCATCGGAACATCTAAGCAGCACATGTCCAGTACCCGGTCATGAAAAGCTCTAATAGAGCGGGGCAGGCCCTGGTTGTCCTGATCGCCTAGCACGTCATCCAACAGGTCAGGATCCTGCTGAGCCATGTCGGGTGCTGCCTTGTCCACAGGGGACAATGGGGGCAAAGGCGGAAGAGTTGTGGAAGGCACCGTAGGCAAGGGGGGCGCTGGCGGAACCACCGGAGGAACGGGTGGGGCTGGAGGCGCAGGCGGACATATCTCCCTATAAACTGGACGATAAGGATGCTGTGCACAAGGGACTCACCCCAGTAACCAAGCCCTACACCCGAGGCCGATGGCGTAGGTTTAGGGATGGCACCCAAAATGGCCATCGTGGCAGGAACGGGCGCCATTTGATCTGAGGGGAACTGCGGCACGTGAGGAAGTGAGGCAGGGGTCCCAGTCGATGGATCAGGGTCTTAACTTTAGCCTTAACATAAGGAACCTTAGCAGAGCCGGTACTATAAGGCCTGGAATGTTTCTGCGACATACCAACCGCCAAATTAGCCTTCCCAGGAAGGACCTCAGCACTACCGGTAAAAAGAAGAACTTTCCTTCTTTGCCCCCCTCAACAGATCTGGTGTTGCCGCAAGAGCAGGATCGGTGAGAAACAGCCTTCACCGGCAAGGCCATGTCAGGCCTCAGAAATATTGGTAGCTTTAGCCTCTGAAAGAGGGACCTCAGAGCCACGTCCGGTGACAGCCTTATCTGCGCGGGCCTCGAACATCCGTTCGGTGACAGCAAGCCCCACCAAGGCCTCAGGGCACACCCCGGTCTTATTTTTGAGGGAAGCCGAAGAGGCCTCAGGGCAAGCTCCAGTATCCCACGATTCAGTAGAAAGGCAATCCCATCAGGAGGGTTCTAACAAACCAATCTGAAAGAGAAAGTGATAACAGCAACACATGCAGGGCTGTCATCTACGCATTTTGGTATAAATGCAACCACTCAGTTGCTACAAGCTAGATACTGGTGGCTGGAATTGAGAAAGCAAGTAAAACACTACATTGCCAATTGGACCACTTGTCTACAGACAGTGGATCATACTAAAACCTAAAGAAATGCCATTACCAAGGGCACAGGTACCGTTTGAGTGCATGTTTATGGACCACATTGGTCCATTAGTACCAGTGAATAAATTCAAATATCTACTCAGTTGATTCATGTACCAGGTACACCTGGATATACCCTCAAAGTAATGCTCATTGCAGGACAGTCACAAAGGACTTGCGATCCTTATTTGCTATGACATCAGTACAAATCCTCTATGCCGACAATGGCCCAGCCTTTACTGGCAAAGCCGTACAGGAGGCTGTGACAAGCATGGGGGCAAAACTGTCTTTCTCAACCCCGTTTCACCTAGAAGGGAATGGAGAAGTGGAAAGGGCCAATGGGATTATTAAACAAGCCCTGATTAAATGCATTTTGGCTGGAGGTGGTAACTGGTTAGAACATGTACCCTTGGTAATAAGAAGCAAACAAATTGCCTCGTCAATCACAGTGCAATGGTAAATCTCATGAACTCGTGTTTGGCATCCCAATGTATATGCCTGACTTACATAATCCCTCCAGTCCCTCAACCAGGCCAGATCAGCTGCTGCTAACCACGAGAGATTCTCTCCAGGAGACGACTTCAGAGCCACCTGAAGAAAGGAGACTGGGTGTTGCAGAAAATCCATGACAGA